>NC_079190.1:260130488-260739024 GCF_029499605.1 Hyla sarda
CTGGAATGCTTTTACCTATCATTCTGATTCCGAGATAGTTTTTTCGTGACATATTCTACTTTATGTTATTGGTAACATTTTGCCAATACTTGCATCGTTTCTTAGTGAAAAATGTCAAAATTTGCTGAAAAAAATGAAAATTTTGCATTTTTCTAACTTTGAAGCTCTCTGCTTGTAAGGAAAATGGATATTCCAAATAAAAAAAAACATTTATTCACATATACAATATGTCTACTTTATGTTTGCATCATAAAATTGATGAGTTTTTACTTTTGGAAGACACCAGAGGGCTTCAAAGTTCAGCAGCAATTTTCCAATTTTTCACAAAATTTTCAAACTCACTATTTTTCAGGGACCAGTTCAGGTTTGAAGTGGATTTGAAGGGTCTTCATATTAGAAATACCCCACAAATGACCCCATTATAAAAACTGCACCCCCCAAAGTATTCAAAATGACATTCAGTCAGCGTTTTAACCCTTTAGGTGTTTCACAGGAATAGCAGCAAAGTGAAGGAGAAAATTCACCATCTTCATTTTTTACACTCGCATGTTCTTGTAAACCCAATTTTTGAATTTTTACAAGGGGTAAAAAGAGAAAATTTATACTTATATTTGTAGCCCAATTTCTCTTGAGTAAGCACATACCTCATATGTCCGTGAAAAGTGTTCGGCGGGCGCAGTAGAGGGCTCAGAAGCGAAGGAGCGACAAGGGGATTTTGGAGAGTACGTTTTTCTGAAATGGTTTTTGGGGGGCATGTTGCATTTAGGAAGCCCCTATGGTACCAGAACAGCAAAAAATCCCCACATGGCATACCATTTTGGAAACTAGACCCCTTGGGGAACGTAACAAGGGGTAAAGTGAACCTTAATACCCCACAGGTGTTTCACGACTTTTGTATATGTAAAAAAAAATAAAATTTTTTTCACTAAAATGTGTGTTTCCCCCCAAATTTCACAGTTTTGCAAGGGTTAATAGCAGAAAATACCCCCCAAAATTTGTAACCCCATCTCTTCTGAGTATGAAGGTACCCCATAAGTTGACCTAAAGTGCACTACGGGCGAACTACAATGCTCAGAAGAGGAGTCATATTTGGCTTTTGGAGAGCAAATTTTGGTCGGGGGGCATGTCGCATTTAGGAAGCCCCTATGGTGCCACAACAGCAAAAAAAAACTCACGTGGCATACCATTTTGGAAACTAGACCCCTTGAGGAACGTAACAAGGAATAAAGTGAGCCTTAATACCCCACAGGGGTTTCACGACTTTTGCATATGTAAAAAAATATATATATTTTTTCACTAAAATGTGTGTTTTCCCCCCCAAATTTCACATTTTTGCAAGGGTTAATAGCAGAAAATACCCCCCAAAATTTGTAACCCCATCTCTTCTGAGTATGAAGGTATGCCATAAGTGGACCTGAAGTGCACTACGGGCGAACTACAATGCTCAGAAGAGAAGGAGTCATATTTGGCTTTTGGAGAGCAAATTTTGCTCGGGGGGCATGTCGCATTTAGGACGCCCCTATGGTGCCAGGACAGCAAAATATCCCCCACATGGCATACCATTTTGGAAACTAGACCCCTTGAGGAATGTAACAAGGGGTACAGTGAGCATTTACCCCCCACTGGTGTCTGTCAGAACTTTGGAACAGTGGGCTGTACAAAATTTTTAATTTGCACAGCCCACTGTTCCAAAGATCTGTCAGACACCAGTGGGGGGTAAATTATCACTGTACCCCTCATTACATTCCGTGAGGGGTGTAGTTTCCGAAATGGGGTCACATGTGGGGTTTTTTTTTTTTGCGTTTGTCAAAGCCGCTGTAACAATCAGCCACCCCTGTGCAAATCACCTCAAATGTACATGGTGCACTTTCCCTTCTGGGCCTTGTTGTGCGCCCCCAGAGCACTTTGCGCCCACTTATGGGGTATCTCCGTAGTCTGGTTAAATTGCATTACAAATTTTGGGGGGCGTTTTTCCCTTTTACCTCTTGTCAAAATGAACAGAATAGGGCAACACCAGCGTGTTAGTGTAAAAATTTTATTTTTTTACACTAACATGCTGTTGTAGACCCCAACTTCACCTTTTCATAAGGGGTTAAAGGAGAAAAAGCCCCCCAAAATTTGTAACACAATTTCTCCCGAGTACGGTGATACCCCATATGTGACCCTAAACTGTTGCCTTGAAATACGACAGGGCTCCAAAGTGAGAGCGCCATGTGCATTTGAGGCCTGAATTAGGGATTTGCATAGGGGTGGACATAGGGGTATTCTACGCCAGTGATTCCCAAACAGGGTGCCTCCAGCTGTTGCAAAACTCCCAGCATGCTTGGACAGTCAACGGCTGTCCGGCAATACTGGGAGTTGTTGTTTTGCAACAGCTGGAGGCTCCATTTTGGAAACAGTGGCGTACCGGACGTTTTTCATTTTTATTGGGAGGGGAGGGGGGCTGTGTAGGGGTATGTGTATATGTAGTGTTTTTTACTTTTTATTTTATTTTGTGTTAGTGTAGTGTTTTTAGGGTACAGTCACACGGGCAGGGGGGATTACAGCGAGTTCCCGCTGCGAGTTTGAGCTGCCGCGCAAAATTACTCACTGTAAGCCCCCTGCCCATGTGAATGTACCCTGTACATTCACAGGGGGGGGACCTCCAGCTGTTACAAAACTACAACTCCCAGCATGCACAGTTTATCAGTGCATGCTGGTAGTTATAGTTTTGCAACAGCTGGAGGGACACGGTTGGGAAACACTGAGTTAGGAAACAGACAATGTTTCCCAACCAGTGTGCCTCCAGTTGTTGCAAAACCACAACTCCCAGCATTCTCAGGCATGCTGGGAGTAGTAGTTCGGCAACATCTTTAGAGCCAGATGTTGCCAAACTACAACTCCCAGCATGCTGGGAGTTGTAGTTTTGCAACATCTGGAGGACTACAGTTTGCAGACCACTAATACAGTGGTTCCCAATCTGTGCCCTTCCAGATGTTGCAAAACTACAACTCCCAGTATGCCAAAACTGTCCAGGCATGCTGGGAGTTGTAGTTCTGCAACATCTGAAGGGCCAGATGTTACAGAACTACAACTCCCAGCATGCCTGGACAGTAAGGGCATGCTGAGGATGTGTAGTTTTGCAACATCTGTAAGGGCACAGTGGTCTCCAAACTGTGGACCTCCAGATGTTGCAAAACTGCAACTCCCAGCATGCCCAGACGCCAAGGGCTGTCTGGGCATGCTGGGAGTTGTAGTTTACAGGGTCCCATTACAGCAATGCATGTCGCTTTACGGTGACGTGCATTGCTGTAAAGGGCCCGACCGCGGCTGATGATCTACTTACCTGTCGCCGCCGCCATCTTCCTCGTCGGGATCCGGGTCTTCAGGGACGAGGTAAGTACCGGGGCTGGTCCCCAGCACTCCCCAGTCCCCCGCCGCGTCCTCTGGTCTTCCTCCCGTCCTCTCCGGACTTCAAGGGGCCGGGCAGGGCGGGAGGAAGTAACCGCCCCCCCTGCGATTGGTCGGTTAGTTAACCGACGGATCGCAGGGGATCGGAGGAGGTGGCAGGCTTGCCACCTCCCTCCTATACTTTAGCATGGTCCTGGCTGTCTGTGACAGCCGGGATCATGCGAAATTACCGGGCGGTCGGGTCCCAGAGACCCGATCAGCCCGGTATCGCCGCAGATCGCAAGGGCAATTTCCCTATATGGCCCCCCTCGGCGTTTGCCCTGGATGCCTGCTGAAGGATTTCAGCAGGGATCCGCTTCCGATCTCTGCCCTGTGAGCGGCAGAGATCGGAAATACAACAGGACGTTCTCTAACGTCCTTGGGCATTAAAGTCCAGGTAGTGGGGACGTTAGAGAACGTCCTATGTCCTTAACAGGTTAATGACAGTGTAAATGGTGTGTGAATTGTAGGTACTTGTATCACCTAGCATTAATGTCTTCACTTTTAGGACAAGATGCCTTTCTAGGCCACATGAAATTGCTATCAATGAAGAAACACTTATGATGAAAAGGCTGGAGTGGACCTTGTGCTTGAGGATATATGTTTTAAGACAAAATCTAAAGATGCAATAGAAAAGGAACAAACTAAAAGAGAAAATGGAGAGGGCTACTGTCTCCTCCGTTCAGATGAAAAATCTGCTATCAACTACTGAGGAAACGCCTTATGAAAATTACTTCTCGTATAAGGTAGGTCATGTAGTGTAGTGACTATGGGGGAGATTTATCAAAACCTGTGCAGGGGAAGAGTGGTGCAGTTGCCCATAGCAACCAATCAGATTGCTTCTTTCATTTTCCACAGGCCTCTAAAGAGGCCTGTGGAAAATGAAAGAAGCAATCTGATTGGTTGCTATGGACAACTGCACCACTCTTCCTCTGCACAGGTTTTGATAAATCTCCCCCTATAATGGCTGCACAATAGTGACTTAGGGATTTTAAAGCATACCTGTCATTAGGGCTGGGCGGTATGACCAAATATGTGTACCACAGAATTTTTTTTAAATTACGGCGGTTCCACGGTATATAACGGTATTTTCACCCCCCTCAATCATGTGACCCGCTTTCAACCCCCCCTCCCCCCCCCCAATTAATGATCGGCCCAGCGGGGCACTGCTCACAGATGTCACGTTCAAGCACTGCCCTCCTCCTCTTTGTTGGGGGACGCTGGCGCTGGAACTCACTGTACGACAGTGGTCTCCAACCTGCGGACCTCCAGTTGTTGCAAAACTACAACTCCCAGCATGCCCCGATAGCCAACAGCTGTCCGGGCATGCTAGGAGTTGTAGTTTTGCAACAGCTGGAGGCCCCCAGGTTGGAGACCACTGCTGTCCGCTGTATCCCTATGCCCAGGCTGCAAAACATAGAGAAAATAAACTTTAAACTCACCTACGTCGGGGCCACACGCTGGGGACTGGGGAGGACAGCCGTCAGCCTATCACCGGCCGGAGCGATGTCCCGCCCCGGCCAGTGATAGGCTGTGCCCACTGTCATGCAAGAAGCCGGCCAGGGCTTCATACATGACAGTGGGCTCAGCCTATCACTGGCCGGGCAATAAAATGGAGGAAAAATGCAGGCCAGCAGCGTGAGGATGGAGCCCAGAGGAGAGTCAGTAGAGTAATGCAGAAGTATTGGAGGAAAAAAGCTGCGTTGGCGCTCCCAAGGAAGTAACCCAAGTCGTGGGTATTTATGCAAAATAATTTATTCTTACAGCATAAGAAATCAAAGAAAATAATAAATATAAATAAAAATATAAAGCAAGACGCGTTTCGAGAGTCACAGCTCCCTTTTTCAATTGCAGGTGGTTGCTGTATGGCAAGGTAACAGGTATATGTGTTTAAATACATGAGAAAATGGCTCCAAAACCAGGTGAGCTGGTGACGTCATGTGTGGTGGATGTCGGGGCCAGGTAGGGGCCAGGCATAAAAGACCTAAATAATAAAACATATTCAAAGAAGGGGCATGAAAACCACATAAAACATGTAAAAGATCATAGGTATAGTCTTTTACAGGAGTATTTGGAAGTTCAAACTGAACCATGAGAATTGTCCGTGGTGGCGACCAATCAGGAAGCTGCCGGTGTCCGTGGGACCAATCAGGAGGCAGTAGGAGGAGGCTGTCATCGCTGTGCAGGGTTGCCGCTGTGGGGAATGAATGGAGATGAGCCCCTTGAAGCTGATTGGCCGCTTGCTGCTAGAGGTGAGGAGGTGGCCAATCAGGAGCGAGCCGTACTACGTACTATGCTGAGTACAGTTACGATGTCATAGGGGAACATGGGCCGTATGGGGGTAAGTCCAAAGAGAGTGGGCGGGGTGCTGATTGGCTCATCTAAGATCCCGGACAGCCAATCAGAGGGGGGACATATAAGTCTGGGTTGCGAGTCTTTGTCGCTGGTGGCGGTGGAAAAAAGTTCAAAAATGTCAGCCAATCGCTGTTAGATCAGTCCGGGTGGCGTCCAATCAGAGTGAAGACGTGTATATCCTCTCCGGGAGATTCCTAGAGGCGTCGGCAGCAAATCCATTTTGAATAATACAACCAATAGCTGCTGGGCAGGTCCCGGTGGTAACCAATCATGATGGAGGATGTGTTGTAGTGCTGTCAAGATGCTGATGTCAGACTTTATCATCGTCCGGGCGGGCTGTCATCTGATCTCGAAGTCTGGAGCACACTCGGAACTTGTCATTGAGGAGCTGGAAACCTGTAAGGGAGTAAGGAGGTAGACAGGTAAGGGAGAGACAGGTGGTCTCTCCCTTCCCCAAACAGCGGCTTGCTGTCGGCTTGTCCCGCACTGAGGAGGCATCTGGTGCGGCTGCGAGGAGGCATCTGGTACGGCTGTCATCGAAGCCCGGAACATACTTGGAAATGGTCATGGAGGAGCTGTAAAAATATAGGAGAGTAAAGAGGTAGAAGGGGAGGGGAGAGACAGGTGATTTTGGCGGCGGCTTGCTGTCAGCTTGTCCCGCAGTGAGGAGGCATCTGGTGCGGATGTCATTATGTCATCGGGACGTATGTATTACGTGACGTTTTCGATGTATTCATTCAGACCAGAAGGTGTCAAAGTTTTGAGGGTGAAGATCCAGAAGTTTTCACGTTTCCTCAGTACTGCGAAGCGGTGGGCAGTGTCAGCGGAGATGTGTTCAATGGGTGTGATGGTGTGACACCTGAAGTCACTGCTGTACTTTTCCGCTGCATGCCTGGAGACACTGGAGTTGGTACCCCTTGGTGATATTGGATCTGTGCTTGTTAATGCGCTGATTCAATGGCTGGATGGTACGTCCGACGTACTGAAGACCACAGGGGCACTCAAGGAGGTAGATCAAGTAGGAGGTGCTGCAGTTGATGAAACTCCTGATGGGGTAAAGTGATCTTGCAAGTGAACTTGGTGCATTTGTTCGCAATGTTGTTGCAGCATTTGCAGAGGGGTTTGCTGCACTTGTATGAGCCGGTGACAGGTGGGGTGTCCAGCAGGGTAGTTTGTTTCTTAGGTGCTTTCACTTTACTGGGTGCCAGCATATTCTTGAGAGATTTGTTCTTCCTGAAAGTGATATTAGGTCTGGGTGGCAAAATGTCTTTGAGGAAGGGGTCCAGCAGGAGAGTTTTCCAGTGGTCCGTGATGATTTTCTTGATGTTTTTGTGGTCATCGTTGTAGGTAGTGATGAAGTTGAAGGAGTGGGTATGTTCAGGTTGGTCATTGTTGGTGACTTTAGGTTTTTAACACTCTTTCTGTGAAAACTTGCTAGCCTTGAGTTTGCTCTGGTTGATGAGTGAGGTGGGGTAGCCTTTGGATTTGAAACGCTGGTCCAGGATTACCCCACCTCACTCATCAACCAGAGCAAACTCAAGGCTAGCAAGTTTTCACAGAAAGAGTGTTAAAAACCTAAAGTCACCAACAATGACCAACCTGAACATACCCACTCCTTCAACTTCATCACTACCTACAACGATGACCACAAAAACATCAAGAAAATCATCACGGACCACTGGAAAACTCTCCTGCTGGACCCCTTCCTCAAAGACATTTTGCCACCCAGACCTAATATCACTTTCAGGAAGAACAAATCTCTCAAGAATATGCTGGCACCCAGTAAAGTGAAAGCACCTAAGAAACAAACTACCCTGCTGGACACCCCACCTGTCACCGGCTCATACAAGTGCAGCAAACCCCTCTGCAAATGCTGCAACAACATTGCGAACAAATGCACCAAGTTCACTTGCAAGATCACCAACATCGCTTTACCCCATCAGGAGTTTCATCAGCTGCAGCACCTCCTACGTGATCTACCTCCTTGAGTGCCCCTGTGGTCTTCAGTACGTCGGGCGTACCATCCAGCCATTGAATCAGCGCATTAACAAGCACAGATCCAATATCACCAAGGGGTACCAACTCCACAGTGTCTCCAGGCATGCAGCGGAAAAGTACAGCAGTGACTTCAGGTGTCACACCATCACACCCATTGAACACATCTCTGCTGACACCGCCCACCGCTTCGCAGTACTGAGGAAACGTGAAAACTTCTGGATCTTCACCCTCAAAACTTTGACACCTTCTGGTCTGAATGAATACATCAAAAACATCATGTAATACATATGTCCCGATGACATAATTACATCCGCACCAGATGTCTCCTCACTGCGGGACAAGCTGACAGCAAGCCGCCGCCAAAATCACCTGTCTCTCCCCTCCCCTTCTACCTCTTTACTCCCCTATAGGTTTACAGCTCCTCCATGACAATTTCCAAGTATGTTCTGGGCTTCGATGACAGCCGTACCAGATGCCTCCTCGCAGCCGCACCAGATGCCTCCTCAATGCGGGGCAAGCCGCCGTTTGGGGAAGGGAGAGACCACCTGTCTCTCCCTTCCCCGTCTACCTCCTTACTCCCTTACAGGTTTCCAGCTCCTCCATGACAAGTTCCGAGTGTGCTCCGGACTTCGAGATCAGATGACAGTCGCCCGGACGATGATAAAGTCTGACATCGGCATCTTGACAGCACTACAACACATCCTCCTTCATGATTGGTCACCACTGGGACCTGCCCAGCAGCTATTATTCAAAATGGATTTGCCGCCGACGCCTCTAGGAATCTCCCGGAGAGGATATACACGTCTTCACTCTGATTGGACGCCACCCGGACTGATCTAACAGCGATTGGCTGACGTTATTGAACTTTATTCCACCGCCACCAGCGACAAAGACTCGCAACCCGGACTTATACGTCCCCCCTCTGATTGGCTGTCCGGGATCTTAGATGAGCCAATCAGCACCTCGCCTACTCTCTTTGGACTTATCCCCATACGGCCCATGTTCCCCTATGACATCGTAACTGTACTCAGCATAGTACGGCTCGCTCCTGATTGGCCACCTCTAGCAGCAAGCGGCCAATCAGCTTCAAGGGGCTCGTCTCCATTCATTCCCCACAGCGGCAACCCTGCACAGCGATGACAGCCTCCTCCTACTGCCTCCTGATTGGTCCCAAGGACGCCGGCAGCTTCCTGATTGGTCGCCACCACGGACAATTCTCGCGGTTCAGTTTGAACTTCCAAATACTCCTGTAAAAGACTATACCTATGCTTTTTTACATGTTTTATGTGGTTTTCATGCCCCTTCTTTGATTATGTTTCATTATTTAGGTCTTTTATGCCAGGCCCCTACCTGGCCCCGGCATCCACCCCACATGACGTCACCAGCTCACCTGGTTTTGGCGCCATTTTCTCATGTATTTAAACACATATACCTGTTACCTTGCCATACAGCAACCACCTGCAATTGAAAAAGGGAGCTGTGACTCCCAAAACGCGTCTTGCTTTATATTTATTATTTTTCTTTGATTTCTTATGCTGTAAGAATAACTTATTTTGCATCAATACCCACAACTTGAGTTACTTCCTTGGGAGCGCCAACACAGCTTTTTTTTCCTCCAATACTTCTGTATCACTGGCCGGGTCGGGACATCGCTCCGGCCGGTGATAGGCTGACGACTGTCCAGCATACCAGTCCCCAGCGTGTGGCCCCGACGTAGGTGAGTTTAAAGTTTATTTTCTCTATGTTTTGCAGCCCGGGCATAGGGATACAGCGGACAGCAGTGGCCTCCAACCTGCGGACCTCCAGCTGTTGCAAAACTACAACTCCCAGCATGCCCGGACAGCCGTTGGCTGTCCGGGCATGCTGGGAGTTGTAGTTTTGCAGCATCTGGAGGTCAGCAGGTTGGAGACCACTGGAGTACAGTGAGTTCCAGCGCCCGGCAGCCCCCAAAAAAGAGGAGGGCAGTGCTTGAACGTGACATCTGTGAGTAGTGCCCCGCTGGGCTGATCATTAATTGGGGGGGGGGGGGGGGCAGAACAGTGCTGGCGGGTCACATAGGATTAGTTCCCTGATGTGGGGACCGTGCTGCATTGGGCTGATAATACATTCCCGATGGGGAGGGGCCCAACCGGTATTGCGGTATGGGGGAAAATTCATATCGTGCAGCCCAAATAATTGGTATTCGGTATGAACCGGTATACCGCGCAGCCCTACCTGTCATTTGCAAAAACATTTAATATAATGTAGATATGTATATTTGTAATATACATTGTCTTCAGTGTGCAGGGCCCTGCTTTTCCCGTCCACACTTTCTGTATATTGTGTATATATAGGTGCCTTTGTTGCCCTTGGAACCATCCACCTAATGGGTGGACAAGCCCACACTCTAAATTTGTCCTTTACATATGAAAAATAGGGAAGGGCTTTCAATTGGTAATCACATTTAAAGTCCCTATTGATGAGTATCTTTAGGTATTTAAAAGCAGGCACCTTCTTTATGCCATGGGCAGCCGACCCCCACCTAGAAGGGAGGAATAGCTTATACACTGACCTTATAATCAAACAACTGGTGGAATGGTATAAAAACATTCCAGTTTCTAAGGTTTATTGTCATTTATTTATGCTGCAGATAAAGTTTATCTCCTATAAAAAGTATACAATAAACGCACAGCAATAACTTGGTGTGAACCTAGCCGTTACTTGCTTGTAGCACCTATTTTCTGCTATAACGAAACCATGAGATTAAAAAAAGTCATGCTTCATCAAATGATTTTTTACAATTGTATTCTTTCCAAAAAGCAATTGCTTCCAAAGTCCGGCCCCGACCAGAGACATGACAGGGGCGCACAGAGTTATGTACATGATACCTATAACTACCTGTATTTGTTTTTCAGGATAATCTTATTGGATCTCTGCTGGCTATATTTGGACACCTTATTATTAGTATTGGACTCAACCTACAGGTAAGAAGCTAAGGAACAAAATCCAAAAAGAATAAGTTACATGCCTGGGTTCCAACTTTTTAGTTGAGCATTTTGTTGAATGGATTTAGCAGGTTATGTACGGCAGATATTCTAAAGCCTCGAAACTTTGTGATCTAGGATGTAAAGGTGAAGTCCAAAGTTCCATTCTACTAATCTATGTTTTATCTAAATTGACCATATCTTGTGTGTGTTTCCCTGTGGAAGGAGTAATGTGAATAATAGTTTTTTTCCCTATGAGCCTTCTGTTGGAGGTCTATGTTTGGGAATACTCCCAGGGGGAGATTTATCAAAACCTGTGCAGAGGAAAAGTGGCCCAGTTGCCCATAGCAACCAATCAGATTGCTTCTTTCATTTTTAACAAGGCCTCTGCAAAATGAAAGCAGTGAGCTGATTGGTTGCTATGGGCAACTGGGCAACTTTTCCTTTGCACAGGTTTTCATAAATTTCCCCCCCCAGTGTATATGTCTGATGGAAACCTAAAAACAAGATAATGGCGCAGTTTTACTAAACTGTGTGAGAGAAAAAGTGGAGTGATTTTTCCCACAGCAACCAATCATAGCTCAGCTTTCACTTTACCTCAGCTCGTTAGCTGAGCTGTGATTGGTTGCTGTGGGAAAATTCCTCTTTTTTTTATTTTTTTATTTTTTTATCTCACACAGTTTGATAAATGTCCCCATATGAGTATGCTGGTTTCTGAAATTATTTGCAATATAGCAAATATAAGCTCGTGGTTAAGTAAGATGATTCTCCTGATCCAAATAATGAGATTTTTTTTTTTTAGTATGGAACAGCATTTTTATTTTTTTTTATTTTTTTCCTCGTTCAACATTTTTTTATTGATTTTCTAATAAAAGTGCAAGGGGTTAGAAAAAAATAAAAAGGTGGAAGGGAAAAGAACAAACTCAACAAAATCAAGAAACAATAACAAAGCATCTGGGTTACAGTACTGGAGAGATACACTTGGTGCCAACCCCATCCAAAAATATAAGCATCATCTAGCCAGGAGCTTAAATGGAGATATGGGATGAGAAACACCAAATTTACTTGTCTGGTCACCAGATTTCAAAGGAAAGTGAAAAAGGTAGTAGGGCAGACAGGACACCGGCTAAGAGGAGGACATTGTAAAATCTATCCACAGCTTCCGAAAAAGTTTGTGTTGCACTGAGTGTTTGTGGGAATCTGCTAGAAGTGCCTCTATGTGTTGTAGATGAACAATCTCTGTAAACCATTCTGTTATAGGAGGAGCCGGGGTATCGCCTGCCTTGTCGCCAGCAAGAAAAAGCAGTACAATGACTTTGCAATAGAGCTGAGAGAACCCAGTATGATAGATAACAGCAAGGGGGCTATTCAAGTTCCTGTTATCTTGAGAATTACTATAACTGTAATCCAAAAAGGTTGAAGCAAGGGACAGCCCCACCAAATATGTGACATTGTGCCTACCTCTCTTCTGCATCTCCAGCAGGAGTTGGAGACATGAGGAAGCATTTTATTAAGAACAGAAGGCACTCTATAACAGCAAATCAAGTTTATAATTTGTCTCCTAAATCCTGTCGGAGAGCGACCGTTTCTGGCAGAGGTTCGCCAATCCACAGGTGGAAAAATGTGGCCCAATTCCCTTTCCCCATGCTGCTATATATGGGAGAGGTTTGGAACGGCATTTGCTTTTATTTAACATATTACCATAAAGGGTTAGAGCAAAATTATGAAGGCTGCTTAAACAGCTGCTCATGTTTGGGGGTTGTCCCAGCGCCAAAAAAGTTATTGGAGGAGATTTATCAAAACCTGTCCAGAGGAAAAGTTGCTCATAGCAACCAATCAGATCACTTCTTTCATTTTTCAGAGGCCTTTTAAAAATGAAAGAAGCGAACTGATTGGTTGCTATGGGCAACTCAGCAACTTTTCCTCTGGACAGGTTTTGATAAATCTCGCCCATTGACTTTTGTTTCTGCTTTTAGGGGTTGGGTTGTATTGGCAGGGCTGGAACTCTTTACATACTTTTCTGAGCGATGATTGCGCATGCACCGCTTTCCGATGTAGCCATTAACCTTGTCACCGATGGCAGGCAGTATGTGAGATCTCTTTGGTCACGAGAGAGATCTCACAGGGAATAAAATTTAATATGCATTAAGAGGGCGTTATCATTAAGTATGCAGGCCACCCATCACTGTGCACTTGGGGCTAGATAACACCCATCAAGAGCCTTATTTGCATATCTACAATTTCAGGAATAGCTGAGCATGGAGGCACAGATCAAGAAACTGTAACAACCATTGTAATCCGTGTCACCCGCACTATAGCCCAGTACCAACAGGTTAAAGGGGTACTCCGCCCCTAGACATCTTATGCCGTATCCAAGGATAGAGATAAGATGTCTGATCGCGGGGGTCCCACCGCTGGGGATGTCGCAACGCCAGCCCCTGTATCGTGAGTCATCAGGCACAGAACAAACTTCAGCTCCGTGCTGTAGATGACTAGGGGCTGCAGGAGAGATTGCGGAGGTCCCCAGCGGTGGGACCCCCGCGATCAGACATTTTGATAGGGAATAAGATGCCTAGAGGCAGAGTACCCCTTTAATGTGGGGGATGCTGATGACAGATTCCCTGCTTCAGCTGGGTGCTGCTCTCTTCTTCTCTGGTCTGCCTTCAAGCAGACCAGAGAAGTACATAGCAGAAAACAATGATTAGTGCTATGCATATTAGAATTATGTAAGTGGTTGAACAGAAGCCAAAAGGACTTTTGAGGGCCTACATTTGACATATGCATTGAGAACTTTCCTTGTGCATACACCAGAGGACACTTTAAACACTATGGGGGACATATATTTAAAACTTGTGTCAAAAATGTTGCACTTCGCACGGAAATTTTGGTGCAGAAACGTCTCTATCAGATATTCAAAGTACACTAGTCATGTTTCATCCACACAGTTATCGCTTGTCTGGCCAATAGTAATCATGGAACATTACGTGAGGTGAGATGCTTCCAAATGTTTAATAAAAAGAGATTCTTCCATTAGAATTTTTTCGGGGTTTACGATTTGACGCAAATCTTTGCAATTTTGTGTCGCCCCCCCCCCAAAAAAAATGTCCGTATATAGTCGAGTATAAGCTGAGTTTTTCAGCACGATTTTTCGTGGTGAAAACACCCCTTCGGCTTATACTCGAACTCTCCGCCCTCAGTGGTCTTCAACCTGCGGATCTCCAGATGTTTCAAAACTACAACTCCCTGCATCCTGGGAGTTGTAGTTTTGAAACATCTGGAGGTCCGCAGGTTGAAGACCACTGCCCGGGCCTTCGTCATCATCCAGACCCCCTCCCCCCCTTTAGTTTTGTACTCCCCTCCGCTCGGCGGGACGTTAGGGGGAGCTGGTAGCAACGTCCCTGTGCGTCGTCGTCAAGACAACGTCATTATTCCGGGCCCGAAGCGCAGAGAAGAGGGGCCCCCCCCCCGGAGAAGATGGACAGCCCAGAATGACTATCCTTCCCCACCGGACAGTCCCCGCAGCACAGATGGCCCGGACCAGCTCACCCTAATGTCCCGCCGAGCGGAGCTGAGTACAAAACTAAAGGGGGGAGGGGGGGAAGGGGGTCTGGATGACGACAAAGGCCCAGGCAGTGGTCTACAACCTGCGGACCTCCATATGTTTCAAATCTACAACCCCCAGCATGCCCGGGCAGCCGATGGCTGTCCGTGCATGCTGGCAGTTGTGGTTTTGGAACATCTGAAGGTCCGCAGGTTGAAGACCACTGTTAAGTCAGACCTTGACAAGCGGTGATGATGAAGGGGGTGGTGTGGGATGATGACAGGGTAATGCTGAAGGGGGGGGGGAGGGAGATGATGACAGGGTAATGATGAAGGGGGGATGATGACAGGGTAATGATGAAGGGGGGGATGATGACAGGGTAATGATGAAGAAGGGTGGGGATGATGACAGTGTGATGATGATGATGATGATGATGATGATGATGATGATGAAGGGGGGGATGATAGTGTAATGATGATGATGATGATGAAGGGGGGATGATGAGAGGGTAATGATGATGACGGGGGGGATGATGACAGGGTAATGATGAAGGGGGGGGTGATGACAGGGTAATGATGAAGGGGGGGATGATGACAGGGTAATGATGAAGGGGGGGATGATGACAGGGTAATGATGAAGGGGGGGATGATGACAGGGTAATGATGAAGGGGGGGATGATGACAGGGTAATGATGAAGGGGGGGATGATGACAGGGTAATGATGAAGGGGGGGATGATGACAGGGTAATGATGAAGGGGGGGATGATGATGATGAAGGGGGGGGGATGATGACAGGGTAATGATGATGAAGGGGGGGGGATGATGACAGGGTAATGATGATGAAGGGGGGGGGATGATGACAGGGTAATGATGATGAAGGGGGGGATGATGACAGGGTAATGATGATGAAGGGGGGATGATGACAGGGTAATGATGAAGGGGGGGATGATGACAGGGTAATGATGCTGTAGGGGGGGGATGATGACTGGGTAATGATGAAGGGGGGGGGATGATGACAGGGTAATGATGAAGGGGGGAGGATGACTGGGTAATGATGAAGGGGGGGGGGGGTGTGGGATGATGACAGGGTAATGATGATGAAGGGGGGATGTTGACAGGGTGATGATGATGAGGGTGTTAATGATAGGGGTCTTGATGATGACATGGGGAAGATGTATTTCCCACCCTAGGCTTATACTCGAGTCAATAACTTTTCCTGGGTCTTTGGGGTGAAATTAGGGGCCTTGGCTTATATTCGGGTCGGCTTATACTAGAGTATATACGGTAAGTGGTGCAAAAATGAACTCTCTCTTATTTTCAAAGCAGCACAAAGGACCTTTGAAAATGTGAGGGGAAAAAAGTGATTGATGCTGTAACAGAAATTACAGTAGTTTTTCAATATGTCCCCCCAATGTGTATTCAGTTTTAATGTTTTTCTGTTGTTTTCCATGTTCTCCTGTTGCCAGAATAAAGTCTAGAGCAGTGGTCTCCAACCTGCGGACCTCCAGATGTTGCAAAACTACGACTCCCAGCATGCCCGGACAGCCGTTGGCTGTCCGGGCTTGCTGGGAGTTGTAGTTTTGCAACATCTGGCGGTCCGCAGGTTGGAGACCACTGGTCTAGAGTGCATTGTAAATCATAACTATTGATATTAAAGGGCTCTTACAGTCGTCCAAAGAATGGGTTATATAGAAACAGGCAGGTAGTGTGCCAGGAAACCAGGAAATGTCTGTTCTTGTGTACTTTATTGCTTCAGATCATTCCTTGTGAATTGTGTCATTAGAAAATCTTACATTTTATCAGTGCCAGGTCATTCACTACAGTGATAAAATGTACCAGCTGTTCTGAGTCATAAGTGTACTTTACAATATGGAAGTACCTCTACATTATTATTTTTTCTTTTGTTTAACACCTTCCCTCTTTGGCGATTTTTTTTTTTTTCATTTTTGCACTTTTGTTTTCTCCTCCTCACCTTCTAAAAATCATAACACTTTCAATTTTCCTCCCAAAAAGCCATATGAGGGCTTGTTCTTTGTGCCAACAACTTTACTTTGTAATATCATTAATAATTTCACTACAAAATCTATGGCAAAACCAGAAAAGAATTACTTGTGGGGCAAAATTGAAAAAGAAAAGCCATTTTGTGAGAAGAAAAAGAAAAGCCATTTTCCACGCAGTGAAATATAAAAATTGCGGCTTATATTTATTCTGTAGGTCTATACGGTCGCATGGATACCCAATTTATATAGTTTGGATTTTATTTTACTACAAAAAAAAAATTGTAACTACATGCACCAAAATTTATGTGTTGAAAAATGTCCTTCTGACCCCTATAACTTTTTTATTTTTCCATATGAGGGGCGGTATGAGGGATAATTTTTTGCGCTGTGATCTGAAATTGTTATCGGTACCATGTTTTGATCGGACTTTTTGATCACTTTTTATTCATTTTTTTTATAGTATAAAAAGTGACCAAAATAATTTTGAACTTTGCAATTTTTTCACATGTACGCTATTGACTGTGTGGTTTAATTAACTATATATTTTCATATCATCATCACATCAGCACCACAATGAGATTGCAAAACCGAATTATCGGTAAGTCATAATTCCCCCTTTTTATAGTTCGGACATTTACGAACGCGGTGATACCACATGTTTATTTGTATTTACACAGTCTATTTTTATTTTATTTTTTTTATGGGAAAAAGGGGGGTGATTCAAACTTTTAATAGAGAAGGGGTTAAATCACATTTATTAACACTTTATTATTTAGTGGTAGGGGACTATAACATTGCACACACTGATTTCCTACACTGATCACTGCCATGCAATAGAATGGTGATCAGTGTTATCGTCGACTTCTCCTGCTTGGATCTCAGGCACAGAGCAGTCATTTGGCGATCGGACAGTGAGGAAGCAGGTAGGGACCCTCCTCGCGTCCTGCAAGCTGTTCGTGATGCCGCGATTTCTCCGCAACAGTCCCGAACAGCACCACTGAGCTAACCAGCAGTGTTTACTTTTGTTTTAGATGCCGCAATCAAGTTTGATCGCCACGTCTAAAGGGTTAATACACGACATCAGCCCGATCGGCAATATCCAGCATTAGGCGTGGGTCCTGGTTGCCTATAGCAATCGGGACCAACCGGGTATGATGCGCGCTCACCTGCTGAGTGTGCGTCATACCTCGGGAGCCACAGATGGACATTAATGAACGTCCATTTGTGTCAAGGGGTTAATAAATTATTTAGTCACTTTGTTGATGATTCTATAGAAAGTCAGTCATTGTCTCATATTGTGTCATGTACCATAAACATGCCATTCTCAGTGTCATCTAGGATAAAAAACACATGGTAAACATCACCATTCCATCTTTAGTACCAGGATAACGCCTTATTCATGGTATTCCTTTTACATGGAATTACTTCCATCTTGATCAAAGTAGACAAGAACAGAGATGTTTAACAAGAAGGAAGGGGGTTCAACCTAACATGAAATATATGCAAGGGGTGCTACTAGCAGCAAAACCATATTCATACAGCAAAAGGAGAAAAATAAATTACTGCATAAAGTGCACTCCCAAAAAGAAATGGTAAATAAACAATAGCCTTTATTATATAAACTAGCACATACATAGAATATAAGTGAGACGGCAGAGATATCTAAAAACAATTAAAAACGCTCAAAAATGAGCAGACCACAACATGTGGAGGAGCCCTGAACCCCACTAACCTGTCCTGCAATAGCTGACAATAAGAAAGCTGCTACTCCAGTTGCACAATATATACATTAAGCAAAGGAATATAAATATATACCAATAATAATACCCAAAGTGCACAAAAATAATGAATAGAAAATGAAATCATAATAGCAAACCACAGATGGAGGAGCAGCTGGGTAAAAGTGCAGGACAGGACAGCCAGGACCTCACGCGTTCCGTCACTCCATGGTGACTTCCTCAGGGGTGTGATGTATGTGCTAGTTTATATAATAAAGGCTATTGTTTATTTACCATTTCTTTTTGGGTGTGCACTTTATGCAGTAATTTCTTTTTCTCCTTGTTCAAGAACAGAGATACCATAAAGTATACCAAAAAGTAGCCAACTAGATTACCTTATAATATAGCCACAGTGCCCCCTCAACAGGTTTCAGTCATGGGGCCCCACAACATTATGCTGTAAGGCTCAGCTCATAGTATAATCCATCTACCGATCCAGCACGTTCTCCCATAGAAAAGCCACCTATGTTGCCTATCATGTAATGCATTGTTGTGTTTATACAAAACACTTACCATCCCTTCTAGCTCACAAGCCAGCGTGAAGTGGGTCAGGGATAACTACTATTTTTGGTAGATGCAGCACTGGTATATAACGAGTGGGCAGACAGGTGGCATAGAAACTTGAAGTGTGGTTTGCTGCATGTCATTTATGTCCGTGCATTTGCTCTGCTGTGAGCGAAGTCTTGCTATTGTATCATATTTGTGGAGAATGACAGATCTTATAGGGTAAAAACTACTAGTTGCATAGGTTTGCCTTTTACATAAAATAATACATTGTAATGAAATGAGGTTGTGTTAGTAAATAACTGTTAGGTTTTCCAAATGGGTTTTCTATTACATGTCTCAGTTATCGTATGTACCGTATATACTCGAGTATAAGCCGACCCGAATATAAGCCAAGGCCCCTAATTTCATCCCAAAAATCCAGGAAAAGTTATTGACTCAACTATAAGCCTAGGGTGGGAAATACATCATCCCCCCCCCCCTGTCATCATCCCCCCCCTTCATCATTACCCTGTCATCATCCCCCCTTCATCATCACCGCCTGTCATTATCACCTCCTGTCATCATCCCCCTTCATCATCACCGCCTGTCATTATCCCCCTGTCATCATCCCACACCCCCCCCCTTCATCATCACCACCTGTCAATGCCAGTGGTCTTCAACCTGCGGACCTCCAGATGTTGTAAAACTACAACTTCCAGCATACCACTTCGGCCTTCGTCATCATCCAGACAAGCCCCCCCCCCCCCTTAGTTTTCTACTCTCTTCCCCTCGGTGGGAAGGAAGGGTGAGCTGGTCCAGGCCATCAATGCTGCAGGGACCGTCTGGTGGGGAGGGTTAGTCGTTCCGGGCTGTCCATCTTCACCGGGGGGGGCCCTCTTCTCCGCTCCTGGCCTGGCCCCGGAGTAGTGACGTTGCCTTGACGACGACACACGGGGACCTTCATGCGCGTGTGTCGTAGTCAAGGCAACTAGTCCGGAGCGGGGCCTGGAGTGGAGAAGATGGGCCCCCCCCCTGGTGAAGATGGACAGCCCGGAACGACTAACCCTCCCCACCAGACGGACCCTGCAGCATAGATGGCCCGGACCAGCTCACCCTTCCTTTCCACCGAGGGGAGGTGAGTAGAAAACTAAAGGGGGGGCGGTCTGGATGATGACGAAGGCCGCAGTGGTCTTCAAACTGCGGACCTCCAGATGTTTCAAAACTACTACTCCCAGCATGCCCGGACAGCCGATGGCTGTACGGGCATACTGGGAGTTGTAGTTTTGCAACATCTGGAGGTCCGCAGGTTGAAGACCACTGATAAGGGATTGACAGGCGGAGAGTTCACTCGAGCATAAGCCGAGGGGGGGGGGGGCGTTTTCAGCACGAAAAATCGTGCTGAAAAACTCTGCTTATACTCGAGCATATACAGTATGTCGGAATATTTCATTATGCATGAAGTGTATCAGAAGAAACACTAAAACAAACCACTTTGTCTCTTGCTTAGAAATACAGCCATGTGCGGTTGTCTGGATCCAAAGACCCTCGTTCGTACTTTAAAACGAAGACATGGTGGCTTGGTCTGTTTTTGATTTTATTGGGCGAGACAGCAGTGTTTTCATCCTATGCCTTTGCCCCTTTGTCTCTTATTGTGCCTCTCAGTGCTGTCTCTCTCATAGGTAAGTACTTTAGACAAGAACGTTAATACTTCTATAATCTCTTGGGCCGGAGTATGCATTAGTTATTGCTATTCTTGTGTATATGTCATGGTGTTTATAAATTATAGAATATGCTAAAGACTATAGAGTATGACACTTTCTGTCTTCAGACCTCATTCAAACTAAAGACTTCAATATGCAAACTGCTACAAAATGTTTTGTATATGTGTGGGCTTTGTAGCTAACTATAAATGATTTATTCATGAGTCCTTCTGTGCCGGAATAATACCAGCCTATTATATAGACAGTAATACCGAAACCTGTGTAACTTCCTGTCAGGGGAAAGTTAAGGAATTCAGCAGGCTTAGAGGTTTGCCATTAAAACTCCATAGTTAACCCTATGCCTCCCTGATGCGGTAAAACTACAAGTGGCCGCATACTTTTCTCCCTTGCTCCCCCAGTGCTGCAGCTGTCCTTATCTTCTAGTTCCTACTTCTGTGTTATTTTTACATCCACTGGTGGCACCTGCTTAGCTGACTGCCTAGCAAGACATCACTAGAAGATGGAAGAACAACACAGTAGCAGGGACCAGAAGATATGACTGCATCTGCAGCGCTGGGAGCGGGTAGGTAAGTATGTGACTGTTTGTTGTTTTATCGCATGGAGCGGAATAGGGTTTAGTAGTGGGTTTTCATGAAATCCCCCTTAAACTAAGGTTCACACCTATCCAACATGAATTTTTGTGCTATACCTCAGCATTCCAGGAGAAAGAGATGTCAGCACACAACAATCTGTGTGCCGTACATAATCTAATAGTATGTTTTTAGCATATTTGTAAGTGTTTACTGTCTAGCTTTATTTTAATTTAATTCACTGTATAAATGTAGGCATTAAGTGCCAGAGCTCCCTCTGGGGGTGACTGCAGTCAGTCATTTTATCATGTAAAGATGTGGCTGTGTAAAGGGAAGCAGAGGGTTTGGAGCTCTGTATTTATGTGGGAAGTCTGTGAGCTACAATTTATGTGAAATGCAATTTTTTTTTTACAGCAAGCTCAATTATAGGCATTATATTTATTAAAGAAAAGTGGAAACCTAAGGAATTCCTAAGTGAGTACTGAGTTCATTTACTTTTTACAACATTCCTGAAACTTTTATTTTAAAGGTGTACTCCAGTGAAATTTTTTAAATCAACTGGTGCCAGAGAGTTAAACAGATTTGTAAATTACTTCTATTTAAAAATCATATTCCTTCCAGTACTTAGCAGCTGCTGTTTACTGCAGAGGAAGTTATTTTCTTTTTTAATTTATTTTGTGTCTGACCACAGTGCTCTCTGCTGACATATTTGTCCATGTCAGGAACTGTCCAGAGTAGGAGCAAATCCCCATAGCAAGCCTCTCCTGCTCTGGACAGTTCTTGATATGGAGATGTCAGCAGAGTGCACTGTGGTTAGACAGAAAAGAAATTCAAAAAGCATACAGAAGATGATAAGTACTGGAAGGATTAAGATATTTAAATAGAAGTAACTTACAAATCTGTTTAACGTTCTGGCACCAGTTGATTTTGAAAAAAATTTTTCCACTGGAGTACCAGTTTAATGAATGTGTCATAATAAATACACATACATCTCCTTACTAAAATAAACTATGTATTGGTTAAATTGTGACATTTGAAGCACAGTTGTCTGTCATTTAAAGGGGTTCTCCACCATAAGGTGATTTAGTATGTACCTGGCAGGCAGTAATGGACATGCTCAGGAAGGATCTACTCTTGTCTTGGGGCTAAATGGCTATGTTGTGAGATTACCATAACACTGTGGCTAGCTTTTTGTGAACTGGTATTTCCTGTTTGAGTTTTCTTTTTTGCCTACAAATGTCATAATTCCATTTTCCTCCCTCCCACACATCAGCCACCCCACCCATTGAAACATAAATGAGCTGCATCCATTCAAAAGACCTGTGGTTTTCAATCAGGGTGCCTACAGCTGTTGCATTAGTTGCAGATTGATCTCTCTCCCACCAAGCGATCACTCCACCCATTGAAGCAGACAGGCTCCCTGTCATCAGATGACTAGTGAGTCAGGTCTCGGCCACATTGCAACCTGGGAAAAATCTGAGACAACAGTCATTTTGTATGCTGTTAAAAATAAATATTGGGGTGAAAATCACATAAGAATTGTGAGAAAACCGTCACACATAGGTACAGAGACTATATTATGAACTGCACTAACTTTACAGCCCCTGTAGCATAGTCAAATAAAAAAAAATCCTGGAATACCCCTTTAAAGGGGTATTCCGAGCAAAAACATCGGTGTTTCGGCCGTTACGCTCCCTCCCATAGAAATGAATGGAGGGGGCTTGGCGTGACGTCACATCCCCGTCTCAGAAGCCCAGAGGTTTCCAAAACTACAGACACAGCTACTGCTGCAGCGAGATCACGGGGGGGGGGGCGGTCCCAGCAGCGGGCCCTCCGCGATCAGACATCTTCTCCCCTATCTTTTCGATAGGAGAAAAGATGTTTTTGCCCGGAATACCCCTTTAATTTGTCCCTGTCATTTAAAAAATTTTTTTTTTTTTATAAATTATAATATGTCACAGAGACAGTGTCCAGACCCCCAACAATCGCTGGGATGTGACTGAGCGCTTCTCTTCCTGACTCACTGCAGGAGACGGGCTACATAGACGTATTTTAGAGTCTGTTACCTGCAGAGAGATAGGGAGCGCAGAGAGAAGCGCTCAGCTACGTGCTTCTCCCAACTCTTCCTATTGATTAGTGGGGGTCTGACCTTTCTCTGTGACATGTAAAATTCTTTTTATAAAATGACAGCAACACATTAACAGTATCTGTCACCAGAGAGACAAATCTGGAAGATCCTTTTATAGCCTAAGGGATGCATTACATGGTTGGACCTGTGCGCAAAAGGAAAGCTTATCTCATAGATCGGCACTCGTTTATTATATATGGCTGGAATATCTTGCGGACAAGGCTACGCACATGATCGGAAACTCATTAATGCAGTCCCTTTCTTCCATTATTATCGGCTGCACATCTCATCTTACACAAGATTATGGCTTGTTGTACGGCTGACAAATGATTTTTTTTCTAACCTGCTTGAAAGATGCAGTCTACAGTCAGAATGAGCCTGTCCTCGGATAATCACAATGTAGAATACATCCCTTTAGATATATATCTTTGTAATATCCTGTAATATATACTAAGGTACTGAGCCTACTATATAGACCTCCCTACTCAGAGGACAGTATGGAGACGTGCTGTAGGTGAAACAAAATGTGACTAGCCAAAAAGGATGACCTGACCCACTTTAACATATTACAACAATAAATCTCAAAGATTGTGGTGCATTTTCTATTTTTTCTGTGCATGATGATTAAAATAAAACCTAATATTTTGTTTTCTCACATCTGCAATAGTTGTTTTTGCTACAGGCAGCTATTTGCAATATGGAAATGTTTTAGTAGTCATCTAATTCTCCATGTCATGTTTCCTGGTCAGTTACACATATACAACACAATAAATGTCATTGATTTCATTCTAAATCATGAGTCATTGGGGTTGTTCCCAGTGACTATTACTTGCACCCAAAGCTGGTGGGGAGAAACAGCCAGGGACTGCCCTGATGGGACTGCCAGGGACTGCCCTCAGGCAGCATGAAAGGGGTGATAGTTTCCCTTTAAAGGGGTTATTTGAATTATATAAAAAAAATCCCCCTTGCTTGGGATTGTGTTAAAATGAAATAAAAAAAAATGAAGTTATACACTGCTTTTAGTGCCACACACTCTAGTCCTCCATGTTGCCTTTGTTTGCCTGTTACATGGCTCTTGTGATGACGTGCCTGTATACCCATACATTATTTTAGCATGACATTTTTAAATAATTTGGACAACCCCTCCAGGGACGTGGAAATTGTATCGCCCAATGCCCAGGACATGCAGTTCTGGGCGACGGGCAGGAAAATTCTTCAGGCATTTAGCCCTGCTTCAGGCTAGCAGAGTTAAACGCCTGAGGAATTTGCATATAATGGGGCAATCATTCTCACCCCGTCACTAAACTCCTGTAGACTGCAGCTGTATGCTGCAGCCTATAGCGAGCCGCGCAGGACGTCAGCGTCCCGGTGTAGGCATGTGCTATGACGTCACTCATCGCACGCACCTCCATTAGGACCGATGCGCCAGGGAGCCTGCCGGAGGGCACATGGGACGGGGGGCAGGTAAAAGCAGGAGGAGGGGGTTTGGTGAATCAGTGAATGATATGGCAAAGGAGGGGAAGGGAGGGTGAAGCAGAATGGCACGGGGGGGGGGGGGGGTGAAATAGAATGGAAAAGGGAGCATCAGAGAAGGGGAATATAGTGGCACAGGGTGTGATAAAGGGTGAACTGGCACAGGATGATAGCAGCTTTTCTAATGATGATACTGGTACTACATTGTGCATTGTCGACACGCAACACGATGCATGCAATTGGCAGTATAGCAAGGAGTGTGTCACCAAACTATTTAAGGGCGTCACCATGAAATGTTTTGAAAGCTCTGACTTAGGGAGTATAATTGTTTAAATGGTAGCCCTACCTGATGGGGGTGATATCTATCTGGAGGTCTGTCTACCTACTGGGGGGAGCTCTACCTAATGGGGGTCATTTCTATCTGGGGCTCTGTTTGGGAGTGCTACCTTTTTACCAGCTGGGGGGACATATATATATATATATCTGGGGCCCTATTTACATACCAGTGGAGCCCTACATGCCTACCTACCTGATGAGGGAATGTACCTACCTGAAGGGGTGGGGGGGACTACCTATTTATTGGGGCAGACTTGCTTATCAGGGGCCCTATCCATAAATTTTCTGTTAAATAAGACCTTATTTACAGACTATTTTGGTTGAAATTTATTTTATGTACCAGGACAAGTGGATCGTAGATTGTGCTCCGTTTTAGTCCCATAGACAAGTTTTTTTTTTGTTTTGTTTTGTTTTTTTTTTTGTTTTTTTTTTTTTCCACACCCCTGCCCTTTAGAGTGTCCTAGGGGGAGCTTTATTAAAACCTGTTCAAAAGAAAAGTTGCTGAGTTGCCCATAGCAACCAATCAGATCACTTCTCAGAGGCCTCTTCAAAAATGAAAGAAATAAACTGGTTGCTATGGGCAACTCAGCTACGTTTCCTTTGAACAGGTTTTAATAATTCTCCCCCCTAGTGTTTTGCTGCCTGTAGTAGAGCTTCTTTTTTTATTTTCTTAATTTTTTTTTATATATTCCCACCTGAATACAGCCTCACAGGTTAATAAAAGTTCCACAACCTGCCACCCACATAATTTTTAGTATTACAGTAAAATCTCACCTCTTTAAGAAGACCACCCTTTTTCTCAATTAGATTTTGTGCGACAGATTTTCAGCTCACCATACATTATAAATAGTGGCCATTTTTTTCGGAAGACCACCCCCCATAGAAAAAACAAACTCTTTTTAATGCAATTTAGGGTGATTCTACTTGGCATGATGTAAAAGTGGCAATGTATTTTGAGGCATCTGCTCATTTTTAATTTCATGATAAAGTTAACTAAACCGCTAAGAAAAATTCTAGCAGATAATGTTCTGTTTGCTTTGCTAACACTTGCACATAATAGACACCCACCATGAATCCAACCCTGGAACTGTGCTTGGTTTTCTGCATCTGAATATTGTGTTTAGTGATTTCTTATGATGACTATTCCCTTAGAAGCACAGAGGTAATAATTCATGACTTTAGACTATGTGACAGTATGTGTAGTGTGTCAGCTCTTGTTTTATGGTGAAATACTGTACACAATGATCCGGTCTGGACACAACTGATTGCACAAGGACTGTTTGTTTCCTGCAGCAGTTAAAGGGCTATGTGGGCAAAGGCTTTGGCATGGCAATAGGCATTGATTTTCTTCTTAATCATCATTTCTTTATTCTTCACCTTTTAAATACAACTTTATTCTTTTAGAGACTTTAAAGTTTCACATACCTCGCGATTCCTTTAATCCAGCATTTTATAGCCCTGAAAGTCTGGGCCTTATCTGGCCCTTGTTTCTAGCACAGATATGTTTATGTTTAGGAATAACATGCATGGGATAGGCATAAGGCTATCCTTCATGTAAGATAGGGCAAGGGACTATTAATAGTATTCATAATATTGGGCAGACTAAATAGTCCTAATGGTTCTTATCTGCCGACAAATTCTATGTTTCTATGTAAGACCAAATGCCAGGTATTTATGTTTAAACATATTTATTATTTTAGTATCTGTATTATAAAATGAAATTCTGCAGTTTTTATCCCGGCCACTAAGCCTACTATTAGGCTTGACACATCCTGAACTGTACACTTTCTAAAAGTATCCTCCTGTTTGAATTTCTGAGCTCCGTCTTTCCCAAAGAAATGGTCTTTTGTAGGATAGTGGGTGGTCTGCTCATGGAGGGGTAGCTTCCATATATTATAATGGGAGAAAAAGTGGTCTCAGATAAGAGGTCTAGGGGTGGTCTTTTTGGAGGTTTCACTGTAAAAGAAAATACAATTAGAAAATAGAAACCGATTAGAAAAAATAACATGTTTAAATATTTGGTGCAAAAAACATAATCTAGGTGATACATTCACTTAAATACCTACACCCACACACACATTAGACACATGACAAAGAAACCTGCCATTTTTATTAATTTCTAGATTTAGTGTCCCTTTTAAAAACAACTTTGGGAAAAATGATCAAAACTAGTAAAAATAGAAACAAAGGAATTAAAATAAAAGGGAGCGCTTCAATCTGGACCAATGATAAAAGCAATATGGAGAAAAACCAACAAACTCGCCCGGTGTGAGCAGTGGGCCCTATATCCAAAGGGATCCACCGCAAACACCTCAAGGCCACGTTGGTATATATAATTACATGTATTTCTGTTGTAGAGATGTTCCTCCCCCAGAATGGGTATCCAATCAATGCTGGAGAGCGTCAGGGTCTAGATCTGGATAGACTCCACGTGTATCCGTACAGATAATATAGGGAGAGATAAATAAAAATGGCCAGCGCTCAGAGGACATCAGTAAAGGGATGGGGGAGAACGGGGATATGCATGTATCAGTTTTAACTCACTCCACATTGGGGGGGATGCAGCGATATTTGCAGGAAAAAAAAACTCCAAGTTGGCATGTAATATCCTTTGAGTAGAATGGTCCGTCATAAAGCAGGACGATGCGGCATATATTCTTCACAAAATTTATTTGCAACGTGTTTCCGAGGTTACAAGGGCTTACGCTACCTCCTTCATCAGGCACCTATACATGTATATCCCCTTTCTCCCCCATCCCTTTACTGATGTCCTCTGAGCGCTGGTCGTTTTTATTTATCTCTCCCTACAAAACTAGTAAAAGGAACAGTGGAGCAGTTGCCTATTGCTCTTTCAGTGGCTTTCTGAGAAACAAGACTTACTATTTGGCTGCTATGGGCCCCTTGCATCTATCTCGGCACAACTCTTCCCTTCCTTTTCTGCACAATATCACTTTCACTTTTCAATTCAATGATTTGTTACTGATTTTATGATCATGTAACTTTCACTGCATGTTCACTAATCTGGCCCCCTCTGATTTCTATACATGTCTTCTTCTTCTGTCCTCCAAAAGGACGTTATATCTTGTCCTTTATAGGTTGTGGTTTAGCTGTCGTTGGCACGTACCTGCTGATAACGTTTGGGCCCA
Source organism: Hyla sarda (assembly GCF_029499605.1). Lineage (NCBI taxonomy): Eukaryota > Metazoa > Chordata > Amphibia > Anura > Hylidae > Hyla > Hyla sarda. The sequence goes on from NC_079190.1 coordinate 260,158,411, forward strand.
ACAGCCATGAGAAGATGAATGGAGAGAACATCGTAAGACATTTAGTAAGCTGGCCATTCTTGCTGTACATGGTAAGTACTGCATCTACGTGATATATTAGTAAGTACAAGGGATTAGTACAAGGCATTAATAACATTGTAGAGTTGACACAACAAGCCGCTTAGTTTAATCTACAAGGAACATATACTGTTGCCTCCTATTATGTTTTAATTTTAACATTGTGTTTTTATGAATGTAAGGGATTCTCTATGACTTGTTATAGCAACATTTTAATAAACACTACATTCATATATACAGTCATGGCCGTAAATGTTGGCACCCCTGACATTTTTCAAGAAAATGAAGTATTTCTCACAGAAAAGGATTGCAGTATCCCATGTTTTGCTATACACATGTTTATTCCCTTTGTGTGTATTGGAACTAAACCAAAAAAAGGCAGGGGGGGGGGGGGGGGGGGAAAGCAAACGGACATATTGTCACACCAAACGCCAAAAATGGGCTGGACAAAATTATTGGCACCCTTAAAGGGTAGCTCCCACCATCATGTTTTTTTTTTTTTTTTTTTTTTCTGTCCCTGCCTATTGCCCTTCTATCCCTAACACCCTCCCTGCCTTTATTTTTTTTTTTACTATTTTTTAAATTGCATTTAGTCTGCCTGGTAGTGTGCTCACTACCAGGCACACTTCCCCAGCAGGCACCATGTCACTGATGCCTGCTGGGGCCGGCACTTCCGCCCTTAGTTCTCCTAACAGGGTGCCTCCAGCTGTTTCACCACTACAACTCCCAGCATGCCCTGACATCTATTGGCTGTCAGGGCATGCTGGGAGTTGTAGTGGTAAAACAACTGGAGGCACCCAGGACAGGAGTTTCATGGGGGAAGGAGTGAGCTAGGAGCCGATGCGGGAGGGGCGGGTGCAGGGGAGCCTCTTCCTGCCGCTCGGTGAGTAACACCCTCCCGCGCCCCCCGTACCTTGCAGCAGTGCCCCCCATCCCCCCCCGTACCTTGCAGCAGCGCCCCCGGTACCTTGCAGCAGCGCCCCCCATCTCCCCCCCCCCCCCGCGCACACCTTGCAGCAGCGCCCCCGCACCACCCGCACCTTGCAGCAGGGCCGTCGTCGAGTACGGGAAGCCGATGCGCAGCCCTGGCTGTTACTGCGCCTGCGCATAATTTCGACTGATGCCCTGCCGGAATCAGTCGGAATTTTGCAGTGACGTCACTCCGCACTGCATTCGGCCACTAGGAGGGCGCCCCCTATTTGCCGAATTTCAAATTGCTTTTAAAATGTTTTAAAAGCATTTTTTTAAATAAAAGTATATTAGAGATATGTTGTAGTACTTAAGTACTACAACATATCAAAAATAATATTTCATGACCGTGCCCATTTAACATATTTGGTTGCACACCCTTTGGAAAAAAAAACTGAAATCAGTCGCTTCCTATAACCATCAATAAGCTTCTTACACCTCTCAGCTGGAATGTTGGACCACTCTTCCTTTGCAGACTGTTCCAGCTCTCTCTTATTGCTTTTCCCAACAGCAATTTTACAATCTCTCCACAGGTGTCCAATGGGATTTAGATCTGGACTCATTGCTGCCACTTCAGAACTCTCCAGTGCTTTGTTGCCATCCATTTCTGGGTGCTTTTTGATGTATGTTTGGGGTCATTATCCTGCTGGAAGACCCAAGATCTCGGACGCAAACCCAGCTTTCTGACATTGGGCTGTACAGTGTGACCCAAAATCCGTTGGTAATCCTCAGATTTCATGATGCCTTGCACACATTCAAGGCACCCAGTGCCAGAGGCAGTAAAACATCATTGAACCTCCACCATATTTCACTATAGGTACTGTTCTTTTCTTTGTAGGCCTCATTCCGTTTTCGGTAAACAGTAGAATGATGTGCTTTACGTAAAAGCTCCATCTTGGTCTCATCTGTCCACAAGACGTTTTCCCAGAAGGATTTTGGCTTACTCAAGTTAATTTTGGCAAAATGTATTCTTGCTTTTTTATGTCTCTGTGTCAGCAGTGTGTCCTCCTGGGTCTCCTGCCATAGCATTTCATTTCATTTAAATGTCTAGAGATAGTTTGGGCTGACACTGATGCTCCCTGAGCCTGCAGGACAGCTTGAATATCTTTTGAACTTGTTTGGGGCTGTTTATCCACCATCCAGACTATCCTGCGTTGACACCTTTAATCAATTTTTCTCTTCTGTCCATGCCCAGGGAGATTAGCTACAGTGCCATGGGTTGCAAACTTCTTGATAATGCTGCACACTGTGGACAAAGGCAAATCTAGATCTCTGGAGATGGACTTGTAACCCTGAGATTGTTGATATTTTTCCACAATTTTGGTTCTCAAGTCCTCAGACAGTTCTCTCCTCCTCTTTCTGTTCATGCTTAGTGTGGCACACACAGGCACACAATGCAAAGACTAAGTGAACTTCTCTCCTTTTTATCTGTTTTCAGGTGTGATTTTTATATTGCCCACACCTGATACTTGCCCCAGGTGAGTTTAAAGAAGCATCACATGCCTGAAACAATCTTATTTTATCTCAATTTTGAAAGGGTGCCAATAATTTTGTCCAGCCCATTTTTGGAGTTTGGTGTGACATTATGCCCAATTTACTTTTTTTTTCCTACCTTTTTTTGGTTTATTTCCAATACACACAAAGGGAATAAACATGTGTATAGCAAAACATGTGTTACTGCAATCCTTTTCTGTGAGAAATACTTCATTTTCTAGAAAAATTTCAGGGGGTGGCAACATTTACGGCCCTGACTATATAAATATATAATCTAGTTAGTGTAATCTGCAGATGTGCTGGGGAATGAGGGTTAAATGGTTTTTACACAATATATTAACAATTTTTATTTCTCTTTGTAGCTGGTAGAAATTCTTGCTTTCTGTTCCTTGCTTTATTACTACAAACAGAAGAATGCAAACTATTTGCTCATCATTTTAATGCTGGTTGCGCTGTTAGGTAATTGCTTTTTTATTTTATTTTATATATTTTATTATATGATGTTAAGATGTGCACATTCAGGTTAAGCCCTAATGATGAGATGAGGACTTTAATGTAGCTCAAGAATACAAAAACATATAGCTAAAAATTTAATTTTTATTATATATCAAAATTACAAACAGTAATAAGTCATTCAGATTAGAGAGTCTCTAATACCAGAGTACTCTACTGGGTCAATCCCCACTACTTTATACCCAATGAGTTTCCCCGTACATAGATAAAAGTACGGTTCATCAGGGGTTATGAACAGAGACAGAAATGGAGAGAAATTACAAAAGTTATACAAGCTGTCTACACTATTCCACTCTATATCACAAAATGGCATACAAAGCATAAAAATGACATAGACATAGCACAGATAAAGCACCTAGCTGGCAAGCAAGGCAAAGAGAAGACTATAGTGGGTCTGGCGGTCAATGAGTATCCTAAGGTCGAAGTCCCCTCTCCTTCAAGTAGACCAAAATTACATCAACAATTAGATGCAGGAAGGACACATGATAGTAATGTCCATCCTTCTTTCATAATGGTCCCCACTGCTTACGCTATCAGTCTCCAGTTGCATCCTCAAAAAAGAATAGAAATGAGAAGGAGCTCATCCATTTCCGTGATGTAAACACTAGGCACAACAATAGGCTTTGCCTGAATATACTATTGCCTCTTCACAAATCATATTACCTAAATGCTGGGCTAAGGTTAGCCAATGAGCTTAGTCCCTTGTTATAATAGTGCAGAAGTTCTACAAGATGCCAGTAGCCTCTAAATAATGTCCCAGATTGTACTAAATCATATTGACCACAGATAGAGGTACATCACTTCCCCACACCAGGCTTATCTCCAATTCAACTTTCTCTTGTTCCTGACCACTGGATGTCCATAATGTAGGGAAAACTTTTCAGCAGTGTCCTCCTTATCATAGACAGGATTACAATGACAGGTGACTCCAGATAAGACTAAATCCAGCCTTTCACAATAGTTGATGGTCAGAGCTCTGCCTCTTTTTATCCCTGCACATTGACCTCTGTACTGATCACAGAGCATGCCTAGAACACTCTTCCATACAAGTCAGTATGGTCCCTTCTGGTCTATTGCTGCCTATGTCAGTGGTGTTGCTGTAAAGCATATCTCTAAATGTTGTATAAAAATCTCAGGAAGACGACTGCCCCATAATAATGTACTGCCACTTCTTCATACTCAGAATTGGTGAGAGTCCAAGAGTTTGGATGCACACTGATCATCTTAGCAACATGCCACCACTTTATAGTTTGTGAGTAATCCTTTAAACTGTGATGTACTATAATGGAGATTTGTGCACACAAGGTCTATGCAAGAAACACTTCACCAGCAACTAGGCAGCATCTTACAGTTAACAGCATGCAATCAGTCAGTGCTTCTCAAAGTAAGGCCCCATTTACATGGCAGAATTTCCAAGCAAAATCCAGAATACAAATTCTGCTTAGAAATGATGTTGCAGCAGCCCCCCATTGTTTTTAATGGGATTCTGCTGCACAATGCACACAACAGAACACAGAGAAGGGTGTGGATGTACAAGCACTACTTTTTTGTTCAATATTTGAACAAGGGTCCATGTTAACAAACCTGATATGATATAATAGGAATGCCTCTTGAACTGGAATGTATATTATGAAACACTCTATATGTACTGTAAAATATGTAACCATCATATTTCTTGTGGCATTCTACTCCAGGGTCCACAACAGTTATCACAGTGAAGGCACTCGCTGGTATGATCCTTGTCTCTATTCAGGGCACCATGCAACTGGGATATCCCATATTCTACATTATGTTTGTGTGTATGGTTGCTACTGCTATTGCACAAGCATCGTAAGTACTATACAAAAAAAACTACTTTAATGCATTTATATTATACTATTGTAACAGAAAAGATAATTAGGTTGTTAGTTCTGCTAAACTGAATTTACAAGGAGTTTTGTTAGGTGTTAGCACAGTCCTTAGGTATATACTGAGTTGTATGAAAACTTTCATTCCAAGATGCAGCTAGTCAGGATTGTTCTGTAGTTTAAGTAGATTGTGCAAATGATTTGTATCTGTAGGAAAGATAGCAGGTTGGCTATACTACTTATTACAGGAGCCACATTTCAGCTTTATAAATGACTTGAATGCAATGCAAAATAATAATAATAAAAATCACTGAACAAACAAATCCATATAGAAATTTTTCTTAGAATTTATAGGGTGCTGTTAATATCAGGGAGAGTATATATAATTTTTTTTTTTTTTTTTACATTATTATAATTATTCTGAAATAAATGACTCACATGAGGACTTGGTGTCTACATACAGATTTCTGTCCCAAGCATCCCAATTGTATGATTCTGCACTGATTGCAAGTGTTAACTACATCGTGTCTACGACTGTTTCTATATCTGCAGGTAAAATTTACATATTTTTTTTTCCCTAGAAGTGTCTGCTTGGGGGTTATCACAACCACCATAGAAGGGCACCTCTCTGCCCCTTTTCTCATAGGATCCCCACTGAAAACCTGGTATCTGACCACTATATGGTCACTGTATGGCGCTATTATTGGTTGTATTAGTCCTTCTGTTTAGGCAGTGTACGCTTGTCCATGATTGAAAAAGCAATGCCTGTCCCTGATGGTGTGATTGTTTTTATGTTCCAATTTTAGTTTGCTTCATGAGTTAATAGTGGTGTTTATAAACTTTACATATATATATATATATATATATATATATATATATATATATATATGGCACCCCTGAAGTTTTTCTAGAAAATTAAGTATTTCTCACAGAAAAGAATTGCAGTAACACGTTTATTCCCTTTGTGTGTATTGGAACTAATTCATAAAAGCTAATTAGACATAATGTCACACCAAACTCCAAAAATGGTCTGGACAAAATTATTGGCACCCTTTCAAAATTGTGGAAAAATAAGATTGTTTCAAGCATGTGATGCTCCTTTAACCCTTTAAGGACCAGGCCAATTTTCACTGTGGGACCAGAGTGTTTTTTGCACATCTGACCACTGTCACTTTAAGAATTAATATCTCTAAAACGCTTTTACCGAATATTCTGATTCTGAGATTGTTTTTTCGTGACATATTCTACTTTATTTTGGTGGTAAGTTTTCGTCATTACGTGCATCCTTTTTTGGGGAAAAATCCCCAAATTTCATGAAAATTTCGAAAATTTTGCATTTTTCTAACTTTGAAGCTCTCTACTTGTAAGGAAAATTGATATTCCAAATAAATGTTATTTTTATTCACAAATACAATATGTCCACTTTATGTTGGCATCATAAAATGGACATATTTTTACTTTTTGAAAAAATTTGAAGGCAACAAAGTAGAGCAGCAATTTTCAAGTTTCATGAAAATTGCAAAATCTGAAGGGACAGATGTTACAGAACTACAACTCCCAGCATACCTGGGCAGTCTAGGCATGCTGAGAGTTGTAGTTTGGCAACATCTGGAGGGCTACAGTTTGGGCACCACTGTAACAGTTGTCCTCAAACTGTGACCCTCCAGATGTTGCAAAACTACAACTCCCAGCATGCCCAGACAGCCTTTGACTGTCTGGGCATGCAGGGAGTTGCAGTTTGGCCTTCCTAGTGGTTGCCACAGAAAAGATCACATTACTTTCCCTTTCATCCCCCCCCCCCCCCCCCCCCAACCCACTGTCCTGCTCTGCCATTAGTCAGAATCAGTTCTGACCAATGGCAGGGAATAGGAGGAGATCGCAGCACTGCAACCTCACTCCTACCCTGCAAGATGATCTGGGCTGTCACTGACAGGTCAGATCATCACTATTTTCGGGGCTGATTGGGTCACCATAGACCCGATCTGCCCGGAATAGCAGAAAATCGCATGTCTGAATTGACATGCGATTTTCTGCGATCGCCGACATGGGGGGGTCTCAGGACCCCCCTCGGCGTTTGCCTCGGACGCCTGCTGAATGATTTCAGCAGGCGTCCGGTTTCGCAACCCGCGCGGCGGGATGCGAAATTTGCTGGGACGTATGGGTACGTCCCTGGTCCTTAAGACCCAGGGTGCAGGGCCATACGCATACGTCCGTGGTCCTTAAGGGGTTAAACTCACCTGGGGCAAGTAACAGGTGTGGGCAATATAAAAATCACACCGGCAAGCAGATAAAAAGGAGAGAAGTTCACTTAGTCTTTGCATTGTGTGTCTGTGTGCCACACTAAGCATGGACAACAGAAAGAGGAGGAGAGAACTGTCTGAGGACTTGAGAACCAAAATTGTGGAAAACTGTCAACAATCTCAAGGTTACAAGTCCATCTCTAGAGATCTAGATTTGCCTTTGTCCACAGAGCGCAATATTATCAAGACGTTTGCAACCCATTGCACTGTAGCTAACCTCCCTGGGCATGGACGGAAGAGAAAAATCGATGAAAGGTGTCAATGCAGGATAGTCCGGATGGTGGATAAGCAACCCCAAACAAGTTCCAAAGATATTTAAGCTGTCCTGCAGGCTCAGGGAGCATCAGTGTCAGCCCAAACTATCCGTCGACATTTAAATAAAATGCTATGGCAGGAGACCCAGGAGGACCCACTGCTGACACAGAGAAATAAAAAAGCAAGACTACATTTTGCCAAAATTAACTTGAGTAAGCCAAAATCCTTCTGGGAAAACGTCTTATGGACAGATGAGACCAAGATAGAGCTTTTTGATAAAGCACATCATTCTACTGTTTACCGAAAACAGAATGAGGCCTACAAAGAAAAGAGCAGTACCTACAGTAAAATATAGTGGAGGTTCAATGATGTTTTTGGGTTGTTTTGCTGCCTCTGGCAATGGGTGCCTTGAATGTGTGCAAGGCATCATGAAATCTGAGGATTGCCAACGGATTTTGGGTCGCACAGTACAGCCTAGTGTCAGAAAGCTGGGTTTGCGTCCGAGATCTTGGGTCTTCCAGCAGGACAATGACCCAAACATACGTCAAAAAGCACCCAGAAAAGGATGGCAACAAAGCGCTGGAGAGTTCTGAAGTGGCAGCAATGAGTCCAGATCTAAATCCCATTGAACACCTGTGGAGAGATCTTAAAATTGCTGTTGGGAAAAGGCACCGTTCCAATAAGAGAGACCTGGAGCAGTTTGCAAAGGAAGAGTGGTCCAACATTCCGTCTGAGAGGTGTAAGAAGCTTATTGATGGTTATAGGAAACCACTGATTTGTTATTTTTTCCAAAGGGTGTGCAACCAAATATTAAATTAAGGGTGCCAATAATTTTGTCCAGCCCATTTTTGGAGTTTGATGTGACATTATGTCCAATTTGCTTTTTTTCCCTCCCTTTTTTTGTTAATTCCAATACACACAAAGGGAATAAACATGTGTATAGCAAAACATGTGTTACTGCAATCCTTTTCTGTGCGAAATACTTCATTTTCTTGAAATATTTCAGGGGTGCCAACATTTACAGCCATGTGTGTGTATGTATGTGTGTATATATATATATATATATATATATATATGCTATATTCACTCAGACTGAATTTTTTGGTGTGTTTAATCATTTAGTTACAATGATTTACACCTTATCAACTGCAGCAAACACTCTAACGGGAACCTGTCGAGGGTTTCATGCTCCACAACCACTACAGTTCTAATGTACTCAGTCAGGCCATATATCTCCCCTCCCTTCTAAGCTTGATTCACAGATTTCTCCCTATATTTGTATAGGACAGTTCCTTGACAGTTTTTAATGATTTCTCATAGTTTATTGTGGTAAGTGAGCTCTTGCCCATTTCATGTTACCTGTGGTTTAAGCAGCATGAAAATTCTGACATTGCCTGTAAGGGAGTGGTAAAAGGGTTGTGATAAAGTAAAGCAAAATTTGCTGCATTATTCATTGAACGCCTCTTGTCACTCTGTTTTTGTATGATATGAAGGGGGGTAAGTTATATGTGAACTAGTAGGGATTATGTGCCAGGGCTGTTTTTAGTTCCAGTCCGACGCTGATTTGTATACAACTATTTTTAATATTTCAATAGGAGCAGTATTCTACATAGACTTCCGTAATGAAGATGTGCTACATCTCTGTATGTTTGCATTGGGGTAAGAGTAAAAATTTGACTATTTACAGCCTTGCATTATGAATAAATTCTTGATCCAGTAAACTTCTGTTTGTCTACCATCCGTGACGCCTTGATTCTGGGCCTGTCCATTTGAGGGTGTTTTTATTTGAGCTCATTCTCTGTATGGCTCTTCAGAATAAGTTATATGTAAAGGAAAATGTCTTCCCCAGAAGTTCCCATTTTGAATTACACTGGTTACATAACCGTTACATTGTACATGTCTCACTAATACAGTACAGATTTAATTTATTTGTTAATGTAAGAGATGGTGTGAATTTATGATTGTAGTTGTGCCATGGACTGTTTTGTAGACTATTTTATTTGCAAAAATGTGCTGAGCTGTGTCAAATTTATTTAAATGGTGCACAATGTTCATAAACTTGGTGCTGCAAGAAGTTGATAAATGTACCTCACCACTCGGATTTGAAGTTCACTTTTATTTAATGCGGTGGCAGAAGTGTGTGCTTAGTCTAACATATGTGTGGGTGGAAAAACTAATTTCTCTATCAGCTCCATTGGGGGGACACAGACCTTGGGTATATGCTGCTGTCTCTAGGAGGCTTGACACTATGGTAACCAAAAAGTCGGCTCCTCCCAGCAGGATATACCCGCCTCCAGGCCACTGAGCAATTCAGTTTTTGCTTAGTGTCTTAAGGAGGTGGACACTGGTCTGGTGTTCTCCAGACCAGGTCTCATATTTTTTATTTTTTAGGTTTAGGGAATGTGTTCGTGCTTTATTCCTTTTTCTTTCTGTTTTCAGGTGGGGACTCAGGAACTGCGGTTCACTGTTTCCCCATTGCGAGAGGTGGCAGGCATCTTGGATGTACTGTTAACCCCCTCTCGCCAACGGTCAGCGCTTGGGGTTGTACCTCATGGGTCCGGGTCCCCCTACCTCCCTGTTCGCCTCGCTATGAGCTTGGCTTGCTGCAGGTGACAACGCTGACTGAAGACTACATTCTGAAGACTTCTTTAGTAAGTTCTTTAGGCGCCATTACTATGTCTCGCTGTATTCTTCGGCGGCCCAGCGGATGTTAGCTCCGCCCACCCAGCCGCATAAGTGCTTCAGCAGGGCAAAATGAGCCGCCAATCAGCGCTGTGCGCGCGTTTGGGGCCGTGCAGGGGCCAATCACAGCGCCCCTTGCCTCTTACCCGGCCTCTTTCTCCTATTGGCCGGCGTCTCTTCTCCCTCCTCACAGCCACGGTGCGGAGTTCTCCTCACAGCAGCTGCCTTGGGACACAGACTTGGGTGAGACTGTTCATTTTTTTTGCTATGTCCATGCCCAGAACTGTTCCTCCCTCTAAGCAGAGATCGGGTATATTAGTTACCCATTACGCTTGTAAAAACTGCTCTGCAAAAATGCCAGGTTCTGCTGAACCCACTTGTTCTGCCTGCTCCACTGCTCCCCCAGACCCCCCTGCTATTTCTAACCCAGGTGCTCCTTCAGACCCGGTGGGTTCGGCTGCCCCTCCAGCCTGGGTTTCCTCCCTCTCCCAGTCTATATCCGACTTGGCACAGGTCTCCCGTTCTGTTTTGACTACCTTGGAGAGGTCTACCCTTCACCGGCCCTCTAGGAGGTCCCGTTCCCCTTCTCCCTACGCTTTGCATAAGCGTAATAGGGGTGTCTCCTCTAACTCATCCCCTGAGTCTCCTGGTAGACACGGGCGTTCCTCTCGCAGGTCTCGCCCGACCGATTCTTCAGGCCACACGCGTCGCTCTTCCAGAGGATGTTCCCGTGGTCACCGCTCTGGCTCTCCTGAGCCAGGTACCAGGTCGGAGTCTCCCTCTTTTAGGGCCCCCTCCACTCGTTCGCACTCTCCTGGAGGACTGGCGGACGAGGTTTCCAATTCGGCATCCGATTCAGAGGACCGTTCGGACTCAGTGGATACGGTGAACTCATTGGTTATGGCATAAGAGACACCTTTAACCTAGAGGACCCAGGAACTTCGGACGCAGCTCCAGAAGTATCCTTTCATTGTGCCCGACCGGCACCCAAAGTGTTCAGCTCTCACGCTGAATTTGATGCCATTCTAGAATCTGCCTGGAAGCACCCTGAGAAGAAGTTTCAGGGACTGAAGAAAGTTCAAGCGCGATATCCATTCGCCAAGGACCTTGTCTCCAAATTGACTTCCTCTCCGTAGGTGGATCCTCCGGTTTCCCGCCTCTCTAAAGCTACTACTTTGCCGCTGGCGGATGCAGCTGCCTTCAAGGATCCAGCAGACAAAAAGGCTGAGTCTTTAGCGAAGTATGCCTTTGAAGCAGCGGGTTCCTCCCTGCTCCCTGCCTTCGCCTCCACCTGGGTGTCTAAGGCCCTTTCGGTTTGGCATTCCCAACTCCGTCAGGGCATTCTTTCGGGATCTCGCCCGGAAGAACTGTCTGCTCTGGCCCTCCAATGTTCCAAAGCTGGAGACTTTCTGTGTTCTGCTTCCTTGCACTCAGCTCGCTGCGCTGCCTTTGCCACCAGTAATCTAGTGGAACGCGGATGCTGCATCTAAGAAGTCTCTCACCGAGATTCCTTTTACCGGTTCCCGACTTTTCGGCAAGCGCCTGGATGAGATTATCTCTGAGGCGACAGGTGGCAAGAGCTCTTTATCACCTCAAAACAAGTCTAGCACTTCTTTCCGCAGGAAGTCTTCTTCCTTTCGGACGTCTGGCCCCTCTAAAGGGTCCAGCCATGCACCCCCACGTGACAAGAAGGTCCCCTTTTTCAAGGCGCGTCCCTCTTGGAAGTCGGACACCAACCGTTCCGTCCGTTTCGCGGCCAAATCGGGCAACCGCAAACCCACTTCTGCATGAAGGGACGCCCCCACCCGCAGCTTTTTCTCGGGTGGGAGGTTGGCTCTTGCTCTTTCGAGACGTTTGGAACACACACATTCAGGACTCTTGGGTCAGGGACGTGGTGTCCAACGGATACCGGATAGAATTTGCCTCCCTTTCGGGGGATCGTTTTTTTTCAGTCCTGTGCTCCCCGATCTCCCTCGCTTGCGAGGGAATTTCGGGAGGCTCTTCAGTCCCTTCTCATCCAGGGTGTCATTGTCCCGGTTCCTTCAAGGGAACGCTTTCGGGGTTTCTATTCCAATCTTTTCGTGGTTCCCAAGAAAAAACGGTTCTGTGCGGCCAATCCTGGATCTCAAATGTCTAAACCAACATCTTCTTATCCGAATTGAATCTCCAATTTCCGAATGGAATCTCTCCGTTTGGTGGTGGCGTCTATGGATCAAGGGGAGTTTCTTTCCTCGGCTGAGATCAAGGATGCCTACCTCCATGTTCCAATTTTTCCCGGACACCAGCGGTACCTCCGCTTTGCGGCTCTCCCCTTCGGTCTGGCCACAGCGCCACGAGTTTACCAATGTACCAAGATTCTGGCGCCTGTGATAGCTCTGTTACGGTCAAGAGGGGTATCAGTGATACCCTACTTGGACGACCTCCTCATCAAGGCCTCCACCAGAAGCCCTTCTTTCCATAAACATCCTGGAACTGATGGCGATTTTCCTTTGTCTGAAGCATTGGGAGTCCCTGCTTCAGGGCCACCCTGTCCGTGTCCAGTCGCAGTTCAGCAGCCATGTTCGAGGTGACAAAGATCCTCCTCTGGGCGGAACAGGTAGTTCCAGCCATTTTGGCGATTCACATTCCAGGAGTGCTCAACTGGGAAGCTGATTTATTCAGTCGGTCCTCAGCTGACCCCGGAGAGTGGTCCCTTCTTCCGGAGGTGTTCGCACAGATCTGCAACCTCTGGGGGACCCCAGACGTGGATCTCTTCGCGTCTCGACACAACTGGAAAATTCTGACGTTTGTGTCAAAGTCCAGGGACCCCCAGGCTCTAGCCGTGGATGCCCTAGTAATTACGTGGTCGGGCTTTGTCCTGCCCTACCTGTTCCCTCCTCTCACCCTCCTTCCCAGGGTTCTGAGGAAGATCAAGGCGGAAGGAGTCCCCGCCATTCTGGTGGCTCCAGACTGGCCTCAAAGGGCATGGTATGCTGACGTGGTCTGGCTTCTGGACGACGTTCCGTTCCGTCTTCCACTTCGTCCAGACCTACTGTCACAGGGTCCCCTTTGCCACCCCAATTTACAGTCGCTGCATTTGACGGTGTGGCGGTTGAGACCGCGGTTCTAAGGGCCCGCGGCTTCTCTTCCCAGGTAATTCGCACCATGCTCAGGGCTCGCAAGCCCTCCTCTGTGAAAATGTATCACCATACCTGGCGGGCTTACTTTCGTTGGTGCGAAACTCAGACCTTTTCTCCAGTTACCTTTTCCGTTCCCCGTCTCCTCTCCTTTTTGCAGTCGGGGTTGGAACAAGGGCTGGCTCTCAGCTCCCTTAAGGGTCAGGTTTTGGCCCTTTCCATTCTCTTTCAGTGTCCTCTGGCTTCCAATTCGCATGTCCGGACCTTCCTTCAGGGCGTGGCACATGCTGTCCCCCCCTTACCGGTCCCCTTCTCCCCCTTGGGACTTGAACTTAGTTCTAGGCACTCTTCAGGATGCACCTTTTGAGCCTCTTAGGGAGGTTCCCCTTCGCCTCCTATCCTGGAAAGTGGCTTTTCTTATAGCTATTACTTCCATTAGGAGAGTATCTGAACTGGCAGCTCTTTCCTGCCGTTCTCCTTTCCTGATAGTTCATCAGGACAAGGTTGCCTTCCGGCCAGATCCGTCCTTCTTACCTAAGGTCGTTTCGGCTTTTCATCTCAACGAGGACATCGTCCTTCTGTCCTTTTGTCCCGCTCCTTCTCATCCCAGGGAGCGCCTGCTCCACAAATTTGATGTGGTACGGGCTGTTCGGACTTATCTTTCTGTCACCTCTTCCTTTCGTCAGTGCGATTCTTTTTTTCGTCCTTACGGAAGGTCATCGGAAGGGACAGCCTGCCTCCAAGGCCACCATTTCTAGGTGGATCCGATGTGCTATTTCGGAAGCAAACCGCTGCAAGGGGAAGATCCCACCCTTCAGGGTTTTGGCTCATTCCACCCGCTCTGTGGGAGCATCCTGGGTTCTCCGAAACAAGGCCTCTGCCTCGCAGATCTGTAAAGCGGCCACCTGGTCGTCTTTGCACACTTTTTCGAGATTCTACCAGGTTCATACTTTCGCATGGGCTGATGCTAGTCTGGGCCATAGTGTTGCAGGCGGCGGTGGTACAGCCGACTACCTGACCTTTTTTTCTCTGCCCACCCAAGGGACGGCTTTGGTACGTCCCAAGGTCTGTGTCCCCCAATGGAGCCGATAGAGAAAAGGAGATTTTTTAGACTTACCGTAAAATCTCTTTCTCAAAGGATCCATTGGGGGACACAGCTCCCGCCCTTTTCTGGGGTTCCTATTCGGTTATCTGTCCGAGGGAGTGTTCAGTTAATTTTTCTTCTGGTTCTCGGACAGTTCATGTTTTTTTTCCTTTGACCTGTCTGTCGCCTCTTATTGCTCTGGGACTAAAACTGAATTGCTCAGTGGCCTGGAGGCGGGTATATCCTGCTGGGAGGAGCCGACTTTTTGGTTACCATAGTCTCAAGCCTCCTAGAGACAGCAGCATATACCCAAGGTCTGTGTCCCGCAATGGATCCTTCGAGAAAGAGATTTTATGGTAAGTCTAAAAAATCTTTTTTTTAACATAATTATTGATTTTCTTTAAATGGGTACCCCAGCCCTAATACATCTTTTCCCCTATCCAAAGGTGTTGATCGTGGGGGTCCCGCCGCTGGGGACTCCCGCAATCTATCATTCAGCACCCACCTTTGCAAACTCTCCGCAGCACTGGAGGATCAGAGTGTGCAGCGTGATGATCACGGGGCCGGAGTATCGTGAGGTCACAACTCCGCCCCCGTGTGGGACCCCCGCTATCAGACATCCCATCTTTTTTTACTGAATGTGAAATAGTGGATAAGGTAGATCACATATCAATTCTTCTTCATGAGAAAAGTCATTAAAGGGGTACTCCCGTGGAAAACTTTTTATTTTTTTTTATTTTTTTTATCAACTGGTGCCAGAAAGAAACAGATTTGTAAATCACTTCTATTAAAAAATCTTAATCCTTCCAGTACTTTTTCGGGGCTGTATACTAAAGAGAAATCCAATAAAGAAATGCAGTTCCTCTGATGTCATGACCACAGTGCTCTCTGCTGACCTCTGCTGTCCATTTTAGGAACTGTCCAGAGAAGCATATGTTTGCTATGGGGATTTTCTCCTGCGCTGGACAGTTCCTAAAATGGACAGCAGAGGTCAGCAGAGAGCACTGTGGTCATGACATCAGAGGAAATGCATTTCTTTTTAGGGGCTGTATACTAAAGAGAAATCCAAAAAAAAGAAATGCATTTCCTCTGTCATGACCACAGTGCTCTCTGCTGACCTCTGCTGTCCATTTTAGGAACTGTCCAAACAGCAACTGTCCAAAAGCAAACATATGCTGCTCTGGACAGTTCCTAAAATGGACAGCAAAGGGAAGCAGAGAGCACTGTGGTCATGACATCAGAGGAACTGCATTTCTTTATTGCATTTCTCTTTAGTATACAGCCCCGAAAAAAGTACTGGAAGAATTAAGATGTTTTAACAGACGTGATTTACAAATCTGATTAACTTTCTGCCACCAGTTGATTTAAAAAAATAAGTTTTCCACGGGAGTACCCCTTTAAATGTGCACACTTTACTATTCCATACTATAAATAACCTTTCTTTAGGATGAAGCTTGCACAATATTTTTTTTACAGTTATCGCCTATGATAAATCCTAGTTTAATGCATAAGCAAAAAAAAAAAAAGCCACAGGTAGAGTATTTTCAGAAAATTAATGATCACTAAGAGGCGCAGCAATCCCAAATGTGCTAAAGCGTAACCAAAAAAATAGTCTACCCACAATAATAAATTCCTCCTGTATTTTTTTTATTTTTTCCAAAGGTGCCTTATTGCATTTATGGGAGTCTTCCTCATTACCAGGAACAGAAAGAAGACCAAAGCTTTTGAACCATATGTTGCCATCAATTCTATGCCAGGTAAAAATACTGTTCAGGCTTAGCAGCTATATTAAAACCAAAAGTTATGTTGAAACATCCGATCTCTCGTTCTAGTAAAAACACTCAAATAAAACTTGGGCCCCATTCACATCACATTTTTGCTGTGTACCTGACAAACACATTTATGCACCTGAAAATGCAATGCAAACATGTAGCCCAACATATCCATAGCAAAGGTATACAAAAAGTGCCTCTAAATATTTTTTTGTTAGCTTTACATCTGTGTACTGGATGCAGAAGCATAGATATTTCACATTTAATAAAAAAATAAAAAGGCATGCATTATGTATGTTTTTTATTTTGAGGTTCATTGGGGTCTGTGGAAGCCAAATGTCAATGTAAAGCAAATATGTCTTACAGAAGGAAACTGTAAATATTTTTATAGCCTGGAAACAAAGCAGCAGCTTTTACTATATGTGCACACTACAACAGAAATGCAGCAGTATTGCTAAAAGTATAATTTATTTAAAATGCAGAAACGGATTCTTAATAGTTAATGTATACATTAAAAACATACAGTTAACCATCCGACATATGCCAAAATATATGTGAATGGGACCTTACAGTTTGTTCCCACTGGTTTTATGACAGGAGGTTTGATCCATTTTGCTACTTATTTTTTCCAAGGATTCCAGAAGGAAGAAATCTGTTGTTCTAGTGCCACCTACATATTCTGTAAGTCAATGGGCGAGATCAGATTGCTTCTTTTATTTTTCAGCAGTATTTTTAAACATAGAAGAAACAATCTGATTGGTTGCTATGGGTAACTGGTCGACTTGTCCTCTGCACAGGTTTTAATTAAATCTCCCCACATGTCCTCAGTGAGAATTAGTGGCAAAAACTCTAAAATAGCTGTCAAGAGATGGGTATTTTACCTCCTGAAGGAGACTTTGCTTTGGCCAATCTAATATTAAAATGTTACTGCCATGGAAAAAAATATTTTTTAAATTAAATACTCCCTTAAAAAAATAAGCATTTTCTTAATACTTTATTTAAAAAGATGTTTTGCCAAAGATGTGAAAACCTGTTTTAATAAAACAGCCACTAGGGGTCTCTTTATTTTGTCATCAGACCCTGGTCTCCTAGTCTGATCCGTCCTATCAACAGCAAATATGGACAGATTTGCTGACAGGGGGCTGGGGTTATCTCCCTGCTTTGCTCATTCACTGTCTCACTGAACTCAGCTGTGGCAGCTGAACTATGTGAGAGGGATACAGGGGCCAGACATCTGCAGCATATACAGAGAAGGACAATGTATTGATGGTCAGTGTGCCTGGTAATCATTGTACTACATCAATTCATTGTTTATATGCATGCTTATGTGTTTCTCTATGGAATTTCTTGTGGATTTGCACCCTATACTGTGGACATGGAACCCTTCAGTGCAGGCCATATGACAAAGGTGAGAGAGGGGGCAGAGAAAAGAGAAAGTTGTCATGCTCCTAAAGAAACGCCCCCAGCCACCACAAAACTGAAGGTAGAGTAAGCAGCCCTATAGAATCATTATATGGCCAATTACTACACCAGCTGGAGCATTTATGGGCATTTTACAATTGACACTTTAAACATTGATTTAGGTAGAATATACCTATAGGTGGCACTAAGAGACAGTTATCTTCACTCTTAAGGATAGTTAGTTTACAGCTCCTTGCAAAAGTATTCACCCCCCACCCCCCCCCCCCCCCTTTTTTTTACTTTTTTCATATTTTGGTACATTATAGACTTAAAGGGGTTCTCCCGTGGAAAACTTTTTTTATTTTTTTTTATTTTTAAATCAACTGGTGCCAGAAAGTTAAACAGATTTGTAAATCACTTCTATAAGAAAATCTTAATCCTTCCAGTACTTTTTAGGGTCTGTATACTAAAGAGAAATTCAAAAAAGAAATCCATTTCCTGTGATGTCCTGACCACAGTGCTCTCTGCTGACCTCTGCTGTCCATTTTTAAGAACTGTCCAGAGAAGCATATGTTTATATGGGGATTTTCTCCTTCTCTGGGCAGTTCCTAAAATGGACAGCAGAGGTCAGCAGAGAGCACTGTGGTAAGGACATCACAGGAAATGCATTTCTTTTTTGGATTTCTCTTTTGTATACAGCACCTAAAAAGTACTGGAAGGATTAAGGTTTTTTTTTTACTTTCTGGCACCAGTTGATTAAAAAAAAAAAAAAAGTTTTCCATAGCAGTACCCCTTTAAGTTTAATGTTTTGTTAATCTGAATTTTATGTGATGGATCAAAACCCAATAGTCTAAATTGGTGAAGTGAAATGAGAAAAATGTATAAATAAAACTATTGTTTAGAAATAGAAAATTGGCATGTGCGTATGTATTCACCCCCTTTGTTAGGAAGCCCATAAAAAGCTCTGGTGCAACCAATTACCTTCAGAAGTCACATAATTAGTGAAATGATGTCCACCTGTGTGCAATCTAAGTGTCACATGATCTGTCATTACATAATCACACCTTTTTTGAAAGGCCCCAGAGGCTGCAACACCTAAGCAAGTGGCATCAGTAACCAAACACTGCCATGAAGACCAAGGAACTCTCCAAACAAGTAAGGGACAATGTTGAGAAGTACAAGTCAGTGTTAGGTTATAAAAAAATATCCAAATCTTTGATGATGCCCAGGAGCACCATCAAATCTATCATAACCAAAATGGAAAGAACATGGCACAACAGCAAACCTGCCAAGAGACGTCCACTCACCAAATCTCACGGACCAGGCAAGGAGGGCATTAATCAGAGAGGCAGCACAGAGACCCAAGGTAACCCTGGAGGAGCTGCAGAGTTCCACAGCAGAGACTGGAATATCTGTACATAGGACGACAATAAGCCATACGCTCTATAGAGTTGGGCTTTATGGCCAGAAGAAAGCCATTACTTTCAGCTAAAAACAAAAGGCATGTCTTGATTTTGCAAAAAGACACTTGGGAGACTCCCAAAATATACGGAGGCAGGTGCTCTGGTCTCATGAAACTAAAATTGAACTTTTCAGCCATCAAAGAAAACGCTATGTCTGGCGCAAACCCAACACATCACCCAAAGAACACCATCTCCACAGTGAAACATGGTGGTGGCACCATCATGCCGTGGGGATGTTTTTCAGCAGCTGGGACTGGGAAACTGGTCAGAGTTGCGAGAAAGATGGATGGTGCTAAATACAGGGATATTCTTGAGCAAAACCTGTACCACTCTGTGCATGATTTGCGGCTAGGACAAAGACCCTAAACACATTGCTAAAGCAACACTTGAGTGGATTAAGGGGAAACATGTAAATGTGTTTGAATGACCTAGCCAAAGCCCAGATCTCAATCCAATCGAAAATGATATAATGATCAAATATAATGATAGCGGGGTGCCGCAGCGGGGATCCCGGGGATCCCTAGCAGCGGGACCGCGGTGATCTGACATCTTATCCCTTATCCTTTGGATAGGGGATAAGATGTCTAGGGGCGGAGTACCCCTTTAAGGTAAATGTGTTACCCTGGAAATAAGCAACTTAGTGTCTGATACTGTACTCCTGTACTACAGCTAGCATGCAATTGTGGAAAGACCTATGCAACATACTCACTAATATCTAATAAAATGTGTAATTTCTTGTTATAGGTGGGATCAACATGCATGATACTGGTAGCACAATCCAACCAGATTTTGGAAGCTCATTTTCCTATGGCGCTCTGCAAAGCAATGACAGTTTATCAGAAATCTATACGCCAGCCACTCTTCCTGTTGTGTCAGAAGAAGCATCACCGGCACAAGCTTATAAAGTCTTAGAACACAATAAGAATGAATAGGCTTCATTACTAAAAGACTGGACAAGCATTCACATGAAGTCATTCTATTGTCCCCGTGTATATACAGAATTTCAACCATAATGTCAGATACTTAGAGACAACTTACAATGTAAAAAAAAAATTAAGTATCTATGTGGTCAATTTTGTTCCGTTTAGCTCTACCTCCTTGGAATTCATTGAAGATTCATGTATAAAACTTAATTTAGTAAACATTTAACTTATATTTTATTTTCACCTTTTGAACAAGTGTTAAGTGAAAAAAATATTAAAGAACATTTTATGCTGGTAATGATGTGTGGTGTTGGCTCTGCAGTTTTTACACCAATATTTTCCTTTTAATGGTCTATCATGTTCTTAGAAAATTACCTATTGTTTAATAGATACAGATAAAGACAATAGATGATGTTCACAGTTCATCTTCCCCCTCCCTGTGGAGTGACCTCTGCACATATCACAGAGCATGCCTGGTAAACACACACTTTCAAGCACGTTCGGTCTGGGACAGTCTATTGTTGCCTATGTACATGGGGCTTGCTTTATAGGATTACTCTAAATGCTATTAAAAAACACTCAGGCGAGATGGCTGCCCTTAAAATAATGCACTAACAATTAAATTAAAAAAAGAAAATAGGAACAGGTTTCAGTATCTGGGCAACAGTTATATACCGCATCATTTGTGTTTATCGGTGCCCTGCAACCAGATAGTGGGGAGCTAATGCGATCTCATGGCAGTCTGAGGCCTTCTGAAGGCTTCTGCTTCTATAGCTAGTAGAAGCAGGCAGGAAGGCTGTACGAACAGATCACAGAAAAATGTAATGCATTGCAATAGCTAATCATTGAATAAAATCAATCAAATGATTGCTTATAGGGACTTAAAAAGTGTAAAAAAAAAAAAAATTTTTTTTTTTAAAGTATAAAGAAAAATCCTCTCTACGCTTAAAACTAAAATCACCCACATTTCCCATTTTTTAAAAACTGTATTTATCGGCATATAACACGCATATTTTAGCCTAAAATTTTTTGCCTAAAGTCTATCTGTGTGTTATACGACGATAAGCCGCTGCAGTTCAATGATTTAAAGCGGGGGCTTTAAAGGGGTACTCCGGTGCTTAAACATCTTATCCCCTATCCAAAGGATAGGGGATAAGATGCCTGATCGCGGGAGTCCCACAGCTGGGGACCCAAGGATCATGCACGCGGCACCCCCTTTGTAATCAGTGCCCGGCGCGTGTTCGCTCCGGGTCTGATTATGGTCGACCGCAGGGCAGGCGGCGTGTGACGTCACGCCTCCGCCCCCGTGTGACGTCACACTCCGCCCCTCAATGCAAGCCTACGGGAGGGGGCGTGATAGATATCACGCCCCCTCCCGTCGGCTTTCATTGAGGGGCAGAGCGTGACGTCACACGGGGCGGAGGCGAGACGTCACGCCGCCAGCCCTGCGGTCGCCGGTAATCAGTCCCGGAGCGAACACGCTCCGGGCACTGATTACAAAGGGGGTGCCGCGTGCATGATCCCGGGGGTCCCCAGCTGCGGGACTCCCGCGATCAGGCATCTTATCCCCTATCCTTTGGATAGGGGATAATATTTTTTAGCACCGGAGAACCCCTTTAAATCAATGAACTGCAGCGGCTTTTGCAGGTGCAGAGACCAGCCGGCTTCTCTGCCCCTGCCTGTCCTGGGGTCTAGAGCCCTGCTGCCGCAGCTTCTCTCCCCCTGCTATCGGCTATCCGGTTATCGGCTATCCGGTGTGCGTCCCCTGCGTCGTTGCTATGCGCTGCGAGACGCAATGATGAGTGACGTC
This sequence comes from Hyla sarda, assembly GCF_029499605.1. Taxonomy (NCBI): domain Eukaryota; kingdom Metazoa; phylum Chordata; class Amphibia; order Anura; family Hylidae; genus Hyla; species Hyla sarda. The sequence continues at coordinate 260,180,097 of NC_079190.1, forward strand.
ACTAGTCATTGCGCCGTGCAGCGCATAGCAACGACGCAGGGGACGCACACCGGAGGCCTGAAGCAGTGCTGACCCGACCCCGGCAACAGGTAATTATACAACCCGGGATGGGGGAGGCAACGGGGCAGCGGCGCCGGCAATGGGTGTCTCCCCCTGGCTATCGGCACCGGCAATGGGGCAGCGGCACCGATAGCCAGGGGGAGAGAAGGGGCAGCGGAGCCGATAGCAGGGGGAGAGAAGCGGCGGCAGCAGGGCTCTAGACCTCAGGAAAGGCAGGGGAGAGAAGCGGGCGGCGACTGCCTCTCTCCCTTGCCTTTCCTGGGGGCTTCTGCGGGGTCAGAAACAGTGTATCGGGGTATACGCATGCACACACGCACCCTCATTTTACCAAGGATATCTGGGTAAAAAACTTTTTTTACCCAAATATCCTTGGTAAAATGAAGGTGCGTGTTTATAGGCCGTTGCGTGGTATACCCCAATAAATACGGTAAAAATTCAGAACATGTCAATTTAATTTAATATACATTTTTGTACAATTAGTCCTGCAAACCACAAGCCCTTTAATGTCTTTTAAGACGTTGAAAAATGTTGCCCCCATCGTGTTAAAAATTATAACTTTGGCTTCTAAGTAACTACTGCATTCCACAGATGTGCATGGAGTTCTATGTAAATCAAAGAATTCCAAAGGACTGAGGCTGTATTTTAGTAAAAGGGATTGTCTGATTCTCCAATCCTCTTTCCAATAAACTACATTAATGAAAGTTCTGCCGTTCTTTATTTTTTTCACTGATTGCAGTGTAAGGGTGCATGCACACGACGCTTTTGCTATACAGTTCCCGTAAACGGATTCAATTTAAAAAAACGCACTGAACCGTATAGAAAACCGTATGCATTGACTCAACATTGTAAACCATATGTCAAACGCATCATCGGTTGCATCCATTTTATGTCTTATACGATTTTGTCCGTGTTTTTTTTACCCGTAGTCTACCAAGTTTTTTTTGTCCGGGTGATAAACCGTATTAAACCGTCTAAGTTTTTTTACTTTAACATGGGAGTCAATAGGAACCATACAGAACCGTATGTGCGTACTGTTCCATCCAATTTTCACTATACGGTTTTTGACTTTGCAGTTTTTTTTTTTCTTGGAATTTCAATCAAACAAGTGAAACTTTATTCAAAATGAAGTGAAACGTTAAAAACGTATACGTTTTTTTTCTGAAAACACGGATGCAATCGGACATCATTTTTCAAACTGTACGGTTTTTAACCATATATGGGTTGAAATTTGTACACATGTTTTGATACAGTTTAGTCAGGTTTTGAGGAATCCGTTTTTCATCAAAAACCTGATATGGGAACTGTATTGCAAAAACGTGGTGTGCATGCACCCTAAATATAAGTCACAAGAAAGGTGGGAAGAAGTGGGCTGGTGTTCTTAAGCTTCATACTAAGCACTCGTCACCAGTCTTATCAGATGCATGCCCAGTATGAATAGTTGTATGAGTACTCAATTGAGCACAGAAAAACTTGCATATCGGTTATGCTCACGTGCCGCTTTGTCCTTCCCCTCAGACAGCTACTCTGGATATGCTGGGACTTTCTTCACAGATATTAGCATGCAGTGGGCTCCTTGTCAGAGGCAAAAGGACTGGCCCATTTCTTCCCACCTTTTATGTGAAGTATATGTACACTGCTTCTATGCATCCTGGGTGCAGTGTACATGACGTCAGTCGATGAAGGAAAGAAATAAAAAAACAGGTGTTGTGTGACCACACAGCAAAATAGTGATTTATGAAATGTAAATCTATTACAATCTGACTTGGATGTAGTAACATTGTTCATAAGGTTGAAAAAAGACCAAAGTCCATCAAGTTCAACCTATATCCCTAATGAGTCCCTACTGAGTTGATCCAGAGGAAGGCAAAACAATCCTCATAGTAGAGGTAAAAATTCCTTCCTGACTCCAAATATGGCAGTCAGAATAGATCCCTGGATCAATGTTCTATCCCTATAAATCAAAAATCCATAACCTGTAATGTTATTACTCTCCAAAAATGCATCCAGACCCCTTTTGAATTCTTTCACAGAGTTCCCCATGACCACCTCCTCAGGCAAAGAATTCCACAATCTCACTGCTCTTACAGTAAAGAACCCCCATCTGTGCTGGTGTAGAAACCTTCTTTCCTCTAAACGTAGAGGATGCCCCCTTGTTATAGATACAGTCCTGGGTATAAATAGATCATGGGAGAGATCTCTGTACTGCCCCCTGATATATTTATACATAGTTATTAGGTCTCCCCTAAGCCTTCTTTTTTCTAAACTAAACAACCCTAATTCTGATAATCTTTCTGGGTACTGTCGTCCTCCCATTCCCCGTATTACTCTGCTTGCTCGTCTTTGAACCCTCTCCAGCTCCACTATATCCTACTTGTAAACTGGGGCCCAGTACTGTACACAGTATTCTATGTGTGGTCTGACTAGTGATTTGTACAGCGGTAGAATTATTTCCTTGTTGTGGGCATCTATGCCCCTATTGATGCACCCCATGATTTTATTTGCCTTGGCAGCAGCTGCCCGACACTGGTCACTACAGCTAAATTTACTATTAATGAAGACTCCTAAATCCCTTTTCCATGTCAGTTGTCCCAAGCGTTCTCCCATTTAATACATAATCCCAGCCCGGATTTTTCTTCCCCATGTGCATTACCTTACATTTATCAGTGTTGAACCTCATCTGCCACTTCCCAGCCCAAACCTCCAACCTATTCAGATCCATTTGTAACAGTGCACTGTCCTCTATAGTGTTTACCGCTTTACAGAGTTTCGTATCATCTGCAAAGATTGCTACTTTACTATTCAACCCCTCTACAAGGTCATTAATGAATATATTAAATAGAACAGGACCCAAGACTGACCCCTGTGGTACCCCACTAGTAACAGTCACCCAATCAGAATAAGTACCATTAATAACCACCCTCTGTTTCCTATCGCTGAGTTACTTACCCACTTAGACACATTCTCCCCCAGCCCCATCCTTCTCATTTTATGCACCAACCTTTTATGTGGAACTGTATCGAATGCTTTGGAAATATCCAGATATACGACATCCAGTGATTCACCCTGGTCCAGTCTGGAGCTCACCTCCTAATAAAAGCTGATCAGGTTAGTCTGACAGGACCGATCCCTCATAAAGCCATGCTGATATGGGGTCATGCATTTATTTTTATTAAGATACTCCAGAATTGCATCCCTTAGAAAACCCTCAAACAATTTACATACAACGGAGGTCAAACTAACAGGTCTAGAATTCCGGGGGTCACCTTTTGATCCCTTTTTAAATATTGGTACCACATTTGCCATGCGCCAGTCCTGGGGAACAGTCCCTGTTACTATAGAGTCCCTGAATATTAAAAATACGGGTCTGTCTATCACATAATTTAATTCCTTTAGAACACGGGGGTGAATGCCATCTGGACCTGGTGATTTGTCTATTTAGATTTTTTGTAGGCGGCACTGTACTTCTTCCTGGGTTAGACAGGTGACCTGTACTGGGGAGTTTACCTTATCTCGCTGTGTTTCACCTGGAATTTCATTTTCCTCGGTGAACACAGTTGAGAAGAATTTGTTTAATATATTTGCTTTTTCCTGATCCCCGTTTATAATTTCTTCCTCGTCATTTTGTAAAGGGCCCACACTTAAATTTTTTATCTTTTTGCTATTTATATAGTTAAAGAACATTTTGGGGTTAGTTTTACTCTCTTTGGCAATGAGTCTTTGTCTCAATTTTTGCGGTTTTTATCTGTTTTTTACATTTTTCTCTATAGCTTTTTAATGCTTCTTCACTGCCCTCCTGTTTTAGTAGTTTAAATGCTTTATTTTTGTCATTTATTGCCCCCTTAACATTTTTGTTCATCCATATTGATTTTCTTTTATTTCTGACCCTTTTATTCCCATAAGGTATATACATCTTGAAGTGAAAATGTAAGATATTTTTAAAAGTCTCCCATTTAGTGTCAGTATTCTTGTTTTTGAGGACATTATCCCATTTTATATTGTTAAAGGCTTCTCTGAGTTGATCAAACTTTGCCTTCCTAAAGTTCATTGTTTTTGTGGCCCCTCGAGAAATTCCCTTATTGAAGAACAACTTATAATGTATTATATTATGGTCACTATTTCTAGGTATCCTTCTACTTGCACATTAGTTACTCTGTCAAGTCTGTTGGTTAATATTAAGTCTAGTAGGGCGCCCCCTCTGATCGGGCCCTGCACCATTTGGGACAGATAATTGTCTTTAGCTATATTCAGAAACCTGTTTCCTTTATGAGATTCACAGGTCTCAGTCTCCCAATTTATATTCAGGATAGTTAAAGTCCCCATTATTATCACGTCATTTTGATTTGCTGCCTTGTTTATTTACCTCAGTAATTGATCTTCTGCCTCTTCCATTAAGTTTGGTGGCTTATAGCAAACCCCTATCAGGATTTTTTTATTTTTATCTCCATATATTTCTACCCATAATGACTCCACATTATAATTTTCCTCGCATATATCCTCCCGTAGTGCGGCCTTCAGACTCTTTTTCACATACAGACAAACTCCTCCACCTTTCAATTTTGTCCGATCCTTCCTGAATAGACTATAACCCTGTATGTTGACAGCCCAATCACAGCTATCGTCCAACCAAGTCTCTGTTATACCCACTATGTCATAATTCTCCTCAGACATCAACCACTCCAGTTCGTCAGTTTTATTGGTCAGACTTCTGGCATTAGTAATCACGCAATTCAATGGTGTATGTTTTTTCTTCCTATGAAGCCTATCCCTATTAATTATTCTAACCCGCTCCACCCCCAGGTATATTATTTAGTCCCCCCTCTCTATCTACACTATCTTCCCCCTCTATGTTGTAGGTTCCCTCCCCCCTAGTCCCTAGTTTAAACACTCCTCCACCCTTCTAGCCATCTTCTCCCCAAGCACAGCTGCACCCTCCCCAGTTTAATGCTTTATTTATTTATTTTTTGCTGGACTGAAAAACTTGGTCTGCCAAGTGAATGAATAAATGGGTGTGGTGTGGGTCCGGCAGCAGTATTGCACAAACTTGGTGTGAATGCACATTTGTAATGTAATTTTGAAGACCATTATGCCTAGGGGTGCTATCACAGACAGATTATTAGCAGTCCCCCTTTTTAATGGCATTAGGTGACGTTGACTTAATGTTCAGCACTGCTGCCTAGGAGGATTGGGGCCACAAGACTGATCAAAGTAATATCTGCTTGGTGTTCTTGTTTACATGGGTTCCGTTCACATTCCAAACACATACCTAGGTTCATTGGCTACGGGGAGACAGAATTAGAACAAAAAATTAGACTCTGAAACCCAGTAGAGACAACAGGCTTGAATAGAGTTGAACAGTACCAGGCACAGCTGCTTGTAGGGACACGCTGTGCATGGATAAACATTTGTTCTGTGATAACAGTACGCATTCGAAAGCCAAATAATACTAGAAATTGTAACATTTCTTATGGCTTATGCTTTATTTCCTTTTTTGTAGCACAGTTTATAGCCAACGCATATTATTGCAATATGCCTGCAGCTGGGCATTTACTGAGAACTTTACAGAGTACAATTGATGCATACACAGAACAGCCACTTTATTAGAGACACCATCTATCAGCATGTTGGACCTCTTATGGTCCTCAGAATCAAAGTAATTCCTGATAGCATGGATTCCTTGTAGCATAGGTGTTGAAATGGCTCTGCAAGAACATTGGCCAACCTGGACAGAATAGCTTAGATAAATGTAATGACATTCTCTGATCGGCCTGTTCTACCTTACCCCAGAGAAGCTCTATACGATTATAATCTGGGCTTTGTAAAGGCCCGGCAAAGAAAACTTACTTTCATCTTTCTGGAACTCATCCATGACTATATAACCCTTGTGGCATAGTGGGTTTTCCTGCTGAAAACCTCCTTCTGCCATAGGGTATGTAGCTGCCACGAATGGATTAACTTGGCTGGCCATAATGCATAGATAAGACTTACTGACTATAAGTTAATTCAAGGGTATCAGAAGAGCCAGGGTACGCTAAGAATACATTGCCCACATCTTTATGCTATCTGCACCAGCCTGAACAGGTCACACCTGTCAGAAAGGGTTCATTAATTTATGGGGCTTGTGCCAAATTCTAATCTTCCTATCAGCATGGTGCCACAGAGATCGTGATTCATCTGACCAGGCAATGTGTTTCTACTGCTCTGTAAACCAATTTTTGCACTCTTTTGCCCACTGGTGTTTTACCTTTATTGTCATTTAACAGCAAAGGCACTGGAATAAGTTATCTGCTGTTATACCTACCCATGCTAAGGAATCCAGTGTTGTAAATATAATTTGCCTGACTGTGAACCGCCTGTTCATCAGAACAATTCTTAAATCCTCCTCTGACCCCTTTTGTCGATGAGTTGTTAACATCCACAACATCCCCTTTCAATGGATGTTTTTTCACGGTAACACCATTTTCGTATACACCATTGCACAAGAAGAACCCACAAGAAGTACTGTTCCCAGCTAGTCAAGCACTGTTGACCATGCCTCATTACCAGCAGATCACTCAATTTTTCCATTCTAATATGGATTCACATGGAAACTGAGCCACAGAAAAGTTGCTCACTTGATTTTATACTGTCAGGAGATTTAGCTTGACAAGCTCCCTTTACTCATACATGCTGCTGTATCTTTAATTGACGAAAACATCATTTAAATCAAAGGCCATGGCACTGGCTGAAGTGTCTGGGAGGTGGTCTCCTGGCTTCTTCTTGCCTGTCACTCCCAGGCCTGCAATTTAAGATAAGATGGGCATATGGAGACTGCATCCCGAAATCACTTTTTGAAACTAGAACCACTTCCTGTGGCACAATTCCTGTCATTAGAGAATCTTAAATCTAAGGAATAAAGGTCTGTCAGTCAATAGTGTTGAGCGGCATAGGCCATATTCGAATTCGCGAATATTCGCGAATATATGGACGAATATTCGTCATATATTCGCGAATATTTGCGTTTAATTTTCGCATATGCAAATATTTGCGTATGCGAAAATTAGCATAAGCAAATTTTCGCATATGCGAAAATTCGCACACCAGTCTCACACAGTGGTATTAGAGCCTTCTTTACACCACACAAGCTGGTTGCCTTGTTGTGGGCATCTATGCCCCTATTGATGCACCCCATGATTTTATTTGCCTTGGCAGCAGCTGCCCGACACTGGTCACTACAGCTAAATTTACTATTAATGAAGACTCCTAAATCCCTTTTCCATGTCAGTTGTCCCAAGCGTTCTCCCATTTAATACATAATCCCAGCCCGGATTTTTCTTCCCCATGTGCATTACCTTACATTTATCAGTGTTGAATCTCATCTGCCACTTCCCAGCCCAAACCTCCAACCTATTCAGATCCATTTGTAACAGTGCACTGTCCTCTATAGTGTTTACCGCTTTACAGAGTTTCGTATCATCTGCAAAGATTGCTACTTTACTATTCAACCCCTCTACAAGGTCATTAATGAATATATTAAATAGAACAGGACCCAAGACTGACCCCTGTGGTACCCCACTAGTAACAGTCACCCAATCAGAATAAGTACCATTAATAACCACCCTCTGTTTCCTATCGCTGAGTTACTTACCCACTTAGACACATTCTCCCCCAGCCCCATCCTTCTCATTTTATGCACCAACCTTTTATGTGGAACTGTATCGAATGCTTTGGAAATATCCAGATATACGACATCCAGTGATTCACCCTGGTCCAGTCTGGAGCTCACCTCCTAATAAAAGCTGATCAGGTTAGTCTGACAGGACCGATCCCTCATAAAGCCATGCTGATATGGGGTCATGCATTTATTTTTATTAAGATACTCCAGAATTGCATCCCTTAGAAAACCCTCAAACAATTTACATACAACGGAGGTCAAACTAACAGGTCTAGAATTCCCGGGGTCACCTTTTGATCCCTTTTTAAATATTGGTACCACATTTGCCATGCGCCAGTCCTGGGGAACAGTCCCTGTTACTATAGAGCACTTGAATATTAAAATAGGGGTCTGTCTATCACATAATTTAATTCCTTTAGAACACGGGGGTGAATGCCATCTGGACCTGGTGATTTGTCTATTTAGATTTTTTGTAGGCGGTACTGTACTTCTTCCTGGGTTAGACAGGTGACCTGTACTGGGGAGTTAACCTTATCTCGCTGTGTTTCACCTGGAATTTCATTTTCCTCGGTGAACACAGTTGAGAAGAATTTGTTTAATATATTTGCTTTTTCCTGATCCCCGTTTATAATTTCTTCCTCGTCATTTTGTAAAGGGCCCACACTTAAATTTTTTATCTTTTTGCTATTTATATAGTTAAAGAACATTTTGGGGTTAGTTTTACTCTCTTTGGCAATGAGTCTTTGTCTCAATTTTTGCGGTTTTTATCTGTTTTTTACATTTTTCTCTATAGCTTTTTAATGCTTCTTCACTGCCCTCCTGTTTTAGTAGTTGAAATGCTTTATTTTTGTCATTTATTGCCCCCTTAACATTTTTGTTCATCCATATTGATTTTCTTTTATTTCTGACCCTTTTATTCCCATAAGGTATATACATCTTGAAGTGAAAATGTAAGATATTTTTAAAAGTCTCCCATTTAGTGTCAGTATTCTTGTTTTTGAGGACATTATCCCATTTTATATTGTTAAAGGCTTCTCTGAGTTGATCAAACTTTGCCTTCCTAAAGTTCATTGTTTTTGTGGCCCCTCGAGAAATTCCCTTATTGAAGAACAACTTATAATGTATTATATTATGGTCACTATTTCTAGGTATCCTTCTACTTGCACATTAGTTACTCTGTCAAGTCTGTTGGTTAATATTAAGTCTAGTAGGGCGCCCCCTCTGATCGGGCCCTGCACCATTTGGGACAGATAATTGTCTTTAGCTATATTCAGAAACCTGTTTCCTTTATGAGATTCACAGGTCTCAGTCTCCCAATTTATATTCAGGATAGTTAAAGTCCCCATTATTATCACGTCATTTTGATTTGCTGCCTTGTTTATTTACCTCAGTAATTGATCTTCTGCCTCTTCCATTAAGTTTGGTGGCTTATAGCAAACCCCTATCAGGATTTTTTTATTTTTATCTCCATATATTTCTACCCATAATGACTCCACATTATAATTTTCCTCGCATATATCCTCCCGTAGTGCGGCCTTCAGACTCTTTTTCACATACAGACAAACTCCTCCACCTTTCAATTTTGTCCGATCCTTCCTGAATAGACTATAACCCTGTATGTTGACAGCCCAATCACAGCTATCGTCCAACCAAGTCTCTGTTATACCCACTATGTCATAATTCTCCTCAGACATCAACCACTCCAGTTCGTCAGTTTTATTGGTCAGACTTCTGGCATTAGTAATCACGCAATTCAATGGTGTATGTTTTTTCTTCCTATGAAGCCTATCCCTATTAATTATTCTAACCCGCTCCACCCCCAGGTATATTATTTAGTCCCCCCTCTCTATCTACACTATCTTCCCCCTCTATGTTGTAGGTTCCCTCCCCCCTAGTCCCTAGTTTAAACACTCCTCCACCCTTCTAGCCATCTTCTCCCCAAGCACAGCTGCACCCTCCCCAGTTTAATGCTTTATTTATTTATTTTTTGCTGGACTGAAAAACTTGGTCTGCCAAGTGAATGAATAAATGGGTGTGGTGTGGGTCCGGCAGCAGTATTGCACAAACTTGGTGTGAATGCACATTTGTAATGTAATTTTGAAGACCATTATGCCTAGGGGTGCTATCACAGACAGATTATTAGCAGTCCCCCTTTTTAATGGCATTAGGTGACGTTGACTTAATGTTCAGCACTGCTGCCTAGGAGGATTGGGGCCACAAGACTGATCAAAGTAATATCTGCTTGGTGTTCTTGTTTACATGGGTTCCGTTCACATTCCAAACACATACCTAGGTTCATTGGCTACGGGGAGACAGAATTAGAACAAAAAATTAGACTCTGAAACCCAGTAGAGACAACAGGCTTGAATAGAGTTGAACAGTACCAGGCACAGCTGCTTGTAGGGACACGCTGTGCATGGATAAACATTTGTTCTGTGATAACAGTACGCATTCGAAAGCCAAATAATACTAGAAATTGTAACATTTCTTATGGCTTATGCTTTATTTCCTTTTTTGTAGCACAGTTTATAGCCAACGCATATTATTGCAATATGCCTGCAGCTGGGCATTTACTGAGAACTTTACAGAGTACAATTGATGCATACACAGAACAGCCACTTTATTAGAGACACCATCTATCAGCATGTTGGACCTCTTATGGTCCTCAGAATCAAAGTAATTCCTGATAGCATGGATTCCTTGTAGCATAGGTGTTGAAATGGCTCTGCAAGAACATTGGCCAACCTGGACAGAATAGCTTAGATAAATGTAATGACATTCTCTGATCGGCCTGTTCTACCTTACCCCAGAGAAGCTCTATACGATTATAATCTGGGCTTTGTAAAGGCCCGGCAAAGAAAACTTACTTTCATCTTTCTGGAACTCATCCATGACTATATAACCCTTGTGGCATAGTGGGTTTTCCTGCTGAAAACCTCCTTCTGCCATAGGGTATGTAGCTGCCACGAATGGATTAACTTGGCTGGCCATAATGCATAGATAAGACTTACTGACTATAAGTTAATTCAAGGGTATCAGAAGAGCCAGGGTACGCTAAGAATACATTGCCCACATCTTTATGCTATCTGCACCAGCCTGAACAGGTCACACCTGTCAGAAAGGGTTCATTAATTTATGGGGCTTGTGCCAAATTCTAATCTTCCTATCAGCATGGTGCCACAGAGATCGTGATTCATCTGACCAGGCAATGTGTTTCTACTGCTCTGTAAACCAATTTTTGCACTCTTTTGCCCACTGGTGTTTTACCTTTATTGTCATTTAACAGCAAAGGCACTGGAATAAGTTATCTGCTGTTATACCTACCCATGCTAAGGAATCCAGTGTTGTAAATATAATTTGCCTGACTGTGAACCGCCTGTTCATCAGAACAATTCTTAAATCCTCCTCTGACCCCTTTTGTCGATGAGTTGTTAACATCCACAACATCCCCTTTCAATGGATGTTTTTTCACGGTAACACCATTTTCGTATACACCATTGCACAAGAAGAACCCACAAGAAGTACTGTTCCCAGCTAGTCAAGCACTGTTGACCATGCCTCATTACCAGCAGATCACTCAATTTTTCCATTCTAATATGGATTCACATGGAAACTGAGCCACAGAAAAGTTGCTCACTTGATTTTATACTGTCAGGAGATTTAGCTTGACAAGCTCCCTTTACTCATACATGCTGCTGTATCTTTAATTGACGAAAACATCATTTAAATCAAAGGCCATGGCACTGGCTGAAGTGTCTGGGAGGTGGTCTCCTGGCTTCTTCTTGCCTGTCACTCCCAGGCCTGCAATTTAAGATAAGATGGGCATATGGAGACTGCATCCCGAAATCACTATTTGAAACTAGAACCACTTCCTGTGGCACAATTCCTGTCATTAGAGAATCTTAAATCTAAGGAATAAAGGTCTGTCAGTCAATAGTGTTGAGCGGCATAGGCCATATTCGAATTCGCGAATATTCGCGAATATATGGACGAATATTCGTCATATATTCGCGAATATTTGCGTTTAATTTTCGCATATGCAAATATTTGCGTATGCGAAAATTAGCATAAGCAAATTTTCGCATATGCGAAAATTCGCACACCAGTCTCACACAGTGGTATTAGAGCCTTCTTTACACCACACAAGCTGGAAGCAGAGAGGGATGATTACTGTGATGTGTACTGTGAAAAAACAAAAAAACAAAAAAACAAAAAACAATATTCGTAATTACGAATATATAGTGCTATATTCGTGAATATTCGCGAATTTGCGAATATGCGATATTCGCGAATAAAATTCGTATTGCGAATATTCGCGAGCAACACTATCAGTCAATACTTAGTTGCTGCAGAATCTGGGAATGGATGCCATCTAGACCTAGTAATTTGTGTCTTTTAATGCTTTTAAGGTGGCGCCGCACTGCATGTTGGGTTAGGCAGGTGTGATATGCTGGATAAATTCCATTATTCCTACTCATTTTATCTGACATACGATTTTCATGTATAAATTACAGTAGAAAAGAAGGCATTTAGTAGTTTGGCCTCTTCCTCATCCTTCTCCACCATTACTTCCAGATTATTTCTGAGGAGGCAAACCTTTTCAGTTTTAAGCTTATTATTTATGTAGGTAAAGAATAATTTGGGGTAATTTTTGCTTTCTGTTGGAACCTCTCTGTTGCTCTTATCTTGCTACTTTTATTTATATATATATATATATATATATATATATATATATATATATATATATAATATATATATATATATATTTTTTTACACAAGGTATTCTCCTTTTAACCCCTTAAGGACTCAACGTTTTTCAGTATTTGCATTTTCGTTTTTTCCTCCTCACATTTTAAAAATCATAACCCTTTCAATTTTCCACCTAAATATCCATATTATGGCTTATTTTGACACCACCAATTCTGCTTTGCAGTGACATTAGTCATGTTACCCAAAAATCCACAGCGAAGTAGAAAAAATAAAGTCATTGTGCAACAAAATTGAAGAAAAAACTCAATTTTGTAACTTTTGGGGGCTTCAGTTTCTATGCAGTGCATTTTTTTTGCAAAAATTACACTTTTATCATTATTCTGTAGGTCCATACAGTTAAAATGATACCCTACTTAAATAGGTTTGAGTTTGTCGTACTTCTGAAAAAAATCATAACTTCATGCAGGAAAATGTATACGTTTAAAAATGTAATCTTCTGTCTGCATATGGGGATGTATGAGGGCTCATTTTTTGCACCGTTCTGAAGTTTTTATTGGTACCATTTTTGTTTTTGATCAGACTTTTTGATCGCTTTTTATTAGTGATCGACCGATTATTAAATTTTTAGAGGCGATACCGATAACCTGTGAGCTTTCAGGCCAATAGCCGATAACTTATACCGATATGCCGTGAATTTTAATTTTTGGGCATTTTAAAGCAGGGCCATGTACGCTGAGGACAAGCAGGGCTCTGTACACCTAGGACAAGCAGGACTCTGTACGCGAGGACAAGCAGGGCTCTGTACACTGAGGACAAGCAGGGCTCTGTGCACCGATGACAAGCACGGCTCTGTACACTGAGGACAAGCAGGGTTCTGTACGAGAGAGAGCAGGGCGGCGGGCGCACTGATCAGTGGCACAGTGAACTCCGACGTGGTGCTGCTGCACTTAGACGTGAGGTCACATCACCACCACGGTGGCGTGAACGCATGTCTAAGCACAGCAGCGCCACGCCAGAGTTCAAAGCGCCTCTTCCAGGTAGCCACTGCGGTTCTCTTCCAGGGCTGCCGTGGCTGTGTGAGAGATGCAAAACAGCAGCCAGCAGCACCGTTCTCCGGGCCCGGGTGTCGCGGGCAAGACGCATTATCGGCAAGGTTAGATACCAATACCGATAACTTACAAAATCGTGAATATCAGACGATAATATCGGCCAATCTGATAATCTGTCGATCCCTATCGATGGCATAAAAAGTGACCAAAAATACGCTATTTTGGACTTTGGAATTTTCTTTACGTGTACGCCATTGACCGTGCGGTTTAATTAATTACATATTTTTATAATTTGGACATTTACGCAAGCGGCGATATCACATATGTTTATATATTTTTTATTTACATAGTTTTTTTTTTATGGGAAAAAATTCTGACTTTTATTAGGGAAGGGGTTGAATCACATTTATTAACACTTTTTTTTTGCAATGTTATAACCCTCATAGGGGACTATAACATTGCACATACTGATCTCTTACACTGTTAGCATGGCATTGATCAGTGTTATTGCCGCTCTGCTGCTTCTGCCTGGATCTCAGGCACGGAGCAGTCATTCAGCGATCGGACACGCAGGAGGCAGGTAGGGATCCTCCTGCTGTCCTGCAAGCTGTTCAGGACACTGCGATTTCACCGCGTCTGTCACGAACATCACGACTGAGCTGCTGGGATGCTTTTGGTTTCACTTCAGACGCGGCAGTCAACTTTGATTGCCATGTCTGAAGGGTTAATACTGGGCACTACTGCAATTGGTGAAGTCCGGTATTAGCCGCGGGGCCGGGGCGCAGATGGCCGCCGGAACCGACCCGATATGACGCGGGGTCACTGCGTGACCCCGTGTTATATCGCGGGAGCCGGTGCAGGACCTAAATATACGTCCTGCGCCGTTAAGGTGTTAAAGGGGTACTAAAACTTATCCACAATCCTGTGGAAAGGGGATGGGTGTCTGATTGCGAGGAGTCTGACTCTTGGGACCCCTACAATCTCTTATACAGGGTTTACTAACTTTCCTGTCCTCAGTGTGTCCCCTACCCTCTGAGATGAGCGGGAGTGAAGGCCTGTACAGCCAATCACCGAATGAGACCAGAACCCATCTCAGCCGGTCACTGGCTGAGTGGGCCATCACTCCTACTTGTCTCAAACGGTAGGGGCCAGGGTGCACCAAGGACTGGTAAATTACTGAACCCCGCACAGGAGTCCCAGCATTCAGACCCCCTGCAATCAGACACTAATCCCCTTTCCACAGGATAGGGGATACATTTTAATTCCCAGGAGTACCCTTTTAATGCCTCCCCACTACCTTCTTATTTTATTAGTCTGAAGGATTTTTTTTTAAATCATTTATCACATCCCGAACAGTTTTAGTTAATCACATAGTTTTTTTCATATTTGTAACAAGTTTATTCCCATAGAGGTATGTGTCGGATGCTCTTAAAAATGTCCTATTTAGCTTGTGTCATTTTTATTTCTGAGGACGCTGACCCAATCTATGTCCCTAAGGTCCTCTCTTGGTGAAAATGTGGCCTTCTTGAAGTTTAGTGTTTTTGTAGCTCCACCTTCTAAACATCTTATTAAAGTGTAAATGAAAACCTATTCTGTTGTAATTACTATTACCTAAGTGTCCCCCTACCTCTAGTTTTGATATTCTGCCTGTCCGGTTATAGATATACAAATAGAGATATAAAAAAATCGGCTTATTCTGAGGAAGTGTAAACTTAGACAGTAAACATGCCAATAATATGCACCACATTTCAGACAAATTAGTCACAGAATACGCAAATAAAACTGAAAAATCTTTAGAATATCCCACCACTGTCCTTTATTATTTTACCAAAAACGGTTTCAGCTTCTCAATTTATATTGGGGTAGTTGAAGTCCCCCTTAATATTGACTTCACCCTGCTTCATTGCCTAATTTGTCTTATTATTATGTTTTCTGCTGCTTGGTGACTTATAACAAACATCTATCAGTAATGTATTATTCTTTCTATCTCCCCTAATTTTCACTCATAGAGACTCCATGTTTTCATCACATATGTCTGCACACAGAATGGGCTTCAGGCAGGATTTTACATGTAAGAAAATCCCTCCCCTTTAGTATAGTCATCTCTAAACAGACTAGAACTCTGCAAATCAATAGCCCAGTCATAGCTCATATCCAGCATAGTCGCCAACTGTCCCATTTTTGCCACGATCTGGGCAATTTAAACAGCCTGGCAAAAAGTGACAGTGGTGCATATGAGGTGGCTCTTCCATTGAGCTAGTAAGGCTGCTGCCTAAAGTCTCATTTCAGGCCCCCCCCCCCCCCAAGTACATCCCCTATTTGCCATTTTAATAGAAGTGGCTGGTGAGAGCAGATGTGGGGCTATCGCTTCTTGGCCTTTTGGCTAAGGTCAAGTGTAGTACCTTTCCTGTTAGTTGGCGGAGTGGTAGACCACCAGGGCAGGATGGAGAACCAAACAGAGAGGGACAGGTGTACCAGGGTCAGCTGTAGGGCCTGGCAGCAGAAGCGACTTGTACCCACTGAATCTTGCCCTAAGGTTCCGGTAGAGAAAGAGCCGAGGTGCAAAAGTGCCCTGGGCGTATTGACCAGGGTGCCGAAATTCACTTGAGAGTATCGACCCCACTTGAAAGATGGCACGCAGCACGCACTTTTTCTCTCACTCTCGCACTCACCCTTAGTATCCCAGCCAGGATCTGGGAATTTTTTATAGATGTGGCCGGATGTCCGGCCAATATTACACTGCGCACATTTACATTTTTTTAATTTATTTTTGTCACTGTGTCTACATTTTGTGTTCCTTATGTGTGTCACTAGGATTGGCCAGGGTGCGGTAGCCCTTCTGGGTGTCCCTCTTGCCGTTCTATGGAAGGTGAGTGTAGCCATTTTGTGCCTCACTTTCCTGCAGTGCCCTGGGCATCCTTGCTTTGGAAAGAATGCCAAGCTGGTTTTACTGGCTTTTTGGTGACAACGTAGTTTACACATAGTTTTTTGCCAGGAGCGCTATCTGTCCCAGAGTAACTTTGGCAAAAGGGGACATTGTACCTGGAACCTTGCAGGTGCTTTTGGCCCAGAGGCAAATGGTTTGGTTTATTGGGGTCCTCTCTCCTTTCGGAGAAGGGCTTGCAATGGACCGCATCGTTGTGCATGGTTTTTGTGTGAACACATTTTGCACTTTTTGCTTGCACTTGGGTGACTTGAGAGCACGTATCTCGGCTCTTATGAAAAGAAAAAAGCAGATGTGGGGCTGCTACTTCTACCTATAGAGAGAGCTGCTGTTACCTACAGTCCATAGTTTAAACACTTCTCCAACCTTCTAGTCATCTTCTCCGCCAGCTCAGTGGCACCCTTCCCATTTATGTGCAACCCATCTTTACCATAGAGTCTGTAGCCAACTGAGAAGTTGGCCCAGTTCTCGATAAACTCAACACCCCAATTTCCTAATGTACACCATGACCGCAGGTTCAATACCAGGCTCTCCCAGAAATGTCAGTGCAATTTGTCAAACACGAGCGTCAGGAAGACAACACGCTGTTTGAGGCTCCTGGTCTTTGTAACATATTGCCGTCTGTCCTCCTAATAATTGATTTCCCCAAAAACGGCACCTGTCTAGCCTGCCCTGCACTCCTATTCCTCTTCTGACTGCCACAGACCCCTCTGGGTGTCAGAGCCAATGTCTTGCTGCAGCAATGCTTAACCCCTTAACGACACCGGACGCAAATGTACATCCTGGTGAGCTGGTACCAGGACGTACATTTACGTGCTATGCATAACCGCGAGCATTGGAGCGATGCTCGGGTCATGCGCCGCAGGTCCCGGCTGCTGATAGCAGCCAGGGGACCCACCGGTAATGGTGGACATCCGCGATCGCACGAATGTCCGCCATTAACCCCTCAGATGCCGTGATTAATACAGATCACGGCATCTGCAGCATCGTGGTCACTAAAATGGATGATCGGATCACCCGCAGCGCTGCCGCGTCGATCCGATCATCCTGCACGGCAGACGGAGGTCCCCTCACCTGCCTCCGCTGTCTTCCGGGAGTCTTCTGCTCTGATCTGCCTTCCCGCAGACCAGAGCAGAAGATGACCGATAACCCTGATCAGTGCTGTGTCCTATACATAGCACTGAAAAGGATTAGCAATCGAATGATTGCTATAAATAGTCCCCTATGGGGACTATAAGAGTGTAAAAATAAAAGTAAGAAAAGTATGAAAAAACCCCTCCCCCAATAAAAACGTAAATTGTCCCATTTTCCCTATTTTACCCCCAAAAAGTGTAAAAAAAATTATTTTATATACATATTTGGTATCGCCGCGTGCGTAAATATCCGAAATAAAATGTAAATGATCCCGTACGGTGAACGGCGTGAACGTAAAAAAAAAAAAATCCAAAATAGCTGCTTTTTTATAACATTTTATTCCCAAAAAAATTTAAAAAGTTTTGTATAAGCAAATATGGTATTAATAAAAAGTACAGATCACAGCCCTCATACTGCCGCTTATACGGAAAAATAAAAAAGTTATAGGTCTTCAAAATAGGGGGATTTTAAATGTATTAATTTGGTTAAAAAGTCTGCGATTTTTTTAAGCGTAACAGTAATAGAAAAGTGTATAATCATGGGTATCATTTTAATCGTATTGACCCAGAGAATAAAAAACACATGTCATTTGTACCCTAAATTGTACGGCGTGAAAACAAAACCTTGCAAAATTGCGGTTTTCTTTTTAATTTCCCCACACAAATAGTATTTTTTTGGTTGCGCCATACATTTTATGGTAAAGTGAGTGATGGCATTACAACGGACAACTGGTTGCGCAAAAAACAAGCCCTCATACTAGTCTGTGGATGAAAATATAAAAGAGTTCTGATTTTTTGAAGGGGAGGAGGAAAAAACGAAAACGTTAAAATAAAATTGTCTTAGTCCTTAAGGTCCAAATGGGCTGAGTCCTTAAGGGGTTAAGCACACAGAAATTCCACCAAAATTCCATCTAAATTCTACAAAACTGCAAAAAATCCAGTCTGCTTTTCTGCGTGGAATTTGAGCGAAATTCTGCCGTGTGAACAAATTCTTGTACTAGAACTTTTTTAGTCAAACCTATATAACAATCTGCTCAGCTTCTGCACTGCCCACAGATCAGACACCATCTTCAACTTCACAGATCACGTTTAACCCTCAGCATTAACCCTTCCTCTACTATAACACCCTACATTAGCAGGAACTATCAGGCTTGCACACTGTGACAGAAGTCTTTCCTTTCCTTTGAATACAAGCACAGCTCCCTTCCTTGGTGTCGTTCAGCTGGAACTTGTCCCCTCACCAATCACACTGCATAACACCGCCAGCAGCCAATCAGCTGCCACAAAACACCCAGTCCAGCCAATCCGCATGACCATGAGAAGGCGCCAATAGGAACTGGCCTGACAGACGTGCACGGCTCCTTGTGAAACTGAATGGGCTGAGAAATCAGCGCAGCTCCCGTTAGTTGACGCCTTCTGTGATTGGCTGAAGAGAGTTCACAGGCGGTTCTGATTGGTTCCTGACGCTGTCAGTCTTGCTGGCGCTTGACAGCTGTCTGTGTGCAGCCAGAGGACGCAGCTGGGGGATGAAGTGCAAGGGGCGGGACTGCAGGTGTTGGGTTATCAGGTAACTGGACTGCATGGGGCGGGATACAACAAGGTCATTGTCGCGACTGATGCCGGGTCCTGTGTGATGGCGCACATAGCGCTGTGTTGTGACTGTGGCCTGATGTTATGCCAACTGTTACTTGTGGGGAGGGGGGCTGCTGCATGTAGAGCCATGGATGTGTACTAGTTGTCTGTCTAGACCAGTGGTTCCCAACCAGTGTGACTCCAGCTGTTGCAAAACACTGTCCAGGCAAGCTGGGAGGTGTAGTTTTGCAACAGCTGGAGGCACCCTGATTGGGAAACCCTTGTCTAGACGATAGTTGTATATCCCTCTTCAGATTGCTGCTCTGTACATGGTCTGTATTTCTCTATGGAGTGATATCTGTCATGCTTTTCTGGTGGATAACATTATGGGCAGGGATGTTTTAAAGAAGTTCTAAAATATTTATTATTATACTTACTATATTATGATATAATATGATATAAAATTCTTATTACTTATTAAACACATCTCTTCCAATATAATTACATAATTTATTTACTCTACTTGAAAATCCTCCCATGTTATAGGGCAGCGGTCTTCAACCTGCGGACCTCCAGATGTTGGAAAACTACAACTCCCAGCATGCACGGACAGCCAACGGCTGTCCGTGCATGCTGGGAGTTGTAGTTTTGCAACATCTGGAGGTCCGCAGATTGAAGACCACTGTTATAGGGGAACATAAGTACTGATCCCCTATCCGCGGGTCCCATGGATAAGGGATACGTACCGGAGTTCTCCTTTCAAGGGGTTATCCAGGAAAAAACATATATATATATATATATATATATATATATATATATATATATATATATATATCAACTGGCTCCAGAAAGTTACATAGATGTGTAAATTACTTCTATTAAAAAATCTTAATCCTTTCAGTACTTATGAGCTTCTGAAGTTAAGGTTGTTCTTTTCTGTCTAAGTGCTCTCTGATGACACCTGTCTCGGGAAACGCCCAGTTTAGAAGCAAATCCCCATAGCAAACCTCTTCTAAACTGGGCGGTTCCCGAGACACGTGTCATCAGAGAGCACTTAGACAGAAAAGAACAACCTTAACTTCAGAAGCTCATAAGTACTGAAAGGATTAAGATTTTTTAATAGAAGTCATTTACAAATCTGTTTAACTTTCTGGAGCCAGTTGATATATATAAAAAAGTTTTTTCCTGGAATACCTCTTTAAGCTGTAGGCTGGGGCTGCACATAGACTTTTGTGGAAGCATGATAGCTGATGTTTCTAAGCCATTATTGTGTGTATTTGTCACTTTCATTAGTTTTTGTTGCTACCATTGTGTAATAAATATGGAAAGAGAAAAAGAAAGAGAAAGAAGTCGCCTGCCAGTTGTGACGTGCAATTGCAATATGCTAGGATTTTAAAATATAATAAATATGTTTTTGGAAATCTCCTGAACATTGTTTGTTAATGGTACATTCACATGTACAGTATCTGCTGCATATTTCCTGCAGCTGGTTTTGCTACCTATTGGAATCAATGGGTAGCAAAATCAGCTGCCGAATGTATGCAGCAGATTCTGTCCGTGTCCACGCCCCCCCAAGGGCAGGGTCACACGTGCCGGATTTTGCTGCATATTTGCTGCTGCATATTTTCCTATAGATTGGAGTCAATCTGCTGCAGAAAATATGCAGCAGATCCTGTATGTGTAAACGTATACCTAAAGGAGTTATGTGGTGAAAGATAACTTATCCCCTATCCAAAGGATGGGGATAAGTTATAGACCGCGATCTCCTAAACAGGGCCTCGGCAGTCTGCCGGAAGGGGGCATGCCGACCCCCGCACAGAGCGGCTGCTGACACGCCCCCTCCATGTATCCCAGGAGATCGTGGGGGGGTTCCCCCCCCCCCCCAGCAATCCATAACTTATCCCCCATCCTTTAGATAGGAGATACGTTAATTTTCACTGCATTACTCCTTTAAAATAATTTCTGGGACCTTGTGATGGATGATAGGCCAGTCATATCTGATCAGTTGAGGGTCCGGCACATGACATTCCCATTGATTAGCTGGTCGGCCGGATGTGCACAGTGAATGGATCCAGAAGCATCCAGCTCCATTTATTGTAGAGTGGCTGTGCCATGTTACTACAGCCCAATTTACCAAACCTCGTAGATCTAAATAGATGGACCAGGGGGTACAACACCCCTTATGTAACAACCCCCCACTCCTCTATACTATTAAAACTTCATTGTTTTATTGATTTCACTTGAAAATTGGGCTTCCACACTGAATGTAACAAAATCAGTCAGACCTCACTTATAGTTGTCAATGGTTCCCATACGGGATACTCTTTCTATGCACCTGCATAATGCTAGACTATGGACTGAGACACTGAACCTATAAAAGATATTAACACCTCGCCTCCCATTTGTAAGTGAAATCAATAAAACATTGAAGTATTAATAGTATATACTATAGAGGAGGGGGGTGTTGTAAGATAAGGGGTACTATACTGAGTGGCCCATCTATTTCGATCTATGGGGTTTGGTAAATTGTTTTTGATTACCCCATCCCCACCTCTGTCCGTGTCAGGAACTGTCCAGAGTTGGAGAGGTTTGCTGTGGGGATTTGCTCCTGTTCTAGACCGTTCCTGGCATGGACAGAGGTGTCAGCAGAGAGCACTGTGGTTAGACTAGAAATAACTACACAACTTCCTCTGGAACATACAGCAGCTGAAAAGTACTGGAAGGATTACGTTTTTTTTTTTTACTAATCTGTATAACTTTCTGACACCAGTTGATTTGAAAACCTTTTTTTTTTTCCCTCCGGAGTGCCCCTTTAAGATTACTGCAGCTCAGCTCCCATTTATTTCAGAGGGAAATCAACTGTAGCAACCTTGCACAACCACTCCACCAGTGTTTCCCAATCCGTGTGCCTCCGGCTGTTACAAAAGCACAACTCCCAGCATGCCCAGACAGCCTTTGGGTGTCCAGGCATGCTTAGAAATGTGGTTTTACTACAGCTGGATTCATCCTGGTTGGAAAACACTCTACTACACAGTAGTGGCACCAAGACCGGTGTACACCCAGGCGCAGGGGCTCTGTTGAACAGCTGATTGGTGGGGAAGCTCCAAGCACAAATGCGCTGAAATGTCTCGTAAAATGTTGTTTGTTTTGAACAATTCCTTTAAGAGGGCTCCTTCAAATAAAACTAACCATTCAGGGTACAATCACACCGCATCCCTAATCGTATCCGTTAGGACCCCATTCAAAAAAGAATGCTGACAAATACTGTTAACGGGTGCAGCGGACCCCATTCACTTCAATGGCCATAGTGGATAGTACGTATCTGCTATTTTAACTGGGCGGATGCACCTTTAAAATAGCACATTCGCTCCAAAAGGAGTCACTAGGTGATTCCATTTGCCATAGAAGTGAATGGGGTCCACTTCTCCAGTTAACAGAATACATCAGAAAACTGTTTTCGCTGGGATGCTGACAAATACAATAAACAGGGGCAGGAATGCAGTGTGATCGGACCCTTAGCAGTAATCCGTAGTGAAATCTGGGAGCAGGTGTTCAGTTCTCCTGCATCACCACCAGGAAATGATGATATGGTGCCCATTGGAATGAATGGGCTGTCCTTGTAATGCAAACGTACTGCGTCCTCTAGATGTAATGCATTTTGTAGCACAGCACTTCTCTGGCTATTGATGGAGATTATGAATGAGGTATCTATACAGTATATGATAGAGTGTATTAAGACAACCCCTTGAATGTAAAGTAATACAGTAATAGCAATGCTTAGATTGTTGCACTGTTCATTCCATTTGGTGTTAACACTGCTTACTATCTACTACAATCCTATTGTACTTACTGGAATAGTCCAATATCTGAAGCATGAAAATATCTGTTAGGGTGCATTCACATCATGTTTGAAAACCCAGCCGGACCCACACCGCACCCCATTCATTTGAATGAGCCAGACAGAGTCAAAAAGTCACGGACCATATCCGGTTTTGTTGCCGAACTGAAACCAGGGCAGACCACAGTTTTCAGTCTGGCAACAAAACCAGATACGGTCCAAAAATGAGCCGACCACAGTCACTAGCTGACTCGGTTTGGCTCATTCAAATGAATGGGGTATGGCAGGGGATACAGCAGCGACCGGTTTTCAAATTCCCGACTCCTGCCCGCTCCGTACTCTGCAGCCCCCGGCTGTTCTCAGTAGCCAGGGGCAGCCACTAATAGCCAGCAGCTGGCTATTAACCCTTTAGATTGCCGCTGTCAAAGCTGACAGCGGCGTCTAAAGGGACGTGTGAATGCTCCCTATTGGGCTAGTGGGGCTAGATCCGCTATAGAGGTAGCCGGAGGGCTTAACTCTGCTTCCCTGGTGTCTGTAGCTCTGTCATTGATAGAGCCTGGCTGGACCAGGCTCTATCAATGGAGCGCAGAGCACTCCATTGATCTGTATGAGGAATCTAATGATTCCTCCTAAAAGTCTAATAAAGTATAAAAATAAAAAAAGTTTTAATGAAAGTTTAAAAGATACACATTAACCCCTTTCATGTTAAAAGTTCAAATCACCCATTTTCCTATATAAAAACATGTAAACATAATAATAATAAACATATTTAGGATCGCTGTGTGCGTAATTGTACGAACTATTAAAATATAACACTATGTATCCCATACGGTAAATGCCGTAAATGTAAAAAAAAAAAAAAAAAATCACAAAACCACAGAATTGCAATTTTTATAATATCCCAGAAAAAAAAGTAAAAAAGCGATTTAAAAGGTCAGATCAATACCAAAATGGTACCGATACAAAAATCAGATTATGGTGCAAAAAATGATCCCTCATACAGCCTGGTATGCAAAAAAAAAAAAAAAAAAGCTACAGGAGTAAAAAAAATGGCAATTAAAAAAATTTGAAAAAAGTTCAGAATTTTTTTTTTAATTATTAAAACATGACGGAAACTATTTAAATCTGGTATTGCTGTAATCAGGCGGCCTAAAGTATTAAAACAACATATTAGCTCCACCACAAGGTAAATGGTGTAGAAAAGAAAACCACCAAATTTGCAGAATTATCTTTTACTATTTCAATTTCACTTCACCAATTATATATTTTTTTGGTTCGGAGAATATGTTATTGAAAAATCAAAAGGTATCATTATAGTAGGTAGTTATGGCTATTATAGGGCGAGGAGGAAAAAACGACAGTGTAAAAGCGAAAATTTAGTCACGTGGACAAGTAGTTTTTCATTAAATTTCCACACCCCTGGCTTAGATGGTTGACAACTTGAAAACAAGGACAGTTTCAGAGATTGCATGCTCTTCTACCTTCCTTCCTCGACCACAAGATGGCTCCGGTATGGAACGTATGTTCTCCAGATGGTTTTGTCAGAAACCACTGACGTTGTTTAAAAGACGCATATAAACCAATTGTAATTACAGGGTGCTTAAATAAGGTGTTTATGTGTGATATGGTTAAATGCTTTCTTCCAGTTGTACCTTCCTTCTCTGATAAAGTTGTATAATATTTGGACTATGATGTCATATAAACTCAATATAAATAAAAACTCCAGCGCTTCCTACTTTGAAAGGGCAAGAATATTGCCTGCTGCTGCTGTACTATAAGTACGGGCCCCTTATGCTTGTACAATATAATTGGACTGTAGTATATTTATTAATATAGTTAGCGCAATCAGGAATTATATTATATAAAAGATGGCGTATGTAATGTCTAAAACCAATATTAATATCTCTATGCAATCCTATTATTGACTATTTAAAACCAATTACGCCAATTCTGTAGTGTTGAAAATATTTAACCATTTGATGTACAACTTTGCTTTTATAGCTTCCGTCTTTATCGTTATAAGTAGGGATCGACCGATTATCGTTTTTTTTTTTTAGAGCCGATACCGATAACCTGTGAACTTTCACGACTATAGCCGATAACTTATACCGATATTCCCCCCTTGTAGACAGCAGGCCCCATCCCCTTATAGACAGCAGGCCCCCTCCCCCTTATAGACAGCAGGCCCCCCTCCTCTTGTAGACAGCTCACCTGTGGATGTCCTCGGGTGTTGCTGCTCCGCTGTCCCGTTCTCCTGATTGCATCATGGCGTCCTATGGAGGAGCATGTGACATACACATCACACGTCTGGGTGCAGGGGAGGAGGAGTGACGTGTGTGTCACATGCTCCTCCATAGGACGCCATGATGCAATCGGGAGAATGGGACAGCGGAGGGGGGCCGCACAGCAGCAGGTAGCGGGTGAGCGGGGCCGCACAGCAGCTGGTATCAGGGGAGCGGGGCCGCAGAGCAGCAGGTAAAGGGTGAGCGGGGAGAGGGGCCGCACAGCAGCAGGTATCGGGTGAGCGGGCTGTGGGGCCGCACTGGACATGGTATCGGGGCCACACAGCAGCAGGTATCTGGTGAGCGGGGAGCGGGGCCGTACAGGATATGGTATCGGGGGCGCACGCGCTGGACACATTATCGGCAAGGTTAGATGCCGATACCGATAGCTTAAAAAATCGTGAATTGGGAATAATCGGTCGATCCCTAGTTATAAGTACCTGTAGATTCCTGTGGGCTCCTGATCAATATGAGCGTTGTCCCTGGTGTCCGGTTCTTTCAAGTGCGATCGGGACTCTTGCAAGTTGTTTTTACGAGATCTGGAGGATAACGGGAGACTGCCCCGGCCGGCGGCGCCTCTAATGTGATCTCCTGCTGGAAATATTTGCCTGATGGTTCTGGCAGTCCGCAGTGACGTCACTTCGGTTGCCTCTAGGGGCCAAAATACCTTCCGACACATTTCAGAAACTAGTATTTTGGCCCCTACAGGCATACATCACATGGTTAAATATTTTCAACACTACAGGATTGGCGTAATTGGTTTTTAATAGTCAATAATGGGATTGCACAGAGATATTGATATTGGTTTTAGACATTACATACGTTGTCTTTTATATAAAATAAGTCCTGATTGCGCTAACTATATTAATAAATATACTACAGGATGTAATATAAGCCACATTCCTCAGATCTCACACGGCCCCTATGAGATGAGAGGCAGGTGAAGAACGATCTGGTACTGTTATTATGGCATGTTTTCTTACTAGCAGTCAATGTGACCCTTTCTATTTGTCTCCCAATATGAGGCTTGTGCTATGCATTCCTGTTACCTTGGAAACTGGCCAGACACTCCAGTAAGCTCTGAATTTCCACTCTTACGGAATCAGTTTTGATGCTCCACTTTTAAAGGATATGTCTGTTTTTTCTTTAGGATAGATGAGATCTTTGGGTCTCCCGCCAGACTATACATGGGAGTCTGGAATATGGGCACCATATGATGGCGTTGTATTGGCACACTATGGCACTGGTATTTTGGATGGATGGACTATTGATTGTGCTACTGTTTTTAATCTTTTACTATGTTGCATAGCAGTGGTCTCCAAACTATGGACCTCGAGATGTTGCAAAACTACAATTTCCAGCCAACGGCTGTCCGGGCATGCTGGAAGTTGTAGTTTTGCAACATCTCGAGGTCCACAATTTGGAGACTACTGCTCTACTGTCTATGTCCCAGATTTATCAAACTGTGTGAGAAAAAAGTGGAGGGAATTTCCCACAGCAACCAATCACAGCTCAGCTTTCACTTTACCTGAGCACTTTACTTGGTTGCTGTGGGGAAATCCCTCCACTTTTTCTCTCACACAGTTTGATAAATCTCCCCCTATGACAGTATTTAATGCTTTGCTATCGTCTGAATTAACTGTAGATGTGTTATTTAGTTGAGACTTGCATTACTTATCCGTAAGTTTTTTACAGGTTTTCTTGACCAGAATTTAAGTCCACGGGATTAAGAAATTGAACAATGCTGAGAGACACCATGAAGTCCTGGAATGAAAGCTCCGATATATATAGTAGTGACCAAGAAGAAGAAGAGGAAGAAGAAGAGATGATCTTTGGTGAAAACGATGATGACCTTGAAGAGTTGATGGATTTTAGTGACCTTCCGACATCTCTATTTGCATGTAGTGTGCACGAATCTGTCTTTGAGTTAGAAGATCAGAAGGTATGTATGACTATGGAGTCATTCTCCTCTCTCTTTTGAAGAGCATTTTAAAGGAACTCTATCATCAGTGTCACCTGCACTAACCTGTCGGTACAGACAGGTAGGGCAGGTGACACTGATGACTTACCTGATCCCGCTTCGTGATCCCGTCCTCCCGCCATCTTCCTCCGTATTTTCCATTCCGGGGCTAACTTGGAGCATGGAAAGGACTTTCTGACATCACCCCTTTAAGCTCCGCCCATGCTCCAAGTTGGCCCCGGAACAGAAGATATGAAGGAACACTGCGAAAGAACGGGAGCACGGAGCGGGGGCCGGTAAGTATGGTTGTCATCAGTGTCACCTGCACTACCTGTCTGTGCTGACAGGTTAGTGCGGATGTGGTGTTGCTTGTTTATTTTTTTTGTAAACTTGTATCTACATTATACCCCCAATGGAGGGATACTAAGGCTAAAAATTAGGAACTTAGACTGTCCTATAAACATTGAGCAGAACAACACTTCTACGGTCCCTAGAGCGTTGTGATAAACAATAAATAGTTTGATACATTGATTCATATTTCAGTAGGACATTAGGTTTAGGTTGGTTTACATTATGACTGGGCTGTACGTCAACAAAATATGTCAAGAGCAAGCCAAAATGTCAGCATATACTAAAGACAGTGTTTGTGAACTGCTTTATTCCTTATTCACAAGCTATTTCCATCTGTACAACAGATACTGAGTGATGTTGCTGTGTATCTATGATTAAAACTATTTTATGCAATTGATAGATTTTATGTAATTGAAGTGTACCTGTCGTTTGCAAAAACATTTTATATAATGAAGATAATAACATTATGGTCGGCATTTATCATTGTAGGTTTAAGTGAATTATTTTTTACACTTTTTTTTTGTGTGCTGGTAATGTGTAGGAGCACCACATTTATTAAATGGTCATAGAGCATTTGATACATTTTGTGCAGGTCACATTTTCTGAAATTTCTTTCTTCACATACACCAAAAAGCTACACCATGTCTGGGCTGGTGTAGTTTTAGAGACTTTTAAGTGGCTTTGCGCCTTTTTTGCGCCTTTTCACAAAAAGGCGCAGTTGATAAAACCTGTTCATATGATGTGTATTGCCAAAATCAGTGGATTGGAACTCAAAATCAGCAGAAATGTGTAAACCAAAAGGCGCAAAAAAGGCGCAAATAAACCCCGCTTGCTCCTTTTCTGTGCCTTTTCTAGACTCAAAAAACAGTCTAAAGACAATGATAAATGTCGGCCAATAGGCTGGCTAGCTTTAGCTGCCCCACCTACTCCCCTAGATATTTATACCCACCTACATGACTCCTATGATGGGCGCCTACTATGGTGTCTTTGGCTCCCCGCATTCGCCCTCACCTCATAGCGGCAGTGAAAGCCCTTATCCCCCTGAAATGGAGATAAACCTTCCCCCTCACGACTATCTCTGAGTGGAAACATAAAATCAATAGCATTTGCAAGTTTGAATAATTAATTAGCTGGTCTAACAGGCCTCACAACAGATTTTTGACTCTCTGGTCCCCCTGGAAGTCCTCCTCACACTACTCCCTCATCCCGCGCACGCTACCTACCTCCCCTCCTTTCCCAACCAGGAACTCCAAGCTGAAGTACTCCTCTGAGACCCCATCATATCCCCTTCCTACCCTAAACCTCCCTCCCCCTCTCTCTCATCCCTGTCCCCCCCCCCTTCTTTTTCTTTTTTATTCTACTTTGCCTGTTGGTTGTCTTGTAAGTTTTACTGTCCATACGGATCACTAGTCTGTTTAGGGCTCGTTCACACGGCCGTCTGTCCCTGTAAATTTCCTCCTGTCTGCTGTCCCATTCAAGGCTTCTTTTAACGGCTTTCAAATGGTTGTAAAGGGATCCCATTGATGTCAATGGGATTTTCTCTATCGGCTCCATTGGGGGACACAGACCTTGGGGATATGCTGCTGTCTCTAGGAGGCTTGACACTATGGTAACCAAAAAGTCGGCTCCTCCCAGCAGGATATACCCGCCTCCAGGCCACTGAGCAATTCAGTTTTTGCTTAGTGTCTTAAGGAGGTGGTCACTGGTGTGGTGTTATTTTTTAGGATTAGGGAACGTGTTAATGCTTTATTCCTTTTTCTTTCTGTTTTTAGGTGGGGTCTCAGGAACTGCGGTTCACTGTTCCCCCATTGCGAGAGGTGGCAGGCATCTTGGATGTACTGTTAACCCCCTCTCGCCAATGGTCAGCGCTTGGGGTTGTACCTCATGGGTCTGGGTCCCCCTACCTCCCTGTTCACCTCGCTATGAGCTTGGCTTGCTGCAGGGACAATGCTGACTGAAGACTACATTCTGAAGACTTCTTTAGGTAAGTTCTTCAGCATAGGTGAGTATTTTTCTCTCAATAGGTCTTGCAACAGCTGGAGACCCCTGTTTTTGGACCTATCCTTACTGAAGCTGGGGCTGGCCGTGGCATACTTTATTCTTCCCTGCAGGGGGATTGTGTTTTATTATATGGGGGAGCAGTGGATCTAAGGGGCAGTGTTTTCACAGTAAGGGGCACTTTATTGGGCAGTGTGTGTGACATGTATGCGCCGCAGGCTTCTCTCTGCGGGCGTATGCGCCTCTTTACTTTCACTTTCGGCAGCCGAGGCTGCCGACGGCACTTCGCCCGCTCCGTTCCCCGGGAGCATAGGAGCTCACTACAGTCGGCGTGTGCGCTCGGGGTTCGGAGTGGGCGCCATTACTAAGTCCCGCTGTGTTTCTTCGGCGGCCCGGCGGACGTTAGCTCTGCCCATCAGGCCGCATAAGCTCTTCAGCAGCGTGAAATCAGCCGCCAATCAGCGCCGTACACGCGTTTGGGGCCGTGCAGGGGCCAATCACAGCGCCCTTGCCTCTGACCCGGCCTCTTCCTCCTATTGGCCGGCGTCTTTTCTCTCTCCTCACAGCCACGGTGTGGAGTTCTCTTCACAGCAGCTGCCTTGGGACACAGACTTGGGTGAAACTGTTCATTTGTTTGCTATGTCCGTGCCCAGAACTTTTCCTCCCTCAAAGCAGATATCGGGAATATTAGTTACCCATTACGCTTGTAAAAACTGCTCTGCAAAAATGCCAGGTTCTGCTTAACCCACTTGTTCTGCCTTCTCCACTTCTCCCCCAGACCCCCCCTGCTATTTCTAACCCAGGTGCTCCTTCAGACCCGGTGGGTTCGGCCACCCCTCCAGCCTGGGTTTCCTCCCTCTCCCAGTCTATATCCGACTTGGCACAGGTCTCCCGTTCTGTGGTGACTGCCTTGGAGAGGTCTACCCTTCACCGGCCCTCTAGAAGGTCCCGTTCCCCTTCTCCCTATGCTTCACATAAGTGTAATAGGGGTGTCTCCTCTGACTCATCCCCTGAGTCTTCTGGCAGACACGGGCGTTCCTCTTGCAGGTCTCGCCCTACCTCTTCTTCAGGCCACACGCTTCACTCTTCCAGAGGACGTTCCCGTGGTCACCGCTCTGGCTCTCCGGCGCCACGTACCAGGTCGGAGTCTCCCTCTTCTAGGGCCGCCTCCACTCGTACGCACTCTCCTGGAGAATTGGCGGACGAGGTTTCCAATTCGGCATCCGATTCAGAGGACCGTTCGGACTCAGTGGACACGGTGAACTTTGCTTTGCGGTTCCGGAAGGTCATGATCAATTTGTGGCTCTCCCCTTCGGTCTGGCCACAGCGCCGCGAGTCTTTACCAAGATTCTGGCGCCTGTGATAGCTCTGTTACGGTCAAGAGGGGTATTAGTGATACCCTACTTGGACGACCTCCTCATCAAGGCCTCTACCAGAGCCCAGGCTCTGGAGAATGTGAGCCTCACTCTTCAGACCTTATGTCGCTTCGGGTGGATGGTCAACCGAGACAAGTCAGTTCTCTCCCCCACCCAGTCTCTGGTCTTCTTGGGGCTTCAGTTCGACTCGGCTCGGATTCGCCTCCCGCCGGACAAACGTCTGGCCCTCCTGTTGGGAGTCCGCTCCCTCCGGATACCATCCCCGGTCACCATCCGTACTTGCATGGAAGTCCTGGGTCGGATGGTGGCAGCCATGGAGGCCGTACCCTTTGCCCAGTTGCATTACCGTCCTCTTCAGCTGGCGATTCTTGCCCGGTGGGACAGGTCTCCTCTCTCTCTCGATCGCAAGATTGTTCTCCCTCTCCAGACCTGTCAGTCTCTGCGCTGGTGGCTCCGCTCCCCCTTCTTCTTCAGGGGCGTTCGTTCCTTCCCCTCCACTGGCAGGTGGTCACGACAGATGCCAGTCTGTCGGGCTGGGGGGGTGTTTTCAGGGATCAGACGGTTCAAGGCCTCTGGCCTCCCCAAGAAACCCTTCTTTCCATAAACATCCTGGAACTGAGAGCGATTTATCTTTGAAGCATTGGGAGTCCCTGCTTCAGGGCCACCGTGTCCAGTTGGACAACGCCACGGCTGTGGCGTACATCAATCGGCAGGGCGGCACTCGCACTCGTGTCAAAGTCCAGGGACCCCCTGGCTCTAGCCGTGGATGCCCTAGTATTTCCGTGGTCTGGCTTTGTTCTGCCCTACCTGTTCCCTCCTCTCCCCCTCCTTCCCAGGGTTCTGAGGAAGCTCAAGGCGAAAGGAGTCCCCGCCATTCTGGTGGCTCCAGACTGGCCTCGAAGGGCATGGTACACCGACGTGGTCTGGCTTCTGGACGACGTTCCGTTCCGTCTTCCACTTCATCTGGACCTACTGTCACAGGGTCCCCTTTGCCACCCCAATTTATAGTCGCTGCATTTGACGGCGTGGCGGTTGAGACCGCGGTTCTGAGGGCCCATGGCTTCTCTTCCCAGGTAATTTGCACCATGCTCAGGGCTCGCAAGCCCTCCTCTGAAAAAATTTATCACCGTACCTGGCGGGCTTACTTTCGTTGGTACGAAACTCAGTCCTTTTCTCCAGTTACCTTTTCCGTTCCCCGTCTCCTTTCCTTTTTGCAGTCGGGGGTTGGAACAAGGGCTGGCTCTCAGCTCCCTTAAGGGTCAGGTTTCGGCCCTTTCCATTCTCTTTCTCCATCCTCTGGCTTCCAATTCGCATGTCCAGACCTTCCTTCAGGGCATGGCACACGCTGTCCCCCCTTACCGGTCCCCTTCTCCCTCTTGGGACTTGAACTTAGTTCTAGGCGTTCTCCAGGACGCACCTTTTGAGCCTCTTAAGGAAGTTCCCCTTCGCCTCCTATCCTGGAAGGTGGCTTTTCTTATAGCTATTACTTCCATTAGGAGAGTATCTGAACTGGCAGCTCTCTCCTGCCGTTCTCCTTTCCTGATAGTTCATCAGGACAAGGTTGTTTTCCGGCCATATCCGTCTTTCTTACCTAAGGTCGTTTCGGCTTTTCATCTCAACGAGGACATCGTCCTTCCATCCTTTTGTCCCGCTCCTTCTCATCCCAGGGAGCGCCTGCTCCACAAATTGGATGTGGTATGGGCTGTTCAGTCTTATCTTTCTGTCAGTGCGATTCTTTTCGTCAGTGCGATTCTTTTTTTTCATCCTTTACGGGAGGTCGTCGGAAGGGACAGCCTGCTTCCGAGGCCACCATTTCTCGGTGGATCCGATGTGCTATTTCGGAAGCTTACCGCTGCAAGGGGAAGATCCCACCCTTCAGGGTTTTGGCTCATTCCACCCGCTCTGTGGGAGCATCCTGGGCTCTCCGAAACAAGGCCTCAGCCTCGCAGATCTGTAAAGTGGCCACCTGGTCGTCTTTGCACACTTTTTCGAGATTCTACCAGGTTCATACTTTCGCATCGGCTGATGCTAGTCTGGGCCGTAGGGTGTTGCAGGCAGCGGTGGTACAGCCGACTGCCTGACCTTTTTTTTCCTCTGCTCACCCAAGGGACGGCTTTGGCACGTCCCAAGGTCTGTCCCCCAATGGAGCCGATAGAGAAAAGGAGATTTTTTAGACTTACCGTAAAATCTCTTTCTCAAAGGATCCATTGGGGGACACAGCTCCTGCCCTTTTCTGGGGTTCCTATTTGGTTATCTGTCCGAGGGAGTGTTCAGTTAATTTTTCTTCTGGTTCTCGGACAGTTCATGTTTTTTTTCCTTTGACCTGTCGGTCTCCTCCTATTGCTCTGGGACTAAAACTGAATTGCTCAGTAGCCTGGAGGCGGGTATATCCTGCTGGGAGGAGCCGACTTTTTGGTTACCATAGTGTCAAGCCTCCTAGAGACAGCAGCATATACCCAAGGTCTGTGTCCCCCAATGGATCCTTCGAGAAAGAGAGATTTTACGGTAAGTCAGCCGTTTGCCCCCATTTGCTTTTCTTTCTGTTATTTTTTGCAGGAGAAATTACGGCACATGCAGTATTTTTTCTCCCTTCAAAAATAACGGAGTCAAAAGGGATATTATAAATTTAACATTGAAGCCTATGGGTAACAGATTGAAAACGGATGAGCTTTTAATGTCTCCATTTGCACCTGTTTTTTCCAATCTGTTTTTGATCCGTTATTACTTCTAAGCATGCTCAGAAAAGGTGTGAGGAACCAGGAAGTAGCCAGACAATAATTAAAATGGAAAATAAACGGATAAAAAACTGATGCAACAGGATGCCACTTAATAGCATCCTTTTGTATCAGTTTGCATCCGTTTGTTAATATTGTCCTTTTAGCTGCAATGACAGGAGAATAGCGGGATGGGAGACAACGGCCGTATGAACCTAGCCTTAGTGATGTAGCGATACCAGACCCCATTACAGAACACTGGAATCTTATTCATACCCCAGTGACTTATCCTATGCCTTTATTTTCTTGTCATTATATGCTATGTCACAAGACTCATTGATCGCTTGCTGATGTATATGGTATCCTCATGGCTCTGTTGAATATAATAAAAAAAAAAATTATAATTTTTTTTTTCAAAAGTGTTAATGTGCGCCATTTTCTTTACCATCTTCTAGGAACGATTTAAAGCTCTTTTCACAATATATGATGGCCAGGCTTCCTTCCAGTTGTTTAAAAGCTTCAGGCGAGTGAGAATTAATTTCAGTAACCCAGAAGCCGCAGCTAGAGCCAGAATTGAACTACACGAGTCAGACTTTAATGGAAAGAAGCTGAAGCTGTATTTTGCACAGGTACAGTATGATCTATAAATGTTATGTTATATAAGGGACCATCCGGTTTCTAGTACATACAGTATAGTAAAATATAAATGAACATAAACTAACTAAAATGCATTGGATTTTTGACCTGTACCATTTTTTTATTCAGAGATTGCTACTGTTCTACAGTTAGAAGTGATAAAACTAGACCAAGCAGGCTGAAACTGCACCGAAGTTATCATAGCAATTTACAAGGTGTACATCATTTGCTACCCATTTTACTCTCAGTGGAACAGAGAATCCTACAATGTATGTGAAAATATGCAGACTATAGAATAGAAACTGAGGTAAATTTTAAAGGAGTTATCCTGGAATAGAAAAGCAGAGCTAATTTCTTTCAGAAACCGCTCTCCGTCTGTCTCCAGGTTGGGTGTGATTCTGCAGCTCAGTTTCATTGAAGTAAATGGAGTCGTAATACCACACACAACCTGGGGAAAGACGTGGAGCTGTTTTTGAAATAAATTAGTTGTGTTTTTCTATTTCTGAATAACCCCTTTAACATAACTTTTTCAAAGATTTTTCCAATAGTTTAAGTCAAAGGTGTCCATAGACTTTAAGAATCTAAGTTACTTTGACAAGGGCCATGGTATGATGGCTAGATAACTAGGTCAGAGCATTTCAAATCATCCTGTGACATTTTCACTTTTGCCAAGTTTAGTACCTTCCAAGAGTGGTCCAAAGAAGGACAAAAGGTAAACCAGCAACAGGGCCATGAGGGCCGAACACATACTGCTGGGTGTAGGGACTGAAGGTAGGGGTCAGATCACACAATGTATTAAAGCTTGCTGGGCATAGGGCTGCATAGCCGCTGACCAGTCAGAGGTCATAAAATGGGACACGGGGTTATTAGAAATGAACCATGGAGTAACAGAAGAAGGTGATATGATCTTACCCTTTTTTCTTTTACATCATGTGGACTGAAGGGTGAGTGAGCATTGCTTACATAGGGAAGAGATAGCACCAGGATGGTGCAAACCAGGGAAGACAGTGTGATGCTCTGAGCAATGTTCTGCTGGGAAACCTTATGTCCCAGCATTCATGTGGATATTCCACATGAAGGCGGACACAAGCCACCTACCTAAACATTGTTGTAGACCAAGTACTGTGCATCCTTTAATTGTAATGGTATTCCATATTTTCAGCAGCATAATGAACCCAGCCAAACTGCAAGGAACATGACAAAAAGGTCAAGATGTTGACTAGAGATGAGCGAATTTACAATAAATTTGATTCGTCACAAACTTCTCGGCTCGGCAGTTGATGATTTTTCCTGCATAAATGAGTTCAGCTTTCAGGTGCTCCGTTGGGCTGGAAAAGGTGGATACAGTCCTAGGAGACTCTTTCCTAGGAATGTATCCACCTTTTCCAGCCCACCGGAGCACCTGAAGGCTGAACTAATTTACGCAGGATAAGTCATCAACTGCCGAGCCGAGAAGTTCGTGACGAATCGAATTTACTGTAAGTTCGCTCATCTCTTATGTTGACCACATATCCCAGGCCTCAGTGTTAGGCTATGTTTACACAGCAAAATTTCCGAACTGTATTCTGCTGCAGTAGATTTGATTTAAATGGGATTCTGCTGCAATATGCACAGTTTCCTAGTTTCCAATGTCCGCAGAAAGAATAGACATGTCTATTCTTTCTGCAGGTTCCACTCGGAAATGCATTGCCGTCTATGAAACAGCATATTTCTGAGCTGTCCTAGGACCCGTTGAACATTTAAATGGGCGGAATGTCCACCCGTGTTTTGGCCTAATTGAGTATCTGTGGGATGTGCTGGAACTTAGTCTTGATTCATGGATATGGCACCTTGAAGCTGGACACAAAGGATCTGCTGCTAACATTTTGGTGCCAGATAACACAGGATAACTGAGGTCCAGTAGGGTCCATGCCTTGATGGTTAGAGCTGTTTTAGTGGGGCAAAGTGGGCCTATATTATATTAGGTTTGCAGTTATAGTTCTGTGGCTGTATTCTGGTGTATACACATAAAAAGCATCTGTGGCTGTATTCTGGTGTTTACACAGCTAAGTTGGGTATACGTAATCCTAAAAAGTAAGTTTATCTAATTATTCTGTGATTATTTCCCTTATCCTATATCACTGCAAAACTAGGCAACTGTGTCTTTCAGGAGCTATGGAAAGCTGAGTAACAACCAGTGAGCTATGTTAGAGACTATGGGGACATATATCAATCTTGCTTTTGGTTTTGCTTATGTGTGACACCTTTATCATACTATCACAGGGGGTTGATAAATTTGGCTTACATAAGCAAAAAACAATAAATCTCTTTTGAATACCATATATTGTTTTAGCACACATAAGCAAAAACCAATAAATTACTTCAGAACACCAATTTGCAGCTTTGAATAAAATGTGCGATATATATATATATATATATATATATATATATATATATATATATATATATAATGTGTGTTTATTAAAAAAAATTTAACCACTTTTTTCCCCTAAATGTAACTCATTATTATTATTATTATTTTTTTACTTCTCATTTCAGATCCATGTATACCGTGGATTTCTTTAGATTGGGAGGAGTACGGCGACCAGCATTTTTTTTTGGTTTAATGTTAATAAAATGGTTAACGAGGGCTTTTGGGGGAGTGTTTTTTTGGAAGAATTTTTTTTTTAAACGTGTTTTTTCTTGTTTTTTTTTTTTTTTTGATTACTTGACAGGCTTAGTAGTGGAAGCTGTCTTATAGACAGAATCCATTACTAAGCCGGACTAAGCATTAGCCACAAAAACAGCTAGCGCTAACCCCCAATTATTACCCCAGTACCCACCGCCACAGGGGTGCTGGGAGGAGCCAGTTCCAACAGGCCCAGAGCATCAAAAATGGCGCTCCTAAGGCCTAGGTGGTAACAGGCTGGCATTATTTAGGCTGGAGAGGGCCAGCAACAATGGTCCTTGCCCACCCTGGTAACGTCAGGCTGTTGCTCCTCGGTATTTGGCTGAGAATAAAAATAGGGGGAACCCTATGCTTTTTTTTGCAAAAATAATTAAATATATATATATATATATATATATATATATATATACAAAACTCATAGGGTTCCCCATATTTTTATTTTCAGCCAAATACCAACCAAGCAGCAACAGCCTGATGTTACCAGCTTGGGCATGGACCATTGTTTCTGGCCCTCCCCAGCCTAAATAACACCAGCCTGTTACCGGATAGGCCCAGGAGCGCCATTTTTTATGCTCTGGGCCTGTTGGTACTGGCTCTTCACGTCACCCCTGTGGCGGTGGGTATCTGCATAACAATTGGGGGTTAGCGTCAGCTGTTTTTGGTGCTAACGCTAAGCCCCGGCTTAGTAATGGACTCAGTTTATAAGACAGCTTCCACTACTAAGCCTGTCAAGTAAAAAAAAAAAAGAACAACACGTTTAAAAAAAATTATTCCAAAAAAACACTCTCTCACACTCGCCCTCGTTACCCATTTTATTCAAATTAAACAGAAAAAAAAAAACGCTGGTCCTCGACGTAGTCCACCGAATCCGAAGTAGTCCACAGGATACATGGATCTGAAATGAGAAAAAAATAAGAAAAATAGGTTAATACATTTATTGTTCACCTGCCCTTGCATCTCCCGTGCCGCACGACTAAATCCCAGCATGCCCTTACAGTAAGGACATGCTAGGAGTTGTAGTCATGTGGTGCGGGAGATGTGCGGGTGAGCGACAAGCTTGTCACCTACCCCCGCTGCACGACTACAACCCCCAGCATGCCCTTACAGTAAGGACATGCTGGAAGTTGTAGTTGTGCAGCAGAGGGCAGGTGATAAGCTTGTCACCGGCCCCCGCCGCACAGGGCATGCTGGGAGTTGTAGTTCTGCAAGCCAGGAAAGCGGACGGTGATCAGAAAACCATTGTAATTTCATATACCCGCCGCTGAAATTACAGTAAACTCTGTGGCGCCATAGAAAGGGAGCCCAGGCTGACATAACACTGCAGCCGCCCAGGACTCCCGCAGCCGAGCCGGGAGATGTGCAGGAGCCGTCTCTGCCATCCCTCAACGTGTACCGCAGCCCTGAGTGATTGCAGGGACGGCTCCTGCACATCTCCCAGCCCGTCTGCAGGAGTCCCGGGTGGCTGGAGTGATGCCAGCTCGGACTCCCGCAGATGGAGCCGCAGAGTTTCTATATCTATACTATGATA
The DNA here is from genome assembly GCF_029499605.1 of Hyla sarda. Lineage (NCBI taxonomy): Eukaryota > Metazoa > Chordata > Amphibia > Anura > Hylidae > Hyla > Hyla sarda. The sequence goes on from NC_079190.1 coordinate 260,218,567, forward strand.
TACTGTAATAACAAATTTCCTGCCGGGTCCCGTTCAGTCCCAGCCAATCACGGGACCCAGAGGGAAATGTGAAATTACAAATGGATAGAGATAATCGCCGACACCGTTGTGGAGCCCAGGCTGGCATCACTCTTCATCCACCCGGGCTCCATCTGATGCTGTCCCCCCTACTCTATCTAACTTAATTAGGGGATGGGGACACTGCTTTACATCCCCCCCCTTGTCTCCCACCCGCGCCACACATCTCCCACTTACTACAAGACTACAACTCCCAGCATGCCCTTACAGTGAGAGCAGGGAGTTGTAGTCTTGTAGCGGGCGGGAGATGCGCGGGCGGGTGGGAGACAAGGGGGGATGTAAAGCAGTGTCCCCGTCCCCTCATTAAGTTAGAGCCAGCCTGGGCTCCTTTTAACATATGACGGAGCCGCAGAGTTTCTATATCCCACACTGTAATATCTAATTTCCTGCCGGGTCCCGTGGTTGGCAGCAGGTGCTGGGGCCGAAAACGTCACACTGCCGCTCAGCCTATCGCTGGCCGAGTCGGGACTTCACTGCGGCCGGTGATTGGCTGACTCGCCGACCATCGGCAACCAGGAAGAGTTTTGCAGCGGAGACAGGAGCGGGTTACCGAAGGCACCTGGGGAGTGAAGGAAGGTATGTATCTACATATTTTTTTTACTGCCGGCAGTATGGAGGACAATTTTTCTATTCTGGAGTTCTCCTTTAAAGTGAAAGGGTAAGTTGGTGTATGCACATAAAAAGCATCAGGGTAGCCGTGTTTATATGTATATGTGAGAATGGCAAAACTCAGTGTCTAATCAGACCAAACCTGTAATCATTTGGATGTCAATGAGTGTATATCAACTGGTCAAGTGCACTATTAGTCTGGCGTTATATATGATGGAATTGGAGCTTTCATGCCCCCTCCCATAGACTTGCATTGAGGGGGCGGAGCGTGATGTCACATGGGGGCGGAGTCGTTACATCACAATACTCCGGCCCCGTAGTCGTGAGGCTTCAGACTCTGAGCCTCCAGTGCTGGTGTGCAGCTCACACAGGTGGGTGCTGCATGAGAGATTGCGGGGGTCCCCAGCAGCTGGACCCCCGTGATCAGACATCTTATCCCCTATCCTTTGGATAGGGGATAAGATGTCTTAGGGTTGGAATACCCCCTTAACGTTTTTGCATGCTAAGAAAAACATGGGTTAATAAACCATCATAAGGGAAACTATCAAATATTTATTAGCCATAATGAATGCACAGAGACCATGTTCTAGAAGGAGCATATTTCCAAAGCTCTTGGCAATCTAAGTCATCAGCAATCTGAAGAAACAGGAGGAGATCAGGAAAACACTGCTAATTTGTGTCTGCATCTGTGAGTTAATACTGGCAAAATGAAGTCTCCTGTGAGTTGTAGAATCCCGAAATCACCTCAAAGCCCCAGCCTGATTGTTAGAAAACTTGTCACTGACAGTATGCTACTGTGCAGAATTAAAGAGAGTGCACTGCATGTCAGCTTCCTTTACATACACGGATACATGAAATCTCCATGAAATAACAATTCTGGAAAATATTGTCTTAGAATTCTGGATTGTGCCGTTCCCATCATTCCTCCTAGAGATGTATGAATAAATAGTGAGCTACCAGATGAGTGCTTGTCCCTGCACTGTCCGACTTTGTCCCATCTGTGTTGACTATGATTGGACACCCCAATTTGACAAGGAGAATGGTAACTCCCAGTTAGGAGGACCAAACAATTGTTTTTAAGGCCCTGATAAATAAAAACATAGAATTGAAGTAGGGTGTACTTTCTGTTCCTCATGACTGATCTCACAATAAAATGCCAGTGTTCTGTCAATTGAAGAAGAAAAGAGTAAATTCTGTCAATCCTCAAGTAATTTACTAAATCTATATAAATTTGTGGTGTTAGTTTATTTGAAAACACTTTTCTTTCCTCCAGAGTACCTGTTTAAGGACACAATGTTTAATATAGGGTAGGAAGAAATACAGTATACCAAGCTGGAACCAAAATAGCAAGTATGAACAGGCTTCTAGGGGTAATTATTGGGTAAGTATTTTATTGTTGTCGCAATATATGAAAAGGGTGTAAAAGTTTTAAGACAATGATGCAATTATATGAGATTGTATGATCTTGATATATGTAACATGTAAATTCTCTTTTTACATACATGATTAATAAACAAGTTTATTATTTTATTCTTTGCCTAGGCCCAAGTTTCTAATGAAGAAGGGGAGAAATCTTTTCTGTTACCTCCCCAGCCAGTGAAACAGTTTTTAATTTCACCACCAGCATCTCCTCCTGTCGGATGGAAACAAAGCGAGGACCCAACACCAGTGATCGACTATGATTTGCTCTGTGCTGTTTCAAAACTTGGCCCAGGTAAGTCGCTCATTAAAGAAATAGCACATATGGACACTGCTGAATAGTGAAAAGGTTAATGCTGGCTATGACAGAATGGTATTAAAACACACAGTACATTTCAACTTGGTGGGAGTGGGACTTACGCACCTTAACCCCTTAACGACTAAGGAAGTAAATGTACGTCCTGGTGAGGTGTTACTTAATGCAGCAGGACGTACATTTACGTAAGCATAACCGCGGGCATCGGAGCGATGCTCGCGTCATGTGCAGCAGGTCCCGGCTGTTGATCGCAGCCAGGGACCCGCCGGTAATGGCGGACATCCGCGCTCCCCTCAGATGCCGTGATCAATCACGGCATCTGCAGCATTGCGGTCCCCTCACCTGCCTCCGCTGCCTTCCGGGAGTCTTCTGCTCTGATCTGCCTTCCCGCAGACCAGAGCAGAAGATGGCCGATAATACTGATCAGTGCTATGTCCTATACATAGCACTGAACAGGATTAGCAATCGAATGATTGCTATAAATAGTCCCCTATGTGGACTATTAAAGTGTAAAAATAAAAGTAAAAAAAATAAAGTAAAAAAATTTGAAAAACCCCTTCCCCCAATAAAAACGTAAATTGTCCCATTTTCCCTATTTCACCCCCAGAAAGTGTTAAAAAAATATTTTATATACATATTTGGTATCGCCGCGTGTGTAAATATCTGAACTATTAAAATAAAATGTTAATGATGCCGTACGGTGAACGGCGTGGATGTAAAAAATAAATAAAAAAGTCCAAAATAGCTGCTTTTTTATAACATTTTATTCCAAAAAAACTAATAAAAAATGTATTAAAAGTTTTATATAAGCAAATATGGTATCAATAAAAAGTACAGATCACGGCGCAAAAAATGAGCCCTCATACCGCCGCTTATACGGAAAAATGAAAAAGTTATAGGTCTTCAAAATAGGGGGATTTTAAACGTACTAATTTGGTTAAAAAGTTATAATGGGTGTCATTTTAATCGTATTGACCCAAAGAATAAATAACACATGTCATTTTTACCGTAAATTGTACGACGTGAAAACGAAACCTTCCAAAATTTGCAAAATTGCGGTTTTCTTTTTAATTTCCCCACACAAATAGTATTTTTTTGGTTGCGCCATACATTTTATGGTAAAGTGAGTGATGGCATTACAACGGACAACTGGTCATGCAAAAGACAAGCCCTCATACTAGTCTTTGGATAAAAATATAAAAGAGCTATGATTTTTTGAAGGCGAGGAGGAAAAAACGAAAACGTAAAAATAAAATTGAATTCGAGTAGAATACAGACATAGCGCACATCTACAATGTTGTATAATGATCTGATTGCTTCTCAGCACAATATCAAAAACTAACAGGTTGTTAGTATACATTTTTGATCAAAAAGTACAAGCCCACTCGCCACGTCAAGGCCACTTATTCAGAGTGGGTCCCTAACGTCCCTAGCATAAAATGGCGTAGCACCGGGCGGCGACCACCACTGCCGCGACACAGGTGCCCACGGGGGGGGAGCGACCCACTGGCAGAGCGGCCCCAATGCCTCTCAAACCAGTCTATGGGCCGCACCCGCCCACAGACACAGCGCCACGGCAGCAACGGACGCCGACCCGCACCACACCAGTGTGAACAAGGTGTAATGGCTCACTTACCTTGCTCTCCCAGTCAGACTGGGTGGCTGCTAGGAGTGAAATGGCCCTAGTGTGGCTAATTACCACCTATATAGGTTTGGGCTGAGGGGGTGGGGAAGAGTGCAGCACATGTTCCAAAAAAAAAAGGGGAAGGATAGAAATCACAATATGAATTCGAGTAGAATACAGACATAGCGCACATCTACAATCTTGTATAATGATCTGATTGCTTCTCAGCACAATATCAAAAACTAAAAATAAAAATAAAATTGTCTGCGTCCTTAAGGCCCAAATGCGCTGCGTCCTTAAGGGGTTAAAGAGTTGTTCTGTGAAATAGGCACGGCTCTCTACTGCCAGTCAGTGGCATATACTGTAATAGCGGCTGCTGCTGGTTCGGTCTGGAAACATCCCATAATTTCATGCTGCATATTTTATATTGCAGATTTTATGCAGCATAAAATCCACAGCTTATACAGTACAAGTGAACATAAGGGTATGTTTACATGTACTGTATATGATGCCGATTTAATGCTGCAGATTTTATGGTTGTAAAGCAATGATAACATTTAATGCATGAAATCAGTAGCATATATAGTACGTTTAAAACCTATGTCTTGCCATCAGCTCTCTGCAGCTTAGTTGCACGATGCCAGTGCTTACCATGGCAGCCAATGGTGGAACAAAGGCCCCCACGTCTGCCATTGATGTCGGCATTTCAGGCCGCTCTGTAGGTATTATACTTGCAAGAAAATGATCATTACTTCACAATCTCTCTTGTGACAACCAAAAACTGAAAAATCACATTTCATACAAAATAAAAGTTTTTTCCCTTACGTAGCACTGTAACTTGGATGGGTGATTGAAGACACACTGCTTTCATGTTAATACGGAGGGCCGTTTCTTTATCTATTGGCTAGGCTATGACATAGTGCTGGTGAAAGTGCACTGGACTAAACAGGCTGGCACTGTGCTGGGAGATGATTTACAGTTCTATTAGAGTTAACATGAAGGGAGAAGGGGTTAATAATGCTCTAGCTTCAAGGTTCCAGCAGCACAGCAGGAAAGGGGTTATGTGAAGCATTAAAGGAAATCGGTCAGCCTGTTCACCCACACTAAAGCCAATACACTGGGTTATAGTGTGAGTAAACAGGGGTCAGAAGACTGGTCACTTACTAAATTCCGTTTTGTAGGTCCGGAGATGTGTCTCCTATAAGATCCTCTTCTTTATTCACCGGAATCAAACCCAGGAGGCGGGGCCCCACTGGCTTAATTTACATATGCATGTTCTTTGTCTCCACGTCATAATGACTCCCGTTGATGGTCACATGAGCGCTCAGTCTGCACATGCGCTCTATGCAAAAAGCAGAGCGCTCACGTAACCAGAGCTCGCATGACCAGCGACGGGATTCATTAGGACGTAGACACAGAACATGCATATGTAAATTGAGCCTCTATAGTTTTCCTTTAAACTACAGAGTCTGCTGAGATGAGAGGGAAACCTTGATTGACCTCTTAAGGGTGAATGCAAAGAGCTCAGCTTGCATGCACACAGTCCAGGCTCCCTTTCCTGAACATACAGTAGACTACAGAGAAGTGAGACATCTACTGGCCAAGACTTTACAGATGTTCATTTTTGGTAAATAAAGTGAATTACGAATATCATTCTGATCACATAAGCTATTAAATAGAGGAAAGTTGTTTGAAATGGCAGTGACAATTTAGTGCATCTCTGTCACTGCTTTACCTACTTTTGTGCTTTTTTTCAGGGGAGAAGTATGAACTGCATGCAGGCACAGAGTCAACTCCTAGCGTGGTGGTTCACGTATGTGAGAGTGAAAATGAGGAAGAGGAGGATGAGATGAGAGGCCCAAAACAAAAAATAGTTCAGACTAAACGTCCTGCACCTCCTTCTGCTTCTTTAAATTAGTTTGACGCCTTTATCTATTTAAAAAAAAAACACATAGATTTGGAAAACATATCTTAAAAGGGAAATGTAGATCTTCTTATTATTCACTGTATGTATATAGCTAAAGACAATCTAGATCACATTACCAAAAGTGGTATAACTGCTATATTTATTTAATGTACCTTTTATTTACTATTATGTATTTGTTACATACTATCAGTGTTTTAGCCATTATACTGCAACCAAAAAAGGTTGACTGCAGAAAATGTATTTTTGTGTCCTTTGCCAGTTTCAAAGAGGCAGTCCCTCTTAGCAAGGAAGTTAACCACTTAAAGAAGATTTTCTACCCAAACACTTGGGTGAAACAGACTGTTTGACTAATCTACAGGGTATTAGCTACTTAGTTTGGGACATTGTCCTTAGTCAAGCAAGTTTCTCACCACCTCTGATCGTCCAATATAGTTGTCTGTGCCGCTTTTGTCAGAATTTTTTTTCCACAGTTTTATGTCACATGATGAACTGCAAGTAGTCGTTGTCCTTGGCAGAAACATTATGGGCAACAGATTGCCCAGATGGTGGCAGTGCCACACTTCACATAGTTTATATTTTGGATGTTCTTGTTGTATAACTTATATCGATATGTTAGTATAAATGGACACTATATGACTGTGAGCTTTTATTTGTTATGTTTATTAAACAAAGTTATCCAACCAAGAATACATTTGTAAATCTTAGGTTGGACAAGTAACCTTCAAATGGTTAGTATCCTAACCTTGTTGTCTGACCTGTCTGCGTTGCCAGTATCTATACATTTTCCAATAACATTACTTGTTTAGGATATCCATTAGTTCCTATGAAAGTCAATGGGGAAATTCATTTTGGCCGACTTTTGCTATGATGGTGAATGTATTTTATAGCCTGATATGTAGGATGCTACCTTCAAGAGGCACCTTAAGTTACATGTTCTAACATTATTATAACCTGACGTCAATGCTGTACTGTCTAGTGTGTTTATATAAGCCTTATATGGTGATTGTTAAACTGTGTCTCGTGTTGTGTGGACTGTAAGTACACATGTGCACCTACTGTAGTAAAATGATCATCACGATTGGCTACATTTCATTGTAGTAAAGGAATTGGGAAACAAAGATAGAAATGAAATGAACCTCATAAATAATTTTTTGTTACCAATGAAAGAATTCTGTTTTCCTTATTTAATTTAAAATAACAACCAAACCCAACAGCTAAAAACTTTACTTTGCAAAATACCCATAGTTAGCTCAGGCCGGAGTTCTCAGTTGCCTTTGAGCCACGTGTATCTCACAATGATCTGCATGTGGCTTTCCAGCTGTTGGCCACTGCAGATTAGATGCCAGTTACACCAGGGAGGTCATAGAGCTTACTGGAGTCAAAACTATATCAGCAGCAGCCAACACTAGGTTAAGAGCCATATAAATCTGTCATATCTTTAGTAATCTTTTTCAGTGTGGCTCAACACCATCTGTTGCATAGGAAAGTCATTTGTGTCCTACAAAAGGATGTGAACCTGTGCCTTAGACCATGTTTGTGTTCTGTCGGGTATCTCCTCACACCTGTTTTCCCACTCTCTGTTTATGTAAACGCCTTTTAATGGCACATTTTTAGCCATATGTGACATTTGAGCTGAGTATTGAACTCTGTTTGGTCAACCATCCACCAGTTCTGGCAACTTGAAGATAGTAAATCACACTGTCCTTCCCTTTTTCCATAGAATAGCAAAGGGTTACGCCCATACTGTACCCATGCTTGAGCAGGGGAGGGTCACTGATCATAAGTATCAGTAGACTTTCCAACATCTTAGGGCAACCTCATCCCAACTCTGTGCTACTGCCTAACAACTAATAACACTAAAGCAGTGTCCAGCGATGTCTGTAGATTTTCTTCAGTATTACAGCATATGTTGTCAGCAGAAACACAAAGAGCTGTTAAGTTTCATTCTTTTTAATGGATGGGAAAGTTCAAAATTTGTACTTTTCTGTCCTGTTAATCTCTAGGATATGTCAGTATGTATTTGTTAGTATTGGGTGCTATAAAAAATCATTTTGTAGTGTTCACTGTTTAGATGCATCAGTTTTGAATATAACGTTTTAATAGAATTTTCTGTATATTTTATTTTTATCTACCGTATTTCATTTATTTGAGTTAGGCTGGGTCCACGCCACGTTTTTGCAATACAGTTCCCGTATCAGGTTTTTGATAAAAAACGGATTCCTCAAAACCGTACTAAACTGTATCAAAACGTGTGTACAAATTTTAATCCGTATACAGTTGAAAACCGTATACGGTTTGAAAAATGATGTCCAGTTCATCAGTTTTTTAAGAAAAAAAGTATGTTTTTAACTTTTCACTTCATTATGAATAAAGTTTCACTTGTTTGATTGCACAGTTCTTTTTTTATTGAAATTTCAAAGTAAAAAACCGTATAGGGAAAACCGGATGGAACCGGATGCACATGCGGTTCTGTATGGATCCCATTGACTCCCATGTTTAAAAAAAAAAACGTCTACAGTTTTTCTCCCGGACCAAAAACCATGGTAGGCTACAGTTTTGGGTACGGGAAAAAACTGACAAAACCGTAGAGGATGCAAAACGGACACAACCAGATGCATCATTTGGCATACGGTTTTCAATGGAGAGTCAATGCATACGGTTTTCAATATGGTTCCGTACGGTTTTCAAATTGAAAACGTATACGGGAACTGTATCTCAAAAACATGGTGTGAACCCAGCCTAAGTGTATATAGCAACAATATATTTTATGGTATAGTTTCTATAGAATTTTTATAAATGTGCAACCTTTTTTTTTTTTTGCTTTTTATTGGGTTTCATAATATTCTGCAGTCTAAGCATCCACTAGGAACCTAGATTTTCTGTGGGAGTATTTTAAATAGATAGTTCAACAAATGGGGAATGTATAGGTTACATAATGTAGAGTTTATTATTAATACTGTATACTTTCATAAGTATTTTTTAGAATACATGGTCTTGCTTCATAGACATTAAAGGGGTACTCCCGTGGAAAACTTTTTATTTTTTTAAATCAACTGGTGCCAGAAAGTTAAACAGATTTGTAAATTACTTCTAATAAAAAATCTTAATCCTTCCAGTACTTAATAGCTGCTGAATACTACAGAGGAAATGGTTTTCTTTTTGGAACACAGACCTCTCTGCTGACATCATGACCACAGTGCTCTCTGCTGACATCTCTGTCCATTTTAAGAACTGTCCAGAGTAGAAGAAAATCCCCATAGCAAACATATGCTGCTCTGGACAGTTCTTAAAATGGACAGAGATGTCAGCAAAGAGCACTGTGGTCATGATGTCAGCAGAGAGCTCTGTGTTCCAAAAAGAAAACCATTTCCTCTGTAGTATTCAGCAGCTAATAAGTACTGGAAGGATTAAGATTTTTATAATAGAAGTAATTTACAAATCTATACTCAAAAATTGACCACACCTCAAGGGTACTGCCCTAGTGGGCACACAATGAAGAAAAAATTGGAAACAGTTCGTTTGAACAAAATGTAGGTAAATTTATTAAAAAACGATTAAAATGAGAGCACATAAGCATAAAACAAGTGTTAGAGCAATATTGGTAATACATTGTAATTAATCTGCCATAGGGCCCTAATGGCAATATAGTAAAGATATATGTGGCACTGCCAAATTTAAGATCATTTTCAGTGTTAGTTGTTAAGAAATGCAGATAATCCGGAAAGAAACTGTTACTCCGGCAATTACTTGTTATGTAGAATGGTAGTCGCTGCACTGTTTAAGTTAGACTGTCCAAAGTCTTTACATGGATGTAAGTTGGTTCTCACCGTGTCTCAAGCCGCTGGTGCAGTACTGCAACGGGCCGATGGTATCAGGTCCTGCGGTTGTTGCAGGGTCATCGGTAGATGTTTCATATGCTGATCATCACGAGCCTGTTAGTTGCGGAGCTCTGGCACGAGACTCGTCTGCGCAGGGTCCGTGCTGTTAGTGTGCCCGTATTGATGTGACAGGACCCTCGCTTGGATCTTTGAGGCAGGATACTCGTGGTACATGCAGCAGGCTGAATGAGACTATTGGTGAGTGAGACTATTGGTTTAAGAGAGATTTATTACCAGTATTGCTCTAACACTTGTTTTATGCTTATGTGCTTTTATTTTAATTGTTTTTTAATAAATTTACCTACATTTTGTTCAAACGAGGTGTTTCCAATTTTTTCTTCATTGTGTGGCCACTAGGGCAGTACCCTTGAGGTGTGGTAAATTTTTGAGTATATTTTTGTAAATTTAGATCGGTGGGGATCGATCTTTGGGCCGCATTTAACCTCGGTTGCTTTGGTTGTGAGCTGCACACATTTTGTCTTTTGTGTCTAATTTACAAATCTGTTTACTTTCTGGCACCAGTTGATTTATAAAAAAAAAAAAAAAAGTTTTCTACAGGAGTACCCCTTTAATGAAAACTAGAACACAACAGAAGAAAGTATATATATATATACACACACACACACATACATACATATATGCATTTAGAAAGTTTTCAGACCCCTTTCACTTTTTCACATTTTATTATTTTGCAACCTTGTGCTAAGATTTAAAAAAAAAAAATAAGTTTCCCTCATAACTCTGCAATCAATAACCCATAATTAGAATTTTTGCAAATTTATTAAATTAAAAACTAAAACTTTACATGATCACCTTGATAATCTCTGAGGTGATTGGACAGGATTTGGAAAGACGCAGCCCTGTGTAAATACGGTCTCTCAAGCCAAACATAGCCATGAGGCGGAAAGAAATGCCTGGAGAACTCATCCGGAGAAGGGTAAACAAAAAATTCTGCCGCCCTGAAAGCTCCCTGGAGTACAGTGGCCATAATTCTTAAATGGAAGAAGTCGGGAATAACCAGAACTCTTCCTAGAGCTGGCCCATTCCCCAAACTAAGTATTCGAGGGACAAGAGCCTTGGTAACTGCTCATTACCTGCTTAATATCATCTCTGCAGAAAAGCATGGTGGTGGCTGCATTATGTTTAGCGGGTGAATAATAAAAACCTGATCCATAGTGCAGATAGGGTTGAAGGTTCACATTCCAACAAGATTGGCACCCTAAGCACACAGCCAAGACAACAGAGGAGCGACTTAGGGACAACTTTGTGAATGTCCTTGAGTAGCCCAGCCAGAGCCCTGACTTGGGTCTGAAAACTTTCCAAATGCACTTCATATGTAAAAAGAAATGACAGAGTATTTAAGGACAGAGGCTCCCTCTCTACATTTCGGTCGTGGGTCCCAGCCTGCGTGAAGTCGAGTGAAATGGATTATTGGCTGAGTGACATCCATTATTCTATCACAGTGCATTCTCACCCTGCCCCGGAAGTTAGGTATTCTCCGGCAAAAGCACATGCTGATCCTGCTGTTTTATGCAAACAGTAGGTAACATAATCCCGTCAATAAGAATAGATCATTCCACACTTTGGACCAGTGCGCCTTTATGACTCCTTTGTGATTTGTTTATGAGGGTTTAGGATTACCACAGAAACGCCTATTGCTGGTCATAGTTTTACACCAACATTATTCACATGATTATGTGATTCTGATTATGAGAATGTATCACTTATATTTTTATTCTAATTAAAAAAATATGAAACATATTTGTTCTGCTAATCTGTTTTTGAGTGTATTTTGTATTGTATTTTCTCTACAAGACTATGGGGCGGTATTCCTACATAACCTGCTGCCCTTAACTGTGATCAGCACTGCCGGCATGCCCTGTGCAGAGCTCACTGTGCAAGGAAGGGGAGGAGGGGAGTTCTGTCCATGCCCGACTATCAATGTAATCCTATGCTATCTGCCTGTGTGTTAATAGGTCAAGCATCATCATTGTCATCACTCATATTGTCATTATCATTGTTTAGCATGAGAAAACAAGGATCCGATACGGCAAGCAAGCTCAAAGAAAATATGGAGACAATCCTCATCATCAACAATCAGATATAAGTAAAAAATTACTGAACATCAGATTTAAAAGAAAATTAACAGCCGGTACTGCCGAATAGTGCCATTGAAGCTGATCACTAGGGTCTTTTTCATCTACGTCACACCATTCCAGAGATATCCTTAAAATGTAAATGAGTCAGTTTGGTGCACTGCAGTACAGTTCCCCCACATTAGGTTGTAGTTCCCCACATTAGGTGCAGTATAGTTCCCCCCACATTAGGTGCAGTATAGTTCCCCATCATTAGGTTGTAGTTCCCCCACATTAGGTGCAGTATAGTTCCTCCACATTAGGTGCCGTACAGTTCCCCCACATTAGGTGCAGTATAGTTCCCCCACATTAGGTGCAGTATAGTTCCCCCCCAGACATACAGCCTTCAGCCATATACTGTGTATGGCTGGACACTGAATGTCTGTGTACTGCCTCACTTCAGTGTTCCGCCCACCGCTCCTCCCGTCCGGGGACCAGTGTCACGATCTACTGCTATGGCCTATAGACCATAGCAGTAGGTCCTGGGACTGGAGTAGCGGTGGTCGGAGCACTGAAGATGACATTCAACTTACCATGCATGCGATGTCCTCCTCGATGCACCGCTCCGCCGCTCCTCTGTTCGTAAGGGCACACACACGGGATGTCAGTGACGTCCCTGCGTGCGCTACCTCCCAGCAGCCCCTGCGTTTTTAAAGTTAACGCGGGGGCTGCTGCAGAAATGTAACAGGGACATCCTTGTGCCCTGAAAAGATCTTTTGGGGGCACAGGGATGTCCCGAATGTGACGGGGGCGATCAGGGTGTGCCAAGGCACACCCGTGCGCACGCCTATGATGGGCACCGAATACTGAGGCATCAATGTTAGCAAGAGACATGACTTTTCTAACCCATTTGGCGAGAGTAGTCAAAGAAATAGGAAGATGGGGTTTATAGTAAGAAATAAGGAGTTAAGAGGGAGAAGAATGATGAAGAGATATTGTTTTTGATTCGTAAACATTGAGGCAACGAACAACACACAATTTTTCTTAATGGGGAAAAGGATAGAAAACATTTTGTAGATTTGTTTTTGTGCATCTGTGAACAGTGAAATTAACTCCCTGAGGAGTATAATGTCTACGAGAGATGTCGAAGGCTTTGACATCAGAGATACGTTTGATAGATATAAGAGAAAGAAGAATGGTTCATTTGAAAGAGAGAAGTGTCATAACAAAAATTAGAACATTAAATCACATCAGGCTTTGGACAAGAAATACAGAGCGTACAATTCGTTCAGGTAAGGTTATGCTACTTTCCTAGCTCAGTTTATATGTCTAGTAATGCAAAAGAGAGAAGTTTTAAAGACAAGGAATCATTGTCTTCCGAAGAGATAAATAGATCAAGAAGAAAATTTAGTCCACCCAAGTGGATTGATATTTGGGTAAAGGTGGACATTTATAGCAATTTCCTTTTAAAAGTTTGGGCTTTACCAGCGTCAAAAGATGCTGATAGGAAATTTAATATGTGGGGAATATATGCTTGTAGGGGATCCAGGTTTCGCTGAGTGCACCAATCAGCCCAAAGTTTCCAGGCTGATCGGTAAGCAGTTCTGGTACCCGGAGCCCAGGCTTCTGCAAGAATGTTTCTAGTTGATAATGAAAATTCTAAGTCAATGTTAATTGACTCAAAATTAGCCAAGCGACTAGTGGAAGTTGGTGTGAGAGGATTAGAGGATGAGGATTGTCTAGAGGATCTAGAAGGAGATTCGAGAAGTTTCGGAAGGATTCTCAGGAAGTCTATCAGCATACTGAGGACTTGAGGGAACCATGCCTGAGTCGGCCACCAAGGAGTGATCAGGACTATGGTCGATTAGTGTTACTTGAAGGAGAACTCTGGGTATGAGTGCAAATGGAGGGAATGCATAAAGTATCCCTGAAGGCCAAGATTGATTGAGAAAATCTACTCCTTCCACTTCTGGATTGTGCCACCAACTGTAGGAAAGAGGTAATTGGCGATTGAGTATGGATGCAAAGAGGTCCAGGTGAAGAGGACCCCAGAGGAGATTGATCTGTTGGAAGACTAGATGATCCAGTTTCCAATCGCTGTAATCTGAAAGATAGCAGGAATTCCAATCTGCTATAGTATTGGATAGGCCCAGAAGGTACTCTGCTTTCAGGGTAATCTCTCTGTCCGGGCAGAAATGCCAAAGATCTTTGGCAATATTGGAAAGAAGTTCCGACTGTGTCCCTTCTAAGTGATTTATATATTGGACCGCTGAAACATTGTCCGTATGAATCAGAACACATATCTGAGTTGCTTCCTTTGCAAAGCTTTTTAAAGCAAAGAAGCCTGCTAGTAGTTCCAGGCCGTTGATGTGTAGATGAGATTCTGAGGGGGACCATTTGTCACCTGTTGAAAGGGAACCACATCGAGCTCCCCAAACGATGAGACTCAATTGAAAATTGCTCTTCCGTTCCATTCCTGAATGTGATGAAGCCACCATATGAGTTCCTCTCTGGCTTCTGATGAAAGAGGTATTTCGTCTACATACCCTAAACCATCCATAAATGTTGGATTTTTAATCTCTGAAGAGCTCTGTATTTAGTGGAGCTGGGAAGATCACTTGAATGGAAGCTGATAAGAGACCTACAATGCAAGCTATCGCACATAATGATATCAGATGTTTGTTGAGGAGAGATCAAACCTCCTTCTTGATAGCCTTTAACTTCTTTGATGGCAGACTCAGTAAGGCAATCTGAGTGTTTATTAAGAATCCTAAAAATTCTATCTCTTGCGAGGGAGAGAGAATTGATTTCTTCTGGTTTATTATAAAACAGAGATCTGTAAGGAGAGATAAAGTTCAATTCATGTAAAGATACGCTAGACGTTTTGAAGATGTCATGATGAGAATGTCGTCTAGGTATATGATAAGGCGCATTCCTCGACAGCGAAGAGCGGCTATAACCAGTTTCATCAGCTTTGTGAAGCACCATGGAGCTGATGAAAGACCGAATGGTAGGCAGGTAAATTGCCATTTTTGATAGTTCCAAATGAATTGGAGATAAGGTTGTGAGGTGTGATGAATAGAAACAGATAGATAAGCATCTTTGAGGTTGATTTTTATCAACCATTCTTCTTTCAATAGAAGATCCCTTAGATGGTGAATGCCTTCCATCTTGAAATGGCACTATGAGCATTCACCAGTTATTAAACGTCCGTTTTCTGTGTAAAAACTGATGTATAATAACGGATGAAATAACGGGTGCTAACGGCTGAATAAATATTCATCCGTTAAGACCCGTTATCCCTCATGTATGGCCGTAAAACACCTCTGCCTACAGACTCCCACAGTCGGGACTACTACTACCCCCATCATGGAACAGACTTCTTTCCATGATGGGAATAGTAATTCCCTGGCTGTGGGAGTCTTCAGACAGCTGGGGAGACTACATTAGTGTTTGTACTACTACCCTCTTCATGGAACAGAGTCTGTTTATGAGGGGGGTTGTAGTACAGGGGCTGAGGGATTGATCGCACCGGGTTTCACTTCTGAGTCCCGATGCGATCCGAAGTTATTAAGCAGGGGAGCGGGCGGCATGCTCCGCAACCCTGTGATGTATTGTGTGTTTTAACTTTAATTTTTGAATCCCCCGCGGGGAACCCTGAATGGCCAGTACTGAGGAGCCATTCAGGGCTCTCAGTGGGAGATTTAAAAATGAACATTGTGAGTAGGAGGGGGGCCATATCTATATTAAAAGTGCTGTGGGGGCAAGATATATAGCGCTGCAGGGGGAGCAGACATATAGCCTATATATCTAGCCCCCCAGTGCATTTACAATATGCCCCCTGCAGCGCATTAATAAAGATATGACCCCCGTCAGCGCATAATATATATATATATATACCCCCCCCCCCCCCGCCGGCGCATTTATACATATATACCCGGCCCGATGCTGCTAATAGAAATACCTTTCATACATAGCGCTACATAGCGCTGCGGCAGCATATGTATATAGATGCACTGGGGGGGGGGGGGGGGCAGATAACGCTATATGTCTGCCCCCCAGCACTTCTATATACATATATCCCTGCAGGACTATGAATGAAAAGTATTTCTATTAGCAGCACATAATGACAGCAGCCGGCTGCAGAGGGGTGCTCACCTTCAATCATTTCCTGACCCACCTTCATGGGAAAGGTTTTCTTATGTTTTGGAGGAATAGGGTCGTCAGTAGCGGATTACCTCTTTAATGTGTGACTCTGAGATCGGTTATGCAGCTGGTGTGCCTTCTGTGTGAACGACTGAGATATGGCTCTAGCAACAGATAGAGCAGCAGACTGGACTACAATGTCCTGAATTTTGTCACTTGAAACAAATTCGCAATCTTTTGTTTGCACTTGATCTGCAGACGTGAATGTATATATATAATATACAGTAATATGTAAATAATTTGTAATTAGTTTGTATATAGAAATGAATTTGTTATAACTAAATACATTTATAAATATTGTAGATATATGAAATAATCGAAATTAATATATTACTAGTCATAAATTAATATATATAATAGGTATTAAGAATTAATATATATGTAAATAGTTAATAGTAATAAATAAAGTAATATTAATAGTGGGAGTAATTAATAATAGTGGAGAAAATTACTAAACTAAGGTAAAAGTAATTAATATTAAAGTGTTTAGTTGCTAAATTGTCCTGAAAAGGACACAATATAAAGGCAGAACCAGAGAATATAAGTATTAGGCTAAGTCTCCACTCCAGTCTGCCGCATGGTGTTTTTTTTGGCCAAAAAACGCAACGGCCAGATGTTAGCTGTAAATCAATGAGAAATCGCAAATTTCAAATTCCACTTGGCGTTTTTTCACTTTGGCGTTTATTTAATCCTTTTGGCGTTTTTTCACTATTTTTGCATTTTTTTCAGCTTCTTGGCGTTTTGATAAAAACGCTGTATGACGCTAAAACCGACGTTTTGCTCCAATAGAAGTCTATGGGAGTGAGAAAACGCCAAGAAAAACGATATGTGGTGTTTAACTTTGGCATTTTTTCAAGCGGTTTTTAATCTTTTTTGGACTTTAGTGATCCAAAAAAGTGATGGAGATACCTGATTTTAATAAAATTTCGTTGGGTACCATTAAATTTTTTATTTTTTTTAAATATACAGCAGTGACGGAAAAAATTGTATCTAACGAAATTTATATTATTTAAAAAAAAATTTTTATTACTTTTTAAACAGGGATCAATTTATGTGCCCGGGGAAATAAAAATGTAGCCGACAATTATAAAAATGTATTGTGTGTGTGTTTTTCACTTTTTTGCTTTATTTTTTACATTTTTTTAAGTTTGTACTACTACTCCACTACTGATGGGAGTAGTACTACCTATACTAATAGACAGATCGCCCATAGCGATTCTCCTGTATAATATATAGATGCGGCCGGCCGCTCTTCTATGGTCCCCTGCCCTGACTTATATATATACACCTATTCATATTTCCCGCAGAGCTGTGATTGGCCAGATGGTTCCAGCCAATCACAGCTCTCTGTGAGAAATAGGAATATGTGTATATATACGGCCGTGCAGGGGACCATAGGAGAGCGGTTGCCCGCATCTATACATTATAGAGGAGGATCACAGCGGGTGTCAGGAGTGATACTCGCTGTGATCTTTCCATAACTGCAGGTAATATTACTACCAACATAGAGCACACTCTGCCTCATGCTGGGAGCTGTAGTAACTGCATTAATAGACAAATCGCAGCGGGTGTCAGAAATTACACTCGCTGTGATCTGTCTATTAATGCAGGTACTACAGCTCCCAGCATGGAGCAGAGTGGCTCCATGTTGGGAGTAGTAGTACTTGCAGATAAGAACAGATCGCAGCGGGTATCACTACTGACATCCGCTGTGATCGTCCTGTCTATGGCAGAGATGGAGCAGCTGTATACATCGCTCGCCTCCCTGCTCTGCACTATACTCCGGGCTGGCCACTCATTCATTCATATTTTCCTCAGAATTGTGATTGGCTGCAACCATCCGGCCAATCACAGCTCTGGGCGGAAAATATGAATGAGTGATATGAAATTCTATTGACATCACTGGCCGGAGTATAGTGCGGAGAGGCGAGCGCTGTATAGACCCGCTCGCTTCTCTGCTATATTATGGACGATCGCATTGGGTGTCAGGACTGACACCCTGGGCGATATGTCTATAGTACAGGTACTACCACTCCCATCATGGAACAGTCTGTTCCATGCGGGGAGTAGTAGTACTACATAAAAAATGTTAAAAATTGAGAAAAATAAGTGAAACACACACACTTTATAAAAAAATAATAAAAATTGGGTTATAAAATATATACATTGCGTTTAATAAAAAAATTTCCATCACTGCTGCATCCTTTTTTTTTGGTACAAATTTTGGGTACCAAAAAAAACTAAACGCCAAGGTGCAATTTCCACACAAATGAAAAAATAAAAAAATGACAGAAAAAACGCCAGAAAAAACGCATGATGACGTACATTGCACAGGCCATTTTTCAGGCGTTTTTTTTAATCCCTAAAAACGCAGGACAAAAAACCAAGTGGAGACTTAGCCTCACACCCCCTGAGGAAGCCATTCAGTGGTGAAACGATCGTTGGGGTTGGTAGGTAAGGTCTGGCATACTTGTTCTCTCTGGTCCCTGGGTTTGATCCTTTGTGTCTACTCTTTCCCTGCCCCTGTGCTTGCGTTTAGCAGCCATTTGGTGCGTTCCCTGTTTGACTCATACTCTTTTTGCCCTATGACCTAGCATTTATATCCATTATCAGTACTTCTCCATACCTAGTTCCAGTCCTTACCTACCCATCTGCAGTATTCTCTGGTGCCTTGTTTTTATTCTGTATTTATGCTATTGTCTTTTAACTAATGATATACTCCAATAAAGATTTTGTTAATTTTCTCTTATCTATTGCTTAGTTATTTATCTGTGCATAATTTTTTTGCAATTTTTTTGCAATTTTTTTGGTGGTGCTTCTATTTTGCACATTACTTACCCCTTAGAGGTATAGTCTCCTATGTAGGTGTTTATCACTGGCCGGAGTATAGTGCGGAGAGGCGAGCGCTGTATAGACCCGCTCGCTTCTCTGCTATATTATGGACGATCGCATTGGGTGTCAGGACTGACACCCTGGGCGATATGTCTATAGTACAGGTACTACCACTCCCATCATGGAACAGTCTGTTCCATGCGGGGAGTAGTAGTACTACATAAAAAATGTTAAAAATTGAGAAAAATAAGTGAAACACACACACTTTATAAAAAAATAATAAAAATTGGGTTATAAAATATATACATTGCGTTTAATAAAAAAATTTCCATCACTGCTGCATCCTTTTTTTTTGGTACAAATTTTGGGTACCAAAAAAAACTAAACGCCAAGGTGCAATTTCCACACAAATGAAAAAATAAAAAAATGACAGAAAAAACGCCAGAAAAAACGCATGATGACGTACATTGCACAGGCCATTTTTCAGGCGTTTTTTTTAATCCCTAAAAACGCAGGACAAAAAACCAAGTGGAGACTTAGCCTTAAGAGGATAATAGAGGAGCTGGGTGACGGACCTGACAGCGCTGGCAGGACTACCCATGTCTGACAGGAATTTGGAGAGGGCGAGATCGGCTCAGTTGATCACCAACTGAGCCACAATATTGCAAGAAAAGGGGAAAGGAGCTGCGCCCCACTGGAGTAATGTCCGGAGATCAGAGAGTAACAAGTACAGAGAGTACAGCGAATGGTATAAGGACCGAGATAGAGGGAAAGTTTCTGTTGGAAAAAAGGTAATGAATGGGAAAAAGAGAAATAAGAAAAAGGAATAAGCGGTGATAGGACTGAATGGAATAAATGAATGTGATAATATTGCATAACAGAGTATTGGAAAAGATAGGGAAAAAATGAAGCAAATACAGTCATGGCCGTAAATGTTGGCACCTTTGAAATTTCTGCAGGTCTAGATATTACATCTAGCCTGATTGTTATCAGTAATTAATATAAATATTAATTACCTGTCTCGTGGTTACTTTCTTGCAGCTGATGAGGGTATATGTCACGTTCACCTTCTCACCGGGTATCAGTCACCTGTAAAAGGACACAGGTATGATAACATGTTCCTGATACATGTTACAGACGCTAATATAAATAACATTCTACGGCCAGAACTACTTATCTCAGGAATTATGAAACAGCATAAGAAAAAGCAACAAAAAAACTGATGAAACACATTGGGATCAAGCTGAGTTTTTTTTATTTATAGTATAGCGTATATTTAATAATTTTTTTTAATTAAATATTTTATCTAAAATTTTTATATTATATACAACAGTTAATCAAGTAGGGGGAATGTCTGCCTTTTAATTTAGAAAGGGAGTGCGGAGGGGGGGTTGAATAATTTTATTAAATGTTTTATTCCTCCCTACATTATGCTGACATTATTTTATTATTATTTTATAAACCGTTTCTTTTATTTGCACTTTTTAAACTAATCCTGTAAGTGGGTGTTTACCAGTGATCTTCAGATCACTCATATAATAAAATGCACTGGTTTTATAGTGCAGTATATAATGCCTGTCAGCCTTATGCTGACAGACAATGTTTAGCTATGACTAATGTGAGGGAGGTTTTGGATTATTACATTTTTTTAATTAGATTTTTTGGGTAATTTTTTCAGAACAATGTGAAAATTAGCACACATGTTGGTGATCACTTCCTGTACCACTATTGATCACCAGATTTGGCAACTATATTGGATTGTGGAATATTGTGCAAACATAGTATTCTCAAAAGAACTGGTCAGAACCGTGCAAAAATTAGCTAGCACACATGTTTGTCATCACTTTCTGTACGACAATTGATCACCAGATTTGGCGACGCAATCAATATTCTACATGCATAGCTTTCTCTGAAATTACTGGTCAGAACAATGTGAAAATTAGCACACATGCTCGTGATCACTTTCTCTACCACATTTACATATTTTGGCCACCATATGGGATTGCGCAAATTTTGCAAGCATACGTTTTCTCATAAAAACCTGGTCAGCCCAATGTGAAAATCAGCACACATGTCCACAATCACCTTCTCCACCATCAGGGGTCATAGCAATCGTGTATTATAACCCGACTGTGCAGCTTGGTCACCTGCATCACTGCTTGCAGCTATATATATATTTTTTATTATTATTGTTTTTATTTCATAGCATTTCTGCCTTTCTATTTTTGTCTTTGCCATAAGTGAGCTACCTTTCACCACTGATCTGATTGTTTCTATGAAACACTGCGCTACTATTATAGTGCAGTGTATTGTGTCTCTCAGCATTATGCTGATGGGCAGTGGTTATGGCTATCGTTAGGAGTTTTTTATGGGGCTAGAAATTTTTTGGGGGCATTTTTATATATTTTTTCTGTTTTCTTAATTTTATGTTTGATACAAAAATGTTTTTAAAGGGATGTTTTTGTGGAGGCGGAGTTTTTTTTTGTAAATTATTTTAACATTGTTTTTGTTTTTTTTTAGTTTTATCTATTCCCATTAAGGGAATTAAAGCAGCCATCTTTCGATAGCTCATAAATTAATAGACTCTAGTAGTGTGACAGTGTCTTATGTCTCTTGGCATTGTTCTAAAAAACAATGTATGGTTACAGTATTGTCAGGGGTTTTATTGTGCGGATTTAAAAAAAAAAATTCTCTTTTTTTAATATGTTTTTTAGAGGTGTTCTGATTAATTAGTTTATTAACTTTTTTTTGTTCTTTTTTTTTATCTCATGAGAGGGCTTTCACCAGCGATCTACTGATTGCCCATATAATACAGTGCACTCTTATTACAGTGTAGAGTATTATTGCTGTCAGCATTATGTTGACAGCCAATGTTTCATTATGGAGAATGTGAGGGGAGGGTTGGGTTATTTCTTTATATTTTTGGAGTTATTTTTTTTAATAACTTTTCTTATATATTATTTTATTGGGCATGGTGGGGGTTAATTATTTTACAAATTGTTTATTTTTAACTTTCTTTTTTAGATAGGAACCATGCAGAATATATTGCCATCTATGGGGAAGGCAATGCACCTGTGGAATCCCTGGCAATAGTTATTCCGGCTGGAAATTCCTCAGTTTGAACTTAACCTTTCGTTTTTTTTTTTTTTTATAAAGGGGAATTTTAACAGTGATCTTCAGATCACTTAAATAATACACCTCACTATTATTAAAGTGCAGTATATTTTGCCCTTCAGAATTATGCTAAAAGGCTAAGTATTATTATGGCTATAGTCTTTGGCTATAATTTTTTATTTGAAGCAACAAAAAACAAAACATTGATTTTACTTAGTACAGTTAAGTCGTAATTCTGTGGTCAGTCAGCCCACAGTCTAAAGTAAACTCTGCAGTCAGTTGAGTCTATTCTATTAAATATTGGAAAAGGGGATTCCTGCAGATAAAAAACAGAGAATAAGGATCATAAATGTTCCTAATCTCTGTACCTGAGATATGCTTGTGTTATGTAAGAAGCTGTCCATAAACGATATACTTATTAACAACACATATATCTTCATGTAAAAGGGAGAGACTAACATCTCTGCAAGTCTAGATATTACATCTAGCCTGATTGTTATCAGTAATTAATATAAATATTAATTACCTGTCTCGTGGTTGCTCTCTTCCAGCTGACGAGGGTATATGTCACGTACACCTTCTCCCCGGGCATCAGTCACCTGTAAAAAGACACAGTTATGATAACATGTTCCTGATACATGTTACAGACGCTAATGTAAATAACACTTTAGGGCCAGAACTACTACACATACATCTTCATGTATAAGGGAGAGACTATAACATCTCTGCAGGTCTAGATATTATATCTAGCCTGATTGTTATCAGTAATTAATATAAATATTAATTACCTGTCTCGTGGTTACTTTCTTGCAGCTGACGGGGGTATATGTCACGTTCACCTTCTCACCGGGCATCAGTCACCTGTAAAAAGACACAGGTATGATAACATGTTCCTGATACATGTTACAGACGCTAATATAAATAACACTCTAGGGCCAGATCTACTACACATGTATCTTCATGTATAAGGGAGAGACCATAACATCTCTGCAGGTCTAGATATTACATCTAGCCTGATTGTTATCAGTAATTAATATAAATATTAATTACCTGTCTCGTGGTTACTTTCTTGCAGCTGACGGGGTATATGTCACGTTCACCTTCTCACCGGGTATCAGTCACCTGTAAAAAGACACAGGTATGATAACATGTTCCTGATACATGTTACAGACGCTAATATAAATAACACTCTAGGACCTGAACTACTTATCTCAGGAATTATGAAACAGCATAAGAAAAAGCAACAAAAAAACTGCTGAAACACATTGGGATCAAGCTGAGTTTTTTTTACTTATAGTATAGTGTATATTTAAATATTTTTTATTAAATATTTTATCAATTTTTTTTATATTATATACAACAGTTAATCAAGTGGGGGAAATGTCTGCCTTTTAATTTAGAAAGGGAGTGCGGAGGGGGGGGGGGGGTTGAATAATTTTATTAAATGTTTTATTCCTCCCTACATTATGCTGACAATATTTTATTATTATTTTATCGACCGTTTCTTTTATTTGCACTTTTTAAACTAATCCTGTAAGTGGGTGTTTACCAGTGATCTTCAGATCACTCATATAATAAAATGCACTGGTTTTATAGTGCAGTATATAATGCCTGTCAGCCTTATGCTGACAGACAATGTTTAGCTATGACTAATGTGAGGGAGGTTTTGGAATATTAACTTTTAGATTTTTTGGGTAATTTTTTCAGAACAATGTGAAAATTAGCACACATGTTGGTGATCACTTCCTGTACCACTATTGATCACCAGATTTGGCGACTATATTGGATTGTGCAATATTGTGCAAACATAGTATTCTCAATAAGAACTGGTCAGAACCGTGCAAAAATTAGCACACGTTTGTCATCACTTTCTGTACGACACTTGATCACCAAATTTGGCGACGCAATATTCTACATGCATAGTTTTCTCTGAAATTACTGGTCAGAACAATGTGAAAATTAGCACACATGCTCGTGATCACTTTCTCTACCACATTTACATATTTTGGCCACCATATGGGATTGCGCAAATTTTGCAAGCATACTTTTTCTCATAAAAACCTGGTCAGCCTAATGTGAAAATCAGCACACATGTCCACAATCACCTTCTCCACCATCAGGGGTCATAGCAATCGTGTATTATAACCCGACTGTGCAACTTGGTCACCTGCATCGCTGCTTGCAGCTATATATATATATATTTTTTTTTATTATTAATGTTTTTATTTCATAGCATTTCTGCCTTTCTATTTTTGTCTTTGCCATAAGAGAGCGACCTTTCACCACTGATCTGATTGTTTCTATGAAACACTGCACTACTATTATAGTGCAGTGTATTGTGTCTCTCAGCATTATGCTGATGGAAAGTGGTTATGGCTATCGTTAGGAGTTTTTTATGGGGCTAGAAAGTTTTTTGCACATTTTTATATATTTTTTTCTGTTTTCTTAATTTTATGTTTGATACAAAAATGTTTTTAAAGGGATGTTTTTGTGGAGGCGGAGTTTTAGTTTTTCTAAATCATTTTATTAACATTGTTTTCTTTTTTTTAGTTTTAACTATTCCCATTAATGGACTTAAAGCAGCCATCTTTCGATAGCTCATAAATTAATAGACTCTAGTAGTGTGACAGTGTCTTATGCCTCTTGGCATTGTTCTAAAAAACAATGTATGGTTACAGTATTGTCAGGGGTTTTATTGTGCGGTTTTTAAAAACAAAAATTTTCTCTTTTTTTAATATGTGTTTTAGGGGTGTTCTGATTAATTAGTTTATTAACTTTTTTTGTTCTTTTTTTTATCTCATGAGAGGGCTTTCACCAGCGATCTACTGATTGCCCATATAATACAGTGCACTCTTATTACAGTGTAGAGTATTATTGCTGTCAGCATTATGTTGACAGCCATTGTTTCATTATGGCGAATGTGAGGGGAGGGTTGGGTTATTTCTTTATATTTTTGGAGTTATTTTTTTTAATAACTTTTCTTATATATATTTTTATTGGGCATGGTGGGGGTTAATTATTTTACAAATTGTTTATTTTTAACTTTCTTTTTTAGATAGGAACCATGCAGAATATATTGCCATCTATGGGGAAGGCAATGCACCTGTGGAATCCCCGGCAATAGTTATTACGGCTGGAAATTCCTCAGTTTGAACTTAACCTTTTTTTTTTTTTTTATGAAGGGGACTTTTAACAGTGATCTTCAGATCGCTTAAATAATACACCCCACTATTATTAAAGTGCAGTATATTTTGCCCTTCAGAATTATGCTAAAAGGCTAAGTATTATTATGGCTATAGTCTTTGGCTATAATTTTTTATTTGAAGCAACAAAAAACAAAACATTGATTTTACTTAGTACAGTTAAGTCGTAATTCTGTGGCCAGTCAGCCCACAGTCTAAAGTAAACTCTGCAGTCAGTTGAGTCTATTCTATTAAATATTGGAAAAGGGGATTCCTGCAGATAAAAAACAGAGAATAAGGATCATAAATGTTCCTAATCTCTGTACCTGAGATATGCTTGTGTTATGTAAGAAGCTGTCCATAAACGATATACTTATTAACAACACATATATCTTCATGTAAAAGGGAGAGACTAACATCTCTGCAAGTCTAGATATTACATCTAGCCTGATTGTTATCAGTAATTAATATAAATATTAATTACCTGTCTCGTGGTTGCTCTCTTCCAGCTGACGAGGGTATATGTCACGTACACCTTCTCCCCGGGCATCAGTCACCTGTAAAAAGACACAGTTATGATAACATGTTCCTGATACATGTTACAGACGCTAATGTAAATAACACTTTAGGGCCAGAACTACTACACATACATCTTCATGTATAAGGGAGAGACTATAACATCTCTGCAGGTCTAGATATTATATCTAGCCTGATTGTTATCAGTAATTAATATAAATATTAATTACCTGTCTCGTGGTTACTTTCTTGCAGCTGACGGGGGTATATGTCACGTTCACCTTCTCACCGGGCATCAGTCACCTGTAAAAAGACACAGGTATGATAACATGTTCCTGATACATGTTACAGACGCTAATATAAATAACACTCTAGGGCCAGATCTACTACACATGTATCTTCATGTATAAGGGAGAGACCATAACATCTCTGCAGGTCTAGATATTACATCTAGCCTGATTGTTATCAGTAATTAATATAAATATTAATTACCTGTCTCGTGGTTACTTTCTTGCAGCTGACGGGGGTATATGTCACGTTCACCTTCTCACCGGGTATCAGTCACCTGTAAAAAGACACAGGTATGATAACATGTTCCTGATACATGTTACAGACGCTAATATAAATAACACTCTAGGACCTGAACTACTTATCTCAGGAATTATGAAACAGCATAAGAAAAAGCAACAAAAAAAACTGCTGAAACACATTGTGATCAAGCTGAGTTTTTTTTTACTTATAGTATAGTGTATATTTAAATTTTTTTAATTAAATATTTTATCAAATTTTTTTATATTATATACAACAGTTAATCAAGTGGAGGGAATGTCTGTCTTTTAATTTAGAAAGGGAGTGCGGAGGGGGGGGGGGTTGAATAATTTTATTAAATGTTTTATTCCTCCCTACATTATGCTGACAATATTTTATTATTATTTTATCGACCGTTTCTTTTATTTGCACTTTTTAAACTAATCCTGTAAGTGGGTGTTTACCAGTGATCTTCAGATCACTCATATAATAAAATGCACTGGTTTTATAGTGCAGTATATAATGCCTGTCAGCCTTATGCTGACAGACAATGTTTAGCTATGACTAATGTGAGGAAGGTTTTGGAATATTAACTTTTAGATTTTTTGGGTAATTTTTTCAGAACAATGTGAAAATTAGCACACATGTTGGTGATCACTTCCTGTACCACTATTGATCACCAGATTTGGCGACTATATTGGATTGTGCAATATTGTGCAAACATAGTATTCTCAATAAGAACTGGTCAGAACCGTGCAAAAATTAGCACACGTTTGTCATCACTTTCTGTACGACACTTGATCACCAAATTTGGCGACGCAATATTCTACATGCATAGTTTTCTCTGAAATTACTGGTCAGAACAATGTGAAAATTAGCACACATGCTCGTGATCACTTTCTCTACCACATTTACATATTTTGGCCACCATATGGGATTGCGCAAATTTTGCAAGCATACTTTTTCTCATAAAAACCTGGTCAGCCTAATGTGAAAATCAGCACACATGTCCACAATCACCTTCTCCACCATCAGGGGTCATAGCAATCGTGTATTATAACCCGACTGTGCAGCTTGGTCACCTGCATCGCTGCTTGCAGCTATATATATATATATTTTTTTTTATTATTAATGTTTTTATTTCATAGCATTTCTGCCTTTCTATTTTTGTCTTTGCCATAAGAGAGCGACCTTTCACCACTGATCTGATTGTTTCTATGAAACACTGCACTACTATTATAGTGCAGTGTATTGTGTCTCTCAGCATTATGCTGATGGAAAGTGGTTATGGCTATCGTTAGGAGTTTTTTATGGGGCTAGAAAGTTTTTTGCGCATTTTTATATATTTTTTCTGTTTTCTTAATTTTATGTTTGATACAAAAATGTTTTTAAAGGGATGTTTTTGTGGAGGCGGAGTTTTAGTTTTTCTAAATCATTTTATTAATATTGTTTTCTTTTTTTTAGTTTTAACTATTCCCATTAATGGACTTAAAGCAGCCATCTTTCAATAGCTCATAAATTAATAGACTCTAGTAGTGTGACAGTGTCTTATGCCTCTTGGCATTGTTCTAAAAAACAATGTATGGTTACAGTATTGTCAGGGGTTTTATTGTGCGGTTTTTAAAAACAAAAATTTTCTCTTTTTTTAATATGTGTTTTAGGGGTGTTCTGATTAATTAGTTTATTAACTTTTTTTGTTCTTTTTTTTTATCTCATGAGAGGGCTTTCACCAGCGATCTACTGATTGCCCATATAATACAGTGCACTCTTATTACAGTGTAGAGTATTATTGCTGTCAGCATTATGTTGACAGCCAATGTTTCATTATGGAGAATGTGAGGGGAGGGTTGGGTTATTTCTTTATATTTTTGGAGTTATTTTTTTTAATAACTTTTCTTATATATTATTTTATTGGGCATGGTGGGGGTTAATTATTTTACAAATTGTTTATTTTTAACTTTCTTTTTTAGATAGGAACCATGCAGAATATATTGCCATCTATGGGGAAGGCAATGCACCTGTGGAATCCCCGGCAATAGTTATTCCGGCTGGAAATTCCTCAGTTTGAACTTAACCTTTTGGGTTTTTTTTTTATAAAGGGGACTTTTAACAGTGATCTTCAGATCGCTTAAATAATACACCTCACTATTATTAAAGTGCAGTATATTTTGCCCTTCAGAATTATGCTAAAAGGATAAGTATTATTATGGCTATAGTCTTTGGCTATAATTTTTTATTTGAAGCAACAAAAAACAAAACATTGATTTTACTTAGTACAGTTAAGTCGTAATTCTGTGGCCAGTCAGCCCACAGTCTAAAGTAAACTCTGCAGTCAGTTGAGTCTATTCTATTAAATATTGGAAAAGGGGATTCCTGCAGATAAAAAACAGAGAATAAGGATCATAAATGTTCCTAATCTCTGTACCTGAGATATGCTTGTGTTATGTAAGAAGCTGTCCATAAACGATATACTTATTAACAACACATATATCTTCATGTAAAAGGGAGAGACTAACATCTCTGCAAGTCTAGATATTACATCTAGCCTGATTGTTATCAGTAATTAATATAAATATTAATTACCTGTCTCGTGGTTGCTCTCTTCCAGCTGACGAGGGTATATGTCACGTACACCTTCTCCCCGGGCATCAGTCACCTGTAAAAAGACACAGTTATGATAACATGTTCCTGATACATGTTACAGACGCTAATGTAAATAACACTTTAGGGCCAGAACTACTACACATACATCTTCATGTATAAGGGAGAGACTATAACATCTCTGCAGGTCTAGATATTATATCTAGCCTGATTGTTATCAGTAATTAAAATAAATATTAATTACCTGTCTCGTGGTTACTTTCTTGCAGCTGACGGGGGTATATGTCACGTTCACCTTCTCACCGGGCATCAGTCACCTGTAAAAAGACACAGGTATGATAACATGTTCCTGATACATGTTACAGACGCTAATATAAATAACACTCTAGGGCCAGATCTACTACACATGTATCTTCATGTATAAGGGAGAGACCATAACATCTCTGCAGGTCTAGATATTACATCTAGCCTGATTGTTATCAGTAATTAATATAAATATTAATTACCTGTCTCGTGGTTACTTTCTTGCAGCTGACGGGGGTATATGTCACGTTCACCTTCTCACCGGGTATCAGTCACCTGTAAAAAGACACAGGTATGATAACATGTTCCTGATACATGTTACAGACGCTAATATAAATAACACTCTAGGACCTGAACTACTTATCTCAGGAATTATGAAACAGCATAAGAAAAAGCAACAAAAAAAACTGCTGAAACACATTGGGATCAAGCTGAGTTTTTATTTACTTATAGTATAGTGTATATTTAAATTTTTTTAATTAAATATTTTATCAAATTTTTTTATATTATATACAACAGTTAATCAAGTGGAGGGAATGTCTGTCTTTTAATTTAGAAAGGGAGTGCGGAGGGGGGGGGGTTGAATAATTTTATTAAATGTTTTATTCCTCCCTACATTATGCTGACAATATTTTATTATTATTTTATCGACCGTTTCTTTTATTTGCACTTTTTAAACTAATCCTGTAAGTGGGTGTTTACCAGTGATCTTCAGATCACTCATATAATAAAATGCACTGGTTTTATAGTGCAGTATATAATGCCTGTCAGCCTTATGCTGACAGACAATGTTTAGCTATGACTAATGTGAGGAAGGTTTTGGAATATTAACTTTTAGATTTTTTGGGTAATTTTTTCAGAACAATGTGAAAATTAGCACACATGTTGGTGATCACTTCCTGTACCACTATTGATCACCAGATTTGGCGACTATATTGGATTGTGCAATATTGTGCAAACATAGTATTCTCAATAAGAACTGGTCAGAACCGTGCAAAAATTAGCACACGTTTGTCATCACTTTCTGTACGACACTTGATCACCAAATTTGGCGACGCAATATTCTACATGCATAGTTTTCTCTGAAATTACTGGTCAGAACAATGTGAAAATTAGCACACATGCTCGTGATCACTTTCTCTACCACATTTACATATTTTGGCCACCATATGGGATTGCGCAAATTTTGCAAGCATACTTTTTCTCATAAAAACCTGGTCAGCCTAATGTGAAAATCAGCACACATGTCCACAATCACCTTCTCCACCATCAGGGGTCATAGCAATCGTGTATTATAACCCGACTGTGCAGCTTGGTCACCTGCATCGCTGCTTGCAGCTATATATATATATTTTTTTTTTTATTATTAATGTTTTTATTTCATAGCATTTCTGCCTTTCTATTTTTGTCTTTGCCATAAGAGAGCGACCTTTCACCACTGATCTGATTGTTTCTATGAAACACTGCACTACTATTATAGTGCAGTGTATTGTGTCTCTCAGCATTATGCTGATGGAAAGTGGTTATGGCTATCGTTAGGAGTTTTTTAAGGGTGCTAGAAAGTTTTTTGCGCATTTTTAAATATTTTTTCTGTTTTCTTAATTTTATGTTTGATACAAAAATGTTTTTAAAGGGATGTTTTTGTGGAGGCGGAGTTTTAGTTTTTCTAAATCATTTTATTAATATTGTTTTCTTTTTTTTAGTTTTAACTATTCCCATTAATGGACTTAAAGCAGCCATCTTTCAATAGCTCATAAATTAATAGACTCTAGTAGTGTGACAGTGTCTTATGCCTCTTGGCATTGTTCTAAAAAACAATGTATGGTTACAGTATTGTCAGGGGTTTTATTGTGCGGTTTTTAAAAACAAAAATTTTCTCTTTTTTTAATATGTGTTTTAGGGGTGTTCTGATTAATTAGTTTATTAACTTTTTTTGTTCTTTTTTTTTATCTCATGAGAGGGCTTTCACCAGCGATCTACTGATTGCCCATATAATACAGTGCACTCTTATTACAGTGTAGAGTATTATTGCTGTCAGCATTATGTTGACAGCCAATGTTTCATTATGGAGAATGTGAGGGGAGGGTTGGGTTATTTCTTTATATTTTTGGAGTTATTTTTTTTAATAACTTTTCTTATATATTATTTTATTGGGCATGGTGGGGGTTAATTATTTTACAAATTGTTTATTTTTAACTTTCTTTTTTAGATAGGAACCATGCAGAATATATTGCCATCTATGGGGAAGGCAATGCACCTGTGGAATCCCCGGCAATAGTTATTCCGGCTGGAAATTCCTCAGTTTGAACTTAACCTTTTGGGTTTTTTTTTTATAAAGGGGACTTTTAACAGTGATCTTCAGATCGCTTAAATAATACACCTCACTATTATTAAAGTGCAGTATATTTTGCCCTTCAGAATTATGCTAAAAGGATAAGTATTATTATGGCTATAGTCTTTGGCTATAATTTTTTATTTGAAGCAACAAAAAACAAAACATTGATTTTACTTAGTACAGTTAAGTCGTAATTCTGTGGCCAGTCAGCCCACAGTCTAAAGTAAACTCTGCAGTCAGTTGAGTCTATTCTATTAAATATTGGAAAAGGGGATTCCTGCAGATAAAAAACAGAGAATAAGGATCATAAATGTTCCTAATCTCTGTACCTGAGATATGCTTGTGTTATGTAAGAAGCTGTCCATAAACGATATACTTATTAACAACACATATATCTTCATGTAAAAGGGAGAGACTAACATCTCTGCAAGTCTAGATATTACATCTAGCCTGATTGTTATCAGTAATTAATATAAATATTAATTACCTGTCTCGTGGTTGCTCTCTTCCAGCTGACGAGGGTATATGTCACGTACACCTTCTCCCCGGGCATCAGTCACCTGTAAAAAGACACAGTTATGATAACATGTTCCTGATACATGTTACAGACGCTAATGTAAATAACACTTTAGGGCCAGAACTACTACACATACATCTTCATGTATAAGGGAGAGACTATAACATCTCTGCAGGTCTAGATATTATATCTAGCCTGATTGTTATCAGTAATTAAAATAAATATTAATTACCTGTCTCGTGGTTACTTTCTTGCAGCTGACGGGGGTATATGTCACGTTCACCTTCTCACCGGGCATCAGTCACCTGTAAAAAGACACAGGTATGATAACATGTTCCTGATACATGTTACAGACGCTAATATAAATAACACTCTAGGGCCAGATCTACTACACATGTATCTTCATGTATAAGGGAGAGACCATAACATCTCTGCAGGTCTAGATATTACATCTAGCCTGATTGTTATCAGTAATTAATATAAATATTAATTACCTGTCTCGTGGTTACTTTCTTGCAGCTGACGGGGGTATATGTCACGTTCACCTTCTCACCGGGTATCAGTCACCTGTAAAAAGACACAGGTATGATAACATGTTCCTGATACATGTTACAGACGCTAATATAAATAACACTCTAGGACCTGAACTACTTATCTCAGGAATTATGAAACAGCATAAGAAAAAGCAACAAAAAAAACTGCTGAAACACATTGGGATCAAGCTGAGTTTTTATTTACTTATAGTATAGTGTATATTTAAATTTTTTTAATTAAATATTTTATCAAATTTTTTTATATTATATACAACAGTTAATCAAGTGGAGGGAATGTCTGTCTTTTAATTTAGAAAGGGAGTGCGGAGGGGGGGGGGTTGAATAATTTTATTAAATGTTTTATTCCTCCCTACATTATGCTGACAATATTTTATTATTATTTTATCGACCGTTTCTTTTATTTGCACTTTTTAAACTAATCCTGTAAGTGGGTGTTTACCAGTGATCTTCAGATCACTCATATAATAAAATGCACTGGTTTTATAGTGCAGTATATAATGCCTGTCAGCCTTATGCTGACAGACAATGTTTAGCTATGACTAATGTGAGGAAGGTTTTGGAATATTAACTTTTAGATTTTTTGGGTAATTTTTTCAGAACAATGTGAAAATTAGCACACATGTTGGTGATCACTTCCTGTACCACTATTGATCACCAGATTTGGCGACTATATTGGATTGTGCAATATTGTGCAAACATAGTATTCTCAATAAGAACTGGTCAGAACCGTGCAAAAATTAGCACACGTTTGTCATCACTTTCTGTACGACACTTGATCACCAAATTTGGCGACGCAATATTCTACATGCATAGTTTTCTCTGAAATTACTGGTCAGAACAATGTGAAAATTAGCACACATGCTCGTGATCACTTTCTCTACCACATTTACATATTTTGGCCACCATATGGGATTGCGCAAATTTTGCAAGCATACTTTTTCTCATAAAAACCTGGTCAGCCTAATGTGAAAATCAGCACACATGTCCACAATCACCTTCTCCACCATCAGGGGTCATAGCAATCGTGTATTATAACCCGACTGTGCAGCTTGGTCACCTGCATCGCTGCTTGCAGCTATATATATATATTTTTTTTTTTATTATTAATGTTTTTATTTCATAGCATTTCTGCCTTTCTATTTTTGTCTTTGCCATAAGAGAGCGACCTTTCACCACTGATCTGATTGTTTCTATGAAACACTGCACTACTATTATAGTGCAGTGTATTGTGTCTCTCAGCATTATGCTGATGGAAAGTGGTTATGGCTATCGTTAGGAGTTTTTTAAGGGTGCTAGAAAGTTTTTTGCGCATTTTTAAATATTTTTTCTGTTTTCTTAATTTTATGTTTGATACAAAAATGTTTTTAAAGGGATGTTTTTGTGGAGGCGGAGTTTTAGTTTTTCTAAATCATTTTATTAATATTGTTTTCTTTTTTTTAGTTTTAACTATTCCCATTAATGGACTTAAAGCAGCCATCTTTCAATAGCTCATAAATTAATAGACTCTAGTAGTGTGACAGTGTCTTATGCCTCTTGGCATTGTTCTAAAAAACAATGTATGGTTACAGTATTGTCAGGGGTTTTATTGTGCGGTTTTTAAAAACAAAAATTTTCTCTTTTTTTAATATGTGTTTTAGGGGTGTTCTGATTAATTAGTTTATTAACTTTTTTTGTTCTTTTTTTTTATCTCATGAGAGGGCTTTCACCAGCGATCTACTGATTGCCCATATAATACAGTGCACTCTTATTACAGTGTAGAGTATTATTGCTGTCAGCATTATGTTGACAGCCAATGTTTCATTATGGAGAATGTGAGGGGAGGGTTGGGTTATTTCTTTATATTTTTGGAGTTATTTTTTTTAATAACTTTTCTTATATATTATTTTATTGGGCATGGTGGGGGTTAATTATTTTACAAATTGTTTATTTTTAACTTTCTTTTTTAGATAGGAACCATGCAGAATATATTGCCATCTATGGGGAAGGCAATGCACCTGTGGAATCCCCGGCAATAGTTATTCCGGCTGGAAATTCCTCAGTTTGAACTTAACCTTTTGGGTTTTTTTTTTATAAAGGGGACTTTTAACAGTGATCTTCAGATCGCTTAAATAATACACCTCACTATTATTAAAGTGCAGTATATTTTGCCCTTCAGAATTATGCTAAAAGGATAAGTATTATTATGGCTATAGTCTTTGGCTATAATTTTTTATTTGAAGCAACAAAAAACAAAACATTGATTTTACTTAGTACAGTTAAGTCGTAATTCTGTGGCCAGTCAGCCCACAGTCTAAAGTAAACTCTGCAGTCAGTTGAGTCTATTCTATTAAATATTGGAAAAGGGGATTCCTGCAGATAAAAAACAGAGAATAAGGATCATAAATGTTCCTAATCTCTGTACCTGAGATATGCTTGTGTTATGTAAGAAGCTGTCCATAAACGATATACTTATTAACAACACATATATCTTCATGTAAAAGGGAGAGACTAACATCTCTGCAAGTCTAGATATTACATCTAGCCTGATTGTTATCAGTAATTAATATAAATATTAATTACCTGTCTCGTGGTTGCTCTCTTCCAGCTGACGAGGGTATATGTCACGTACACCTTCTCCCCGGGCATCAGTCACCTGTAAAAAGACACAGTTATGATAACATGTTCCTGATACATGTTACAGACGCTAATGTAAATAACACTTTAGGGCCAGAACTACTACACATACATCTTCATGTATAAGGGAGAGACTATAACATCTCTGCAGGTCTAGATATTATATCTAGCCTGATTGTTATCAGTAATTAAAATAAATATTAATTACCTGTCTCGTGGTTACTTTCTTGCAGCTGACGGGGGTATATGTCACGTTCACCTTCTCACCGGGCATCAGTCACCTGAAAAAAGACACAGGTATGATAACATGTTCCTGATACATGTTACAGGCGCTAATATAAATAACACTCTAGGGCCAGATCTACTACACATGTATCTTCATGTATAAGGGAGAGACCATAACATCTCTGCAGGTCTAGATATTACATCTAGCCTGATTGTTATCAGTAATTAATATAAATATTAATTACCTGTCTCGTGGTTACTTTCTTGCAGCTGACGGGGGTATATGTCACGTTCACCTTCTCACCGGGTATCAGTCACCTGTAAAAAGACACAGGTATGATAACATGTTCCTGATACATGTTACAGACGCTAATATAAATAACACTCTAGGACCTGAACTACTTATCTCAGGAATTATGAAACAGCATAAGAAAAAGCAACAAAAAAAACTGCTGAAACACATTGGGATCAAGCTGAGTTTTTTTTACTTATAGTATAGTGTATATTTAAATTTTTTTTATTAAATATTTTATCAATTTTTTTTATATTATATACAACAGTTAATCAAGTGGGGGGAATGTCTGCCTTTTAATTTAGAAAGGGAGTGCGGAGGGGGGGGGGTTGAATAATTTTATTAAATGTTTTATTCCTCCCTACATTATGCTGACAATATTTTATTATTATTTTATTGACCGTTTCTTTTATTTGCACTTTTTAAACTAATCCTGTAAGTGGGTGTTTACCAGTGATCTTCAGATCACTCATACAATAAAATGCACTGGTTTTATAGTGCAGTATATAATGCCTGTCAGCCTTATGCTGACAGACAATGTTTAGCTATGACTAATGTGAGGAAGGTTTTGGAATATTAACTTTTAGATTTTTTGGGTAATTTTTTCAGAACAATGTGAAAATTAGCACACATGTTGGTGATCACTTCCTGTACCACTATTGATCACCAGATTTGGCGACTATATTGGATTGTGCAATATTGTGCAAACATAGTATTCTCAATAAGAACTGGTCAGAACCGTGCAAAAATTAGCACACGTTTGTCATCACTTTCTGTACGACACTTGATCACCAAATTTGGCGACGCAATATTCTACATGCATAGTTTTCTCTGAAATTACTGGTCAGAACAATGTGAAAATTAGCACACATGCTCGTGATCACTTTCTCTACCACATTTACATATTTTGGCCACCATATGGGATTGCGCAAATTTTGCAAGCATACTTTTTCTCATAAAAACCTGGTCAGCCTAATGTGAAAATCAGCACACATGTCCACAATCACCTTCTCCACCATCAGGGGTCATAGCAATCGTGTATTATAACCCGACTGTGCAGCTTGGTCACCTGCATCGCTGCTTGCAGCTATATATATATATTTTTTTTTTTATTATTAATGTTTTTATTTCATAGCATTTCTGCCTTTCTATTTTTGTCTTTGCCATAATAGAGCGACCTTTCACCACTGATCTGATTGTTTCTATGAAACACTGCACTACTATTATAGTGCAGTGTATTGTGTCTCTCAGCATTATGCTGATGGAAAGTGGTTATGGCTATCGTTAGGAGTTTTTTATGGGGCTAGAAAGTTTTTTGCGCATTTTTATATATTTTTTCTGTTTTCTTAATTTTATGTTTGATACAAAAATGTTTTTAAAGGGATGTTTTTGTGGAGGCGGAGTTTTAGTTTTTCTAAATCATTTTATTAATATTGTTTTCTTTTTTTTAGTTTTAACTATTCCCATTAATGGACTTAAAGCAGCCATCTTTCAATAGCTCATAAATTAATAGACTCTAGTAGTGTGACAGTGTCTTATGCCTCTTGGCATTGTTCTAAAAAACAATGTATGGTTACAGTATTGTCAGGGGTTTTATTGTGCGGTTTTTAAAAACAAAAATTTTCTCTTTTTTTAATATGTGTTTTAGGGGTGTTCTGATTAATTAGTTTATTAACTTTTTTTGTTCTTTTTTTTTATCTCATGAGAGGGCTTTCACCAGCGATCTACTGATTGCCCATATAATACAGTGCACTCTTATTACAGTGTAGAGTATTATTGCTGTCAGCATTATGTTGACAGCCAATGTTTCATTATGGAGAATGTGAGGGGAGGGTTGGGTTATTTCTTTATATTTTTGGAGTTATTTTTTTTAATAACTTTTCTTATATATTATTTTATTGGGCATGGTGGGGGTTAATTATTTTACAAATTGTTTATTTTTAACTTTCTTTTTTAGATAGGAACCATGCAGAATATATTGCCATCTATGGGGAAGGCAATGCACCTGTGGAATCCCCGGCAATAGTTATTCCGGCTGGAAATTCCTCAGTTTGAACTTAACCTTTTGGGTTTTTTTTTTATAAAGGGGACTTTTAACAGTGATCTTCAGATCGCTTAAATAATACACCTCACTATTATTAAAGTGCAGTATATTTTGCCCTTCAGAATTATGCTAAAAGGATAAGTATTATTATGGCTATAGTCTTTGGCTATAATTTTTTATTTGAAGCAACAAAAAACAAAACATTGATTTTACTTAGTACAGTTAAGTCGTAATTCTGTGGCCAGTCAGCCCACAGTCTAAAGTAAACTCTGCAGTCAGTTGAGTCTATTCTATTAAATATTGGAAAAGGGGATTCCTGCAGATAAAAAACAGAGAATAAGGATCATAAATGTTCCTAATCTCTGTACCTGAGATATGCTTGTGTTATGTAAGAAGCTGTCCATAAACGATATACTTATTAACAACACATATATCTTCATGTAAAAGGGAGAGACTAACATCTCTGCAAGTCTAGATATTACATCTAGCCTGATTGTTATCAGTAATTAATATAAATATTAATTACCTGTCTCGTGGTTGCTCTCTTCCAGCTGACGAGGGTATATGTCACGTACACCTTCTCCCCGGGCATCAGTCACCTGTAAAAAGACACAGTTATGATAACATGTTCCTGATACATGTTACAGACGCTAATGTAAATAACACTTTAGGGCCAGAACTACTACACATACATCTTCATGTATAAGGGAGAGACTATAACATCTCTGCAGGTCTAGATATTATATCTAGCCTGATTGTTATCAGTAATTAAAATAAATATTAATTACCTGTCTCGTGGTTACTTTCTTGCAGCTGACGGGGGTATATGTCACGTTCACCTTCTCACCGGGCATCAGTCACCTGTAAAAAGACACAGGTATGATAACATGTTCCTGATACATGTTACAGACGCTAATATAAATAACACTCTAGGGCCAGATCTACTACACATGTATCTTCATGTATAAGGGAGAGACCATAACATCTCTGCAGGTCTAGATATTACATCTAGCCTGATTGTTATCAGTAATTAATATAAATATTAATTACCTGTCTCGTGGTTACTTTCTTGCAGCTGACGGGGGTATATGTCACGTTCACCTTCTCACCGGGTATCAGTCACCTGTAAAAAGACACAGGTATGATAACATGTTCCTGATACATGTTACAGACGCTAATATAAATAACACTCTAGGACCTGAACTACTTATCTCAGGAATTATGAAACAGCATAAGAAAAAGCAACAAAAAAAACTGCTGAAACACATTGGGATCAAGCTGAGTTTTTTTTTACTTATAGTATAGTGTATATTTAAATTTTTTTAATTAAATATTTTATCAAATTTTTTTATATTATATACAACAGTTAATCAAGTGGAGGGAATGTCTGTCTTTTAATTTAGAAAGGGAGTGCGGAGGGGGGGGGGTTGAATAATTTTATTAAATGTTTTATTCCTCCCTACATTATGCTGACAATATTTTATTATTATTTTATCGACCGTTTCTTTTATTTGCACTTTTTAAACTAATCCTGTAAGTGGGTGTTTACCAGTGATCTTCAGATCACTCATATAATAAAATGCACTGGTTTTATAGTGCAGTATATAATGCCTGTCAGCCTTATGCTGACAGACAATGTTTAGCTATGACTAATGTGAGGAAGGTTTTGGAATATTAACTTTTAGATTTTTTGGGTAATTTTTTCAGAACAATGTGAAAATTAGCACACATGTTGGTGATCACTTCCTGTACCACTATTGATCACCAGATTTGGCGACTATATTGGATTGTGCAATATTGTGCAAACATAGTATTCTCAATAAGAACTGGTCAGAACCGTGCAAAAATTAGCACACGTTTGTCATCACTTTCTGTACGACACTTGATCACCAAATTTGGCGACGCAATATTCTACATGCATAGTTTTCTCTGAAATTACTGGTCAGAACAATGTGAAAATTAGCACACATGCTCGTGATCACTTTCTCTACCACATTTACATATTTTGGCCACCATATGGGATTGCGCAAATTTTGCAAGCATACTTTTTCTCATAAAAACCTGGTCAGCCTAATGTGAAAATCAGCACACATGTCCACAATCACCTTCTCCACCATCAGGGGTCATAGCAATCGTGTATTATAACCCGACTGTGCAGCTTGGTCACCTGCATCGCTGCTTGCAGCTATATATATATATTTTTTTTTTTATTATTAATGTTTTTATTTCATAGCATTTCTGCCTTTCTATTTTTGTCTTTGCCATAAGAGAGCGACCTTTCACCACTGATCTGATTGTTTCTATGAAACACTGCACTACTATTATAGTGCAGTGTATTGTGTCTCTCAGCATTATGCTGATGGAAAGTGGTTATGGCTATCGTTAGGAGTTTTTTATGGGGCTAGAAAGTTTTTTGCGCATTTTTATATATTTTTTCTGTTTTCTTAATTTTATGTTTGATACAAAAATGTTTTTAAAGGGATGTTTTTGTGGAGGCGGAGTTTTAGTTTTTCTAAATCATTTTATTAATATTGTTTTCTTTTTTTTAGTTTTAACTATTCCCATTAATGGACTTAAAGCAGCCATCTTTCAATAGCTCATAAATTAATAGACTCTAGTAGTGTGACAGTGTCTTATGCCTCTTGGCATTGTTCTAAAAAACAATGTATGGTTACAGTATTGTCAGGGGTTTTATTGTGCGGTTTTTAAAAACAAAAATTTTCTCTTTTTTTAATATGTGTTTTAGGGGTGTTCTGATTAATTAGTTTATTAACTTTTTTTGTTCTTTTTTTTTATCTCATGAGAGGGCTTTCACCAGCGATCTACTGATTGCCCATATAATACAGTGCACTCTTATTACAGTGTAGAGTATTATTGCTGTCAGCATTATGTTGACAGCCAATGTTTCATTATGGAGAATGTGAGGGGAGGGTTGGGTTATTTCTTTATATTTTTGGAGTTATTTTTTTTTAATAACTTTTCTTATATATTATTTTATTGGGCATGGTGGGGGTTAATTATTTTACAAATTGTTTATTTTTAACTTTCTTTTTTAGATAGGAACCATGCAGAATATATTGCCATCTATGGGGAAGGCAATGCACCTGTGGAATCCCCGGCAATAGTTATTCCGGCTGGAAATTCCTCAGTTTGAACTTAACCTTTTGGGTTTTTTTTTTATAAAGGGGACTTTTAACAGTGATCTTCAGATCGCTTAAATAATACACCTCACTATTATTAAAGTGCAGTATATTTTGCCCTTCAGAATTATGCTAAAAGGATAAGTATTATTATGGCTATAGTCTTTGGCTATAATTTTTTATTTGAAGCAACAAAAAACAAAACATTGATTTTACTTAGTACAGTTAAGTCGTAATTCTGTGGCCAGTCAGCCCACAGTCTAAAGTAAACTCTGCAGTCAGTTGAGTCTATTCTATTAAATATTGGAAAAGGGGATTCCTGCAGATAAAAAACAGAGAATAAGGATCATAAATGTTCCTAATCTCTGTACCTGAGATATGCTTGTGTTATGTAAGAAGCTGTCCATAAACGATATACTTATTAACAACACATATATCTTCATGTAAAAGGGAGAGACTAACATCTCTGCAAGTCTAGATATTACATCTAGCCTGATTGTTATCAGTAATTAATATAAATATTAATTACCTGTCTCGTGGTTGCTCTCTTCCAGCTGACGAGGGTATATGTCACGTACACCTTCTCCCCGGGCATCAGTCACCTGTAAAAAGACACAGTTATGATAACATGTTCCTGATACATGTTACAGACGCTAATGTAAATAACACTTTAGGGCCAGAACTACTACACATACATCTTCATGTATAAGGGAGAGACTATAACATCTCTGCAGGTCTAGATATTATATCTAGCCTGATTGTTATCAGTAATTAAAATAAATATTAATTACCTGTCTCGTGGTTACTTTCTTGCAGCTGACGGGGGTATATGTCACGTTCACCTTCTCACCGGGCATCAGTCACCTGTAAAAAGACACAGGTATGATAACATGTTCCTGATACATGTTACAGACGCTAATATAAATAACACTCTAGGGCCAGATCTACTACACATGTATCTTCATGTATAAGGGAGAGACCATAACATCTCTGCAGGTCTAGATATTACATCTAGCCTGATTGTTATCAGTAATTAATATAAATATTAATTACCTGTCTCGTGGTTACTTTCTTGCAGCTGACGGGGGTATATGTCACGTTCACCTTCTCACCGGGTATCAGTCACCTGTAAAAAGACACAGGTATGATAACATGTTCCTGATACATGTTACAGACGCTAATATAAATAACACTCTAGGACCTGAACTACTTATCTCAGGAATTATGAAACAGCATAAGAAAAAGCAACAAAAAAAACTGCTGAAACACATTGGGATCAAGCTGAGTTTTTTTTTACTTATAGTATAGTGTATATTTAAATTTTTTTAATTAAATATTTTATCAAATTTTTTTATATTATATACAACAGTTAATCAAGTGGAGGGAATGTCTGTCTTTTAATTTAGAAAGGGAGTGCGGAGGGGGGGGGGGTTGAATAATTTTATTAAATGTTTTATTCCTCCCTACATTATGCTGACAATATTTTATTATTATTTTATCGACCGTTTCTTTTATTTGCACTTTTTAAACTAATCCTGTAAGTGGGTGTTTACCAGTGATCTTCAGATCACTCATATAATAAAATGCACTGGTTTTATAGTGCAGTATATAATGCCTGTCAGCCTTATGCTGACAGACAATGTTTAGCTATGACTAATGTGAGGAAGGTTTTGGAATATTAACTTTTAGATTTTTTGGGTAATTTTTTCAGAACAATGTGAAAATTAGCACACATGTTGGTGATCACTTCCTGTACCACTATTGATCACCAGATTTGGCGACTATATTGGATTGTGCAATATTGTGCAAACATAGTATTCTCAATAAGAACTGGTCAGAACCGTGCAAAAATTAGCACACGTTTGTCATCACTTTCTGTACGACACTTGATCACCAAATTTGGCGACGCAATATTCTACATGCATAGTTTTCTCTGAAATTACTGGTCAGAACAATGTGAAAATTAGCACACATGCTCGTGATCACTTTCTCTACCACATTTACATATTTTGGCCACCATATGGGATTGCGCAAATTTTGCAAGCATACTTTTTCTCATAAAAACCTGGTCAGCCTAATGTGAAAATCAGCACACATGTCCACAATCACCTTCTCCACCATCAGGGGTCATAGCAATCGTGTATTATAACCCGACTGTGCAGCTTGGTCACCTGCATCGCTGCTTGCAGCTATATATATATATTTTTTTTTTTATTATTAATGTTTTTATTTCATAGCATTTCTGCCTTTCTATTTTTGTCTTTGCCATAAGAGAGCGACCTTTCACCACTGATCTGATTGTTTCTATGAAACACTGCACTACTATTATAGTGCAGTGTATTGTGTCTCTCAGCATTATGCTGATGGAAAGTGGTTATGGCTATCGTTAGGAGTTTTTTATGGGGCTAGAAAGTTTTTTGCGCATTTTTATATATTTTTTCTGTTTTCTTAATTTTATGTTTGATACAAAAATGTTTTTAAAGGGATGTTTTTGTGGAGGCGGAGTTTTAGTTTTTCTAAATCATTTTATTAATATTGTTTTCTTTTTTTTAGTTTTAACTATTCCCATTAATGGACTTAAAGCAGCCATCTTTCAATAGCTCATAAATTAATAGACTCTAGTAGTGTGACAGTGTCTTATGCCTCTTGGCATTGTTCTAAAAAACAATGTATGGTTACAGTATTGTCAGGGGTTTTATTGTGCGGTTTTTAAAAACAAAAATTTTCTCTTTTTTTAATATGTGTTTTAGGGGTGTTCTGATTAATTAGTTTATTAACTTTTTTTGTTCTTTTTTTTTATCTCATGAGAGGGCTTTCACCAGCGATCTACTGATTGCCCATATAATACAGTGCACTCTTATTACAGTGTAGAGTATTATTGCTGTCAGCATTATGTTGACAGCCAATGTTTCATTATGGAGAATGTGAGGGGAGGGTTGGGTTATTTCTTTATATTTTTGGAGTTATTTTTTTTAATAACTTTTCTTATATATTATTTTATTGGGCATGGTGGGGGTTAATTATTTTACAAATTGTTTATTTTTAACTTTCTTTTTTAGATAGGAACCATGCAGAATATATTGCCATCTATGGGGAAGGCAATGCACCTGTGGAATCCCCGGCAATAGTTATTCCGGCTGGAAATTCCTCAGTTTGAACTTAACCTTTTGGGTTTTTTTTTTATAAAGGGGACTTTTAACAGTGATCTTCAGATCGCTTAAATAATACACCTCACTATTATTAAAGTGCAGTATATTTTGCCCTTCAGAATTATGCTAAAAGGATAAGTATTATTATGGCTATAGTCTTTGGCTATAATTTTTTATTTGAAGCAAC
Organism: Hyla sarda; assembly: GCF_029499605.1. Lineage (NCBI taxonomy): Eukaryota > Metazoa > Chordata > Amphibia > Anura > Hylidae > Hyla > Hyla sarda. The sequence goes on from NC_079190.1 coordinate 260,262,831, forward strand.
AAAAAACAAAACATTGATTTTACTTAGTACAGTTAAGTCGTAATTCTGTGGCCAGTCAGCCCACAGTCTAAAGTAAACTCTGCAGTCAGTTGAGTCTATTCTATTAAATATTGGAAAAGGGGATTCCTGCAGATAAAAAACAGAGAATAAGGATCATAAATGTTCCTAATCTCTGTACCTGAGATATGCTTGTGTTATGTAAGAAGCTGTCCATAAACGATATACTTATTAACAACACATATATCTTCATGTAAAAGGGAGAGACTAACATCTCTGCAAGTCTAGATATTACATCTAGCCTGATTGTTATCAGTAATTAATATAAATATTAATTACCTGTCTCGTGGTTGCTCTCTTCCAGCTGACGAGGGTATATGTCACGTACACCTTCTCCCCGGGCATCAGTCACCTGTAAAAAGACACAGTTATGATAACATGTTCCTGATACATGTTACAGACGCTAATGTAAATAACACTTTAGGGCCAGAACTACTACACATACATCTTCATGTATAAGGGAGAGACTATAACATCTCTGCAGGTCTAGATATTATATCTAGCCTGATTGTTATCAGTAATTAAAATAAATATTAATTACCTGTCTCGTGGTTACTTTCTTGCAGCTGACGGGGGTATATGTCACGTTCACCTTCTCACCGGGCATCAGTCACCTGAAAAAAGACACAGGTATGATAACATGTTCCTGATACATGTTACAGACGCTAATATAAATAACACTCTAGGGCCAGATCTACTACACATGTATCTTCATGTATAAGGGAGAGACCATAACATCTCTGCAGGTCTAGATATTACATCTAGCCTGATTGTTATCAGTAATTAATATAAATATTAATTACCTGTCTCGTGGTTACTTTCTTGCAGCTGACGGGGGTATATGTCACGTTCACCTTCTCACCGGGTATCAGTCACCTGTAAAAAGACACAGGTATGATAACATGTTCCTGATACATGTTACAGACGCTAATATAAATAACACTCTAGGACCTGAACTACTTATCTCAGGAATTATGAAACAGCATAAGAAAAAGCAACAAAAAAAACTGCTGAAACACATTGGGATCAAGCTGAGTTTTTTTTACTTATAGTATAGTGTATATTTAAATTTTTTTTATTAAATATTTTATCAATTTTTTTTATATTATATACAACAGTTAATCAAGTGGGGGGAATGTCTGCCTTTTAATTTAGAAAGGGAGTGCGGAGGGGGGGGGTTGAATAATTTTATTAAATGTTTTATTCCTCCCTACATTATGCTGACAATATTTTATTATTATTTTATTGACCGTTTCTTTTATTTGCACTTTTTAAACTAATCCTGTAAGTGGGTGTTTACCAGTGATCTTCAGATCACTCATACAATAAAATGCACTGGTTTTATAGTGCAGTATATAATGCCTGTCAGCCTTATGCTGACAGACAATGTTTAGCTATGACTAATGTGAGGGAGGTTTTGGAATATTAACTTTTAGATTTTTTGGGTAATTTTTTCAGAACAATGTGAAAATTAGCACACATGTTGGTGATCACTTCCTGTAACACTATTGATCACCAGATTTGGCGACTATATTGGATTGTGCAATATTGTGCAAACATAGTATTCTCAATAAGAACTGGTCAGAACCGTGCAAAAATTAGCACACATGTTTGTCATCACTTTCTGTACGACACTTGATCACCAAATTTGGCGACGCAATATTCTACATGCATAGTTTTCTCTGAAATTACTGGTCAGAACAATGTGAAAATTAGCACACATGCTCGTGATCACTTTCTCTACCACATTTACATATTTTGGCCACCATATGGGATTGCCCAAATTTTGCAAGCATACTTTTTCTCATAAAAACCTGGTCAGCCTAATGTGAAAATCAGCACACATGTCCACAATCACCTTCTCCACCATCAGGGGTCATAGCAATCGTGTATTATAACCCGACTGTGCAGTTTGGTCACCTGCATCGCTGCTTGCAGCTATATATATATATATTTTTTTTTATTATTAATGTTTTTATTTCATAGCATTTCTGCCTTTCTATTTTTGTCTTTGCCATAAGAGAGCGACCTTTCACCACTGATCTGATTGTTTCTATGAAACACTGCACTACTATTATAGTGCAGTGTATTGTGTCTCTCAGCATTATGCTGATGGGCAGTGGTTATGGCTATCGTTAGGAGTTTTTTATGGGGCTAGAAAGTTTTTTGCGCATTTTTATATATTTTTTTCTGTTTTCTTAATTTTATGTTTGATACAAAAATGTTTTTAAAGGGATGTTTTTGTGGAGGCGGAGTTTTAGTTTTTCTAAATCATTTTATTAACATTGTTTTCTTTTTTTTAGTTTTAACTATTCCCATTAATGGACTTAAAGCAGCCATCTTTCGATAGCTCATAAATTAATAGACTCTAGTAGTGTGACAGTGTCTTATGCCTCTTGGCATTGTTCTAAAAAACAATGTATGGTTACAGTATTGTCAGGGGTTTTATTGTGCGGTTTTTAAAAACAAAAATTTTCTCTTTTTTTAATATGTGTTTTAGGGGTGTTCTGATTAATTAGTTTATTAACTTTTTTTTGTTCTTTTTTTTATCTCATGAGAGGGCTTTCACCAGCGATCTACTGATTGCCCATATAATACAGTGCACTCTTATTACAGTGTAGAGTATTATTGCTGTCAGCATTATGTTGACAGCCATTGTTTCATTATGGCGAATGTGAGGGGAGGGTTGGGTTATTTCTTTATATTTTTGGAGTTATTTTTTTTAATAACTTTTCTTATATATATTTTTATTGGGCATGGTGGGGGTTAATTATTTTACAAATTGTTTATTTTTAACTTTCTTTTTTAGATAGGAACCATGCAGAATATATTGCCATCTATGGGGAAGGCAATGCACCTGTGGAATCCCCGGCAATAGTTATTACGGCTGGAAATTCCTCAGTTTGAACTTAACCTTTTGGTTTTTTTTTTTATAAAGGGGACTTTTAACAGTGATCTTCAGATCGCTTAAATAATACACCCCACTATTATTAAAGTGCAGTATATTTTGCCCTTCAGAATTATGCTAAAAGGCTAAGTATTATTATGGCTATAGTCTTTGGCTATAATTTTTTATTTGAAGCAACAAAAAACAAAACATTGATTTTACTTAGTACAGTTAAGTCGTAATTCTGTGGCCAGTCAGCCCACAGTCTAAAGTAAACTCTGCAGTCAGTTGAGTCTATTCTATTAAATATTGGAAAAGGGGATTCCTGCAGATAAAAAACAGAGAATAAGGATCATAAATGTTCCTAATCTCTGTACCTGAGATATGCTTGTGTTATGTAAGAAGCTGTCCATAAACGATATACTTATTAACAACACATATATCTTCATGTAAAAGGGAGAGACTAACATCTCTGCAAGTCTAGATATTACATCTAGCCTGATTGTTATCAGTAATTAATATAAATATTAATTACCTGTCTCGTGGTTGCTCTCTTCCAGCTGACGAGGGTATATGTCACGTACACCTTCTCCCCGGGCATCAGTCACCTGTAAAAAGACACAGTTATGATAACATGTTCCTGATACATGTTACAGACGCTAATGTAAATAACACTTTAGGGCCAGAACTACTACACATACATCTTCATGTATAAGGGAGAGACTATAACATCTCTGCAGGTCTAGATATTATATCTAGCCTGATTGTTATCAGTAATTAATATAAATATTAATTACCTGTCTCGTGGTTACTTTCTTGCAGCTGACGGGGGTATATGTCACGTTCACCTTCTCACCAGGCATCAGTCACCTGTAAAAAGACACAGGTATGATAACATGTTCCTGATACATGTTACAGACGCTAATATAAATAACACTCTAGGGCCAGATCTACTACACATGTATCTTCATGTATAAGGGAGAGACCATAACATCTCTGCAGGTCTAGATATTACATCTAGCCTGATTGTTATCAGTAATTAATATAAATATTAATTACCTGTCTCGTGGTTACTTTCTTGCAGCTGACGGGGGTATATGTCACGTTCACCTTCTCACCGGGTATCAGTCACCTGTAAAAAGACACAGGTATGATAACATGTTCCTGATACATGTTACAGACGCTAATATAAATAACACTCTAGGACCTGAACTACTTATCTCAGGAATTATGAAACAGCATAAGAAAAAGCAACAAAAAAACTGCTGAAACACATTGGGATCAAGCTGAGTTTTTTTTTACTTATAGTATAGTGTATATTTAAATTTTTGTTATTAAATATTTTATCAATTTTTTTTATATTATATACAACAGTTAATCAAGTGGGGGGGAATGTCTGCCTTTTAATTTAGAAAGGGAGTGCGGAGGGGGGGTTGAATAATTTTATTAAATGTTTTATTCCTCCCTACATTATGCTGACAATATTTTATTATTATTTTATCGACCGTTTCTTTTATTTGCACTTTTTAAACTAATCCTGTAAGTGGGTGTTTACCAGTGATCTTCAGATCACTCATATAATAAAATGCACTGGTTTTATAGTGCAGTATATAATGCCTGTCAGCCTTATGCTGACAGACAATGTTTAGCTATGACTAATGTGAGGGAGGTTTTGGAATATTAACTTTTAGATTTTTTGGGTAATTTTTTCAGAACAATGTGAAAATTAGCACACATGTTGGTGATCACTTCCTGTAACACTATTGATCACCAGATTTGGCGACTATATTGGATTGTGCAATATTGTGCAAACATAGTATTCTCAATAAGAACTGGTCAGAACCGTGCAAAAATTAGCACACATGTTTGTCATCACTTTCTGTACGACACTTGATCACCAAATTTGGCGACGCAATATTCTACATGCATAGTTTTCTCTGAAATTACTGGTCAGAACAATGTGAAAATTAGCACACATGCTCGTGATCACTTTCTCTACCACATTTACATATTTTGGCCACCATATGGGATTGCCCAAATTTTGCAAGCATACTTTTTCTCATAAAAACCTGGTCAGCCTAATGTGAAAATCAGCACACATGTCCACAATCACCTTCTCCACCATCAGGGGTCATAGCAATCGTGTATTATAACCCGACTGTGCAGCTTGGTCACCTGCATCGCTGCTTGCAGCTATATATATATATATATATATTTTTTTTATTATTAATGTTTTTATTTCATAGCATTTCTGCCTTTCTATTTTTGTCTTTGCCATAAGAGAGCGACCTTTCACCACTGATCTGATTGTTTCTATGAAACACTGCACTACTATTATAGTGCAGTGTATTGTGTCTCTCAGCATTATGCTGATGGAAAGTGGTTATGGCTATCGTTAGGAGTTTTTTATGGGGCTAGAAAGTTTTTTGCGCATTTTTATATATTTTTTTCTGTTTTCTTAATTTTATGTTTGATACAAAAATGTTTTTAAAGGGATGTTTTTGTGGAGGCGGAGTTTTAGTTTTTCTAAATCATTTTATTAACATTGTTTTCTTTTTTTTAGTTTTAACTATTCCCATTAATGGACTTAAAGCAGCCATCTTTCGATAGCTCATAAATTAATAGACTCTAGTAGTGTGACAGTGTCTTATGCCTCTTGGCATTGTTCTAAAAAACAATGTATGGTTACAGTATTGTCAGGGGTTTTATTGTGCGGTTTTTAAAAACAAAAATTTTCTCTTTTTTTAATATGTGTTTTAGGGGTGTTCTGATTAATTAGTTTATTAACTTTTTTTGTTCTTTTTTTTATCTCATGAGAGGGCTTTCACCAGCGATCTACTGATTGCCCATATAATACAGTGCACTCTTATTACAGTGTAGAGTATTATTGCTGTCAGCATTATGTTGACAGCCATTGTTTCATTATGGCGAATGTGAGGGGAGGATTGGGTTATTTCTTTATATTTTTGGAGTTATTTTTTTTAATAACTTTTCTTATATATATTTTTATTGGGCATGGTGGGGGTTAATTATTTTACAAATTGTTTATTTTTAACTTTCTTTTTTAGATAGGAACCATGCAGAATATATTGCCATCTATGGGGAAGGCAATGCACCTGTGGAATCCCCGGCAATAGTTATTATGGCTGGAAATTCCTCAGTTTGAACTTAACCTTTTGGTTTTTTTTTTTTATAAAGGGGACTTTTAACAGTGATCTTCAGATCGCTTAAATAATACACCCCACTATTATTAAAGTGCAGTATATTTTGCCCTTCAAAATTATGCTAAAAGGCTAAGTATTATTATGGCTATAGTCTTTGGCTATAATTTTTTATTTGAAGCAACAAAAAACAAAACATTGATTTTACTTAGTACAGTTAAGTCGTAATTCTGTGGTCAGTCAGCCCACAGTCTAAAGTAAACTCTGCAGTCAGTTGAGTCTATTCTATTAAATATTGGAAAAGGGGATTCCTGCAGATAAAAAACAGAGAATAAGGATCATAAATGTTCCTAATCTCTGTACCTGACATATGCTTGTGTTATGTAAGAAGCTGTCCATAAACGATATACTTATTAACAACACATATATCTTCATGTAAAAGGGAGAAACTAACATCTCTGCAAGTCTAGATATTACATCTAGCCTGATTGTTATCAGTAATTAATATAAATATTAATTACCTGTCTCGTGGTTGCTCTCTTCCAGCTGACGAGGGTATATGTCACGTACACCTTCTCCCCGGGCATCAGTCACCTGTAAAAAGACACAGTTATGATAACATGTTCCTGATACATGTTACAGACGCTAATGTAAATAACACTTTAGGGCCAGAACTACTACACATACATCTTCATGTATAAGGGAGAGACTATAACATCTCTGCAGGTCTAGATATTATATCTAGCCTGATTGTTATCAGTAATTAATATAAATATTAATTACCTGTCTCGTGGTTACTTTCTTGCAGCTGACGGGGGTATATGTCACGTTCACCTTCTCACCGGGTATCAGTCACCTGTAAAAAGACACAGGTATGATAACATGTTCCTGATACATGTTACAGACGCTAATATAAATAACACTCTAGGACCTGAACTACTTATCTCAGGAATTATGAAACAGCATAAGAAAAAGCAACAAAAAAAACTGCTGAAACACATTGGGATCAAGCTGAGTTTTTTTTACTTATAGTATAGTGTATATTTAATTTTTTTTAATTAAATATTTTATCAAATTTTTTTATATTATATACAACAGTTAATCAAGTGGGGGGAATGTCTGTCTTTTAATTTAGAAAGGGAGTGCGGAGGGGGGGGGGGGTTGAATAATTTTATTAAATGTTTTATTCCTCCCTACATTATGCTGACAATATTTTATTATTATTTTATCGACTGTTTCTTTTATTTGCACTTTTTAAACTAATCCTGTAAGTGGGTGTTTACCAGTGATCTTCAGATCACTCATATAATAAAATGCACTGGTTTTATAGTGCAGTATATAATGCCTGTCAGCCTTATGCTGACAGACAATGTTTAGCTATGATTAATGTGAGGGAGGTTTTGGAATATTAACTTTTAGATTTTTTGGGTAATTTTTTCAGAACAATGTGAAAATTAGCACACATGTTGGTGATCACTTCCTGTACCACTATTGATCACCAGATTTGGCGACTATATTGGATTGTGCAATATTGTGCAAACATAGTATTCTCAATAAGAACTGGTCAGAACCGTGCAAAAATTAGCACACGTTTGTCATCACTTTCTGTACGACACTTGATCACCAAATTTGGCGACGCAATATTCTACATGCATAGTTTTCTCTGAAATTACTGGTCAGAACAATGTGAAAATTAGCACACATGCTCGTGATCACTTTCTCTACCACATTTACATATTTTGGCCACCATATGGGATTGCGCAAATTTTGCAAGCATACTTTTTCTCATAAAAACCTGGTCAGCCTAATGTGAAAATCAGCACACATGTCCACAATCACCTTCTCCACCATCAGGGGTCATAGCAATCGTGTATTATAACCCGACTGTGCAGCTTGGTCACCTGCATCACTGCTTGCAGCTATATATATATATATATATATATATATATATATATATATATATATTTTATTATTAATGTTTTTATTTCATAGCATTTCTGCCTTTCTATTTTTGTCTTTGCCATAAGAGAGCGACCTTTCACCACTGATCTGATTGTTTCTATGAAACACTGCACTACTATTATAGTGCAGTGTATTGTGTCTCTCAGCATTATGCTGATGGAAAGTGGTTATGGCTATCGTTAGGAGTTTTTTATGGGGCTAGAAAGTTTTTTGCGCATTTTTATATATTTTTTTCTGTTTTCTTAATTTTATGTTTGATACAAAAATGTTTTTAAAGGGATGTTTTTGTGGAGGCGGAGTTTTAGTTTTTCTAAATCATTTTATTAACATTGTTTTCTTTTTTTTAGTTTTAACTATTCCCATTAATGGACTTAAAGCAGCCATCTTTCGATAGCTCATAAATTAATAGACTCTAGTAGTGTGACAGTGTCTTATGCCTCTTGGCATTGTTCTAAAAAACAATGTATGGTTACAGTATTGTCAGGGGTTTTATTGTGCGGTTTTTAAAAACAAAAATTTTCTCTTTTTTTAATATGTGTTTTAGGGGTGTTCTGATTAATTAGTTTATTAACTTTTTTTGTTCTTTTTTTTATCTCATGAGAGGGCTTTCACCAGCGATCTACTGATTGCCCATATAATACAGTGCACTCTTATTACAGTGTAGAGTATTATTGCTGTCAGCATTATGTTGACAGCCAATGTTTCATTATGGCGAATGTGAGGGGAGGGTTGGTTTATTTCTTTATATTTTTGGAGTTATTTTTTTTAATAACTTTTCTTATATATATTTTTATTGGGCATGGTGGGGGTTAATTATTTTACAAATTGTTTATTTTTAACTTTCTTTTTTAGATAGGAACCATGCAGAATATATTGCCATCTATGGGGAAGGCAATGCACCTGTGGAATCCCCGGCAATAGTTATTACGGCTGGAAATTCCTCAGTTTGAACTTAACCTTTTGGTTTTTTTTTTATAAAGGGGACTTTTAACAGTGATCTTCAGATCGCTTAAATAATACACCCCACTATTATTAAAGTGCAGTATATTTTGCCCTTCAGAATTATGCTAAATGGCTAAGTATTATTATGGCTATAGTCTTTGGCTATAATTTTTTATTTGAAGCAACAAAAAACAAAACATTGATTTTACTTAGTACAGTTAAGTCGTAATTCTGTGGTCAGTCAGCCCACAGTCTAAAGTAAACTCTGCAGTCAGTTGAGTCTATTCTATTAAATATTGGAAAAGGGGATTCCTGCAGATAAAAAACAGAGAATAAGGATCATAAATGTTCCTAATCTCTGTACCTGAGATATGCTTGTGTTATGTAAGAAGCTGTCCATAAACGATATACTTATTAACAACACATATATCTTCATGTAAAAGGGAGAGACTAACATCTCTGCAAGTCTAGATATTACATCTAGCCTGATTGTTATCAGTAATTAATATAAATATTAATTACCTGTCTCGTGGTTGCTCTCTTCCAGCTGACGAGGGTATATGTCACGTACACCTTCTCCCCGGGCATCAGTCACCTGTAAAAAGACACAGTTATGATAACATGTTCCTGATACATGTTACAGACGATAATGTAAATAACACTTTAGGGCCAGATCTACTACACATACATCTTCATGTATAAGGGAGAGACTATAACATCTCTGCAGGTCTAGATATTATATCTAGCCTGATTGTTATCAGTAATTAATATAAATATTAATTACCTGTCTCGTGGTTACTTTCTTGCAGCTGACGGGGGTATATGTCACGTTCACCTTCTCACCAGGCATCAGTCACCTGTAAAAAGACACAGGTATGATAACATGTTCCTGATACATGTTACAGACGCTAATATAAATTACACTCTAGGGCCAGATCTACTACACATATATCTTCATGTATAAGGGAGAGACCATAACATCTCTGCAGGTCTAGATATTACATCTAGCCTGATTGTTATCAGTAATTAATATAAATATTAATTACCTGTCTCGTGGTTACTTTCTTGCAGCTGACGGGGGTATATGTCACGTTCACCTTCTCACCGGGTATCAGTCACCTGTAAAAAGACACAGGTATGATAACATGTTCCTGATACATGTTACAGACGCTAATATAAATAACACTCTAGGACCTGAACTACTTATCTCAGGAATTATGAAACAGCATAAGAAAAAGCAACAAAAAAACCTGCTGAAACACATTGGGATCAAGCTGAGGTTTTTTTTTACTTATAGTATAGTGTATATTTAATTTTTTTTATTAAATATTTTATCAATTTTTTTATATTATATACAACAGTTAATCAAGTGGGGGGAATGTCTGCCTTTTAATTTAGAAAGGGAGTGCGTAGGGGAATGAATAATTTTATTAAATGTTTTATTCCTCCATACATTATGCTGACAATATTTTATTATTATTTTATCGACCGTTTCTTTTATTTGCACTTTTTAAACTAATCCTGTAAGTGGGTGTTTACCAGTGATCTTCAGATCATTCATATAATAAAATGCACTGGTTTTATAGTGCAGTATATAATGCCTGTCAGCCTTATGCTGACAATCAATGTTTAGCTATGACTAATGTGAGAGAGGTTTTGGATTACTAACTTTTAGATTTTTTGGGTAATTTTTTCAGAACAATGTGAAAATTAGCACACATGTTGGTGATCACTTCCTGTACCACTATTGATCACCAGATTTGGTGACTATATTGGATTGTGCAATATTGTGCAAACATAGTATTCTCAATAAGAACTGGTCAGAACCGTGCAAAAATTAGCACACGTTTGTCATCACTTTCTGTACGACACTTGATCACCAAATTTGGCGACGCAATATTCTACATGCATAGTTTTCTCTGAAATTACTGGTCAGAACAATGTGAAAATTAGCACACATGCTCGTAATCACTTTCTCTACCACATTTACATATTTTGGCCACCATATGGGATTGCGCAAATTTTGCAAGCATACTTTTTCTCATAAAAACCTGGTCAGCCCAATGTGAAAATCAGCACACATGTCCACAATCACCTTCTCCACCATCATGGGTCATAGCAATCGTGTATTATAACCCGACTGTGCAGCTTGGTCACCTGCATCACTGCTTGCAGCTATATATATATATATATATATATATATATATATATTTTATTATTAATGTTTTTATTTCATAGCATTTCTGCCTTTCTATTTTTGTCTTTGCCATAAGAGAGCGACCTTTCACCACTGATCTGATTGTTTCTATGAAACACTGCACTACTATTATAGTGCAGTGTATTGTGTCTCTCAGCATTATGCTGATGGGCAGTGGTTATGGCTATCGTTAGGAGTTTTTTATGGGGCTAGAAAGTTTTTTGCGCATTTTTATATATTTTTTTCTGTTTTCTTAATTTTATGTTTGATACAAAAATGTTTTTAAAGGGATGTTTTTGTGGAGGCGGAGTTTTAGTTTTTCTAAATCATTTTATTAACATTGTTTTCTTTTTTTTAGTTTTAACTATTCCCATTAATGGACTTAAAGCAGCCATCTTTCGATAGCTCATAAATTAATAGACTCTAGTAGTGTGACAGTGTCTTATGCCTCTTGGCATTGTTCTAAAAAACAATGTATGGTTACAGTATTGTCAGGGGTTTTATTGTGCGGTTTTTAAAAACAAAAATTTTCTCTTTTTTTAATATGTGTTTTAGGGGTGTTCTGATTAATTAGTTTATTAACTTTTTTTTGTTCTTTTTTTTATCTCATGAGAGGGCTTTCACCAGCGATCTACTGATTGCCCATATAATACAGTGCACTCTTATTACAGTGTAGAGTATTATTGCTGTCAGCATTATGTTGACAGCCAATGTTTCATTATGGCGAATGTGAGGGGAGGGTTGGTTTATTTCTTTATATTTTTGGAGTTATTTTTTTTAATAACTTTTCTTATATATATTTTTATTGGGCATGGTGGGGGTTAATTATTTTACAAATTGTTTATTTTTATCTTTCTTTTTTAGATAGGAACCATGCAGAATATATTGCCATCTATGGGGAAGGCAATGCACCTGTGGAATCCCCGGCAATAGTTATTACGGCTGGAAATTCCTCAGTTTGAACTTAACCTTTTGGGTTTTTTTTTATAAAGGGGACTTTTAACAGTGATCTTCAGATCGCTTAAATAATACACCCCACTATTATTAAAGTGCAGTATATTTTGCCCTTCAGAATTATGCTAAATGGCTAAGTATTATTATGGCTATAGTCTTTGGCTATAATTTTTTATTTGAAGCAACAAAAAACAAAACATTGATTTTACTTAGTACAGTTAAGTCGTAATTCTGTGGTCAGTCAGCCCACAGTCTAAAGTAAACTCTGCAGTCAGTTGAGTCTATTCTATTAAATATTGGAAAAGGGGATTCCTGCAGATAAAAAACAGAGAATAAGGATCATAAATGTTCCTAATCTCTGTACCTGAGATATGCTTGTGTTATGTAAGAAGCTGTCCATAAACGATATACTTATTAACAACACATATATCTTCATGTAAAAGGGAGAGACTAACATCTCTGCAAGTCTAGATATTACATCTAGCCTGATTGTTATCAGTAATTAATATAAATATTAATTACCTGTCTCGTGGTTGCTCTCTTCCAGCTGACGAGGGTATATGTCACGCACACCTTCTCCCCGGGCATCAGTCACCTGTAAAAAGACACAGTTATGATAACATGTTCCTGATACATGTTACAGACGATAATGTAAATAACACTTTAGGGCCAGATCTACTACACATACATCTTCATGTATAAGGGAGAGACTATAACATCTCTGCAGGTCTAGATATTATATCTAGCCTGATTGTTATCAGTAATTAATATAAATATTAATTACCTGTCTCGTGGTTACTTTCTTGCAGCTGACGGGGGTATATGTCACGTTCACCTTCTCACCGGGCATCAGTCACCTGTAAAAAGACACAGGTATGATAACATGTTCCTGATACATGTTACAGACGCTAATATAAATTACACTCTAGGGCCAGATCTACTACACATGTATCTTCATGTATAAGGGAGAGACCATAACATCTCTGCAGGTCTAGATATTACATCTAGCCTGATTGTTATCAGTAATTAATATAAATATTAATTACCTGTCTCGTGGTTACTTTCTTGCAGCTGACGGGGGTATATGTCACGTTCACCTTCTCACCGGGTATCAGTCACCTGTAAAAAGACACAGGTATGATAACATGTTCCTGATACATGTTACAGACGCTAATATAAATAACACTCTAGGACCTGAACTACTTATCTCAGGAATTATGAAACAGCATAAGAAAAAGCAACAAAAAAACCTGCTGAAACACATTGGGATCAAGCTGAGGTTTTTTTTTACTTATAGTATAGTGTATATTTAATTTTTTTTATTAAATATTTTATCAATTTTTTTATATTATATACAACAGTTAATCAAGTGGGGGGAATGTCTGCCTTTTAATTTAGAAAGGGAGTGCGGAGGGGAATGAATAATTTTATTAAATGTTTTATTCCTCCAGACATTATGCTGACAATATTTTATTATTATTTTATCGACCGTTTCTTTTATTTGCACTTTTTAAACTAATCCTGTAAGTGGGTGTTTACCAGTGATCTTCAGATCATTCATATAATAAAATGCACTGGTTTTATAGTGCAGTATATAATGCCTGTCAGCCTTATGCTGACAATCAATGTTTAGCTATGACTAATGTGAGGGAGGTTTTGGATTATTAACTTTTAGATTTTTTGGGTAATTTTTTCAGAACAATGTGAAAATTAGCACACATGTTGGTGATCACTTCCTGTACCACTATTGATCACCAGATTTGGTGACTATATTGGATTGTGCAATATTGTGCAAACATAGTATTCTCAATAAGAACTGGTCAGAACCGTGCAAAAATTAGCACACGTTTGTCATCACTTTCTGTACGACACTTGATCACCAAATTTGGCGACGCAATATTCTACATGCATAGTTTTCTCTGAAATTACTGGTCAGAACAATGTGAAAATTAGCACACATGCTCGTAATCACTTTCTCTACCACATTTACATATTTTGGCCACCATATGGGATTGCGCAAATTTTGCAAGCATACTTTTTCTCATAAAAACCTGGTCAGCCCAATGTGAAAATCAGCACACATGTCCACAATCACCTTCTCCACCATCATGGGTCATAGCAATCGTGTATTATAACCCGACTGTGCAGCTTGGTCACCTGCATCACTGCTTGCAGCTATATATATATATATATATATATATATATATATAGTTTATTATTAATGTTTTTATTTCATAGCATTTCTGCCTTTCTATTTTTGTCTTTGCCATAAGAGAGCGACCTTTCACCACTGATCTGATTGTTTCTATGAAACACTGCACTACTATTATAGTGCAGTGTATTGTGTCTCTCAGCATTATGCTGATGGGCAGTGGTTATGGCTATCGTTAGGAGTTTTTTATGGGGCTAGAAAGTTTTTTGCGCATTTTTATATATTTTTTTCTGTTTTCTTAATTTTATGTTTGATACAAAAATGTTTTTAAAGGGATGTTTTTGTGGAGGCGGAGTTTTAGTTTTTCTAAATCATTTTATTAACATTGTTTTCTTTTTTTTAGTTTTAACTATTCCCATTAATGGACTTAAAGCAGCCATCTTTCGATAGCTCATAAATTAATAGACTCTAGTAGTGTGACAGTGTCTTATGCCTCTTGGCATTGTTCTAAAAAACAATGTATGGTTACAGTATTGTCAGGGGTTTTATTGTGCGGTTTTTAAAAACAAAAATTTTCTCTTTTTTTAATATGTGTTTTAGGGGTGTTCTGATTAATTAGTTTATTAACTTTTTTTTGTTCTTTTTTTTATCTCATGAGAGGGCTTTCACCAGCGATCTACTGATTGCCCATATAATACAGTGCACTCTTATTACAGTGTAGAGTATTATTGCTGTCAGCATTATGTTGACAGCCATTGTTTCATTATGGCGAATGTGAGGGGAGGGTTGGGTTATTTCTTTATATTTTTGGAGTTATTTTTTTTAATAACTTTTCTTATATATATTTTTATTGGGCATGGTGGGGGTTAATTATTTTACAAATTGTTTATTTTTAACTTTCTTTTTTAGATAGGAACCATGCAGAATATATTGCCATCTATGGGGAAGGCAATGCACCTGTGGAATCCCCGGCAATAGTTATTACGGCTGGAAATTCCTCAGTTTGAACTTAACCTTTTGGTTTTTTTTTTTATAAAGGGGACTTTTAACAGTGATCTTCAGATCGCTTAAATAATACACCCCACTATTATTAAAGTGCAGTATATTTTGCCCTTCAGAATTATGCTAAAAGGCTAAGTATTATTATGGCTATAGTCTTTGGCTATAATTTTTTATTTGAAGCAACAAAAAACAAAACATTGATTTTACTTAGTACAGTTAAGTCGTAATTCTGTGGCCAGTCAGCCCACAGTCTAAAGTAAACTCTGCAGTCAGTTGAGTCTATTCTATTAAATATTGGAAAAGGGGATTCCTGCAGATAAAAAACAGAGAATAAGGATCATAAATGTTCCTAATCTCTGTACCTGAGATATGCTTGTGTTATGTAAGAAGCTGTCCATAAACGATATACTTATTAACAACACATATATCTTCATGTAAAAGGGAGAGACTAACATCTCTGCAAGTCTAGATATTACATCTAGCCTGATTGTTATCAGTAATTAATATAAATATTAATTACCTGTCTCGTGGTTGCTCTCTTCCAGCTGACGAGGGTATATGTCACGTACACCTTCTCCCCGGGCATCAGTCACCTGTAAAAAGACACAGTTATGATAACATGTTCCTGATACATGTTACAGACGCTAATGTAAATAACACTTTAGGGCCAGAACTACTACACATACATCTTCATGTATAAGGGAGAGACTATAACATCTCTGCAGGTCTAGATATTATATCTAGCCTGATTGTTATCAGTAATTAATATAAATATTAATTACCTGTCTCGTGGTTACTTTCTTGCAGCTGACGGGGGTATATGTCACGTTCACCTTCTCACCAGGCATCAGTCACCTGTAAAAAGACACAGGTATGATAACATGTTCCTGATACATGTTACAGACGCTAATATAAATAACACTCTAGGGCCAGATCTACTACACATGTATCTTCATGTATAAGGGAGAGACCATAACATCTCTGCAGGTCTAGATATTACATCTAGCCTGATTGTTATCAGTAATTAATATAAATATTAATTACCTGTCTCGTGGTTACTTTCTTGCAGCTGACGGGGGTATATGTCACGTTCACCTTCTCACCGGGTATCAGTCACCTGTAAAAAGACACAGGTATGATAACATGTTCCTGATACATGTTACAGACGCTAATATAAATAACACTCTAGGACCTGAACTACTTATCTCAGGAATTATGAAACAGCATAAGAAAAAGCAACAAAAAAACTGCTGAAACACATTGGGATCAAGCTGAGTTTTTTTTTACTTATAGTATAGTGTATATTTAAATTTTTGTTATTAAATATTTTATCAATTTTTTTTATATTATATACAACAGTTAATCAAGTGGGGGGGAATGTCTGCCTTTTAATTTAGAAAGGGAGTGCGGAGGGGGGGTTGAATAATTTTATTAAATGTTTTATTCCTCCCTACATTATGCTGACAATATTTTATTATTATTTTATCGACCGTTTCTTTTATTTGCACTTTTTAAACTAATCCTGTAAGTGGGTGTTTACCAGTGATCTTCAGATCACTCATATAATAAAATGCACTGGTTTTATAGTGCAGTATATAATGCCTGTCAGCCTTATGCTGACAGACAATGTTTAGCTATGACTAATGTGAGGGAGGTTTTGGAATATTAACTTTTAGATTTTTTGGGTAATTTTTTCAGAACAATGTGAAAATTAGCACACATGTTGGTGATCACTTCCTGTAACACTATTGATCACCAGATTTGGCGACTATATTGGATTGTGCAATATTGTGCAAACATAGTATTCTCAATAAGAACTGGTCAGAACCGTGCAAAAATTAGCACACATGTTTGTCATCACTTTCTGTACGACACTTGATCACCAAATTTGGCGACGCAATATTCTACATGCATAGTTTTCTCTGAAATTACTGGTCAGAACAATGTGAAAATTAGCACACATGCTCGTGATCACTTTCTCTACCACATTTACATATTTTGGCCACCATATGGGATTGCCCAAATTTTGCAAGCATACTTTTTCTCATAAAAACCTGGTCAGCCTAATGTGAAAATCAGCACACATGTCCACAATCACCTTCTCCACCATCAGGGGTCATAGCAATCGTGTATTATAACCCGACTGTGCAGCTTGGTCACCTGCATCGCTGCTTGCAGCTATATATATATATATATATATTTTTTTTTTATTATTAATGTTTTTATTTCATAGCATTTCTGCCTTTCTATTTTTGTCTTTGCCATAAGAGAGCGACCTTTCACCACTGATCTGATTGTTTCTATGAAACACTGCACTACTATTATAGTGCAGTGTATTGTGTCTCTCAGCATTATGCTGATGGAAAGCGGTTATGGCTATCGTTAGGAGTTTTTTATGGGGCTAGAAAGTTTTTTGCGCATTTTTATATATTTTTTTCTGTTTTCTTAATTTTATGTTTGATACAAAAATGTTTTTAAAGGGATGTTTTTGTGGAGGCGGAGTTTTAGTTTTTCTAAATCATTTTATTAACATTGTTTTCTTTTTTTTAGTTTTAACTATTCCCATTAATGGACTTAAAGCAGCCATCTTTCGATAGCTCATAAATTAATAGACTCTAGTAGTGTGACAGTGTCTTATGCCTCTTGGCATTGTTCTAAAAAACAATGTATGGTTACAGTATTGTCAGGGGTTTTATTGTGCGGTTTTTAAAAACAAAAATTTTCTCTTTTTTTAATATGTGTTTTAGGGGTGTTCTGATTAATTAGTTTATTAACTTTTTTTGTTCTTTTTTTTATCTCATGAGAGGGCTTTCACCAGCGATCTACTGATTGCCCATATAATACAGTGCACTCTTATTACAGTGTAGAGTATTATTGCTGTCAGCATTATGTTGACAGCCATTGTTTCATTATGGCGAATGTGAGGGGAGGATTGGGTTATTTCTTTATATTTTTGGAGTTATTTTTTTTAATAACTTTTCTTATATATATTTTTATTGGGCATGGTGGGGGTTAATTATTTTACAAATTGTTTATTTTTAACTTTCTTTTTTAGATAGGAACCATGCAGAATATATTGCCATCTATGGGGAAGGCAATGCACCTGTGGAATCCCCGGCAATAGTTATTATGGCTGGAAATTCCTCAGTTTGAACTTAACCTTTTGGTTTTTTTTTTTTATAAAGGGGACTTTTAACAGTGATCTTCAGATCGCTTAAATAATACACCCCACTATTATTAAAGTGCAGTATATTTTGCCCTTCAAAATTATGCTAAAAGGCTAAGTATTATTATGGCTATAGTCTTTGGCTATAATTTTTTATTTGAAGCAACAAAAAACAAAACATTGATTTTACTTAGTACAGTTAAGTCGTAATTCTGTGGTCAGTCAGCCCACAGTCTAAAGTAAACTCTGCAGTCAGTTGAGTCTATTCTATTAAATATTGGAAAAGGGGATTCCTGCAGATAAAAAACAGAGAATAAGGATCATAAATGTTCCTAATCTCTGTACCTGACATATGCTTGTGTTATGTAAGAAGCTGTCCATAAACGATATACTTATTAACAACACATATATCTTCATGTAAAAGGGAGAGACTAACATCTCTGCAAGTCTAGATATTACATCTAGCCTGATTGTTATCAGTAATTAATATAAATATTAATTACCTGTCTCGTGGTTGCTCTCTTCCAGCTGACGAGGGTATATGTCACGTACACCTTCTCCCCGGGCATCAGTCACCTGTAAAAAGACACAGTTATGATAACATGTTCCTGATACATGTTACAGACGCTAATGTAAATAACACTTTAGGGCCAGAACTACTACACATACATCTTCATGTATAAGGGAGAGACTATAACATCTCTGCAGGTCTAGATATTATATCTAGCCTGATTGTTATCAGTAATTAATATAAATATTAATTACCTGTCTCGTGGTTACTTTCTTGCAGCTGACGGGGGTATATGTCACGTTCACCTTCTCACCGGGCATCAGTCACCTGTAAAAAGACACAGGTATGATAACATGTTCCTGATACATGTTACAGACGCTAATATAAATAACACTCTAGGGCCAGATCTACTACACATGTATCTTCATGTATAAGGGAGAGACCATAACATCTCTGCAGGTCTAGATATTACATCTAGCCTGATTGTTATCAGTAATTAATATAAATATTAATTACCTGTCTCGTGGTTACTTTCTTGCAGCTGACGGGGGTATATGTCACGTTCACCTTCTCACCGGGTATCAGTCACCTGTAAAAAGACACAGGTATGATAACATGTTCCTGATACATGTTACAGACGCTAATATAAATAACACTCTAGGACCTGAACTACTTATCTCAGGAATTATGAAACAGCATAAGAAAAAGCAACAAAAAAAACTGCTGAAACACATTGGGATCAAGCTGAGTTTTTTTTACTTATAGTATAGTGTATATTTAATTTTTTTAAATTAAATATTTTATCAAATTTTTTTATATTATATACAACAGTTAATCAAGTGGGGGGAATGTCTGTCTTTTAATTTAGAAAGGGAGTGCGGAGGGGGGGGGGGGGTTGAATAATTTTATTAAATGTTTTATTCCTCCCTACATTATGCTGACAATATTTTATTATTATTTTATCGACTGTTTCTTTTATTTGCACTTTTTAAACTAATCCTGTAAGTGGGTGTTTACCAGTGATCTTCAGATCACTCATATAATAAAATGCACTGGTTTTATAGTGCAGTATATAATGCCTGTCAGCCTTATGCTGACAGACAATGTTTAGCTATGACTAATGTGAGGGAGGTTTTGGAATATTAACTTTTAGATTTTTTGGGTAATTTTTTCAGAACAATGTGAAAATTAGCACACATGTTGGTGATCACTTCCTGTACCACTATTGATCATCAGATTTG
The DNA here is from genome assembly GCF_029499605.1 of Hyla sarda. Lineage (NCBI taxonomy): Eukaryota > Metazoa > Chordata > Amphibia > Anura > Hylidae > Hyla > Hyla sarda. The sequence goes on from NC_079190.1 coordinate 260,283,063, forward strand.
GCGACTATATTGGATTGTGCAATATTGTGCAAACATAGTATTCTCAATAAGAACTGGTCAGAACCGTGCAAAAATTAGCACACGTTTGTCATCACTTTCTGTACGACACTTGATCACCAAATTTGGCGACGCAATATTCTACATGCATAGTTTTCTCTGAAATTACTGGTCAGAACAATGTGAAAATTAGCACACATGCTCGTGATCACTTTCTCTACCACATTTACATATTTTGGCCACCATATGGGATTGCGCAAATTTTGCAAGCATACTTTTTCTCATAAAAACCTGGTCAGCCTAATGTGAAAATCAGCACACATGTCCACAATCACCTTCTCCACCATCAGGGGTCATAGCAATCGTGTATTATAACCCGACTGTGCAGCTTGGTCACCTGCATCACTGCTTGCAGCTATATATATATATATATATATATATATATATATATATATTTTATTATTAATGTTTTTATTTCATAGCATTTCTGCCTTTCTATTTTTGTCTTTGCCATAAGAGAGCGACCTTTCACCACTGATCTGATTGTTTCTATGAAACACTGCACTACTATTATAGTGCAGTGTATTGTGTCTCTCAGCATTATGCTGATGGAAAGTGGTTATGGCTATCGTTAGGAGTTTTTTATGGGGCTAGAAAGTTTTTTGCGCATTTTTATATATTTTTTTCTGTTTTCTTAATTTTATGTTTGATACAAAAATGTTTTTAAAGGGATGTTTTTGTGGAGGCGGAGTTTTAGTTTTTCTAAATCATTTTATTAACATTGTTTTCTTTTTTTTAGTTTTAACTATTCCCATTAATGGACTTAAAGCAGCCATCTTTCGATAGCTCATAAATTAATAGACTCTAGTAGTGTGACAGTGTCTTATGCCTCTTGGCATTGTTCTAAAAAACAATGTATGGTTACAGTATTGTCAGGGGTTTTATTGTGCGGTTTTTAAAAACAAAAATTTTCTCTTTTTTTAATATGTGTTTTAGGGGTGTTCTGATTAATTAGTTTATTAACTTTTTTTTGTTCTTTTTTTTATCTCATGAGAGGGCTTTCACCAGCGATCTACTGATTGCCCATATAATACAGTGCACTCTTATTACAGTGTAGAGTATTATTGCTGTCAGCATTATGTTGACAGCCAATGTTTCATTATGGCGAATGTGAGGGGAGGATTGGTTTATTTCTTTATATTTTTGGAGTTATTTTTTTTAATAACTTTTCTTATATATATTTTTATTGGGCATGGTGGGGGTTAATTATTTTACAAATTGTTTATTTTTAACTTTCTTTTTTAGATAGGAACCATGCAGAATATATTGCCATCTATGGGGAAGGCAATGCACCTGTGGAATCCCCGGCAATAGTTATTACGGCTGGAAATTCCTCAGTTTGAACTTAACCTTTTGGGTTTTTTTTTATAAAGGGGACTTTTAACAGTGATCTTCAGATCGCTTAAATAATACACCCCACTATTATTAAAGTGCAGTATATTTTGCCCTTCAGAATTATGCTAAATGGCTAAGTATTATTATGGCTATAGTCTTTGGCTATAATTTTTTATTTGAAGCAACAAAAAACAAAACATTGATTTTACTTAGTACAGTTAAGTCGTAATTCTGTGGTCAGTCAGCCCACAGTCTAAAGTAAACTCTGCAGTCAGTTGAGTCTATTCTATTAAATATTGGAAAAGGGGATTCCTGCAGATAAAAAACAGAGAATAAGGATCATAAATGTTCCTAATCTCTGTACCTGAGATATGCTTGTGTTATGTAAGAAGCTGTCCATAAACGATATACTTATTAACAACACATATATCTTCATGTAAAAGGGAGAGACTAACATCTCTGCAAGTCTAGATATTACATCTAGCCTGATTGTTATCAGTAATTAATATAAATATTAATTACCTGTCTCGTGGTTGCTCTCTTCCAGCTGACGAGGGTATATGTCACGTACACCTTCTCCCCGGGCATCAGTCACCTGTAAAAAGACACAGTTATGATAACATGTTCCTGATACATGTTACAGACGATAATGTAAATAACACTTTAGGGCCAGATCTACTACACATACATCTTCATGTATAAGGGAGAGACTATAACATCTCTGCAGGTCTAGATATTATATCTAGCCTGATTGTTATCAGTAATTAATATAAATATTAATTACCTGTCTCGTGGTTACTTTCTTGCAGCTGACGGGGGTATATGTCACGTTCACCTTCTCACCGGGCATCAGTCACCTGTAAAAAGACACAGGTATGATAACATGTTCCTGATACATGTTACAGACGCTAATATAAATTACACTCTAGGGCCAGATCTACTACACATGTATCTTCATGTATAAGGGAGAGACCATAACATCTCTGTAGGTCTAGATATTACATCTAGCCTGATTGTTATCAGTAATTAATATAAATATTAATTACCTGTCTCGTGGTTACTTTCTTGCAGCTGACGGGGGTATATGTCACGTTCACCTTCTCACCGGGTATCAGTCACCTGTAAAAAGACACAGGTATGATAACATGTTCCTGATACATGTTACAGACGCTAATATAAATAACACTCTAGGACCTGAACTACTTATCTCAGGAATTATGAAACAGCATAAGAAAAAGCAACAAAAAAACCTGCTGAAACACATTGGGATCAAGCTGAGGTTTTTTTTTACTTATAGTATAGTGTATATTTAATTTTTTTTATTAAATATTTTATCAATTTTTTTATATTATATACAACAGTTAATCAAGTGGGGGGAATGTCTGCCTTTTAATTTAGAAAGGGAGTGCAGAGGGGAATGAATAATTTTATTAAATGTTTTATTCCTCCAGACATTATGCTGACAATATTTTATTATTATTTTATCGACCGTTTCTTTTATTTGCACTTTTTAAACTAATCCTGTAAGTGGGTGTTTACCAGTGATCTTCAGATCATTCATATAATAAAATGCACTGGTTTTATAGTGCAGTATATAATGCCTGTCAGCCTTATGCTGACAATCAATGTTTAGCTATGACTAATGTGAGGGAGGTTTTGGATTATTAACTTTTAGATTTTTTGGGTAATTTTTTCAGAACAATGTGAAAATTAGCACACATGTTGGTGATCACTTCCTGTACCACTATTGATCACCAGATTTGGTGACTATATTGGATTGTGCAATATTGTGCAAACATAGTATTCTCAATAAGAACTGGTCAGAACCGTGCAAAAATTAGCACACGTTTGTCATCACTTTCTGTACGACACTTGATCACCAAATTTGGCGACGCAATATTCTACATGCATAGTTTTCTCTGAAATTACTGGTCAGAACAATGTAAAAATTAGCACACATGCTCGTAATCACTTTCTCTACCACATTTACATATTTTGGCCACCATATGGGATTGCGCAAATTTTGCAAGCATACTTTTTCTCATAAAAACCTGGTCAGCCCAATGTGAAAATCAGCACACATGTCCACAATCACCTTCTCCACCATCATGGGTCATAGCAATCGTGTATTATAACCCGACTGTGCAGCTTGGTCACCTGCATCACTGCTTGCAGCTATATATATATATATATATATATATATATATATATATATATATTTTATTATTAATGTTTTTATTTCATAGCATTTCTGCCTTTCTATTTTTGTCTTTGCCATAAGAGAGCGACCTTTCACCACTGATCTGATTGTTTCTATGAAACACTGCACTACTATTATAGTGCAGTGTATTGTGTCTCTCAGCATTATGCTGATGGGCAGTGGTTATGGCTATCGTTAGGAGTTTTTTATGGGGCTAGAAAGTTTTTTGGGCATTTTTATATATTTTTTTCTGTTTTCTTAATTTTATGTTTGATACAAAAATGTTTTTAAAGGGATGTTTTTGTGGAGGCGGAGTTTTAGTTTTTCTAAATCATTTTATTAACATTGTTTTCTTTTTTTTAGTTTTAACTATTCCCATTAATGGACTTAAAGCAGCCATCTTTCGATAGCTCATAAATTAATAGACTCTAGTAGTGTGACAGTGTCTTATGCCTCTTGGCATTGTTCTAAAAAACAATGTATGGTTACAGTATTGTCAGGGGTTTTATTGTGCGGTTTTTAAAAACAAAAATTTTCTCTTTTTTTAATATGTGTTTTAGGGGTGTTCTGATTAATTAGTTTATTAACTTTTTTTTGTTCTTTTTTTTATCTCATGAGAGGGCTTTCACCAGCGATCTACTGATTGCCCATATAATACAGTGCACTCTTATTACAGTGTAGAGTATTATTGCTGTCAGCATTATGTTGACAGCCATTGTTTCATTATGGCGAATGTGAGGGGAGGGTTGGGTTATTTCTTTATATTTTTGGAGTTATTTTTTTAATAACTTTTCTTATATATATTTTTATTGGGCATGGTGGGGGTTAATTATTTTACAAATTGTTTATTTTTAACTTTCTTTTTTAGATAGGAACCATGCAGAATATATTGCCATCTATGGGGAAGGCAATGCACCTGTGGAATCCCCGGCAATAGTTATTACGGCTGGAAATTCCTCAGTTTGAACTTAACCTTTTGGTTTTTTTTTTTATAAAGGGGACTTTTAACAGTGATCTTCAGATCGCTTAAATAATACACCCCACTATTATTAAAGTGCAGTATATTTTGCCCTTCAGAATTATGCTAAAAGGCTAAGTATTATTATGGCTATAGTCTTTGGCTATAATTTTTTATTTGAAGCAACAAAAAACAAAACATTGATTTTACTTAGTACAGTTAAGTCGTAATTCTGTGGCCAGTCAGCCCACAGTCTAAAGTAAACTCTGCAGTCAGTTGAGTCTATTCTATTAAATATTGGAAAAGGGGATTCCTGCAGATAAAAAACAGAGAATAAGGATCATAAATGTTCCTAATCTCTGTACCTGAGATATGCTTGTGTTATGTAAGAAGCTGTCCATAAACGATATACTTATTAACAACACATATATCTTCATGTAAAAGGGAGAGACTAACATCTCTGCAAGTCTAGATATTACATCTAGCCTGATTGTTATCAGTAATTAATATAAATATTAATTACCTGTCTCGTGGTTGCTCTCTTCCAGCTGACGAGGGTATATGTCACGTACACCTTCTCCCCGGGCATCAGTCACCTGTAAAAAGACACAGTTATGATAACATGTTCCTGATACATGTTACAGACGCTAATGTAAATAACACTTTAGGGCCAGAACTACTACACATACATCTTCATGTATAAGGGAGAGACTATAACATCTCTGCAGGTCTAGATATTATATCTAGCCTGATTGTTATCAGTAATTAATATAAATATTAATTACCTGTCTCGTGGTTACTTTCTTGCAGCTGACGGGGGTATATGTCACGTTCACCTTCTCACCAGGCATCAGTCACCTGTAAAAAGACACAGGTATGATAACATGTTCCTGATACATGTTACAGACGCTAATATAAATAACACTCTAGGGCCAGATCTACTACACATGTATCTTCATGTATAAGGGAGAGACCATAACATCTCTGCAGGTCTAGATATTACATCTAGCCTGATTGTTATCAGTAATTAATATAAATATTAATTACCTGTCTCGTGGTTACTTTCTTGCAGCTGACGGGGGTATATGTCACGTTCACCTTCTCACCGGGTATCAGTCACCTGTAAAAAGACACAGGTATGATAACATGTTCCTGATACATGTTACAGACGCTAATATAAATAACACTCTAGGACCTGAACTACTTATCTCAGGAATTATGAAACAGCATAAGAAAAAGCAACAAAAAAACTGCTGAAACACATTGGGATCAAGCTGAGTTTTTTTTTACTTATAGTATAGTGTATATTTAAATTTTTGTTATTAAATATTTTATCAATTTTTTTTATATTATATACAACAGTTAATCAAGTGGGGGGGAATGTCTGCCTTTTAATTTAGAAAGGGAGTGCGGAGGGGGGGTTGAATAATTTTATTAAATGTTTTATTCCTCCCTACATTATGCTGACAATATTTTATTATTATTTTATCGACCGTTTCTTTTATTTGCACTTTTTAAACTAATCCTGTAAGTGGGTGTTTACCAGTGATCTTCAGATCACTCATATAATAAAATGCACTGGTTTTATAGTGCAGTATATAATGCCTGTCAGCCTTATGCTGACAGACAATGTTTAGCTATGACTAATGTGAGGGAGGTTTTGGAATATTAACTTTTAGATTTTTTGGGTAATTTTTTCAGAACAATGTGAAAATTAGCACACATGTTGGTGATCACTTCCTGTAACACTATTGATCACCAGATTTGGCGACTATATTGGATTGTGCAATATTGTGCAAACATAGTATTCTCAATAAGAACTGGTCAGAACCGTGCAAAAATTAGCACACATGTTTGTCATCACTTTCTGTACGACACTTGATCACCAAATTTGGCGACGCAATATTCTACATGCATAGTTTTCTCTGAAATTACTGGTCAGAACAATGTGAAAATTAGCACACATGCTCGTGATCACTTTCTCTACCACATTTACATATTTTGGCCACCATATGGGATTGCCCAAATTTTGCAAGCATACTTTTTCTCATAAAAACCTGGTCAGCCTAATGTGAAAATCAGCACACATGTCCACAATCACCTTCTCCACCATCAGGGGTCATAGCAATCGTGTATTATAACCCGACTGTGCAGCTTGGTCACCTGCATCGCTGCTTGCAGCTATATATATATATATTTTTTTTTTATTATTAATGTTTTTATTTCATAGCATTTCTGCCTTTCTATTTTTGTCTTTGCCATAAGAGAGCGACCTTTCACCACTGATCTGATTGTTTCTATGAAACACTGCACTACTATTATAGTGCAGTGTATTGTGTCTCTCAGCATTATGCTGATGGAAAGTGGTTATGGCTATCGTTAGGAGTTTTTTATGGGGCTAGAAAGTTTTTTGCGCATTTTTATATATTTTTTTCTGTTTTCTTAATTTTATGTTTGATACAAAAATGTTTTTAAAGGGATGTTTTTGTGGAGGCGGAGTTTTAGTTTTTCTAAATCATTTTATTAACATTGTTTTCTTTTTTTTAGTTTTAACTATTCCCATTAATGGACTTAAAGCAGCCATCTTTCGATAGCTCATAAATTAATAGACTCTAGTAGTGTGACAGTGTCTTATGCCTCTTGGCATTGTTCTAAAAAACAATGTATGGTTACAGTATTGTCAGGGGTTTTATTGTGCGGTTTTTAAAAACAAAAATTTTCTCTTTTTTTAATATGTGTTTTAGGGGTGTTCTGATTAATTAGTTTATTAACTTTTTTTGTTCTTTTTTTTATCTCATGAGAGGGCTTTCACCAGCGATCTACTGATTGCCCATATAATACAGTGCACTCTTATTACAGTGTAGAGTATTATTGCTGTCAGCATTATGTTGACAGCCATTGTTTCATTATGGCGAATGTGAGGGGAGGATTGGGTTATTTCTTTATATTTTTGGAGTTATTTTTTTTAATAACTTTTCTTATATATATTTTTATTGGGCATGGTGGGGGTTAATTATTTTACAAATTGTTTATTTTTAACTTTCTTTTTTAGATAGGAACCATGCAGAATATATTGCCATCTATGGGGAAGGCAATGCACCTGTGGAATCCCCGGCAATAGTTATTATGGCTGGAAATTCCTCAGTTTGAACTTAACCTTTTGGTTTTTTTTTTTTATAAAGGGGACTTTTAACAGTGATCTTCAGATCGCTTAAATAATACACCCCACTATTATTAAAGTGCAGTATATTTTGCCCTTCAAAATTATGCTAAAAGGCTAAGTATTATTATGGCTATAGTCTTTGGCTATAATTTTTTATTTGAAGCAACAAAAAACAAAACATTGATTTTACTTAGTACAGTTAAGTCGTAATTCTGTGGTCAGTCAGCCCACAGTCTAAAGTAAACTCTGCAGTCAGTTGAGTCTATTCTATTAAATATTGGAAAAGGGGATTCCTGCAGATAAAAAACAGAGAATAAGGATCATAAATGTTCCTAATCTCTGTACCTGACATATGCTTGTGTTATGTAAGAAGCTGTCCATAAACGATATACTTATTAACAACACATATATCTTCATGTAAAAGGGAGAGACTAACATCTCTGCAAGTCTAGATATTACATCTAGCCTGATTGTTATCAGTAATTAATATAAATATTAATTACCTGTCTCGTGGTTGCTCTCTTCCAGCTGACGAGGGTATATGTCACGTACACCTTCTCCCCGGGCATCAGTCACCTGTAAAAAGACACAGTTATGATAACATGTTCCTGATACATGTTACAGACGCTAATGTAAATAACACTTTAGGGCCAGAACTACTACACATACATCTTCATGTATAAGGGAGAGACTATAACATCTCTGCAGGTCTAGATATTATATCTAGCCTGATTGTTATCAGTAATTAATATAAATATTAATTACCTGTCTCGTGGTTACTTTCTTGCAGCTGACGGGGGTATATGTCACGTTCACCTTCTCACCGGGCATCAGTCACCTGTAAAAAGACACAGGTATGATAACATGTTCCTGATACATGTTACAGACGCTAATATAAATAACACTCTAGGGCCAGATCTACTACACATGTATCTTCATGTATAAGGGAGAGACCATAACATCTCTGCAGGTCTAGATATTACATCTAGCCTGATTGTTATCAGTAATTAATATAAATATTAATTACCTGTCTCGTGGTTACTTTCTTGCAGCTGACGGGGGTATATGTCACGTTCACCTTCTCACCGGGTATCAGTCACCTGTAAAAAGACACAGGTATGATAACATGTTCCTGATACATGTTACAGACGCTAATATAAATAACACTCTAGGACCTGAACTACTTATCTCAGGAATTATGAAACAGCATAAGAAAAAGCAACAAAAAAAACTGCTGAAACACATTGGGATCAAGCTGAGTTTTTTTTACTTATAGTATAGTGTATATTTAATTTTTTTAAATTAAATATTTTATCAAATTTTTTTATATTATATACAACAGTTAATCAAGTGGGGGGAATGTCTGTCTTTTAATTTAGAAAGGGAGTGCGGAGGGGGGGGGGGGTTGAATAATTTTATTAAATGTTTTATTCCTCCCTACATTATGCTGACAATATTTTATTATTATTTTATCGACTGTTTCTTTTATTTGCACTTTTTAAACTAATCCTGTAAGTGGGTGTTTACCAGTGATCTTCAGATCACTCATATAATAAAATGCACTGGTTTTATAGTGCAGTATATAATGCCTGTCAGCCTTATGCTGACAGACAATGTTTAGCTATGACTAATGTGAGGGAGGTTTTGGAATATTAACTTTTAGATTTTTTGGGTAATTTTTTCAGAACAATGTGAAAATTAGCACACATGTTGGTGATCACTTCCTGTACCACTATTGATCATCAGATTTGGCGACTATATTGGATTGTGCAATATTGTGCAAACATAGTATTCTCAATAAGAACTGGTCAGAACCGTGCAAAAATTAGCACACGTTTGTCATCACTTTCTGTACGACACTTGATCACCAAATTTGGCGACGCAATATTCTACATGCATAGTTTTCTCTGAAATTACTGGTCAGAACAATGTGAAAATTAGCACACATGCTCGTGATCACTTTCTCTACCACATTTACATATTTTGGCCACCATATGGGATTGCGCAAATTTTGCAAGCATACTTTTTCTCATAAAAACCTGGTCAGCCTAATGTGAAAATCAGCACACATGTCCACAATCACCTTCTCCACCATCAGGGGTCATAGCAATCGTGTATTATAACCCGACTGTGCAGCTTGGTCACCTGCATCACTGCTTGCAGCTATATATATATATATATATATATATATATATATATATATATATTTTATTATTAATGTTTTTATTTCATAGCATTTCTGCCTTTCTATTTTTGTCTTTGCCATAAGAGAGCGACCTTTCACCACTGATCTGATTGTTTCTATGAAACACTGCACTACTATTATAGTGCAGTGTATTGTGTCTCTCAGCATTATGCTGATGGAAAGTGGTTATGGCTATCGTTAGGAGTTTTTTATGGGGCTAGAAAGTTTTTTGCGCATTTTTATATATTTTTTTCTGTTTTCTTAATTTTATGTTTGATACAAAAATGTTTTTAAAGGGATGTTTTTGTGGAGGCGGAGTTTTAGTTTTTCTAAATCATTTTATTAACATTGTTTTCTTTTTTTTAGTTTTAACTATTCCCATTAATGGACTTAAAGCAGCCATCTTTCGATAGCTCATAAATTAATAGACTCTAGTAGTGTGACAGTGTCTTATGCCTCTTGGCATTGTTCTAAAAAACAATGTATGGTTACAGTATTGTCAGGGGTTTTATTGTGCGGTTTTTAAAAACAAAAATTTTCTCTTTTTTTAATATGTGTTTTAGGGGTGTTCTGATTAATTAGTTTATTAACTTTTTTTTGTTCTTTTTTTTATCTCATGAGAGGGCTTTCACCAGCGATCTACTGATTGCCCATATAATACAGTGCACTCTTATTACAGTGTAGAGTATTATTGCTGTCAGCATTATGTTGACAGCCAATGTTTCATTATGGCGAATGTGAGGGGAGGATTGGTTTATTTCTTTATATTTTTGGAGTTATTTTTTTTAATAACTTTTCTTATATATATTTTTATTGGGCATGGTGGGGGTTAATTATTTTACAAATTGTTTATTTTTAACTTTCTTTTTTAGATAGGAACCATGCAGAATATATTGCCATCTATGGGGAAGGCAATGCACCTGTGGAATCCCCGGCAATAGTTATTACGGCTGGAAATTCCTCAGTTTGAACTTAACCTTTTGGGTTTTTTTTTATAAAGGGGACTTTTAACAGTGATCTTCAGATCGCTTAAATAATACACCCCACTATTATTAAAGTGCAGTATATTTTGCCCTTCAGAATTATGCTAAATGGCTAAGTATTATTATGGCTATAGTCTTTGGCTATAATTTTTTATTTGAAGCAACAAAAAACAAAACATTGATTTTACTTAGTACAGTTAAGTCGTAATTCTGTGGTCAGTCAGCCCACAGTCTAAAGTAAACTCTGCAGTCAGTTGAGTCTATTCTATTAAATATTGGAAAAGGGGATTCCTGCAGATAAAAAACAGAGAATAAGGATCATAAATGTTCCTAATCTCTGTACCTGAGATATGCTTGTGTTATGTAAGAAGCTGTCCATAAACGATATACTTATTAACAACACATATATCTTCATGTAAAAGGGAGAGACTAACATCTCTGCAAGTCTAGATATTACATCTAGCCTGATTGTTATCAGTAATTAATATAAATATTAATTACCTGTCTCGTGGTTGCTCTCTTCCAGCTGACGAGGGTATATGTCACGTACACCTTCTCCCCGGGCATCAGTCACCTGTAAAAAGACACAGTTATGATAACATGTTCCTGATACATGTTACAGACGATAATGTAAATAACACTTTAGGGCCAGATCTACTACACATACATCTTCATGTATAAGGGAGAGACTATAACATCTCTGCAGGTCTAGATATTATATCTAGCCTGATTGTTATCAGTAATTAATATAAATATTAATTACCTGTCTCGTGGTTACTTTCTTGCAGCTGACGGGGGTATATGTCACGTTCACCTTCTCACCGGGCATCAGTCACCTGTAAAAAGACACAGGTATGATAACATGTTCCTGATACATGTTACAGACGCTAATATAAATTACACTCTAGGGCCAGATCTACTACACATGTATCTTCATGTATAAGGGAGAGACCATAACATCTCTGTAGGTCTAGATATTACATCTAGCCTGATTGTTATCAGTAATTAATATAAATATTAATTACCTGTCTCGTGGTTACTTTCTTGCAGCTGACGGGGGTATATGTCACGTTCACCTTCTCACCGGGTATCAGTCACCTGTAAAAAGACACAGGTATGATAACATGTTCCTGATACATGTTACAGACGCTAATATAAATAACACTCTAGGACCTGAACTACTTATCTCAGGAATTATGAAACAGCATAAGAAAAAGCAACAAAAAAACCTGCTGAAACACATTGGGATCAAGCTGAGGTTTTTTTTTACTTATAGTATAGTGTATATTTAATTTTTTTTATTAAATATTTTATCAATTTTTTTATATTATATACAACAGTTAATCAAGTGGGGGGAATGTCTGCCTTTTAATTTAGAAAGGGAGTGCGGAGGGGAATGAATAATTTTATTAAATGTTTTATTCCTCCAGACATTATGCTGACAATATTTTATTATTATTTTATCGACCGTTTCTTTTATTTGCACTTTTTAAACTAATCCTGTAAGTGGGTGTTTACCAGTGATCTTCAGATCACTCATATAATAAAATGCACTGGTTTTATAGTGCAGTATATAATGCCTGTCAGCCTTATGCTGACAGACAATGTTTAGCTATGACTAATGTGAGGGAGGTTTTGGAATATTAACTTTTAGATTTTTTGGGTAATTTTTTCAGAACAATGTGAAAATTAGCACACATGTTGGTGATCACTTCCTGTAACACTATTGATCACCAGATTTGGCGACTATATTGGATTGTGCAATATTGTGCAAACATAGTATTCTCAATAAGAACTGGTCAGAACCGTGCAAAAATTAGCACACATGTTTGTCATCACTTTCTGTACGACACTTGATCACCAAATTTGGCGACGCAATATTCTACATGCATAGTTTTCTCTGAAATTACTGGTCAGAACAATGTGAAAATTAGCACACATGCTCGTGATCACTTTCTCTACCACATTTACATATTTTGGCCACCATATGGGATTGCCCAAATTTTGCAAGCATACTTTTTCTCATAAAAACCTGGTCAGCCTAATGTGAAAATCAGCACACATGTCCACAATCACCTTCTCCACCATCAGGGGTCATAGCAATCGTGTATTATAACCCGACTGTGCAGCTTGGTCACCTGCATCGCTGCTTGCAGCTATATATATATATATATATATTTTTTTTTTATTATTAATGTTTTTATTTCATAGCATTTCTGCCTTTCTATTTTTGTCTTTGCCATAAGAGAGCGACCTTTCACCACTGATCTGATTGTTTCTATGAAACACTGCACTACTATTATAGTGCAGTGTATTGTGTCTCTCAGCATTATGCTGATGGAAAGTGGTTATGGCTATCGTTAGGAGTTTTTTATGGGGCTAGAAAGTTTTTTGCGCATTTTTATATATTTTTTTCTGTTTTCTTAATTTTATGTTTGATACGAAAATGTTTTTAAAGGGATGTTTTTGTGGAGGCGGAGTTTTAGTTTTTCTAAATCATTTTATTAACATTGTTTTCTTTTTTTTAGTTTTAACTATTCCCATTAATGGACTTAAAGCAGCCATCTTTCGATAGCTCATAAATTAATAGACTCTAGTAGTGTGACAGTGTCTTATGCCTCTTGGCATTGTTCTAAAAAACAATGTATGGTTACAGTATTGTCAGGGGTTTTATTGTGCGGTTTTTAAAAACAAAAATTTTCTCTTTTTTTAATATGTGTTTTAGGGGTGTTCTGATTAATTAGTTTATTAACTTTTTTTGTTCTTTTTTTTATCTCATGAGAGGGCTTTCACCAGCGATCTACTGATTGCCCATATAATACAGTGCACTCTTATTACAGTGTAGAGTATTATTGCTGTCAGCATTATGTTGACAGCCATTGTTTCATTATGGCGAATGTGAGGGGAGGATTGGGTTATTTCTTTATATTTTTGGAGTTATTTTTTTTAATAACTTTTCTTATATATATTTTTATTGGGCATGGTGGGGGTTAATTATTTTACAAATTGTTTATTTTTAACTTTCTTTTTTAGATAGGAACCATGCAGAATATATTGCCATCTATGGGGAAGGCAATGCACCTGTGGAATCCCCGGCAATAGTTATTATGGCTGGAAATTCCTCAGTTTGAACTTAACCTTTTGGTTTTTTTTTTTTATAAAGGGGACTTTTAACAGTGATCTTCAGATCGCTTAAATAATACACCCCACTATTATTAAAGTGCAGTATATTTTGCCCTTCAAAATTATGCTAAAAGGCTAAGTATTATTATGGCTATAGTCTTTGGCTATAATTTTTTATTTGAAGCAACAAAAAACAAAACATTGATTTTACTTAGTACAGTTAAGTCGTAATTCTGTGGTCAGTCAGCCCACAGTCTAAAGTAAACTCTGCAGTCAGTTGAGTCTATTCTATTAAATATTGGAAAAGGGGATTCCTGCAGATAAAAAACAGAGAATAAGGATCATAAATGTTCCTAATCTCTGTACCTGACATATGCTTGTGTTATGTAAGAAGCTGTCCATAAACGATATACTTATTAACAACACATATATCTTCATGTAAAAGGGAGAGACTAACATCTCTGCAAGTCTAGATATTACATCTAGCCTGATTGTTATCAGTAATTAATATAAATATTAATTACCTGTCTCGTGGTTGCTCTCTTCCAGCTGACGAGGGTATATGTCACGTACACCTTCTCCCCGGGCATCAGTCACCTGTAAAAAGACACAGTTATGATAACATGTTCCTGATACATGTTACAGACGCTAATATAAATAACACTCTAGGACCTGAACTACTTATCTCAGGAATTATGAAACAGCATAAGAAAAAGCAACAAAAAAAACTGCTGAAACACATTGGGATCAAGCTGAGTTTTTTTTACTTATAGTATAGTGTATATTTAATTTTTTTAAATTAAATATTTTATCAAATTTTTTTATATTATATACAACAGTTAATCAAGTGGGGGGAATGTCTGTCTTTTAATTTAGAAAGGGAGTGCGGAGGGGGGGGGTTGAATAATTTTATTAAATGTTTTATTCCTCCCTACATTATGCTGACAATATTTTATTATTATTTTATCGACTGTTTCTTTTATTTGCACTTTTTAAACTAATCCTGTAAGTGGGTGTTTACCAGTGATCTTCAGATCACTCATATAATAAAATGCACTGGTTTTATAGTGCAGTATATAATGCCTGTCAGCCTTATGCTGACAGACAATGTTTAGCTATGACTAATGTGAGGGAGGTTTTGGAATATTAACTTTTAGATTTTTTGGGTAATTTTTTCAGAACAATGTGAAAATTAGCACACATGTTGGTGATCACTTCCTGTACCACTATTGATCACCAGATTTGGCGACTATATTGGATTGTGCAATATTGTGCAAACATAGTATTCTCAATAAGAACTGGTCAGAACCGTGCAAAAATTAGCACACGTTTGTCATCACTTTCTGTACGACACTTGAGCACCAAATTTGGCGACGCAATATTCTACATGCATAGTTTTCTCTGAAATTACTGGTCAGAACAATGTGAAAATTAGCACACATGCTCGTGATCACTTTCTCTACCACATTTACATATTTTGGCCACCATATGGGATTGCGCAAATTTTGCAAGCATACTTTTTCTCATAAAAACCTGGTCAGCCTAATGTGAAAATCAGCACACATGTCCACAATCACCTTTTCCACCATCAGGGGTCATAGCAATCGTGTATTATAACCCGACTGTGCAGCTTGGTCACCTGCATCGCTGCTTGCAGCTATATATATATATATATATATATTTTATTATTAATGTTTTTATTTCATAGCATTTCTGCCTTTCTATTTTTGTCTTTGCCATAAGAGAGCGACCTTTCACCACTGATCTGATTGTTTCTATGAAACACTGCGCTACTATTATAGTGCAGTGTATTGTGTCTCTCACCATTATGCTGATGGGCAGTGGTTATGGCTATCGTTAGGAGTTTTTTATGGGGCTAGAAATTTTTTTGGCATTTTTATATATTTTTTTCTGTTTTCTTAATTTTATGTTTGATACAAAAATGTTTTTAAAGGGATGTTTTTGTGGAGGCGGAGTTTTAGTATTTTTTTATTATTTTATTAACATTGTTTTGTTTTTTTTAGTTTTAACTATTCCCATTAAGGGACTTAAAGCAGCCATCTTTCAATAGCTCATAAATTTATAGACTCTAGTAGTGTGACAGTGTCTTATGCCTCTTGGCATTGTTCTAAAAAACAATGTATGGTTACAGTATTGTCAGGGGTTTTATTGTGCGGTTTTTAAAAACAAAAATGTTCTCTTTTTTTAATATGTTTTTTAGGGGTGTTCTGATTAATTAGTTTATTAACTTTTTTTATCTCATGAGAGGGCTTTCACCAGCGATCTACTGATCGTTCATATAATACAGTGCACTCTTATTACAGTGTAGAGTATTATTGCTGTCAGCATTATGTTGACAGCCAATGTTTCATTATGGCGAATGTGAGGGGAGGGTTGGGTTATTTCTTTATATTTTTGGGGTTATTTTTTGAATAACTTTTTCTTATATATATTTTTATAGGGCATGGTGGGGGTTAATTATTTTACAAATTGTTTATTTTTAACTTTCTTTTTTAGATAGGAACCATGCAGAATATATTGCCATCTATGGGGAAGGCAATGCACCTGTGGAATCCCCGGCAATAGTTATTCCGGCTGGAAATTCCTCAGTTTGAACTTAACCTTTAGGGTTTTTTTTTATAAAGGGGACTTTTAACAGTGATCTTCAGATCGCTTATATAATACACCTCACTATTATTAAAGTGCAGTATATTTTGCCCTTCAGAATTATGCTAAAAGGCTAAGTATTATTATGGCTATAGTCTTTGGCTATAATTTTTTATTTGAAGCAACAAAAAACAAAACATTGATTTTACTTAGTACAGTTAAGTCGTAATTCTGTGGTCAGTCAGCCCACAGTCTAAAGTAAACTCTGCAGTCAGTTGAGTCTATTCTATTAAATATTGGAAAAGGGGATTCCTGCAGATAAAAAACAGAGAATAAGGATCATAAATGTTCCTAATCTCTGTACCTGAGATATGCTTGTGTTATGTAAGAAGCTGTCCATAAACGATATACTTATTAACAACACATATATCTTCATGTAAAAGGGAGAGACTAACATCTCTGCAAGTCTAGATATTACATCTAGCCTGATTGTTATCAGTAATTAATATAAATATTAATTACCTGTCTCGTGGTTGCTCTCTTCCAGCTGACGAGGGTATATGTCACGTACACCTTCTCCCCGGGCATCAGTCACCTGTAAAAAGACACAGTTATGATAACATGTTCCTGATACATGTTACAGACGCTAATGTAAATAACACTTTAGGGCCAGAACTACTACACATATATCTTCATGTATAAGGGAGAGACTATAACATCTCTGCAGGTCTAGATATTATATCTAGCCTGATTGTTATCAGTAATTAATATAAATATTAATTACCTGTCTCGTGGTTACTTTCTTGCAGCTGACGGGGGTATATGTCACATTCACCTTCTCACCGGGCATCAGTCACCTGTAAAAAGACACAGGTATGATAACATGTTCCTGATACATGTTACAGACGCTAATATAAATAACACTCTAGGGCCAGAACTACTACACATGTATCTTTATGTATAAGTTAGAGACGATAACATCTCTGCAGGTCTAAATATTACATCTAGCCTGATTGTTATCAGTAATTAATATAAATATTAATTACCTGTCTCGTGGTTACTTTCTTGCAGCTGATGCGGGTATATGTCACGTTCACTTTCTCACCGGGTATCAGTCTCCTGTAAAAAGACACAGGTATGATAACATGTTCCTGATACATGTTACAGACGCTAATATAAATAACACTCTAGGACCTGAACTACTTATCTCAGGAATTATGAAACAGCATAAGAAAAAGCAACAAAAAAATCTGCTGAAACACATTGGGATCAAGCTGAGGTTTTTTTTTTACTTATAGTATAGTGTATATTTAAATTTTTTTTAATTAAATATTTTATCTAAAATTGTTATATTATATTCAACAGTTAATCAAGTAAGGGAAATGTATGCCTTTTAATTTTGAAAGGGGGTGGGAAGGGGGGGGTTTGAATAATTATATTAAATGTTTTATTCCTCCCTACATTAGGCTGACAATATTTTTTTTAATTATTTTATCGACCGTTTCTTTTTATTTGACGGGCGCATTGGATTGTGCAATATTCTGCAAACATAGTTTTCTCTAAAAGAACTAGTCAGAAAAGTGCTTAAATAGCACATATGTATGTCATCACTTTCTGTATAACAATTGATCACCAGATTTGGCAGCCATATTTGATTGCGCAATATTCTGCATGCATAGTTTTCTCTGAAATTACTGGTCAGAACAATGTGAAAATTAGCACACATGTTCGTGATCACTTTCTCTACCACATTTACATGGTTTGGCCACCATATTGGATTGCACAATATTTTGCAAGCATACCTTTCTCTTAAATAATGGGTCTGCACTATGTTAAGGAAACACTGATCTTTGACTTTGTGTCCCCCATTCACCCCTCTCTCACACACACACACACACACACACACCATCTCTGCCCCCCCCCCTTTCCAGCACTATCCCTGTAACCACTAGCCCCCTCCCCCCCTGCCCAGCACCATCTCTGCTCACCCCCCCCCTTCCTTACCAGGGTGCTTCCAGCTGTTGCAAAACTACAACTCCCAGCATTCTGGAGTCACCCTGGTTAGCAAACATTAATCTATGTCCTATAGCTATTCCCTATCTATCTATCTATTTATCTATCTATAAACAGGAGAATATTTATCTGTCTATTTATCTCAGTGTTTCCTAACCAGGGTGCCTCCAGCTGAAGTGAGGTTGTGTGATTGTGTGCTCCAGGAGAACCAGAGAACAACAGGATTTCCATCAGCCCTTCCCCAGGTTTGTGGCAGCCTTTGGGGAAAGGCCTCCCTGCATGGCCTCCCTCCCTGCATCCCATACTAGGCTGGCAGGGGGTGGAAGAGACATTGCAATGGCCAACTCCCAGGAGGGGGTGAGGAGGTCCACCAGGGTCTGCAGCAATGCGGAGCCCACTCCCCTGTCAATGGCTGGAAGCCGCCAGGCTGCAAGCATGTCTGCAAGCAAGGCTACAAACAAGGCTGCAGGAAAAGGCCTGCATGGAGGTGAGGAAAAGCACAGGAAGGCTTCACCATTCCCATTAACCGACTCCATGCACTCAGTGCCTTTTTTTATGTTTTAGTGACAGTGGAAAAGGGAAGACTCACAACAGATCTATACACAAAGGAGACGGACAGAAACACCTTACTGAGGTACGACAGCTGCCATCCTAGGCCTCCCTACCCTTTAGCCAGATGCTGATGGCAGGGAGGATTACCGATACTCCAGACAAGAGGGATAGAGCCCTTGATAAAATGGTAACCAATTTCAAACAACGGGGGAACCCAGACAATTTAGTTCTCAAACAGAGACTCAGGGTAACTGATGGACATGGTAGGATGGACAGGAGACAGGAGGGAACAGTGTCATCTAAACAGGATCGGATAGCTTCCGTTAGTACATATAACGATTTGTCACCTAAGATTGGAAGGATTTTATGTCAACATTGGCATTTGTTAGGTGGACATAGCAATATCCCCGAATTTGGCTCTCCTCCCCTTATGTCCTACAGGAGGACCACAAGCCTGAAGGATGGATTAGTGAAGGCAGACGTTTCTACTAAAACACCAAGTACACAAAGTTATATTACATCCATCAAGAGAGGTAGTTACCCATGCAGGGTTTGTGTCAACTGTAGGTACATGCAAAAAGGAGAATTTTTTGTACATCACTCTACCAAAGTCTCATACCCGATTAAACAATACCTGACATGCAACTTAAGTTATGTGGTCGATGTCCTGTGGTGCCCATGTGGTCTCCTCTATGTGGGGGAGACCACATGGGACATGAAAACTAGATTAAATCAACACAGGTATACGATTGGGAAAACGTAAAACAGATTTGCCAGTACCGAAACATTTCATTGAACATGGCCATTGTGAAGGTGATCTTAAATTCATGATCCTCGACCATGTCCCACCGATGAAACGTGGGGGGGACAGACAGGGAATCTTGAAAAGTAGAGAGCTATATTGGATTTTTGTTTTGAATTCATTAAAACCCAATGGAATAAATGTCGAGTTCAAGGTATTTTCAATTGTGGTGGGAAGATAGGCCTAATCTTGACATAGCCTCAGAGCGTGAACTGATCACTTTCCATGTAATATCAGTACAATATAAGTTTGATTGACTCTGTTATTGAGATTATAAAAGATGTAATACTAATAATTTTCTTTTTCTTTTTCTTGCAGTGACTCTATGGGATGCATCTACACTCACAGCCGGACTTTTTTATTTTTTGTTTTTTTATTTTTTCATTTGCTTATCTGTAAAAATTGTTGAATAAACATTACTTGCCCAATATTTTTGAGTCTTAAGGTCTGAGACATCGGGACGTATGCAGGAGTGTGGTTAAAGAAAAATATATTTTTATTCTTATTTTAATTTTAATTTTAATATTTTTTTATTTTTCAATTTTTTTATATTTTTCTGTTTTCTTTCTTTCTACTTTTTATTTTTTATTTATTTTATTATTTCTTTATTTTTCATTTTTCATTTACTTTATTTTATTCATTTATTTATTTATTATTATGCAGCTGTGGTCTAGACAAGAGTGTCCTTTAATATGTCCTGGAAAGGATAAAATGGTGTTTGTGTGGGTATCTCCCTGGGCAACTGTCTGATTGATGGAGCCCAGGGATGGCACCAACGCATGGGGGACTAGTTCTCGAGACACAGCTGCTGAGTCCTGGCCTCTGTACACCTTTGTGCAATGTGCTTTTTGATATGGACACATATGTGTTATGCACCCATTTGCTATGGGAACCACATAAATGGCTGCTATCTATTTATTTTATTTTCATTTATTTTTATGTCTTTTGTTAGGGGCATAATTCCCTGACTAAAGATGACTCCTAAAGCGAGCAGACTGCTTCTGGGCATGGCAGATGGTTGCCTTGGTTACCAGCACGCTCCTTACTTGCATACTTCCTGTCCCGTATATGACCTTAGCTTTTCTGTGAACGCTGTAGATCGCTTTCGGCGCACAGGTGCATTGGCGCTTTACAGAGACCTGCGTGCAGGTGCATTGTCTATGTTTACAAATGGAAAAACGGAACTACACGTGAGTCCCAGTGAGTGTTCAGCTCCCATAGCAACTGCATGTATACTGTTTTTAATTCACACAGGTTGTGATTATTGTCTTAATCATGACCCTTAAGGATATGAGTACACTTATGGGAAATCGGGGATGATATTTATGTAATCAAGGTACATGACGTGAAACATTTTTGTGCACTGTCATGATTTTTATATGCATTATTGACACTATATTTATATTCACTCATGTTTTGCTATTTTGTTCACTTAATTGATGTATTTGTAACACAGTTGGTACTAATTGGGTACCCCTATATGGCTAGGTTTCCACTTGTTTTTTTTTTCTGGCAGTTTTTGGAAAACTACCACTGCAGTTTTTGAGCCAAAGCCAGAAGTGTATTCAAAAGGAATAGGACATATAAAGGAAGGACTTACACTTCTTCTCCCTTATGGATCCACTTCTGACTTTAGCTCAAAAACTGCGGTGGCAGTTTTCCAAAAACTGCCAGAAAAAAAGTGGAAACTTAGCCTTAATGGAGTGTATTTGCACTGTTGTACTGAGCTTGAGAATGGCTAGGAGAGCTAGCTGAATAGTTGCTACTGACACTTATTTATTTATGGAATAAAACCTTGGATTTTTTTTGGAAATCGTGTGCTGTGGATATCCGTTTTCCTGTACTTTATATGGACCCAGGTCTGGACTCCACGGGCACCGCTCACTAGATTCACATTGAGGTGCTGCTTTCCTCCTTTTGGATATCTATCTATCTATCTATCTATCTATCTATCTTTATCAGTGTTTCCTAACTGTGTCCCCTATATACCCCCCACACACACCATCTATGCCCCCCCCCTTTTCCAACACTATCCCTGTAGCCACTAGCCCCCCACTTCCCAGCCCTATCCATGCTCACCCCCCCCCCCCCCCAGAACAATCCCAGCTCATCCCCCCCCCCTTTCCTTACCAGGGTGCCTCCAGCTGTTGCAAAACTAGAACTCCCAGCATACTGCGAGTTGTAGTTTTGCAACAGCTGGAGGGTTGGGAAACAGATATATAGATAGATATCAGTGTTTCCTGAAGAGGGTGCCTCCAGCTGTTGCAAAACTACAACTTTCAGCATGCTGGAGTCACCGTGGTTAGGAAACCTTGATCTACATCCTAAATCCATTCCCTATCTATCTATCTATCTACCTATCTCAGTGTTTCCTAACTCTGTGTCCCCCATTCACCCCCCACACACACAAACACCATCTCTTCCCCCCCCCGCCCTTTCGAGCACTATCCCTGTAACCACTAGCCCCCCCCCCCCCCTTCCCTGCACCATCCCTGCTCACCCTGGTACGGAAACATTGATCTATGTCCCATATCTTTTCCCTATCTATCTATCTTCCTATCAATCTATTTATCTCAGTGTTTCCCAACCAGGGTGCCTCCATCGGTTGCAAAACTACAACTCCCAGCATGCTGGGTGATTGTAGTTTTAAATCCTATATACACACTAGAACACCAATTTTATACATAAATAGTAAACTTTATTGAGAACATCATTTAATAAAAACAGTTAAAAGGGACAGTATAGCCAGACAAAAAGGAGTTGGTAAGGCAGGTAGTATATTGTTGGTTAGTATAAATGCAAAAATGCAAAACATGACATAGTTATTCCTAACTACAGAGTAGGGCCACCAGTATAACAATAATTATAAGTTACACATAACAGTCATGTAAAAGATTGCACCAAAAAACAAAGCTAACCTAAATAAGGAGGTCACTGCATAAATAGCCTCCAGCGAGTGGTCAGGAGAAAGGGGAAAGGCAAGTAATGGTGTGCAATTAGAGCACAGAATATCAGCATTACCATAAGGCTTCCCCACTCACAAAGCACAGGCTGGGAGACATAGACAGTGTACCTACCTACACAACACCAGTACTGGGTGTTGGGGTACTGGTGTTGTGTAGGTAGGTACACTGTCTATGTCTCCCAGCCTGTGCTTTGTGAGTGGGGAAGCCTTATGGTAATGCTGATATTCTGTGCTCTAATTGCACACCCTTACTTGCCTTTCCCCTTTCTCCTGACCACTCGCTGGAGGCTATTTATGCAGTGACCTCCTTATTTAGGTTAGCTTTGTTTTTTGGTGCAATCTTTTACATGACTGTTATGTGTAACTTATAATTATTGTTATACTGGTGGCCCTACTCTGTAGTTAGGAATAACTATGTCATGTTTTGCATTTTTGCATTTATACTAACCAACAATATACTACCTGCCTTACCAACTCCTTTTTGTCTGGCTATACTGTCCCTTTTAACTGTTTTTATTAAATGATGTTCTCAATAAAGTTTACTGTTTATGTATAAAATTGGTGTTCTAGTGTGTATATAGGATTTATTGTTAGTCATCAACACACTCGACTTTAAATATATTGGTATTTTTGCCCTTTCTTTAGATTTAGTGATTGTAGTTTTGCAACAGCTGGAGGCACCCTGTTCATGAAACACTGATCTCTGCTCTATCTATCTATCTAGCTTTATCAGTGTTTCCTAACTCTGTGTTCCCCATTCCCCCCCCACACACATAAACACCATCTCTTCCCCCCTTTCCAGCACTATCACTGTAACCATTAGCCCCCCCCCCTTCCCAGCACCATCCCTGCTTCCCCCCCCTTCCTTACCAGGGTGCTTCCAGCTGTTGCAAAAATACCACTCCCAGCATGCTGGAGTCACCCTGATTTGGAAATATTGATCTATGTCCTATATCTATTCCCTATCTATTTATCTATTTATCTCAGTGTTTCCCAACCAGGGTGCCTCCAGCAGTGTCAAAACTACAACTCCCAGCATGCTACGAGTTGTAGTTTTGCAAGAGCTGGAGGGTTGGGAAACACTGATAGATAGATAGATAGATAGATCAGTGTTTCCTGAAGAGGGTGCCTCCAGCTCTTGCAAAACTACAACTTCCAGCATGCTGGAGTCACCCTGGTTAGGAAACATTGATCTATGTCCTATATCCATTCCCTATCTAACTATCTATCTCAGTGTTTCCCAACCAGGGTGCCTCCAGTGATTGCAGAACTACAACCCCCAGCATGCTGGGTGTTGTAGTTTTGCAACAGCTGGAGGCACCCTGTTCAGGAAACACAGATCTCTGCTCTATCTATCTATCTATCTATCTTTATCAGTGTTTCCTAACTCTGTGTGCCCCATTCACCCCCCCCCACACACACACAAACACACAAACACCATCTCTTCCCCCCCTTTCCAGCAGTATCCCTGTAACCACTAGCCACCCCACCCCCCCTTCCCAGCACCATCCCTGCTCACCCTGGTATGGAAACATTGATGTTTGTCCCATATCTATTCCCTATTTTCTCAGTGTTTCTTAACTCTGTGTCCCCCATTCACCCCCCCCCCACACACACACAAACACCATCTCAGCCCCCCCCTTTTCCTGCACTATCCCTGTAACCACTAGCCCCCCTTCCCAGCACCATCACCCTGGTAAGGAAACATTGATCTATATGTCCTATATCTATTTGGGTTGAGAAACACTGATAGATAGATAGATAGATAGATCAGTGTTTCCTGAAGAGGGTGCCTCCAGCTGTTGCAAAACTACAACTTCCAGCATGCTGGAGTCACCCTGGTTAGGAAACATTGATCTATGTCCTATATCCATTCCCCATCTAACTATCTATCTCAGTGTTTCCCAACCAGGGTGCCTCCAGTGATTGCAGAACTACAACTCCCAGCATACTGGGTGTTGTCTTTTTGCAACAGCTGGATGCACCCTGTTCAGGAAACACCTATCTCTGCTCTATCTATCTATCTATCTTTATCAGTGTTTCCTAACTCTGTGTGCCCCATTCACCCCCCCCCCCACACACACACACACAAACACCCCCCCCCCCCCTTCCCGGCACCATCCCTGCTCACCCTGGTTCGGAAACATTGATGTATGTCCCATATCTATTCCCTATCTATCTCAGTGTTTCTTAACTCTGTGTCCCCCATTCACACCCCCCCCCCCACACACACACAGCCCCCCCCCTTTTCCAGCACTATCCCTGTAACCACTAGCCCCCCTTCCCATCATCCTGGTAAGGAAGCATTGATCTATATGTCCTATATCTATTTGGGTTGAGAAACACTGATAGATAGAGAGATACATCAGTGTTTCCTGAAGAGGGTGCCTCCAGCTGTTGCAAAACTACAACTTCCAGCATGCTGGAGTCACCCTGGTAAGGAAACATTGATCCAAGCCCTATATCTATTCCCTATCTATCTATCTATCTTCATCAGTGTTTCCTAACTCTGTGTCCCTCATACACCCCCCACCCCCCCCCCACACCATCTCTGCCCCCCTTTTCCAGCACTATCCCTGTAGCCACTACCCCCCCACTTCCCAGCACCATCCCTGCTCACCCCCCAGCACCATCCCTGCTCACCCCTCACCCCACCAGCACCATCCCTGCTCCCCCTCCCCCTTTTCCTTACCAGGGTGCCTCCAGCTGTTGCAAAACTACAAATCCCAGCATACTGCGAGTCGTAGTTTTGCAACAGTTTGAGGGTTGAGAAACAGATATATTGATAGATAGAAGCCTCCAGCTGTTTCAAAACTACAACTTCCAGCATGCTGGAGTTACCCTGGTTAGGAAACATTGATCTATGTCCTATATCCATTCCCTATCTATCTATCTATCTATCTATCTCAGTGTTTCCCAACCAGGGTGCCTCCAGCGGTTGCAAAACTACAACTCCCAGCATACTGGGTGTTGTAGTTTTGCAACAGCTGGAGGCACCCTGTTCAGGAAACACTGATCTCTGCTCTATCTATCAATGTATCTTTATCAGTGTTTCCTAACTCTGTGTCCCCCATTCACCCCCCCCCCCCCCACACACACATACACACAAACACCATCTCTTCACCCCCTTTCCAGCACTATCCCTGCTCACCCTGGTACGGAAACATTGATATATGTCCCATATCAATTCCCTATCTATCTATCTATCTATCTATCTCTCTCTGTTTCTTAACTCTGTGTCCCCCATTCACCCCCCCCTCCCCCGCCCTTTTCCAGCACTATCCCTGTAACCACTAGCCCCCCTTCCCAGAACCATCACCCAGGTTAGGAAACATTGATCTATGTCCTATACATAGGCGTGCACAGCCTATTGCATTAGGGTGTGCACCCTAAAGCACAAACTCACTCCGCGCACGCGTGTGTGTTTATGTATGTATATACATATATACATACATATTCACACACACACACACACACACACTCCTGCTTGCATAGTGTAGGAGGATTGGATCCAGGGCAAGTTTTAGGCTTAGCGTGGCCATGGGCAAAATCAGAAGTGGGGTCCCAAAAGTCGTAATAGTGCACTAATTAGCACATTAATTAGCACTAATTAGCACTGATTAGCACATTTTTGGTCACTTCAAATACCATAAAAAATATCTAAAAAGCAAAAAAAAAATAAAAATGGTACCGATAAAAACTACAAATCACAGCGCTAAAAATTACCCAAAACGCACTGGAGGTTCACTTTTCTTTTATGATGTCACCTTTTTCTATTTTTAATGTATACAGATTAAAGGTTTGATGGTTTAATACTACATGCACCGTTATCCTTGGAAGAGCCGGAGGAAACTTTCTTTTTTCTTTTTTTCTGATTCATAATACATATATATATACGTCATACATACATACACACATCATACATGCATAACCTACACACATATAGATATATATATATATATATATATATATATATATATACACATACATACATAATGCATAAATACATACTATATGCATACATACATATGCACACCATACATAATACATACACAAATCCATTATATATACATACACATCATACATAAATACATCATACATACATAACATACAGTACATACATAACATATATATATATGGTATGTATGTACTGTATGTTCTGTATGTATGATGTGTTTATGTATGATGTATTTATGTATGATGTGTATGTATATATAATGGATTTGTGTATGTATTATGTATGGTGTGCATATGTATGTATTATGTATGTATTATATATGTATGATGTTTGTATTTATGCATTATGTATATATGTATATATATATATATATATATATATATTATACATACATAATGCATAAATACAAACATCATACATATATAATACATACATACATAATATACACATGCACACATCATACATATATAATACATACATACATACATAATATACACATGCACACATCATACATATATAATACATACATAATATACACATGCACACATCATACATATATAATACATACATACATACATACATACATACATAATATACACATGCACACATCATACATATATAATACATACATAATATACACATGCACACATCCTACATAATACAGCATACATCCATAATACATACATAATACACACCATACATACATATTACACACACCATACATACATAATACACACCATACATACATATTACACACACCATACATACATAATACACACCATAAATACATATTACACACATCATACATACATAATACACACCATACATACATATTACACACACCATACATACATAATACACACCATACATACATATTACACACATCATACATACATAATACACACCATACATACATATTACACACACCATACATACATATAATACACACCATACATACATATTACACACACCATACATACATATTACACACACCATACATACATATAATACACACCATACATACATATTACACACACCATACATACATATAATACACACCATACATACATATTACACACACCATACATACTACACACGCACACACCATACATACATATAATACACACCATACATACATATTACACACATCATACATACATATTACACACACCATGCATACATACATATAATACACACCATACATACATACATAATACACACCATACATACATATTACACACATCATACATACATACAATACACACCATACATACATATAATACACACATCATACATACATATAATACACACACCATACATACAGATAATACACACCATACATACAGATAATACACACCATACATACATATCACACACACACACACCACACATATATATAATACACATCATACATATTACACACACCATACATACATATAATACACACCATACATACATATTACACACACCATACATACATATAATACACACCATACATACATATTACACACATCATACATACATATAATACACACCATACATACATATTACACACATCATACATACATATAATACACACCATACATACATATTACACACACCATACATACATAATACACACCATACATACATATTACACACATCATACATACATATAATACACACCATACATACATATTACACACATCATACATACATAATACACACCATACATACTATTACACACATCATACATACATATTACACACCATACATACATAATACACACCATACATACATAATACACACCATACATACATATTACTCACATCATACATACATATTACACACATCATACATACATAATACACACCATACATACATATTACACACATCATACATACATAATACACACCATACATACATATTACACACATCATACATACATAATACACACCATACATACATATTAAACACACCATACATACATAATACACACCATACATACATATTACACACACCATACATACATATAATACACACCATACATACATATTACACACACCATACATACATATAATACACACCATACATACATATTACACACATCATACATACATATAATACACACCATACATATTATACACATCATACATACATCTAATACACACCATACATACATATTACACACACCATACATACATAATACACACCATACATACACATTACACACATCATACATACATACATAATACACACCATACATACATACATATTACACACATCATACATACATACATAATACACACCATACATACTACACACACCATACATACATAATACACACCATACATACATATTACACACACCATACATCCATAATACACACCATACATACATAATACACACCATAAATATATATTACACACATCATACATCCATAATACACACCATACATACATATTACACACACCATACATCCATAATACACACCATACATACATTATACACACCATACATACATATTACACACACCATACATCCATAATACACACCATACATCCATAACACACACCATACATACATATTACACACATCATACATACATTATACACACCATGCATACATATTACACACACCATACATCCATAATACACACCATGCATACATAATACACACCATACATACATATTACACACATCATACATACATAATACACACATTATACATACATACATATTACACACATCATACATACATATTACACACATCATACATACATAATACACACCATACATACATACATAATACACACCATACATACATACATTACACACATCATACATACATAAATACATACATACATATAATACACACCATACCACCCCCCTCCCGTCCTCGGTCTGTGCACTTTTCCCACCTGCGGCAGCCATGTTGGGGTCAGAGGCCAAGCACGTCCACTCCCATCTGCTGCACACTTTGCACCATCGCCCACATCTTCGTCATGCCGAGGAATGGACACTCGGTGCTAGGAGTTACGGCCAGGATCATCCCAGGAGGTGGAAGCAGACGTGCACAGCTGTGGGGCAGCCCCTGCGTCTGCAGTTAGCGCAGCAGTGTGCGCGGCCGGGGTAGGGGGAGGAGCGGCCCGGAGGAAGGGGAAAAGAGCGGCCGGAGGACGGGGGATAGAGCGGCCGGAGGACGGGGGGGGGGGGGGGGGGGATAGAGCGGTTGGAGGACGGGGGATCGAGCGGCCGGAGCTGCAAATTTTAAAAAAAATGCATTTTTAAACATCCGGTGTGCCCTGAAAGTCTTTCAGGGCACACCGGATGTTTAAAAATGCATTTTTTTTTTTTTATTTGCGGCTCCGGCCACTCTATCCCCCGTCCTCCGGCCGCTCTATCCCCTGTCCTCCGGCTGGTGATGTTGGGGATGACTGGTGGGGCTGGGGTTTAGTAGTGAGGAGAAAAAAAAAGTCCTATAGCAGCAGGCCGTGGACGCGGTGATTAGGCTGTGCCTGTGCACAACCGGCACACCCCGTGCGCACGCCTATGGTCCTATATCTATTTGGGTTGTGAAACACTGACAGATAAATAGATAGATCAGTGTTTCCTGAAGAGGGTGCCTCCAGCTGTTGCTAAACTACAACTTCCAGCATGCTGGAGTCACCCTGGTAAGGAAACATTGATCCATGTTCTATATCTATTCCCTATCTATCTTCATCAGTGTTTCCTAACTCTTTGTCCCCCATACACCTCACACACACACCATCTCTGCCCCCCCCTTTTCCAGCACTATCCCTGTAGCCACTAGCCCCCCCCCCTTTCCTTACCAGAGTGCCTCCAGCTGTTGCAAAACTACAACTCCCAGCATGCTGTAGTCAGGAAACATTGATCTATGTCCTATAACAGGAGGTCATGTTAAAGGTCAGAGATCTCTTATATGACTTCCCTGTTACCCCCATTAGTAGGTCACATACACTGAACATATAGGTTTGTTTTAGACAATTAGGTGCTTTTCCCTTTCTATGTATAGAAAACTATACATATAGGGGAGATTTATCAAAACCAGTGTAGAGGAAAAGTTTACCAGTTGCCCATAGCAACCAGTAAGATTGCAATAAGAAAAAAGGCTTCTAAAAACTGAAAGAAGCGATCTTATTGGTTGCTATATGCAACTGCTCCACTCTTCCTCTACACAGATTTTGATGATTCTCCCCCATAGACTTAATATACGCATACAGGCCCAGATTTATCAAACTGTGTGACAGAAAAAATAAAGACATTTTCCCCAGCAACCAATCACAGCTCAGCTAACGAGCTCTGGTAAAGTGAAAGCTGAGCTGTGATTGGTTGCTGTGGGGAAATCTCTCCACTTTTTCTCTCACAGTTTGATAAATCTGGGCCACAGTACTTACACCCCCCAACTCTTTATGTAATAGAATTGAATAAACTACTTGGTCATTTGGGAACATCAGCAAAGTGTCTAGTTAAATAATTAGATTTAATACAATTTACATTATTATATTTAATAGATATAGTCATCATTTGCAAGTCTAGTCTATCATTTGCAAGTGTATTCTGACCAATATTTAGGATTTATGTACCTCTCCTGTGTCATCTTGTCCTCTTCCTCATCTCCTGCTCTTCGTGTGAGCTCCCTCTGATTACTAAGGCCTGAACTGTACTAGTGTCTGGTAGAAATAGCTCCAAACACTTGATGATGTCACATGTGTGATGTCATAATGGAAGATTAACAAAGAAAGCCAGTAAGGCCACTGTATGATTTTATATTGTTAGTTTTAATGGGATCTGTTAGGCTTCCATTTTGATATCTAACATTTTACAAGACAAAATATTAACCTGTACCTGTACGCCCTCCGTATTCCCGATCACTGCAGCTCGCCGGGCGGTGATCGGAACAGGACAACTGCTGATATCTATCAGCAGCCATCCCGGAATATTGCCTAGGGGGGTCCTGAGACCATGATCACCATGATACTCTGGTCAATCCTGACCAGCGAATCCCGTTTTTTCTGGGCCAATTGTGTGTCTGGTGAAGTGATGGCCCTGAAAATAAGGGTAATTAAGGGGTGCCATCTTCTCCTATCCCCTACCATTTGTCTGTCAGGACTGATCGACCAATGGCAGGAGGGGGGCGGGAGGGAATAAAGTTCCCAGCAGGTGGCGGCAGACAGCAAGCGACAATTTTTGGTGATCTTCACTGTGGCCTGCTAGAAGTTACAAAACTACAACTCTCAGCATGCCCAGGCATCCTTTGGCTG
Organism: Hyla sarda; assembly: GCF_029499605.1. Lineage (NCBI taxonomy): Eukaryota > Metazoa > Chordata > Amphibia > Anura > Hylidae > Hyla > Hyla sarda. The sequence continues at coordinate 260,315,227 of NC_079190.1, forward strand.
TCTGGGCATGCTGGGAGTTGTAGTTTTGCAACATCTGGGGGGCCACAGATCGGAGACCACTGTGCAGTGGTCTCCAAACCTTGGTTTCCAGATGTTGCAAAACTATTACTCCCAGCATGCCAAGACAGTCCAGGCATGCTGGAGGTTGTAGTTCTGTAACATCTGGCCCTTCAGATGTTGCAGAACTACAACTCCCAGCATGCCTGGAAAGTCTTGGCTTGCTGGGAGTTGTAGTTTTGCAACATCTGGAGGTGCACAGTTTGGAGGCCACTAAACAGTGGTCTCTAAACTATAGACCTCCAGATGTTGCATAACTACAACTCCCAGCATGCCTGGACAGTCTTGGCATGCTGGGAGTTGTCATTTTGCAACATCTGGAGGGGCACAGTTTGGAGACCACTATACAGTGGTCTCCAAACTGTAGACCTCCGGATGTTGCAAAACTACAATTCCCAGCATGCCCAGTCTGGCATGCTGGGCGTTGTAGTTCTGCAACATCTGGCCCTTCAGATGTTTCTGAACTACAACTGCCATCATGCCTGGACAGTCTGAGGATGCTTTGAGTAGTAGTTTTGCAACATCTGCAGGTTCACAGTTTGTAGACCAATACACAGTGGTCTCCAAATTGTTCTCCTTCAGTTGTTGCATAACTACAACTCCCAGCATGCCCTTCTGCTGTCAGTGCATGCTGGGAGTTGTCGTTTTGCAACAGCTGTAGGTACACTGGTTGGGAAACACTGAGTTAGAGTCTGTTTCCTAACTCGAAGTTTCCCAACCATGTGCCTCCAGCTGTTGCAAAACTACAACTCACAGCATGCACTAACAGACCGTGCATGCTGGGAGTTGTAGTTTTTCAACAGCTGGAGGCACACTGGTGGGGAAGCACAGTGTTAGTCGGTTACCTAATCTGGTGTTTTCCCACCAGTGTGTGGCAAAACTACAACTCAGCCTGTCAATGCATGCTGGGAGTTGTAGTTTTGTAATAGCTGGAGGTTTGGCCATCCCCCCCCCCCCCCCCATGTGAATGTACAGGGTACAGTGAGTTTGCTGCTACAAGTTTGAGCTGCAGCAAATTTACAGCTGCAGCTCAAACTCCCAGCTCAAACTCGCTGTAAACCCCCACCCGTGTGAATGTACCCTAAAAATACTACACTACACTTACATGAAATAAAGAGTAAAACACTACCGTATATGCCGGCGTATAAGACGACTGGGCGTATAAGACGACCCCCAACTTTTACAGTTAAAATATAGAGTTTGGGATATACTCGCCATATAAGACTACCCCTTCTGCCGCGATGTACAGTACCTTGTAGTTCCCCCCCACATCAGGTAGGCAGTATAGTTCCCCCACATTAGGTAGGCAGCATGTTCCCTCATATTAGTAGGCAGCTCCTCCACATTAGGTCAGCAGTTCCCCACAATAGTAGGCAGCTCCCCCACATTAGGTCAGCCGTTCCCAGACAATAGTAGGCAGCTCCCCCAACATTAGGTCAGCAGTTCCCCCACATTAGGTCGACAGTTCCCCCACAATAGTAGGCAGCTTCCCCGACATTAGGTCTGTAGTTACCCCACATTAGGTCAGGAGTTATCCCACATTTGTAGGCAGCTCCCCCACATTAGTAGACAGCCCCCCCCTCACAGAAATACAGTCTCCAGCCATATACAATGTATGGCTGGAGGCTGTATGTCTGTACTGCCCCCACAGTGTTCTGATTACCGCTCCTCTGGCCCGGGGTCACCATCTACTGCTATGGACCATAGCAGCAGTCCCGGGCCTGTAGGAGCGGTGACCGGATCACTGAAGAAGATGACGCACCGCCGGTCACTCACCAGGCCCCGGCCGGCGAGCGTCCTCCTGCGATGGTCCTGCAGTCCTCCTGGTCCTCCTGCGTCTCTGTAGTCCCGTACGTACAACCGTAGAGGCGGAGAAGCGGAGGAGGACGCGCTCCGGTCGGGGAATGGTGAGTGACCGGCAGACATCCCTATGTCCCGAAAAGATCTTTCAGGACACAGGGATGTCCGGCATAGGAAAAGTTATGATTATCTGCTCCCGTGATACTAAAAACCAGGGTGCCTCCAGCTGTTGTGTAACTACAACTACCAGCATGCCCGGACCGGCAAAGGCTGTCCGGGCATGCTTGGAGTTGTAGTTTCACAACAGCTGGAGACACCCTGGTTTTTAGTATCAGTAATTAGTTTTTATCTGCTCTGGCCGGCCCCCGCACACGGGAGCCGGCCCGGGCAGATAGTCATAAGTTTTCCTATCCCGGACCCCAATACCCGGCGTATACGACGACCCCCAACTTTTCCGAAAAAAAGTCAGGGTTAAAAAGTCGTCTTATACGCCGGAATATACGGTACATATATATACATACACCCTTACACTGTCCCCCCAATGAACAGCCTCCAGCTGTTGCAAAACAACAACTCCCAGCATTGCTAGACAGCCATTGACTGTCCTGGCATGCTGAGAGTTTTGCAACAGCTGGAGGCACTTTGTTTGGGAAACACTGCCGTAGGTTATTGTTGGTGGAGGAGGCCAGTGTAACACTTGTATCCAGGTATGCACCTGTGCAAATCCCTAATTTAGGCCTCAAATGCACAGGGCGCTCTCTCACTGTGGAGCCCTGTCGTATTTGAAGGCAACATATGGGGTATCTCCGTACTCGGGGTAAATTGCGTTACATAATTTGAGGGGCTTTTTCTCCTTATGAAAAGGAAAAGTTGGGGCTACACTAGCATGTTAGTGTAAACAAATTAAAATTTATTACACTAAAATGCTGGTGTTGCTCTACACTTTATTTTCACAAGAAGTAAAAGGAGAAAAAGACCCCCAAACTTTGGAATGCAATTTCTCCTGAGTACAGAAATACCCCATATGTTGATGTAAAATGCTCTGTTGTCAAACAACAGGGTTCAGGAGTGAGAGCGCACCATGTACATTTGTGGCCTAAATTGGTGATATGCACAGGGGTAGCTGATAGTTACAGACAGTGGTTCTGACAAATGCAAAAAAGAAAACACCCACATGAGACCCCATTTTGGAAACTACACCCATCAAGGAACATAATAAGGGGTACAGTGAGCCTTAATACCCCACAAAGTCTTTGACAAATTTTCGTTAAATTTGTACATGAAAATGAAAAATTTGATTTCTGTTACCCCAAATTTTTCATTTTCACAAGAGGTAGTAGATACAAAAGCTGCACAAAATTTGTAACCCTATTACTTCTGAGTAAGGCAATACCCAATATGTGGATGTAAAGTCCTCTGGGGGCACACTACAGGGCTCAGAAGAGTAAAATTTGTTATTTTTTCTGAGAGAGAATTATGCTGGAATTGAAGGCCATGTGTGTTTACAAAGCCCCCATGCTGCCAGAACAGTGGACTCCCCCACATGTGACCCCATTTGGGAAACGACACCCCTCACGGAATTTAACAAGGGGTGCAGTGAGAATTTACACACCACAGGTGTCTGACAGATTTTTTGAACAGTGTTCCGTAAAAATGAAAAATTTTATTTTTCATTTGCACAGCCCACTGTTCCAAAGATCTGTCAAACGCCAGTCGAGAGTAAATGTTCACTGCATCCCTTATTACATTCCGTGAGGGGTGTAGTTTCAGCAATGGGGTCACATGTGGGGGGGGGGGTCCTTCTGGCACCATAGGAGCTTTGTAAACACACATGGCCTCCGACTTCCATTCCAACCAAATTCTCTCTCCAAAAGCTCAATGGCGCTCCTTCTCTTCTAAGCCCTGTAGTGTGACTGCAGAGCTCTTTACATCCACATATGAGGTATTTCCATACTCAGAAGAAATGGGGTTACACATTTTGGGGGCTTTTGCTCCTATTACCGCTTGTGAAAATAAAAAAAATTGGAGTAACACCAGCATTTAAGTGAAAAAAATCTAAAAAAAATTTTCACCTCCCACTTTAACGAAAGTTCGTCAATCACCTGTGGGGTGTTAAGGCTCACTGTACCGCTTTTTTTTTACGTTCCTTGAGGGGTAAAGTTTCATAGTGTGTCGTGTGTTTCCTTTTTCTTGCTGCTCTGGCACCATGGGGCTTCCAAAATGTGACATGCCCCCCAAAAATAATTTCAGCAAAATTCGCTCTCCAAAAGCCCAATGTCGCTCCTTCCCTTCTGAGCCCTCTAGTACACCCACAGAATACTTTACATCCATATATGAAGTATTTCCTTACTGGAGAGAAATGGGGTTACAAATTTTGGAAGGCATTTTTTTCTATTACACCTTGTGAAAATGAAAAGTTTGGGGTAACACCAGCATTTTAGTGTAAACATCAAATTTTTCATTTTCACATCGCACTTTAACGAAAGTTCGTCAATCACCTGTTGGGTATTAAGGCTCACTGTACCCCTTGTTACATTCCTTGAGGGGTGTAGTTTCCCAAAAAGTGTGCCAAGTGTTTTTTTTTATTTGCTTTTCTGGCACCATGGGGGCTTCCTAAATGTGACATGCCCCCCAAAAAACCATTTCAGCTAAATTCGCTCTTTAAAATCCCATTGTCGTTCCTTCCCTTCTGAGCCCTCTAGTGCACCCACAGAGCACTTAACATCCACATATGAGGTATTTGCTTACTCGAGAGCAATTGAATTACAAATTTGGGGGACTTGTTCACCTTTTACTTATTGAAAAAAGGAAAAATTAGGGGTTACACCAGCATTTTTGTGTAAAAATTGTAATTTTTCATTTTTTTTACGACCCACTGTAATAAAAAACCTATTTGGTGTTATTACTCACTGTATCCCTTGTTACGTTCCTTGAGGGGTGCAGTTTCCAAAATGGTGTCACATGTGGAAGGTTTTTGCTGTTCTGGAACCAAGGGGGCTTTGTAAATGCCACATGATGTCATGATGGGCGGAGCCATGATGTCACGCTGCTCCGTCCCCTGTATCGCCCGTCATTACGCACAGAGCGAACTCGCTCTGTGCAGTAATGATGGCGCGGTGCCGCAGCGGTGATCCCGGGGGTCCCCAGCAGCGGGACCCCGGCAATCTGACATCTTATCCCCTATCCTTTGGATAGGGGATAAGATGTCTAGGGGCGGAGTACCCCTTTAAATTTCAGCCAAATCCTCTCTTCAAAATCCAAAAGTTTCTCCTTCCCTCTTGAGCCATGTTACGTGCCCTTATGACATTTTACATCCACATATGGAGTATTTCCAGAATCAGGAAAAATTTGGTCACACATTTTGTGGCTCTTTTTCTCCATTAACCCTTTGTAAAAATGAAAAATTTGGTCAGCAACAACATGCTAGTGCAAAAAATGCTAGGTGTTTCACAGAAATTTGCTACTATTCCTGTGAAACACGTAAATGGTTAACAAACTTTCTGAATGTAATTCTGAATACTTTTCTAACAAAAAGCCCCCTCAAATCTACTTCAAATGGAACTAGTCCATAAAAAATTCAGGTTTTGAAATTGCTATGAAAATTTGAATATTGCTACTAAACTTTGAAGCCCTCTAATGTCTTCAAAAAGTAAAAACATGTCTATTTTATGATACCAGCATATAAATAAATAAATAAATATGTCATTTATTTGGCATAACCATTTTCCTTAAAAGCAGAGCATTTAAATTTTTTTCAAATCAACTGGTGCCAGAAAGTTAACCCCTTAAGGACCAAGCCCATTTTCACCTTAAGGACCAGAGCGTTTTTTGCACATCTGACCACTGTCACTTTAAGCATTAATAAGTCTGGGATGCTTTTACTTTTCATTCTGATTCAGAGAGAGTTTTTTTTGTGACTTATTCTACTTCATGTCAGTGGTAAATTTTCGTCGATACTTGCATCATTACATTTTTCAATATCACGGACCACTGTTCCAAAAATCTGTCAGACACCTGTGGGGCATAAATGCTCACTGCACCCCTTATTACATTACATGAGGGGTGTAGTTTCCAAAATGGGGTCACATTAGGGGGGGTCCATTGTTCTGGCACCAAGGGGGCTTTGTAATTCCAGACAAATTTTCTCTCTAAAAGCATTGTAGTTAACCCGCAGAGCACTTTACATCCACATATGGGGTATGTTCTTACTCAGAAGAAACCAGGTTACAAATTTTGGGGGGCTTTTTTCCTATTTTCCCTTGTGAAAATGAAAAATTTACGGTAACACCAGCATTTTAGTGAAATCATTTTTTTTTTTTTCATTTTCCCATCCAACTTTTTCCGAAAATTTGTCAAACATCTGTGGGTGTTAAGGCTCACTATACCCCTTGTTACGTTCCGGGAGGGGTGTAGTTTCCAAAATGGGGTCACATGTGGGTATTAATTTTTTTGCGTTTATGTCAGAACCGCCGTAAAATCTGCCACCCCTGTGCAAATCACGAATTTAGGCCTCAACTGTACATAGTGCGCTCTCACTACTGAGCCTTGTTGTGCGGCTGCAGAGCATTTTGCGCCCACATATGGGGAAGTTCGGTACTCAAGAGAAATTGTGTTACAAATTTTGGGGGGCTTTTTTCCATTTACCTCTTGTGAAAATAAAAAATATGCGGCAACACCAGCATGTTAGTTTAAAACGTTATATTTTTTTACACTAACAGACTGGTGTAGACCCCAACTTTTCCTTTTCATAAGGGGTAAAAGGAGAAAAAGCCCCCCAAAATTAGTAGTGCAATTGCTCCCAAGTACGGAAATACCCCATATGTGGCCCTAAACTGTTTCTTTGAAATACGACAGACTCCGAAGTGAAAGCGCCATGCGCATTTGAGGACTAAATTAGGGATTGCATAGGGGTGGACATAGGGGTATTCTACGCCAGTGATTCCCAAACAGGAGGCTCCGTTTTGGAAACACTGCCATCCGATATGTTTTCATTTTTATTGGGGGGAACAGTTTAAGGGGGTGTATATGTAGTGTTTTACCCTTTAATATGTGTTAGTGTAGTGTTTTTCGGGTACATTTGTACTGGCGGGGGTCTACGGTGAGTTTCCTGCAGGAAACTAACTGTAAACCCAGACGTGTGAATGTACCCTGTACATTCACATGGGGGGGGCAAACCTCCAGCTTTTGTAAAACTACAACTCCCAGCATGTACTGACAGACCGTGCATGCAGGGAGTTGTTCTTTTGCAACAGCTGGAGGAGCACTGGTTGGAAAACCTTCAGTTAAGTTCTGTTACCTAACTCAGTATTTTCCAACCAGTGTGCCTCGAGCTGTTGCAAAACTACAATTCCCAGCATGTACTGATTGCCGAAGGGAATGCTGGGAGATGTAGTTATGCAACAGCTGGAGGTACCCAACTACAGCTCCCGGCATGCCGAGACAGCTGTTTGGGCATGCTGGGAGTTGTAGTTTTGCAAGATCTGAAGGGCCACAGTTTAGAGACCACTGCACAGTGATCTCCAAACTGTAGCCCTCCAGCTGTTGCAAAACTGCAAATACTAGCATGCCCAGACAGAAAACTGCTGTGTGTGGGCATGCTGGGAGTTGTAGCTTAGCAAGATCTAGAGGGCCACAGTTTAGAGACCACTGCACAGGGATCTCCAAACTGTAGCCCTCCAGCTGTTGCAAAACTACAAATCCCAGTATGCCCAAACAGCAAACAGCTGTATGGGCATCCTGGGAGTTGTAGTTTTGCAACATCGGGAGGGCTACAGTTTAGAGACCACGGTATACTCCTACACTGGACAGCTCCTGAAATGGACAGAGGTGTCAGCAGAGAGCACTGTGGTCAGAAAGAAAAATAACAACTAAACTTCCTCGGTAGCATACAGCAGCTGATAAGTATTGGAAGGGTTTAGATTTTTTAATAGAAGTAATTTACAAATCTCTATAACTTTCTGGAGCCAGTTGATATGAAAGAAAAAATGGTATTCAACCGGAGTACCCCTCTTTTTTAACCTCTTCAGGACATAGGGCGTATGGATACACTCTGCATTCCCAGTCCTTAAGGACCGAGGGCGTATCCATACGCCGGTGGGAATTCCGGTCCCCACCGCTAGCCGGTTGGGGACCGGAGCCGGATGCCTGCCGAAATCATTCAGCAGGCATCCCGGCATATCGTCCAGGGGGGTCATTATCCCCCCCATGTCAGCGATCGCCGCAGATCGCTGGACAATTCAGTCCAGCGATCTGCGGCGATTCCGGGTCAATCGGGTCTCTAGTGACCCGGTGACCCGGAATTACTGGCTGTTCGGGGCCGTCTCTGACGGCCCCGAACAGCCAGAGCCTGCAGGGGTGAGGTGGCATTGGTGCCACCTCACGATCGCCCTGATTCGTCGGCCGGATTACCGGCCGACCAATCAGGGTGCCTGCTGCGGGTGTCACTCCGCACCCGCTCCGCCCCTCTTCCGGAGGACGTGAGCGGGTGCGGGACGTGCACCCCGGGTGCTGGGGACCCCGATCCCCGGCGTCAATGTTGGGATCGGGGCCCCAGGAGCAGCGGCGGCGACGACGAGGGACTGACCTCATGCGGCTGGATCGTTGGAGGTGAGTGACAGCCTCCTGCTGTTGCTTAGCAACAGCTCCCAGCATGCAAAAAGGGCATGCTGGGAGCTGTAGTTATGCAACAGCAAGAGGCAGACCACCACAACTCCCAGCATTCCCTTATGGGCATGCTGGGACTTATGGTTTTGCAACAGCTGGAGGCACATTTTTTCCATGGAAAAGTGTACCTTCAGCTGTTGTATAACTACAACTCCCAGCTTGCACAAACAGCTAAAGTGCATGCTGGGAGTTGTAGTGGTGCATCTGCTGGTTGCATAACTACAACTCCCAGCATGTCCGTTGGCTGTCGGTGACTGCTGAGAGTTGTAGTTTTGCAACAGCTGAAGGCACACTGGTTGTGAAACTTAGAGTTTTTTTTTTTTTTTTTACCTAACTCAGTGTTTCACGACCGGTGTGCCTACAGCTGTTGCAAACTCCAACTCTCAGCAGTCAATGTACACCATGCACCGTACATGCTGGGAGTTGTAGTTTTGCAAAAGCTGGAGGCACACTGGTTGTGAAACACTGAGTTAGGTCACAAACTCAGTGATACATAACCAGTGTGCCTACAGCTGTTACAAAACTAAAACTCTCAGCATGTACAGTCTGTCAGCGCATGCTGGGAGTTGTAGTTTTGCAACAGCTGGATGTTCCCCCCCCCCCCAATGTGAACGTACAGGGTACACTCACATGGGCGGAGGATTACAGTAAGTATCTGGCTGCAAGTTTGAGCTGCCGCAAATTTTCTGCCGCAGCTCAAACTGCCAGCGAGAAACTACTGTGAACCCCCACCCGTGCGACTGTACCCTAAAAACACTACACTAACAAAAAATAAAATAAAAAGTAAAAAACATTACATATACACATACCCCTAAACAGCCCCCCTCCCCAATAAAAATGAGGGGGTACGCCACTGTTTCCAAAACGGAGCCTCCAGCTGTTGCAAAACAACAACTCCCAGTATTGTTGGACAGCCGTTGACTGTCCAGGCATGCTGGGAGTTTTGCAACAGCTGGAGGCACCCTGTTTGGGAATCACTGGCGTAGAATACCCCTATGTCCACCCCTATGCAAGTCCCTAATTTAGGCCTCAAATGCGCATGGTGCTCTCACTTTGGAGCCCTGTCGTATTTCAAGGCAACAGTTTAGGGTCACATATGGGGTATCGCCGTACTCGGGAGAAATTGTGTTACAAATTTTTGGGGGGTATTTTCTGCTATTACCCTTTTTAAAAATGTAAAATTTTTGGGAAAACAAGCATTTTAGGTAAAAAAATTTTTTTTTTTTACATATGCAAAAGTCGTGAAACACCTGTGGGGTATAAAGGTTCACTAAACCCCTTGTTACATTCCCCGAGGGGTCTAGTTTCCAAAATGGTATGCCATGTGTTTTTTTTTTTTTGCTGTCCTGGCACCATAGGGGCTTCCTAAATGTGGCATGCCCCAGAGCAAAATTTGCTTTCAAAAAGCCAAATGTGACTCCTTCTCTTCTGAGACCTGTAGTGCGCCAGCAGAGCACTTTTCACCCCCATATGGGGTGTTTTCTGAATCGGGAGAAATTGGGCTTCAAATCTTTATGGGTATTTTCTGCTATTACCCTTTTTAAAAATTTAAAATTTTTGGGAAAACAAGCATTTTAGGTAAAAATTATTATTATTTTTTTACATTTGCAAAAATCGTGAAACACCTGTGGGGTATAAAGGCTCACTTTATCCCATGTTACATTCCCCGAGGGGTCTAGTTTCCAAAATGGTATGCCATGTGTTTTTTTTTCCAGTTCTGGCACCATAAGGGCTTCCTAAAAGCAACATGCCCCCCAAAAACCATTTCAGAAAAACGTACTCTCCAAAATCCCCTTGTCGCTCCTTCCATTCTGAGCCCCCTACTGCGCCCGCCGAACACTTTACATAGACATATGAGGTATGTGCTTACTCGAGAGAAATTGGGCTACAAATACTAGTAAAAATTTTGTCCTTTTACCCCTTGTAAAAATTCAAAAATTGGGTCTACAAGAACATGTGAGTGTAAAAAATGAAGATTGTGAATTTTATCCTTCACTTTGCGGCTATTCGTGTGAAACACCTAAAGGGTTAAAACGCTGACTGAATGTCATTTTGAATACTTTGGGGGGTGTAGTTTTTATAATGGGGTCATTTATGGGGTATTTCTAATATATATGGGGTATTTCTAATATAAAGACCCTTCAAATCCACTTCAAACCTGAACTGGTCCATGAAAAATACAGAGTTTGAAAATTTTGTGAAAAATCGGAAAATTGCTGCTGACCTTTGAAGCCCTCTGATGTCTTCCAAAAGTAAAAACACGTCAATTTTATGATGCAAACATAAAGTAGACATATTGTATATGTGAACCAAAAAAAATGTATTCGTAATATCCATTTTCCTTACAAGCAGAAAGCTTCAAAGTTAGAAAAATGCTAAATTTTCAAATTTTTCATCAAATTTACGGATTTTTCACCAAGAAAGGATGCAAGTATCGACAAAAATCTACCACTTTGTTAAAGTAGAATATGTCACGAAAAAACAATCTCGGAATCAGAATGATAACTAAAAGCATTCCAGAGTTATTAATGTTTAAAGTGACAGTGGTCAGATGTGCAAAAAACGCTCTGGTCCTTAAGGCCAAAATGGGCTCCGTCCTGAAGGGATTAATCTGTATATTTATTGAAAATATTTTTTCAAGTAGTGAAAACAAGAAAACAGCATCTCTAGCCAACAGTAGGCCTGGAGAGGTAAGAAATGTCACAATATACAACAAATAATATAAGCACAATGTAAGAAAATAATAACCAATGGTGAAACAACCAAGAAACATGCTCTAGAGCCGACTTAGTGCCACAAGAAGAGGCACACAGACAAACCAAAGAGAACCAAACAAAAGACAAGGAGGACAACAACAAACAGGAGGAAGAAAGGAGGGGTACGGGGATAAATAATGGGGGCAACAATCAGTAAAGCGGTCCCAATTATTATGTAAACCACAAAGGTGCGATTACATGGACTTACTGCATGCAAAGTGTCTTCTGATACTGGAGGCTGAAGTCATTGGGAGCTATCCATGGACCACACCGATGCGTTCCGAGGCAACGCCAGCTGTTTCGCACGGTACTCCGTGCTTCTTTCGACCTCAAGTTCACATCATCGCGCTGTGTACTTAAATCATGTGACTCTAGGATGTAACCATGGCAACGCATAAACAAGACGCTCGGCAATGGCATAAGTGTAAGTATTAAAGTGACTCTATACTACAAAATAGTGAAAAAATCTATAATTATATAAATAATATTATTATTCTTAAAGAGATAGGCTGTAAAAGCTATGGAAAAGCACACAGAGATTAAATGGAGCTAAGAAACGGGGACAGATCTACTCGATCATACAAGCCGGCAGGGCCCTGGGCATTACAACTCAGGACCCAGCGGGCCTCTCGTTGTAGCAACAGGGTATGTCTATCGTCTCATTGTTCAGGTTGTAAGACCCTTTCTAACCCTCCGAACTTTAAAACATTTACATTATTGGGATGACATGTAGAGAGATGTACTGATAATCTGAGAATTGCATGTCCAGTTTTTAAGGTGTATGTATATATATATATATATATATATATATATATATATTCTCTGAAACATGTCCACAGTTGCCATTTCGTTTTTCCTATGTAAAATCTTTTACATGAGCATATGATGTAATTAACAATGTAAGTACTTTTGCAGGTGATTAGCTGTGTTATGTTATGGCTAATGCCTCCTAATTTACACCAGCTAGAACATGTATTGAAAGAACAGAAATTGCAGTCACTGCATTTTTGATTCCCGCTTATTGAAAGCCAATTATTCAGAGAGGCTCAGGGGACATTCAGTAAGGCACTCAAGGGACTGGAATTCACAAAAACAAGCCAGCAAATCAGAGCTCGAAGGAGTAGTTTTCCTCCAACATTTCGCGATCAATGTTTTAGCGGCAAGGACAATGAGGGGAATTCATCAAGCTTTTTAGATAGTTCTTTTTTTCCAAAATTATTTCTTCTCCTTTGAGTTTTGTGCAACTTTTGCTATAGATCATATCTGAAAGTGAAATATGCTTTAGACTAGTTTTATGCAGTGGTGATCGATTCATGATGTTTGACTTTTCGCACAAAATTCGCAGCTCCCGTCCTTTATACACTAACCTACACTAAGTTACTTCAGTACTCTAAATGCCCGACACCTGACTGTGGGCCCTGGTGGCATAACAGTTCCAAACTCATAGGCAATGAAACCACTGTTGAACCCAACCTGGAGGCCTTAAAATGAGTGAGCTGCAGATGATGCAGCTGTTCAGAGAGCAGGCCATTCCTGGACCTTAATTGGTCAAAGGGCAGCAGGGAGAGGGTATGAGGGTCAACCACATCAGCATAACAAAATAAATCCCTGGAGCTCCATTGCTGGACCATACCCGAGGTTAAACCAGCCGGGAGGTCAGGATGATATAAAAAGGACTGCATAGGGGAGGAGGAGGATGAAAGTCGATATTTCTCAGAACAGTATCCCCACACATACCAAGAGAAGGACTCTATAGAGAAGGGAGTTGGGAAACATAGGGGCCAACCAGAGCTTTTCCAGTTCCATCCATCTGCTATAAGCATGATAGCAGGACCATGCCACCAGATGGTGGAGGGAAGCAGCCCAATAATACTTGGTCACATCCGGGATAGCCAACCCCCCCACAGATCTATTTGCTAGAGCTGAACGAATCGAATCTGACGAACCCGAATTCGTTATGAAATTCATGAAAAATTTGATTTGCAATGAATGCGAATATCACCGCGAATCTATTGCGCAAATCGCTTCATTAAACTCAATTTAGTGCGGTCCAGGCTCCAGGGCATCTAAAATGGCAGATCCACATGTGAGGACATGGGGCAAGGAACTCTGGGAAGGCGGGAACAGGGGTAAGTGGGATGACCCTGAATCACATGCAGGATGCAGCCTATCAGCAGTCAGTCACCCCTGTTCTGTCACAGCCCTATACAATCGGCAACTATATTAAGGCTAGACACTTCATCCTTTACCTGCAGAGAGATTGGACTGTCAGCGCTTTGTGTGTTACACAGAAAAGCTTTTTCCATCAGCGTTTCACCTCCTAGTCACGTCAGCGTTCTGGTGGACAGAGAGCAGTGTGTTTTTCACTTAAAATATTTTTTACTGCAGCCATTAACCTCCCAGTCACTTTCTACAACATTGTATTACAGAGAGGGGCAGAGAGCTGTGTGTTGCCTCATACATTTGAACAAGCTGGTTCAGCTTCAGAAGGATGATGGAATAATTTTCCAGCGCACTTCTGCCCTCTTTGTTCCACAACAAATGGTCTTCTGGTTTTACTAGTCTGTAGACGGTATAATACACACCCAGTAGTCAATACCTAATAGTCTGTGTGAGAGTGCAATTTTGAGTTTAGCACACAGCGACTGTGTGCTGCAGCACTGTTGTGTACTGCTGGTGTTTTGAAAAATACGTTTGTTAAGCGTAATGTAGCGCATTTTTCTGCCCTCATAAGTGCATACCACATACCTACATCTAAGTAGTGTACTATTTTAAACTTGTTAATCTGTCAAGGGCCTAGATACTGTGAAAGTCCAGGCAAAAGTAATCACTGGCTGGAGTTTTACTCCACTAGTTCTTTAAGTATACTGTAGCGCATTTTTCTGCCCTCATAAGTGCATACCACACACCTACATCTAAGTAGTGTACTATTTTGTACCTGTTAATCTGTGAAGGGCCTAGATACTGTGAAAGGCCAGGCAAAAATAATCACCAGCTGGTGTTTTACTCCAATATGTTTTTTTAAGCGTACTGTAGCACATTTTTCGGCAATCATAAGGGCATACCACATACCTACACCTAAGTAGTGTACTTTTTTTTACCTGTTAATCTGTCAAGGGCATAGATACTATTAAAGTCCAGGCAAAAGTAATCACTGACTGATGTTTTACTTCACTACTTCTTTAAGTGTACTGTAGTGCATTTTTCTGCCCTCATAAGTGCATACCCCATACCTACATCTAAGTAGTCACAAGGAAAGAGAAGAACTCCAGCTCAGCTCAGGAAGATACGGCTTTATTCACACCAACGAGGCAACAGGTACAGGGAGGAAGTGATGCGTTTCGGCCAGGTGCTGGCCTTAGTCTTTCCTTGTGACTACTTAGATGTAGGTATGGGGTATGCACTTATGAGGGCAGAAAAATGCACTACAGTACACTTAAAGAAGTAGTGAAGTAAAACATCAGTCAGTGATTACTTTTGCCTGGACTTTAATAGTATCTATGCCCTTGACAGATTAACAGGTAAAAAAAAGTACCTGTTGCCTCGTTGATGTGAATAAAGCCATATCTTCCTGAGCTGAGCTGGAGTTCTTCTCTTTCCTTGTGATTACTCCGGGTGAGGTCCACACCCACTCCGCGCCCAGTAACCTGACCAGGGATTGAGCCGGGATACCTGCTTTTTGTATGCTCCTACATCTAAGTAGTGCACTCTTTTGTACCTGTTAATCTGTCAAGGGCCTAGATACTGTGAAAGGCTCAGCAAAAGTACTCATCGGCTTGTGTTGTACTCAAATACCTCTTCAAGTGTACTGTAGCGCATTTTTCTGCCCTCATAAGTGCATACCACATACCTCCATCTACGTAGTGTACCATTTTGTACCTGTTAATCTGTCAAGGGACTGCCAAAAGTACACACCTGCTGCAGTTCTAGACAAATACTGTTTTAAGCGTAGTGAAGAATATTGTACTCCCCTCATAGAAGCACTAAGTATGTCAGGCAGAGAAGTACCAGGACGTTCACAGAGGAGTGGCAGAGGCCTAAATTCTTTAGGCGCAGGCAGAAGTCGCAGAAGACTAGGGGCGAGTGGCAGCAGGAGTCGCAGCAAAAGGCCTGAGCTCCCGGTATCAGCTAACGGTCGTGTCTCGCACAGCAACCCATCTGCCGTCATCGATTGTTTAACACGGTCATCCACTTCATCACAAGTGACATCTGATACCCCCAGTCAACAGTCGGTGGGTTCCTCAGACACAACCCTCAGTTGGCATGGTCGGGAGCAGTCCTTGTCCTCCCATTGCCTCTGTCCTATGCTGTTCCCTCCCCTAAATAAGTATCTTATGCTGTGGGTTCAGCTCCACAATTCAGTGAGGATGATCTAATAGAGGACAGTCATCAGCTACTGCCCAGCCAAGAAGTGGAGGTGACATCCGCCACGTCCTCCCCTAGTCGGGCAAGTAGTGATGAGGAAAGGGATGTGGGAGGCGGTGTTGCCAGGGTTCAAGGTCCTGAAGCAGATACTGTTGAGGAACCTGAGGAGGACATCAGTGACGTGCAGACACTTGTTGATGATGATGAAGCCGATCGCAATTGGGAGCCGGGTGCAGAAGGGCTTCATTATCATCAGGAGAAGAGGGTTGCAGGTTGCCCGTGATGCAGCAGGTGAGCCAGCAAGGCGGTAGCATGGTAGAAGTGGAAATTCTGGAGCCAAACATGCACAGGGGAGACCACCTGCTTCGCAGCAGCCTACCTTCCTGGGCAGAGGCAGTTCTCTAATTAGGCGATTTAGGCGGCCGCTTAAGGCCTTGTGCTAAAGGGGGCCTCGTGGCCACCTAAATCGTGTACTTAGCCCGTTCTTACAGAATGACATATATAAATGTCATGATGTGCAGGTAGTTTGCGCATCATGACATTTATATATGCCATGCAGTTAACCCGGCGATGCGTCAGAAATCCCGTTATTACCAGTGGGGGACAACTTCTGCAAGCCCCCCATGACCATCTGTGGATGGTCCTGGTCAGCAATCACTGTGATTGGTCCCTTTGGACCAATTACAGTGATCGCTGACTGGGGGGGAGGTTAAAGTTCAGATCCCCCTGCTCTGCCCGCCCCAGAAGTCGGGCAGAGTGGGGGAAGAGGATCCCGGGAGCTGCAGGGGGCCGCGGCACATACCTGCGGGGGGACCGCGCGGTAGTAAGGACTGGGGACTGGTGGCCGGCACACGTGGAGGCGGCGGCGGCAGGCAAGTCTAGAAGGCAGCGGCGTCAGGCAAGGGGAAGCAGCAGTGAACATCGCCGTAAAGTGATATTCACTGCTGCTTCTAGGAGTTTCAAAACTACAACTCCCAGCATACCCAGACAGCCTTTGGCTGTCTGGGTATGCTGGGAGTTGTAGTTTTGCAATATCTGGAGGGCCGCAGTTTGGAGACCACTGTGCAGTGGTCTCCAATCTGTGCTCTTCTAGATGTTGCAAAACTACAACTCTCAGCTTGCCCAGACAGTCCAGGCAGGCTGGGAGTTGTAGTTTTTTAACATCTGGCCCTTCAGATGTTGCCGAACTACAACTCCCAGCATGCCTGGGTAGTCTGGGCATGTTTGGAGTTAAAGTTTTGCAACAGCTGGAGGCACACGGGTAGGGAAACACTGAGTTAGGAGACAATGTTTCCCAACCAGTATGCCTCCAGTTGTTGCAAAACTACAACTCCCAGCATGCCCAGACAGCCTAAGGGCATGCTGGGAGTTGTAGTTTTGCAACAACTAGAGGAGAACAGTTGGGAGACCGCTAAGCAGTGGTGTCCAAATTGTAGCCCTCCAGATGTTGCAAAACTTCAACTCCAAGCATGCCCAGACTGCCCAGACATGCTGGGAGTTGTAGTTCGGCAACATCTGAAGGGCCAGATGTTAGAAAAACTTCAACTCCCAGCATGCCTGGACAGTCTCGGCATGCTGGGAGTTGTAGTTTTGCAACATCTGGAATAGCACAGGTTGAAGACCACTGCACATTGGTCCCCAAACTGCGGCCCTCCAGATGTTGCAAAACTACAACTCCCAGCATGCACGGACAGCCAAAGGGCATGCTGGGAGTTGTAGTTTTGCAACAGGTTTGCACAGGGTACATCTGCACAGGGTACGCTGCAACTTGCTGTGAACCCGCCCATGTGAATGTACCCTAAAAACACTACACTACACTACACAAAATAGAAAGTAAAACACTACATACCCATACACAGTCCCCCCCAATAAAAATGAAAAACATCAGGTACACCACTGTTTCCAAAACGGAGCCTCCAGCTGTTGCAAAACAAGAAACTCCCAGTATTGCCGGGCAGCCATTGACTGTCCTGGCATGCTGGGAGTTTTGCAACAGCTGGAGGCACCCTGCTTGGGAATCACTGGTGTAGAATACCCCTATGTCCATCCCTATGCAAATCCTTAATTTAGGCCTCAAATTCACATGGCGCTCTCTCACTTCGGAGCCCTGTCGTATTTTAAGGCAACAGTTTAGGACCACGTATGGGGTATTTCCATAATCGGGAGAAATTGCCTAACAAATTTTGGGGGGCCTTTTCTCCTTTTACCCTTTATGAAAAGGTAAAGTTGAGGTCTACTCCAGCATGTTATTGTAAAAAAAAAACAATTTTTTACAGTAACTTGCTGGTGCTGCCCCATACTTTTTATTTTCACAAAAGGTAAAAGGGAAAAAGACCCCCAAAATTTGTAACATATTTTCTCCTGAGTACGGAAATACTCCATTTGTGGGCGTAAAAAGCATTAACACCCCACAGGTGTTTGAAGAATTTTCGTTGAAAATGAATTTTTTTTATTTTTTCACTAAAATGCTGGTGTTATCCCAAATTTTTCATTTTCATAAGGGGTAATAGGAAAAAAAAGCCCCCCCCAAATTTGTAACCCAATTTCTTCTGAGTATATAATTACAACATATGTGGATGTAAAGTGCTTTGCGGGTGAACTACAGGGCTCAGAAGAGAAGGAGCACCATTTGGCTTTTGGAGAAAGAATTTGGATGGAATTGAAGGCCACGTGTGTTTACAAAGCCCCCATGGTGCCAGAACGGTGGACCCCCCCCCCCCACATGTGACCCCATTTTGCAAACTACACCCCTCACAGAAGTAATAAGGGGTGCAGTGAGCATTTACGCCCCACAGGTGTCTGACAGATTTTTGGAACAGTGGTCCGTGAAAATTAAAAATGTAATTTTTCATTTGCACAGCCCACTGTTCCAAAGATCTGTCCAACGCCAGTGGGGTGTAAATGCTCACTGCACCCCTTATTACATTCCTTGAGGAGGGTAGTTTTTATTTTCTTCCTTTTATCGTGCTTGGGGGACCTCAGATTTATTTTCACCTAAGGCCTCAAAAAGTCTAGAGCTGCCTCTGTTCCTGGGAGGTAGTGGAAGAGGAGTTCCTGGAGACGGCGGCCGTAGCAGTCAATTAGTGCGGACTGTTGGTGGAAAAATCTGTTACTCGGCGGTGTGGCAGTTTTTCATCAAGCATCTGGAGGAGGTTCCCATAGCCACATGCAAGATATGTCGGCAGAAGGTGAAGCGTGGCCAGGGTCCCAATGTCGGCACCACGTCCTTGCGTCAACACATGCTTCGCCACCATAAAGCGGCCTGGGAGAACGGTGGCTCCGATGTAGTGGTCCAGCCTGCTGCATCACCCAGTGGCATGCCGCTCCCTCTTTCAGCCAGCCAAGGCTCCACTACCTCAGCCGAAGGGAGCTGTGTGTCATACCCTCCTTCTGTCGCTCCAGATGCTCCTGCTTTTCCCACTTTTAGTCAGCCATTCCACCAACAATCCATCAGCCATGTCCAGGAGACAACAGTATGCGCACACTCATCCAACGGCACAGAAGCTGAATGTGCTGCTGTCTAAATTGCTAGTGCTGCAGTCCCTCCCTTTTCAAGTGGTGGACTCTGCACCTTTCAGAGAACTGATGGCTTGTGCCCAGCCGTGGTGGAGAGTACCAAGCTGTCTTTTCTTTGTGAAGAAGGCAGTACCAGCCCTGCACAATTTTGTGGAAGAGAAGGTGGTTCAGTCTTTGAGCCTGTCGGTGTGTACCAAAGTGCACGGCAGCGCTGACATCTGGAGCTGTAACTATGGTCAGGGACGATACATTTACGGCTCACTGGGTGAATGTGGTTCCTGCACAGCCACAACCCCAATTTGGACAGGTCACGCCGCTTCCTCCTCCACGCTGTCAGCCCATTAGTCCTGTGACTAATCCTCTACCGTGTTCTCCTCCACTGCCCAGACAAATCTCAGTGGCCCTTCAGCATACCATGAGTGCAGGGCACGGTGATGTCACACTGTTCTTCACATGGTTTGCCTTGGCGAAAAGAGTCACATGGGGAGGAACTGCTAAAAGTCATTCATAAAGAAATCAGAGCATGGCTTACTCCATGAAAACTGGAAATGGGAACCATGGTGACTGACAATGGGAAGAACATCTTGGCCACCCTACGACAAGGAAGGGTGAGCCATGCGCCCTGCATGGTACACATGTTAAATCTGGTCGTCAAGCAGTTCCTGAAGTGTTCCCACCCATTTGCAAGACATCCTAACAATGGGAAGGAAACTTTGCATGCACTTCAGCCACTCGTACACCGCAAAGCACACCCTCCTTGAGCTGCAGCATCAGAATGGTATCCCTCAACATAGTCTGATTTGTGACATTGCCACGCATTGGAATTCCACCCTCCAAATGTTGGACCGACTGTACGAACAGAGAAAAGCCATCACCAATTTCTTGATGATCCAAGCGGATAGGGGTACAAGCGGATTGTGCATAGTGATAGCCGAATTGTCAACATTCGGCAGCGGGATGACTTTTGGCTCTCCACTATATTGGACCCTCGCTACCGGAACAAAATGGGGGCCTTTTTTACACCCACTGAGAGGGAGGACAAACTGACCTACTACAGAGAGATCCTACGTAGACAGTTGGCCGATCTGCGCCATCGTCCATCCACTCACAGATCTTACTCGGGGGACCCTCTGCACTCATCTTCCACTGCCATGGCTGCTGGGGAGGGGAGGGGTGGCAGAAGCAGTACCAGCTCCATCAGAAGCAGCCTGAGTCTACAGTCGCTGATGAGTACCTTTCTTCACCCACATAGTGAAGCAACTCATCAGCAGCAGGTAGACATGGAGCAGGACCTGAATCAGCAGGTGGTGGCATACCTTGACATGGCCATGCCAACAAACCTTGAAGATACACTGGGCTTCTGGGTAGCCAAACTTGATTTATGGCCTCAACTAGCGGAGTTTGCCCTGGAAAAGCCGTCCAGTAGTGTGCCATCAGAGCGGGTGTTTAGTGCGGCGGGGGCCATAGTAACCCCAAGGAGAATTCGTCTGTCCATGAAAAATGTGGAGAGACTGACCTTTGTGAAAATGAATCAGGCATGGATCAGCCAGGATTTCCACCCACCAATGCCAGATGCATCAGAGTAGATTGACCATGGTGCTATACCAACACTCCACAAATATGAATAGTGCCAAACAGATTTAAGGCACTGTTCCCCATTTACAAACATTCCAGCCACCTTCATCACCGGGTACTGGTATTACCACCCACCGCACCACTCTGTCACCGGGTCACTTTAAAGTCTCCTGATACTGCTGCTGTCACCTCCAGGCTATTTCATTCAGCAACTATTTTGTCTCCTTATGCTTCTGCCAACTCCAGGCTATGCCATTCAGCCACTATATGATCTCCCCATGCTTCGGCCAGCTCCAGGCTGTACCATTCAGACACTATATAGTCTTCTTATGCTTTCCCCACCTCCAGGCTGTGTCAATCAGCCAATATTTTGTTTTCTGATGCTGCTGGGACTTGGATATTACCTACAATGTTTTTATGGTAGCACTAGCAAACATACTTGCTCATTAGAGATTTCAACATTGATCTTTTAATGTTAGGGCTTGTGAAGCCCTCTTATGTATGCTTCCTGCTGCCTGATCCAGGCTGTGTGTTTCAGAAACTACTTGGCTTACTGATGCTGCTGGGCCTGTGCCTAAAAAATGTTGATGTTTGCACTAGCTAACATACATCTTCTATACAGATTTCAACATTAACATTTTTATGTTAGGGGTTGTGAATCCCTCTTGTAAACTCATGCTGATGCCTGCTCCAGGCTGTGTGTTTCAGGAACTACTGTGCTTAGTGATGATGTTGGGCTTGGGCCTTACATTCTTTGATGATAGCATGAGGTAAAATACCTCTTCAATAGAGATTTCAACATTGTTCTTTCAATCTTAGGGGTTATGAAACCCTCCTGAGTACTGCTGCTGCCTGCTCCTGGCTGTGTCTTTCAGGAACTACTTGGCTTACGTAGCTGCTGGGCTTGGTCCTTAAATTTTTGGATGTTAGCATTAGCTTACATACATGCTAAATTGAGATTTCAACTTTGATCTTTCAATCTTAGGGGTTATGAAACCCTCTTGTGTACTCCTGCTGCTGACTGCTCTGTCTGTGTCATTCAGCAACTACATGGTTTAGTGATCCTGCTGGGCCTAGTACATTACCTATATATGTTTAAGGTAGCACTAGGTACCTGTCATGTTCCGTGCTCTGGCCACCAGCACCAGCCGCAAGCGCATTGTCCCCTTGTCCCTGGCTGCCGGCGGGGCTGGGATTTGCATAGCGGGACGCGCCCGCATGCGAATCCCAGCCCGTCCCTCACCTCTCTCCCCTGCTGCCTCCGCTCTGTCTCAGCTCTGGCACACATGTCCCTGTCCCTTAGGGCGAGCGACGGAGCTCAAAAATTTAAAGGGCCAGTATGCCCAAAATTATTGTGTACACCTGACACTATCCTATAAGTCCATGCACCTCCCACACTTCCCTGCCGGATCTTCAGTGCCCCTTGACTGAGATTAAGCGTTCCATATTGCCTTTTTGCCTTACCTGCTTATCCAGACCTTCCGCTAAGTTATTTGACTCCGCACCTTTGCTGCCTGCCTTGACCTTCTGCTACGGTTGACGACGCTACTGCCTTATCCTTCAGTACCTCGCCTGTGTGGTCGAGCTGTGTCGGGGGTAGCGACCTGGGTGTTGCCTGCCACAGCGAGCCCATCCTGCGGGCTCTGGTGAAGACCAGCGGCACCTTAGACTCCGCTACCCGAAACGGTATGAGTCATCAGCCACACAGGTTAGAGGATCCACATCCAGCTCCATTACAGCAAGATCCAGCCATGGATCCTGCTAGGGTTTCTCTGCTTGATAGTCCAGATCTCGCTTCCATCGTGGCACTCCAGTCACAGCAGTTGGCCCAGCAGGCACAGCAGTTGAGCCAGTTATCAGCCATGATACTACCTGCTCAGCAGCAACCACAGCCTCCTCATGCTCCTGTGGCACCTCCTGCTCCTGCAGTCATCTCCTGATCAAGACTACATCTGTCTCTTCCTGAGAAATATGAGGGGGATCCCAAGTCCTGTCGTGGTTTTGTGACTCAGTACTCTGTGCACATTGAACTTATGGCGGATCAGTTTCCTATGGAACGAGCAAAGGTGGCCTTCATCCTCAGTCTTTTAACTGGAAGGGCTTTGGCCTGGGAAACTCTGCTTTGGGATTGCAGTGATGCTCTCACTACCAATCTCCAGGCATTCCTGACAGAATTCCAGGTAGTCTTACTCAGGGCAACTCCTCTGTGGGTGAGTAAGCCATTCAGTTTCGTACCCTGGCATTGGAGTTAGCATAGAATGATGAAGCTCTTTGCGCCACTTTCAAGAGAGGATTATCAATTCAAATCAAGGATGTCCTCGCTGCCCAGGAATTGCCATCTAATCTGAATGAGCTTATACAGTTGGCATCCCGGATTGATATTCGTTTCTCAGAGCAACGTGAGGAACTACGCCTCGCCTGGCACCTGTCTTCCAGCAGCTACCACAACCTTCTATGTTGCCTCCTGCAGTGGAAGTTATGCAGGGGGATCGGTCTCGCTTGACCCCGCAGGAAAGGACTCGCCGACGAACCGAGAATCCAAGCCTATATTGCGTCAGTGCAGATCACTTCCTAAAAGATTGTCCTTTGTGTCCTCAGCCACAGGGAAACGCGCACACCTAGGGTTTGTGGAAGAGGCCTTTAGGTGTGAATACCCCCTCTCCATGCCTCTCCACGCTTAACCCCTTAAGGACGCAGGACGTAAATGTACGTCCTGGTGAGGTGGTACTTAACGCACCAGGACGTACATTTACGTCCTAAGCATAACCGCGGGCATCGGAGCGATGCCCGTGTCATGCGCGGCTGATCCCGGCTGCTGATCGCAGCCAGGGACCCGCCGGCAATGGCCAACGCCCGCGATCTCGCGGGCGTCCGCCATTAACCCCTCAGGTGCCGGGATCAATACAGATCCCGGCATCTGCGGCGGTTCGCGATTTAAATGAACGATCGGATCGCCCGCAGCGCTGCTGCGGGGATCCGATCATTCATAACGCCGCACGGAGGTCCCCTCACCTTCCTCTGTCCTGCTCCCCGCGTCTCCTGCTCTGGTCTGTGATCGAGCAGACCAGAGCAGAAGATCGCCGATAATACTGATCTGTTCTATGTCCTATACATAGAACAGATCAGTATTAGCAATCATGGTATTGCTATGAATAGTCCCCTATGGGGACTATTCAAGTATAAAAAAAAATGTAAAAAAATGTAAAAGTAAAAGTAAAAAAAAAGTGAAAAATCCCCTCCCCCAATAAAAAAGTAAAACGTCCGTTTTTTCCTATTTTACCCCCAATAAGCGTAAAAAACATTTTTTATAGACATATTTGGTATCGCCGCGTGCGTAAATGTCCGAACTATTAAAATAAAATGTTAATGATCCCATACGGTGAACGGCGTGAACGAAAAAAAATAAAAAAAGTCCAAAATTCCTACTTTTTTTATACATTTTATTAAAAAAAAAATTATAAAAAATGTATTAAAAGTTTTTTATATGCAAATGTGGTATCAAAAAAAAGTACAGATCATGGCGCAAAAAATTAGCCCCCATACCGCCACTTATACGGAAAAATAAAAAAGTTAGAGGTCATCAAAATAAAGGGATTATAAACGTACTAATTTGGTTAAAAAGTTTGTGATTTTTTTTAAGCGCAACAATAATATAAAAGTATATAATAATGGGTATCATTTTAATCGTATTGACCCTCAGAATAAAGAACACACGTCACTTTTACCATAAATTGTACGGCGTGAAAACGAAACCTTCCAAAATTAGCAAAATTGCGTTTTTCGTTTTAATTTCCCCACACAAATAGTGTTTTTTGGTTGCGCCATACATTTTATGATATAATGAGTGATGTCATTACAAAGGACAACTGGTTGCGCAAAAAACAAGCCCTCATACTAGTATGTGGATGAAAATATAAAAGAGTTATGATTTTTAGAAGGCGAGGAGGAAAAAATGAAAACGTAAAAATTAAATTGTCATTAAGGCCAAAATGGGCTGAGTCCTTAAGGGGTTAAATATGAGGGTCCTACCTTCCAAAGAGATCATCTCCGTTCGTGCCTTTTTGGACTCAGGCTACGCGGGAAATTTTATTGATCCTTCCCTAGTACATAGTCATCATCTGCCGATGTCCCGCCTGTTAAAGGGGTACTCCTGTGGAAAACTTTTTTTTTTTTTAATCTACTGTTGCCAGAAAGTTTAACAGATTTGTAAATTACTTCTATTAAAAAATCTTAATCCTTCCCATACATTTTATAGGCTGTATACTACAGAGGAAATGCTTTTATTTTTGGATTTCTCTGATGTCACAACCACAGTGCTCTCTGTTGACCTCTGCAGTCCATTTTAGGAACTGTCCAGAGCAGCAAATGTTTGCTATGGCGATTTTCTCCTGCTCTGGACAATTCCAAAAATGGACAGCAGAAGTCAGCAGAGAGCACTGTGGTCGTGACATAAGAGAAATCTAAAAAGAAAAGCATTTCTTCTTTAGTATATAGCCCCTAAAAAGTATTGGAAGGATTAAGATTTTTTAATAGAAGTAATTTACAAATCTGTTTAACTTTCTGGCACCAGTTGATTTAAAAGAAAACGTTTTTCACGGGAGTACCCCTTTAAAGCCTCTGTACATCTCTACGTTGAAAGACTGTACTGTACTGTGCTTTATCGCACAGAACCGTTGACTATGCAGGTCGGAGTCTCGCATAGGGAGAACTTGTCCTTCTATGTTCTCCCTCATTGTACTTCTCCTCTCTTGCTTGGCCTACCGTGGTTGCAACTCCCTACTCCGCACCTGGATTGGAAAACTGGAGAAGTTCTTCGCATGGGTCCGCATTGCAACTACAACTGTATCCGCAAAGTATCACAAAATTGAAACCATCATCTCGTCCACTACCCGATTTGCCTTCCTTTCTTCAGGACTATGCTGGTGTCTTCAGTGAAAAGCAATCCGAAGTGTTACCACCACATTGTCCCTACAATTGTCCAATTGATTTTCTGCCCAGGACCACACCTCCCAGGGGCAGAATCAACCCTTTGTCTGTTCCTGAAACTCAGGCCATGTCTGATTACATCCAGGAGAACCTTCAGAATGGATTTGTCAGGAAGTCCTCTTCCCCTGCCGGAGCCGTTTTTTTCTTAGTGGAAAAGAAAGACGGGTCTCTGCGACCTTGCATCGACTACCGAGGTCTGAATAAAATTACAGTAAAGAACCGCTACTCACTCCCTTTAATCTCGAAGTTGTTTGATCGTCTGCGAGGTGCTAAAGTCTTCTCTAAATTGGATCTTCGTGGGGCCTATAATTTGATACATATACGAGAAGGGGACGAATGGAAGACCACATTTAATACTCGTGATGGTCACTTTGACGATCTAGTGATTCCATTCGGACTCTGCAATGCTCCAGGAGTCTTCCAGGAGTTTGTTAGTGACATTTTTTCGTGACCTCCTATATTCCTGTGTCATGGTTTATTTGGATGACATACTCATCTACTCGCCCAATATCCAGTCTCATCGCTCTTACCTCCGCCAAATGTTACAATGTCTCTGTGAAAATCATCTCTACGCTAAACTAGAGAAATGCACTTTTGAAAAACCAGCCTTCCATTTCTAAGGGTATATTAGTACCAGTCAAGGCCTTCAAATGGTTCCCAACAAGCTGTCCGCAATACTGGACTGCCCTCAACCTTCGGGCTTAAAAGCAATTCAGCGCTTCCTCGGCTTTGCAAATTACTATCGGCAATTTATTCCTCCCTACTCCACTCTGGTAGCCCCCATCATCTCGCTTACCAAGAAGACTGCTAATCCAAGAGTTTGGACACCTGAGGCTCAAGAAGCTTTCAAGAGGCTAAAGTCTGCCTTCACTTCGGCTCCTGTTCTATCTAGACCCGATCCCAGCAAGCCATTCATCTTGGAAGTGGATGCTTCATCAGTTGGAGCAAGTGCAGTGTTGACGCAGAAGTCTTCTAAGGCTAGGTTTCCACTTGGGGTTTTTTCTGTCAGTTTTTGGAAAACTGCCACTGCAGTTTTTGAGCCAAAGTCAGAAGTGGATCCATAAGGGAGGAGAAGTATAAGTCATTCCTTTATATTTCCCATTCCTTTTGAATACACTTCTGGCTTTGGCTCAAAAACTGCAGTGTCAGTTTTCCAAAAACTGCCCGAAAGAAAAAGTGGAAACCTAGCCTATGGCGTCATGGTGTCATCTCTTGGAAGGCTCTGTACATCCGCTAACTATCTATTCTGACCACAAGAACTTGCTTTATCTCCAGTCTGCCCATTGTCTCAACCCCGACAAGCTGGATGGTCTCTGTTTTTCTCTAGATTTAACTTCTTAATCCACTTCTGTCCTGCAGAGAAGAATCTTCGTGCTGACGCTCTGTCCAGATCCTCCGATGTTCAAGGCCTGGAATCTCATTCGCAACATATTATTTCCCTTGATCGTCTCATCTAAGCAGCACCAGCGTGTCTTCAGCACTTGCCACCTGGGAAGACTTACGTATCTCCCCGTTTAAGACTCTGAGTCCTGAAATGGGGTCATTCCTCTCCATTGGCCAGTCATGCTGGAATCCGTGAGTCCATACAGCTCATTTCCTGACAATATTGGTGGTCCACTCTAAAACAGGATGTCGTTGATTTTATCTGATCTTGTTCAGTTTGTGCCCGGGACAAGACTCATCGTTCCAAGCCTGCTGGTCTACTACATCCTTTGCCAGTTCCAGAGCAACCCTGGACCGATATTGCTATGGACTTTATTACAGATCTTCCCTCTTCTGGCGGAAATTCAGTCATTTATGTTGTTGTGGATCGATTCTCAAAAATGGCTCATTTCGTCCCATTACCGGGATTACCCTCTGCACCACAGCTTGCCAACTTGTTCCGCCATATCTTCCGCCTGCATGGATTGCCCGCCCATATTGTCTCCGACCAAGGAGTCCAATTTGTCTCTAAGTTTTGGAGGGCCCTCTGTTCACGCCTCCAAGTTAAATTAGATTTTTCTTCGGGATACCACCCTCAATTCAATGGACAGGTCGAAAGGGTAAACCATGTTTTGGAAGACTATCTCCGCCATATTTTTTTTTTCGCTCGCCAAGATGACTGGCCGATCTGCTACCCTGGGCCGAGTTTTCCTACAACCATAAGGATTCCGAATCCACTGGGTGTTCTCTTCTCTTCGTGGTCTATGGACTTCATCCTCGTCCGGCTTTACCCCTGTCCACTTACTCCAGAGTACCCATGGCCGATGATCAAGTGCAGAACGTCGTCTCCATCTGGCAAAAGACTCGTGACTCTTCAGTGTGCCGCCACTCGTATGAAATCACAAGCGGATAAGAAAAGACGCCCTCCTCCCAAATTATCTCCAGGGGACAAAGTGTGGCTTTCTTCCAAATACATCAGTTTTTAAGGTACCATGTTATAAGCTGGGTCCTCGCTTTCTGGGTCCTTACAAAATCAAAAAACTTTAAGCCCTGTAGCTATTTTCTCCATCTGCCTTCCTCTCTCCGGATCTCAAATTATTTTCGTGTATCCCTCTTAAAACCTGTTATCCATAACCGCTTCTCTAAAAAATTCATCATTCCTACTCCCATCTCTGGTACCTCCGATGTTTATATAATCAAAGAAATTTTTGATTCCAAGCTGGTCAGAGGAAAAAAAAATTTCCTTGTAGATTCGGAAGGATTTGACCCAGAGGAATGATCTTGGGAGCCGCAGGACAACATTCTGGACCGTGACCTTATCCACAAGTTCTTGTCCTCAAAAAAAGAGGCGGAGACTGTCATGTCCCGCGTTCCGGCCACCTGCGCCAGCCTAGAGCGCATTGGCCCTTGTCCCCGGCGGCCGACGGGGCTGGGATTCGCATCGCAGGACGCGCCAGCATGCGAATCCCAGCTCGTCACTCACCTCTCTCCACTGCTGCCTCCACTATGTCTCAGCTCTGGCACGCGCGTCCCTGTCCCTTAGGGCGCACGCGTGCACCGGAGCTAAAAAATGTAAAGGGCCAGTACGCCCATAATTATTGTGTACACCTGATACTATCCTATAAGTCCATGCACCTCCCACACTTCCCTGCTGGACCTTCAGTGCCCCCAGCCTGAGCTTAAGTGTTCCATATTGCCTGTTTGTCTTACCTGTGTATCCAGACCTTCCGCTACGTTATTTGACTCCGCACCTTTGGCGCCTGCCTTGACCTTCTGCTATGTTTGACTACGCTGCTGCCTTATCCTTCGGTACCTCGCCTTGCTGAGCTACCTCTGTGGTTGAGCCGTGTTGGGGGTAGTGACCTGGGTGTCGCCTGCTGCAGCAAGCCCATCCTGCCTTGCGGCTGGCTCTGGTGAAGACCAGCGGCACCTTAGACTCCGCTCCCCGATACGGTCCGAGTCGTCAGCCACAAAGGTTAGAGGATCCACATCCAGCTCCATTACAGTACAATACATCTTCAATGGAAATTTCAAAATTCATCTTTTATTCTTAGAGATTGTGAGGCCCTATTGTCTCCTCATCTGCCGCTACCTCCAGGCTGTGCCATTCAGACACTATATGGTCTCCTCGTGATTCAGCCACCTCCAGGCTGTGTCATTCAGCCACTATAGGATCTCCATATATTGACTGTGTATTGTAGGAAACATGTGGCTATCCTTGAGTTACTCTCCCAGCATTATTGCCATGTTAATACTAGACCAGTAATAAAAGGAATATTGCCAAAGACTAGCAGAATCAGGGAACTGTGGATACTGACCACTGGCTGTAGGAATTGACTGACTATCCCAGGTGGGAGATTTATCATTTTGAAGTTCCTCAGTTCCAGTAGGCTTTAAGTCGTTCATTCTTTGTTGTGGTTCTTCAGTTGCAGAATTAAGTTGCATCATGTTTTCCTGTTCCTCCGATGAGCTAATGTCACTGGAACACACAATACTCATATTGTCATCTAATGAAGGATCATTTATTATTTTGAATGTCAGGTGGTATTCTGACAATTTCTGATTATAAAGGAATTTTGTAATCAGGGACACAGGTAAAAATAAGTATTTTTAAGCGTACTGTAGAACATTTTCTGCTCTCATTAGTGCATACCACATACCTAAATCTAAGTAGTATACTATTTTGTACCTCTATATACTCTATATGTACCTGTGGTCTATATACTGGGAAAGGGCAGCCAATAGTACACACCTGCTGCTGTTCTAGACAAATACTGTTTTAAGCGAATTGAAGCGTATTGCACTCCCCTCATATGCGCAATAAGTATGTCAGGCAGAGTAGGAAAATTTCAATTTCAAAATCCATAATATAAATTTTAAAATCTTAAATTTAAATATCATGAATTTCAATGGTCTTATCATGCTGCTACCAACTCCAGGCTGTGCCATTCAGACAATATATGGTCTCCTCATGCTTTGCCAACTCCAGGCTGTGTCATTCAGGCAATATATGGTTTACTGATGCTGCTGGGCCTGGATCTGCTAATAAAACTTTTGTTATGGTAGCACTAGCTACCCAAAATCTTCATTTTAAATTTCCAACTTCATCATTTTTCTTAGGAATTGTGAAGGCCTTGGGTCTCCTCATACTGCTGCCAGCTTCAGGCTAGCCATTCAGCTACTGTATGGTCTCCTCATGCTTCAGCCAACTCCAGGCTGTGTTATTCAGACAATATATGGTTTACTGATGCTGCTGGGCCTGGGAATAAAAATGTTGTTATGGTAGCACTAGCTACCCAAAATCTTCAGTTTCAATTTCAGAATTCATTTTATAATCTTAGGGATTGTGAAGGCCTAGTGTCTACTCATGCTTCTGACAACTCCTGGTTGTGCCATTCAGACACTATATGGTATCCTCATGCTTCAGCCAACTCCAGGCTGTGTCATTAAGGCAATACATGGTTTACTGATGCTGCTGGGCCTGGGCCTGGGTCTGAGAATATGGTTGTTATGGTAGCACTAGCTACCCAAAATCTTCGGTTTAAATTTCAGAATTCTTCTTATAATCTTAGGGATTGTGAAGGCCCAGTGTCTACTCATGCTGCTGCCAACTCCTGGCTGTGTCATTCAGCCACTATATGGTCTCCTCATGCTTCAGCCTCATCCAATCTGTGTCATTCAGCCACTATATATTCTCCTCATGCTGCCAACACCTCCACGCTGTGTCATTCAGCCACTATATGGCCTCCTCATGCTGCCAACACCTCCACGCTGTGTCATTCAGCCACTATATGGTCTCCTCATACTGCCACCTCAGGGCTCTTTCATTGTTCTGCTCTGCGGCAGTGATTCTAAAAGCGATGCCGGTAATCTGTATGTCATTCTGAATAACAGTATTATTTCACTACTCCAGCACACTCCATATGGGTGTTAGAACACAGCAAAGTGTTCTACACCCATATTGAGGCTCTATGTAGGCCAGAAATAGCCATTTTTAATATAGATTTGTATTGAAACAATTTTTTTCAAAAAAGTCGACGAATCGGCTAAATCGAATTTTTAAAAAGTTTGCTCATCTCTACTTATATCCCACACCGTATACCACGCTTACCTTTCACATAGTGTTCCATGCTTATGTCTCACACAGTATACCATGCTTACCTTCCACATAGTGTTCCATGCTTATGTCCCACACATTATACCACACTGATCTTCCACATAGTGTTCCATGTGTGGTAAGCTTGTGGGGGTATATGGGGTGTAGCTGTGCAGTGATGAAAGGGTGCTGATTTAACCCTTAACTGTCGTGACGCCAGGGCGAGGGCTCCTCTGTATATGCTTGTCCTATCGCCACCCGTCCCAAGAGCGATGAGGAGGGATGATAAATGATTGTCCACAACCGGAGGTTTCAGAAAACTGTCGGAACTTTTACTGCAGGTTTTACGCAAAATTAAACAGGAACAGTCTTTGTACAATAAGAGTCTATTAGGATCCTGACACTTGGTTGGGACCTTATGAGTCTTAAGCTCAGGAGATTTCTATGCGCTGTTCCACTGGATTTAGGGGATTGAGTTTAGGTCCAGCAGTCACGCAGACTTTAGCGGGGAGTTGTATTGTAACTAACGATTTGGTAAGTTGCAGTATTATCAGGCTCCGGACTGGTCTTTTCTTTGAAAGTTGCACGGATCTCTACTCTCTGCTAGTCCGGAACCCAAGATAGTGAGGATTGGCTGGCAGCTCCCTTATATGGGCAGGGGTTGGCCTTGAGCTCATTGGTCCATACCATCTGTCATTCACTTTACACAAGGAATTATGGTCTAAACATGTGACCACCCATGTGACCTAGGAAGGTCCTTTAACATACCCTAAGAGAATTAACATTAGTCACATGACCTAAGGTCCTGCGACACTATATACACAATTAAATACACAATTAAATATACATGCAAACATCACAAAATGAAAGAAGGAAAAGGTGACTAGGGGCTATCCCACCAGGAGGAGGACCCTACTGGAACGAAGTAACTCTGGCTTTGGGGACCACCATACAAGGTACGGTATACTATATGGTACCGGGACACCACAAACCCCCTTACATAAGATAAGTCAACCTCGACGTCTGTCCCCTAAGGCAGAGGGATGAAGTGCAACAGTTGCTTTTTAACAGTCCTGGGCATAATTTTTCAAATGTCCATTATTCAGGCTGTACAAAAAAAGAGTCTTTGCACATAATAAATGTCATTGCAAGCTCTGAAGAAATTAGTATTTTTTTTTTTCATTTTATGTTTTAGGCAAACAAAATTATACAATTTTTTTGATGTACAAACATGAGTACAGATAAACTCACAAACAGGATTATGCTGTTCACGAATTTAGTAAAAGCATGACATTATAAGACATTAGATACATCCTAACACTTTTACTTACTTTATGATTTTTCTATTTTCTCTTGACTGACTAGAAATATTATATACCAGATATTATAAATCTCACTTGACATTTTTATTCACCACATTTGTTACCTGTCATAGTACACTGTAGTTACATTGGCTTGCCTGTGGCTGTCTACCAATAACTAGTTACTAGGGTCCATTGGCTACACACACTTATCCCTAGAACTCAACAGATAAACCTTACCTAGGTTACCTTTTGAATACATGTATACACTTAGACTTACAGGAGCACCTTCTGGCCAGGAAGAGCATCCTGAACACCTAAAGAGAAGAAAGTTAGTGTACATAACAGTGGCAGGAATTGAATAATGGCATAGGCTACAATCCCTTAAAGTTTTGTTTCTTTGGTTACTTAGAATGTGAGATATTTTTTTTTAGGTGTACTAAGTTAGAGTGAGGTAGGTACACTAAAGTGATTATTTGGTGTACTATGTGTACATGAATTATTTGAAAAGTCAGTCTTGGTATCTTATGGGTAGGTTACTCTCAGAGGAGCTGAGAGAGCCACCTACTTGCAACTACTACAACACCTATTTTTTATGTACACATGCAGAAGCACATTTTTTTCGTGTACAAGAACCAATTACATCTGGTTCAACCTGAGAACACCATTTATTGAAATTACAACAAGTTTCAGGTGCATTCACCTGATAAGTGCAATTAGGCAAGGAAATAATAAATTACTATTGGGTTATATACATTTGAATAGACGCGCAAGGATCATCAGTCCACCTGCACTAGGAGTCCATAGAACACGGCTACCACATTCAGCCGGGCATACACTTGCGAATCTCCTAAGGGCTAGGAGTCTCTTGACCCAGGGTTCAGGCACAAATTTGGTGGTTGCATGGATAACTCAAACTGTCTTAGCAAAGTTCTGCTAGGTGCCTCCTTAACCCCTTAAGGACCCGGGCTTTTTCCGTTTTTTCATTTTCAATTTTTCCTCCTTAACTTTAAAAAATCATAACTCTTAAAAATTTTCACCTAAAATTATATATAATGGCTTAATTTTTGCGTCACTAATTCTACTTTGTAATGACATTTGTCATTTTACCCAAAAATCTACGGTGAAACGGGAAAAAAATCAATGTGCGACAAAATTGATGAAAAAACACTATTTTGTAAGTTTTGGGGGCTTCTGTTTTTACGCAGTACATTTTTTGTCAAAAATGATACCTTATCTTTATTCTGTAGGTCCACACGGTCAAAATGATACCCTACTTGTATAGATTTGAATTTGTTACACTTCCAAAAAAAATCATGAATACATGCAGGAAAATTTATAAGTTTAAAATGGTAATCTTTTGACCCCTATAACTTTTTTATTTTTCTGTGTTCAGGGCGCTTTGAGGACTAATTTTTTGCGCCGTCATCTGAAGTTTTTAGCGGTATGATTTTTGTTCTGATCAGATGTTTTGATCACTTTTTATTCACTTTTTTGTGGTATAAAAAGTGATCAAAATTGCGCTATTTTGGACTTTGGAATTTTTTTGCGCGTACGCCATTGAATGAGCGGTTTAAAAAGTGGTATAGTTTTATAATTAGGACATTTCCGCACGTGGCGATACCACATATGTTTATTTTTATTATTATTTACATAATGTTTTTTTTATTTTTGGAAATGCCGGGTGATTCAAACTTTTATTAGGGGAAGGGATAATTGAAAGGGTTAATGATTTTTTTACACTTTTCTTATGCCATATTATAGCCCCTAGGGGGGGCTATAACATTGCATGTACTGATCTTTTACACTGATTGATCCATCTCCATAGGAATGGATCAATCAGTGTTTTCGGCGATTGAATGCTCAAGCCTGGATCTCAGGCTTGAAGCATTCATTCGGCGATCGGACAGCACAGGAGAAGGTAAGAAGACCTCCTCCTGTGCTACAGCTGTTCGAGATGCCGCGATTATACCGTGGCGATCCCGAACAGCTCCCTGAGCTAGCCGGGCACTTTTACTTTCGTTTTTAGCCGCGCGGCTCAGCTTTGAGCGCGCGGCTAAAGGGTTAATAGCGCGCGGCACAGCGATCAGTGCCGCGCGCTATTAGAGGCGGGTCCCGGCTTCACTATGACGCCGGGCCCGCCGTGATATGATGCGGGGTCACCGCGTGACCCCGCGTTATATCGCAGGACCGGGACTCATGACGTACGCATACGTCATGGGTCCTTAAGAGGTTAAACAATTTCAACAGTCTGTGAAGACAAAACTAAGTTTAAACATGCAGGTTAACCCTTTAAAAGAAGCTCTTTCGATGTCGTCCAGCTCCTCTTGCAGAACCCCTGTCCCTCTTGACTTCAGAACTGGGCGAGGAGTCCCTGACGGGGTTGATGGAGGTGTCCCACACCACATTAGAGAGGGTAGAGTGGGACACTGAAGGGTTAACATTGACCATGTAATTAATGGCCACTGCTGATGATGCCAATGGCACAATGGTTGGTGCCGGTTGAGCCGGCCCCACCACCTTGTCCGGAGTGGGCCACGGCACTGTTTTTAGTGCCCGCAGTTTAGGCCTCACCTTCTTGGCAGGAGTAGGCCTAGGCACTTTGCTGAAGTTAGAAGTATCCGGCTGCTGCTGTAGAGTCTCCCTCTCTGTAGGCTCTTCGATGGAAGCAACAGGAGCAGGCCATACTAGGAGGGGTAGTACTGGAAGGGAAGCTGGGTAGGGAAGGGAAGCTGGGTAGGAGCTGTGGGTCTGGGGACTGCTGCAGCCCACTCTCCTCGCACACCCTGTACAGGCGTATATTCAACTATTTCGCCCACCTCCAGTGAATGGAATTTCTTGTGGATGTGAGGCCTCTGAACAGCTCGACGGTTTACAAGAATGGTATAGCCAGTTTGGCAATCGACAAGGGTACCATAACCTCTGACCTTGTCAAACTTGGCCATCGTGGCGTGTCGGCGCTCTAAAGGCTTTTCCCCTTCTCGGGGATAGTCCCACATACGAATGAAAAGTGCTTCCAATTCCTTGGTATTTTGTTGGTAGCGGATCCTCTCCTCATAGGGCAAATGAACATGCTTGGGGGCATGAAGTTCTCGGTGTCGGGCCTTTAGTTTTGACATCAATTTGACCATTTCGGCCTCCTGACGAGCCCTTTCCCTCTGTACTGTGGGAACTCGAGGGAGTGGCTTCCCAGGCAGGGGTTGAAGAACATCATGCATATATTGGATCATCTCTGGTTCGTCCCTGAATGTCCATTTAGGCAAACATGGCGAGCGCGGTCGTGCACTCGGCAAATTTAAATCAGACAGGGGTACTTCTGGCTTTGGGCTGGAGGAGGAGGAAAAGGCAGCTTCTGGTGGGGAACTTACAGAAGACTCCTCCGTCGGGATCTCAGCCCATGAACCCCATGTCCGGTGGTGAGGGGACAATCTCTCCGGTGAAGATGCTCCAGGTGTCCCAGCAAATGCTCCTGGAAGGGTGTCCGGCCAGTCGTCGTAATCGTCGGGCAATGGGGGAAGATTGCAGGCCCCCTCCGGATCCAGCGATAACTGCTGCAGACGGTCGGCAAGGTCTTGAAATAATGAAATAATGGAATATGTGCAGCTCACAGAAATAATATGCGAGGTTAACTGAGAGACTCTCACACCCTTATGAGAGTTAAAGGAAAAATATAGGAGAAAATAAATTACTCAGTCCTCAGCTATACCACTCGAAAAAAAGCGTATGGTGGATGGATGGCTCAGATGGAAATAGTTGGGCTGCGACCACCACAACTTTCCTCTGCTCCGGCGCCATCTTGGAACTCTCACCACTTGGAACGCTGCTCTCCGCCATGTCTGTACACTCAATCTCTTCCTCGTGCAGACTGAAGAGGTCGCTGTGCAGGGCTCCTATTATAATGGGCTTCTCCAAAATGGTCGCCGGCTGGAAGGACGTCATCGGTGCAGCCCCGACTTCCGTTCCCCTGGCAAACAACAGCAGTGAATCTAAGTTCCCCTTTGGCTGTGACACATTTACTTGGTAGCCACGTCCAGGGGCGGGTCGTGGCGCAGCTTTGGCTTTTTCCGCGAGCTTCTCCGGCAATGAATTAACTCTTGGAGCGCTGACCGGACCAGAGGATCGTAGCATGTATTCACCTCGTACTTTACAAATCCTTGCAGCCAATAAATCTTTGCCTCCCCCTTACTTTGCCTCCCCCATTACTTTTCGCGTGCCCACCACACACACAGTTCCGTACACTTGATGATTCACAGCACAGGAATAAAGTCTTTTACATAGGGGGAGTACTCTGTAAATCGTGGCAACAGCTGTAGGCACACACCTGTATCTTGTTCATGCCTGCCAAAAAGCTATGTGGTAAGCTTGTGGGGGTATAGGGTACATGGGGTGTAGCTGTGCTATGAGGAAAGGGTGCTGGTTTAACCCTGAACTGTCGTGACGCCAGGATGAGGGCTCCACTGTATATGCTTGTCCTATTGCCACCCGTCCCAAGAGTGATAGGGAGGGATAATAAATGATTGTCCACAACCGGAGGTTTCAGAAAACTGTCGGAACTTTTACTGCAGGTTTTATGCAAAATTAAACAGGAACAGTCTTTGTACAATAAGAGTCTATTAGGATCCTGAAGGTTGGTTGGGACCTTGTGAGTCTTAAGCTCAGGAGATTTATATGCGCTGTTCCACTGGATTTAGGGGATTGAGTTTAGGTCCAGCAGTCACGCAGACTTTAGCGGGGAGTTGTATTGTAACTAACGATTTGGTAAGTTGCAGTATTATCAGGCTCCGGCCTGGTCTTGTCTTTGAAAGTTGCACGGATCTCTACTCTCTGCTAGTCCGTAACCCAAGAGAGCGAGGATTGGCTGGCAGCTCCCTTATATGGGCAGGGGCTGGCCTTGAGCTCATTGGTCCATACCATCTGTTATTCACTTTACACAAGGAATTATGGTCTAAACATATAACCACCCATGTGACCTAGGAAAGTCCTTTAACATACCCTAAGAGAATTAACATTAGTCACATGACCTAAGGTCCTGGGACACTATATACACAATTAAATACACAATTAAATATACATACAAACATCACAAAATTAAAGAAGGAAAAGGTGACTAGGGGTTATAGGTATAGGTGAATAGGTACATACCGTACCTATAAGGTACCGGGACATCACACATGCTTATGTCCCACACTGTATACCATGCTTACCTTCCACATAGTGTTCCATGCTTATGTCCCACACAGTATACCATGCTTACCTTCCACATAGTGTTCCATGCTTAAGCCCCACACAGTATACCATGCTTACCTTTCACATAGTGTTCCATGCTTATGTCCCACACAGTATACCACACGTACCTTCCACACAGTGTTCCATGCTTGTGCTCCACACAGTATACCACGCCTACTTTTCACATAGTGTTCCATTCTTATGTTCCACTCAGTATACCAAGCTTGTGTTTAACACAGTGTATTACTCAGGTTCTTACTCAGTGTAAGTGCATATGCTTCCCTAGTGGTGTAACATGCACACATCTTCCTTCAATGTGACATTTTTCATGTTCAGCGCTGTCCTGTTACTCTTGTGTTTCTCATTGAACATGAGTAATTTTACCTCATGTTCACACTACGCAAATGTACCTATAGCAGGCACATTACACATAAAATTACGTATAACTTTATGGAGCTGTAACATTGTGCATACGTGACTGACATTTATGCTACATTAGTTCCAATAACATGCGTTATCTGAGCTGATACCGTGCTTCACGCTATTATATCCGGTAAACAGTTCCAGGCGTTGATACCATAGCTGATGTACTGTGCTCGTTTTGGTATAGTTGATATACTGGGCTTTGTGTTAATATAGCCAATACTGTGTTTACGTTTCCATATCTGTCATATGGTGCATTATTGTCCCTATAGTGGTCATACGGTGCTTATGCTACTATAGCTGATAATTTGCATTACTTATCTAGAAACTATGCTATGCATTAGTTTTAATTAACTGATATACGGTACATTGTTACTTGGAGCTTATGTTACTGTAGCGAATATACTGGGCATGTCACAATATTTTTAGCTGACATATGGGCCTATGTTATTATTGCTGGTAATTTGTGTTTGTTACTGTTGCTTAAATATATTGTGTATTAGTGATTAATTTAGCTGTTATGCTGAACATTAATGTTGTTCAGGGCTTATATTACTATAAGCTCATATACTGTGCCTTGATGTTACTGGAGATGTTCTACGGTGCTTACATTATTTCAAGTGATATACCATGCTTCAACGTTGTAACACTCATGTTTCAGAAGACTTGAACACTGATGGTAGTGGATTCGCTGGACCTGTGTGGTAGAGTGCCAGGGAGCGGGATGGACTTGCTGCAGCAGGCGGCACCCAGGTCGATACCCCTGCCACGGCTTGACCACACAGGTGGCTGAGGAGATGTGAGGCACAGGAGGGATAAGGCAGCTAGTAGTCAGGATAGCAGAAGGTCAGGGCAGGCAGCACAGTAGCATAGTCAGGACGTAGCACGAGGTCAGTAGGCAAGCGGCAGAGGAGCAAGGTCACATTACAGAGCAAAAGGATCAAATACACGGGAAGGCAATCACAGGAATGCTTTTTCTCAGGCTCAAGGCAACAAAGATCCGGCAGGGAAGTGAGGAGGATAGAGGAATTTATCAATGAGCCACAGGTGAATTACACTAATGAGCGCACTGGCCCTTTAAATCTTAAAGCTCCGGCGCGCGTGCGCCCTAGGGGATGGGAACATGCTTGCCGGAGCAGAGAGGCAGATCCTGGGGCAAGAGAAGTACCAGGTGAGTGACGGACTAGGGATTGCTCGCATGCGAGTCCCAGCCCTGCCGACAGCAGCAGGTAACGGGACCATGTGCTCACGGCCAGTGTGTGCGGCCGGAATGCATAACGTAACAGTATCCCCCAATTGGTCTTCCCCTCCTTTTATGAGTCAGAAAACTCCTGAGAAGGTCACGGTCCAGGATATTCTCCTCAGGCTCCCAAGATCTCTCCTCAGGACCGTAACCCTCCCAGTCGACCCAAAAAAATTGTTTACCTCTCACAGTTTTTTGTAGCAAGAATCTTTTTACCTGTAAAATGTCAGAAGAGCCAGAGACAGGTGTGGGGACAAGATTCTTCTGAGAAAACCAGTTTATGGCAATAGGCTTGAGGAGAGAGACGTGGAAGGAATTGGGAATACGTAATATAGCAGGTAGACGGAGTTTGTAGGAGACAGGGTTGATTTTTTTGTAGAAACTGGAAGAGACCAAGGTAGCGAGGACCGAGCTTGTAACAGGGGATCTTGAAACGGATGTACTTGGATGAAAGCCACACCATGTCACCAGAAAAGAAGGATGGAGGAGGTCTTCTATTTTTATCTGCTTGCGCCTTCATGCATGAAGAAGCCTGAGATAACGACTGTCAGGTCTATGGGCACAGCAGGGGAACCGTGGCAGCAGTGGCTTGCCGGGGGAACGGCAGCTGTAGCAGAGATACGGCAGAAGTAGGCCCCCCTCTGTCACCCATGTACACCCCTCTGTCACCCATGTACACCCCTCTGTCACCCCCCTATGCCCCCTGTCACCATTGTACACTCTTCTACACCCCTTTGTGACCCATGTACACCCATCTATCACCCATGTACACTCCTCTACACCCTTCTGCCACCCATGTACACTTCTCTACACCCTTCTGCTGCCAATTTACACTCATCTACACCCTTCTGTTACCCATGTACACTCCTCTATCATCCATGTACACCCCTCTATACCCCTCTGTTACCCATGTACACTCCTCTACGCTCCTCTGTTACCCATGTACACTCCTCTATGCTCCTCTGTCACCCATGTACACCCCTCTATCACCCCCTACACCTCTCAGTCACCCCCTATGCCCCCCTTTCACCCATGTATACTCCTCTACACCCCTCTGTCACTCATATACACTCCTATACACCCCTCTGTCACCCATGTACACCCCTCATTTACCAATGTACACTCCTCTGTAACCCATGTACACTCCTCTACACCCCTCTATCATCCAATTACACCCCTCTACACCCCCGTTATCCATGTATACTCCTATACGCTCCTCTGTCACCGATGTACACACCTCTACACCCCTCTGTCACCCATGTACACCTCTCTACACCTCCTGTTACCCATGTACACTCCTCTATGCTTCTTTGTCACCCATCTCTACACCCCTCTGTCACCCCCTACGCCCCCCTGTCACCCATGTACACCCATCTATCACCCATGTACACTCCTCTACACCCCTCTGCCACCCATGTACACTCCTCTACACACTTGTCACCCATGTACACCTTTCTACACCCCTCTGTTACCCCTCTCTTTACACCTATACTCCCCAGCGGAATCTGGAGGCTGATGCTGGAAAAGTGCAGAGCCAAATAGGTTTTTTTGCAGGTGAAACGGTGAAGAACGGGGAAACGGTAAAGAACTGTGATGATCATGGTCCGGACTAGATGGAGAAGACATCATTTGTGTGTTACTGTATGAAGCAGCACTATCTAATTTCCGAGGGGTGGGAAAAAGGTTGGGAGACACTGGTCTAAAGTAAACTTGTAAACTCAGTTGAGTCTATTCTATTGAACAGTAGCTCAGTACCCAGCATTGCCCGGTTTTTCCTTCCTAATCCTTGTTGAGTAGGAAAATTAACAAAGGAGGAAGCTTTTGACCTCATATCCCGACCTCATATCCCAACCTCATATCCCGTCCTCATACCACCCCTAGTGGTTCTTGGACAGGTGACAAGCTCCCTCTAGACTTTGTCCCATTTATTATGAGCCCAATCAACAAATCTGTCCAGTGACACCTTATTGCCCTGCTCGGGAGTTATATTATCCAGTTTTTTTTTACAGCCTCTAGAGCATTCTGTAGGGCTACGGCATATGCTCTCAAAGTGTCACCTGGCTTCTGTTGCCTTTCATACAGCCGGAGATGTACCTCTGATGTAGAATGTGACTCAAATACCTGGTACAGTCCTTCTCGGAGACTGGCCAGGTGTGGATTTCCTCTAATGCTGGTCCTTGTAGTGGTCCTGTGAGCAATTGCACCTGTTGATTAGGAGGGAAAGAGTAAATTACAAACTCTGGATCCTTTCTTTGAAATCCCTCAGGGTGAAGGGGTCACCATTGTAGCTAGGGAGGACAGGGGTCCCCATGAATACAAGTGCAGATGTTAAAACACCAGGGTTGTTGATGTGGACTGTGGCAAAACTGGCAACATTCAGGTTGCTGGGGTAGGTGATGATCCTTCTGCTGGAGACAGAGGGGCACTGTCGCCCAGTTGATCTGGTGAGCTGGGTTCTGACATCTGGTTGGTTTTTGAGTGTGCTGTCGCTTTAAGAAGAATAAGGGGCCTTCCCCTTTAAGAAAATTGCTGAAATGTTGCAGCGGCTTAGATTTGGCTGGTGGGGGTACTGTAGTCGATGCTCCCCTCTATTTTGCAGGCAGCCGGTAGTAATTTGTCTTGCAACCAGACTTATGGACATTAGTGGGTTAATTCCGAAAGCTACTGGCACCAGAGACTTGATGCTGATAATTGTTTGTGTTTGCAGGGTCTGTGCAGCGGGTGCTTGATAGAAGACAGCGGAGCAGTGCGCAGCCACTGGAACCTCCAATATGGCTTTGCCCAGGGAACTTCCTGTTTTGGTCCAGTCGGCCAAGTCTTCCCCTGTGCAACTCTTTGGTTCCTCCTCGCTGAGCTGAAGAGGCATCACCACTTGGGACTGATGGGGCGGAGCTGCGACCACTCGCACGTGCGGGAGCCACTGGACCAAATTAACCCTTTCAGGTACCAACTTTTTATACTCAACAGTGGCAAACAGTCTTTTCTTTACCTCCCCATCAATTTCACAAGCGCCTCGGGTAAAACACTTTCCACTGATGATTTTTGCAGACAATACTGGACACAGTTCAGACTAGGGGGGAGAACTTATGGCATAAGGCACACACACATATCCTGTTCGTGACGCCAAAAGTTGTGGTATGGCGGGGTGCGAGGTGCAGGGCAGATGTTGTTACCTTAGGGGCAGATAGTATTAACCCCTTATGTCTGTGATGCCAGGGCATGGTTTATCCTTAACCATCCACTGGATCCTGGGCACGGGGCAATGAAGACACCAACGCCATGTTACGGACAACGGTAGCTTTCCTGAGGGTAGACAGTTGGAACAGTTTATGCAGTACAGCCAGGGCCCAATGAGGTGACCAGTGACACAGAGGCCTTGCAGACTTGCTGGGACTTGTAGTTGGGCGGGAGAATTTAGCGCAGGCCACGCTGGCTAGACAGATGACTTGACTTGACTGACTTGTCACTGACAGTACGGTGACTTTATCACGTGGTGAGCAACGGTGAATGGCGGGACCATGGGTTGTAGCGGTGTATGGGGCAGATGGTATTAACTAGAGATGAGCGAACCGAAGCTGACGAATCCGAATTCATTATGAATTTCATGAAAAATTTGATTTGCAACGAATGCGAATATCGATGAGATTCTATTGCGCGAATCGTTAAACGCCATTTAGTGCTGTCCAGGCTCAAGAGCATTTAAAATGCTGGATCCACATGTGAGGACATGGGGCAAGGAACTCTGGGAAGGCGGTTAGGTGGGATTACCCTGAATCACATGCAGGATGCAGCCTATCAGCAGCCAGTCACCCCTGTGATGTCACAGCCCTATATAATCGGCAGCCATATTGCGGCCAGTCACTTAATTCATGACACTGCAGAGAGATTTTCCAGCAGCGATTCACCTCCTAGTAACATCAGTGTTCTGGTGGACAGAGAACTGTGCTTTTTTCCACTGAAAAGAAATTTTACTGCAGCCATTAACCTCCCAGTCACTTTCTACAGCATTGTATTACAGAGAGGGGCAGAGAGCTGTGTGTTGCCTCATACATTTCAACAAGCTGCCTCAACTTCATAAACCTTAGCAGAGGAAACAGGAATAATTTTTTAAGCGCAATTCTATGTCCTATTCTACAGTATAGCAAAAATAATGATAGAACTCCAAAGTATGGACGGGATACACGGGCGCTCAACGTCAAGGTAGCAGGATAAAATGTTTATTCACCCATAATGCAACGCATTTCACAGCACATCTACGTAGTGCACTATTTTGTACATCTTAATCTGTCAAGGGCCTACATACTGTGAAAGGACCATGAAAAGTAATCACCAGCTGGTGTTTTACTCCAATACTTTTTTATGCGTATTGTAGCGCATTTTTGTGCCCTCATAAGTGCATACCACATACCTACATCTAAGTAGTGTACTATTTTGTACCTGTTCATCTGTCAAGGGCCTAGATACTGTGAACGGACCGCCAATAGCACACACCTGCTGCTGTTCTAGACAAATACTGTTTTAAGCGTAGTGAAGCATATTGTACTCCTCTCATATACGCAATAAGTATGTCAGACAGAGTAGTGCCAGGATATTCACAGAGAAGGGGCAGAGGCCTAAATTCATCAGGCACAGGCAGAGGTCGCAGCAGAGTAGGGGCATGTGACTGCCAGGGTCGAAGCGAGAGGTCTGATCTCCCGGTTTCAGCTAGCAGTCGTGTCTCTACCAGCAACCCAGCAGCCATGATCGGTTCACTCGGTCATCCACTTCATCCCAAGTGACATCTGACACCCCCAGTCAACAGTCGGTGGGTTCCTCAGACTCAACCCTCAGTTGGCATGGCCCTCATGCTGCTGCTGCCACCTCCAGGCTCTGTCATTGTGCTGCTCTATGGTCTAGGAATATAAAGAAAAACATAGCCTGCATTCACCGCACAGTTCGGGTCTCTCGGCCTCGGATACCGGACCTCCTCGGTAGCGTGGGACTTGCAGCAGCTGCTGGTAGCGCTAAGAAAACAGGCAACTGCCGGCGGTTTCGCGTTACAATGAACGCTTCTTCCCGCCGGAAGAAGCGTTGATTGCACTAGCTACCATAAA
Organism: Hyla sarda; assembly: GCF_029499605.1. Lineage (NCBI taxonomy): Eukaryota > Metazoa > Chordata > Amphibia > Anura > Hylidae > Hyla > Hyla sarda. The sequence goes on from NC_079190.1 coordinate 260,359,749, forward strand.
TCATCAATTTCAATTTTAAAATTCATCTTTTAATCTTAGGGATTGTGAATCCCTATTGTCTACTCATGCTGCCCCCAGCTGCATGCTGTGTCATTGTGCCACCATATGGTCTCCTTATGCTGTTGGCACCTTAAATTTAACTTTAGAAATTTTAAAATATCTAAAATCTTCAATTTTAACTTTCAAAAATATCTTTAATCTTCTTTATTGTGAGACCCTATGGTTTTGTCAGGCTGTTGCCACTTCCAGACTGGTTTGTTCTGCCACTATATGGTCTCCTCGTGCTGCTGCCAATTCCAGGCTGTGTCATTCTGCCAGATTATGGTCTCCTCATGCTGCTGCAACCTCTAGGCTCTGTCATTGTGCCACCATGTGACTCCTTGTTAGATTGGGTTTTGTGGTCATACGGTATTAGTTCAAAGTAGACACCGGGACATTAAACTTGGGAATCTAATATAAATTTAAATTAAAAAAAAATCAATGTAATCTTTTCAAGACTGAGACCATATGGTCGTCTACGTCATATTATCTGTGGAATTATCACAAGAATCCAATGGAACAGCTTGGAGTGATAACAATGAACCATGACTGATTAAATGAAACATTTGCACTTTCATAGTAAGGGGGGCACTGAGAGGCAGGGTCTGGAACAGGATAACCACCAGCTCGATGCACACCAGAATGGGTACTCAAAAAATGTAAGTAAATTCAAATTAAATTAAAATTACATAAAAAAATCTCTTTATTCTCTTCAATTTTGACACCGTATGGTCTCCCAGCTGCCACATCGACACTCTGCAGCAGTGATTCTAATAGCAATGCCTGTAATCTGCATTTCACACTGGATAACAGTATTATTTCACTAACACAGCACTCTCCTTATGCGTGTTAGGACAAGGCAAAGTGCTCTACACCCCTATTGAGGCTCTCTGTAGGCCAGAAATATTAAGAGCAATTCGCCCCAAATAAATTTGGAAAAATTCTGAAAATTTGTCGAAACGGTCGAAACTAATTTTTGAAAAGTTTGCTCATCTATAGTATTAACCCCAGTGGAAAGGTGTTATTAACACCTAATATTCATGATGCCAGAGTGTTTTTTTGATATCGGGAACCACCCAAACGATATCACTGCTATCCCAATGGCTAGGCAGTGAAATGAGGGTCCACAACCAGGTTATGGTTTAACGGAGGCTTTACTGAGGTCAGACAGTTGTTATAGTCTCTACAGCTTGGCCAGAATCCGAGAGAGGTGACCAGGAACACAGAAGGACCTTGCAGCTTGCTGGGACCAATTATACTTGTAATGGACTTTAGATCATTGACTTTAGGCTTGACTGGACTGTAGGTGGCGACAGCAGACATAGACTTGACTTTCTGCAAGTGACGGTAGATTTGAGGCCTTCCAGGTAGCTGGACACTAATACTGAGACATCTGGTCTTGACTGTACCCCAGTAGAAAGAGAGCCAAAAAATGACAAACAATTACAGCACCTCCCTTCCTTATAAAGGGTCAAGCTGCGGGTCATGTGTTAAGCTGGTGACTCTCTAGGTATCATAAACATAACTTGTGACATCTCAAAGGTCCTTTAGACAATTACATTAGTCCTCCAAAGGTCCTCAATACTGTCTTTACATTAGCACACTGACTATATACCTATTACAATAAATAACATTGTACTAACAGCAGGGGAGACACTGCAGGAGAGCCCCCAGGTCACCGAGGGACTCAACCTGACAGGGCCTAAGTGTAGTACAGGACTATGTTCTGTACTGGGACATTACACTTACTTGCACTTGACTTGTGGCTGCAGAACTTGACTTGAGGCCTCCACTACTCTGGACACACACACTAGGCACAATTTTACTGGACAGCAGGAAGCGAGAGAAGCAGCCAGAGTTTATATGGGGGAGACTAGCAGGGAGTCCATAGGTCACCTTTGGATTCAGCTGGTCACTGGTACCTCCTGGGTAACAATCACATGGTACATTTTAATAAATGCATAACACATCTTTCAATATACAACATATATACAAATGGGGTAACAACTACATGGGGGCTGTGGAACACACAACCCCTGGCGAGAATAATGGATCACCCCACTTAGAGTTTTACCCATCTTTATTCTCTTCTCAACATTTATGGCATATCCACAGGATACTCTTCGTTTGGGTCTACATGTGTATACAGTTTTCTCTGTACTTTTATTGTCATGATTTGTGTATTTCTATAGCCACACAACCAATATCTGATATTGAAATACTAAGCGCTGTATTAGACAGCACAAACAGCCTTGTGTGATCATGCAATAGGCACTTGTTTACAGCAGGAATGTCTTTTATTAGAATTAGACCCTTGGAAAGCATTAAGCAATTTTTAGTCCCTCCCAGCAAAAATCACATATGCAGTGGTGTTGCTAGCGCTGGGGTCACCTGGTGCGGTAGAACAATGGTGTCACCCCCCACAATACTGTCTCCTCGTTGTCTATCACTCCCTCCCCCACAATACTGTCTGCTCATCATCCATCACCCCCCCCATACTGTGCCTCCTTCTCATCATCATTTATTCATTCATCTGATCATCATCCATCCCCCCTCATTCTTCTTGCCACCTGTTCTAAGCTGCACTTGTCCGGCAGACCTGACTTTAGGGTGTCACCCTACCAGAGGGTGTCAGCCGATGCGGCCCGTACCCCTCTTGCAACGCCACTAGACATTTCCCATTAAATCAATTTTGGAACATATTTTAATACTCTCCTCCTGGAAATGTATTCTTTTATGCAAAGGGTTGTGTCCCTATACAGTCTGACAATGTCCTTTATGGCTGACAGTATACGAATTTATAGACACATCCTATAATCAAGGGGAAGGGAAACAAGCAGTTAGATCTGGGGCAAACAGAGGTTATGGTTGGGTTCACACAGCGTTTATGCTGACTGTCAGATGTATCTGTTGGGATCTCCATAAGAATGTGATGCCGACTGTATACAGCAGCGGGTGCCATTCATTTCATTGGCCCAAACGTAGTCATTAAGCTTTCCGTTGGTATACGCCAATTTAACAGGACTCAAAAGGACAGCAGACTACACTATGGTGTTCCACAAAATTATATATATACCAGCAAATAACCTAGTATATGTTGCCACCCTGTTCTTAGCAGAATGCCAATGGTTATGATGGAGAGCATAAACGTAGTGTGAACTTATAATGGAGCAGCGAGACAAAGGTTGCTATGAGCTGGAGAGTGAATCGCGCAGGTCGTCCATTTTCAGGAAGAATAACAGGAACATCACTATGCAAAGCCATTTCTCTACAATTATCTCATGGGTAATACAAGGATTTACAATATTATCAGGAGAGATGACAGATCCTTTATAAAACCAGTGACTCACACGTGACGTCTTCCCTGATCAAAGTCATTCACTTTTCTTTACTTTTCGTTCCGGACCAAAACTTTTCTTATTCTGATACTTCTTTGGCATATCCATCCTTTATACTAAAGCAACTAAACCCCAGACCTGATGTTCTTAGGAAATAAAGTCCTTATACAGACATTGGACCAAACCTCCTAAAAAAAATACAAACCCATATCTAGAATTGCAGATCCCTATATTCGGACACCACGCTGACCTCTGTAAATGCACGTGACCTTTGTAGGGATAATATGACCATGGATCATATGAGTTCTTTAGGAGCAGATAACCAGCCCCCGCAAAAGTTATATCAGGCATAGTTATGGCAGTCCTTAGTTTAAAATAACATATCAGCCCATCTGCTATGATGCCTGATGACTTTCCCCCCCAGTATCTATACATCAGTAATTCCCCTTCCCTCCATATTTCACTATCCCCTGATGTTTGGCATGGAATATATGTCACCCCCCCACCCTCCCCCATGGGATGGTAATGTGGATGACAACAAGGATAACTCATGTTTTCACACCATAGCATTACAGACATATTTTTTGTGCTTCTATTAGGGTTGTAAGGCCCAGCCCGGTCTAATGTCCTGAAGTGACACCTGTCATCAGACCTGTAGTCATACACCCATGTAAAACCAGTCTAACTCCATGTACTGCAACCTCCCACTATAAATTATTGCAATGGTACTTCAGCAAATAGCGCCCCCATGGAGACTGAAGCACATAGGGGGACAAGCCAGCCACAACCTTCTTGAACACATAGTCACACGTAGACAAAATCACTCCATTCCATTTGGCTCCCCAATACACAGTCCCATGTAAACTAAATCCCTCCCCTCCTTTTAGGCTTCCCACCAAACAGTTCCATGCAAATTGCATAACTCTCTTCATGCCCTCCAACATACAGTCCCATGTAAATGATATCGCTCCCCAACATACTGTAGTATGGAGATTACATAACTCCCTTCAGACTCCCCAACACACAGTCCTAAATATATAGCATCACTCCTGTCCCATAAAGCTTCCTAACATACAGTCCCATGTACATAATATCACATTTTGGTTACGTTGAGACGATGCTCATTACAACAATGTTCCATGTTTACGGTAGAATTTTGTGGTATGGTGTGTGTGACATGCAGACTGGTACATGCTGTTCATGTTTTTGTTGTTTTTGTTTGTTTGTTTGTTTGTTTGTATTACTTGTTTCCGTATGCAGAAATTTAGCTGGATAGTTTTTTTTTCTGTGATAAATTTGTCTAGACAACTAGAACACTTCTACTCTTGACATCACTTTTAGGCTTTGTTCACATGGCAAAATTAAGTGGCTGTTTTTAATGCAGTCATTTTAAAGGGAGAAATCTGCACCGAATGTGTAAAAGGGTATTCCCCTTTAGATAAAGTTAGAATGGGTGTATGGGGGTTTCGACCTCTGTGATTCCCGAAATTTCCCGAATGGAGCCTCGTCTATACAACACCAGCCCCCACCTTCTGATACGACCTCCTTAAGCTGCTAAACCAATCATGAGATAGAATACGGGTTAGGTATATCTAAAGTGGAGTACCCTTTTAAGGAAACCCCCAGAATGGGGACTTACCTTTTTTTTTTGGTGTGGAATATTTTTCAGCAACATGTGAACTATGGAAGCCATTACTTAATGAAGTCAGTTTGGATTTTTGTTCACTATTTCTTATTTAAAATGTGACCTAAAATGCTGAACTATTTTACCAATAGTGCAGAATAGCAAGGAATCTAAAACATTTTTTGAACCAATGAAACATTTATTGTAAGATACGATATATATTCCTTCAAAAATAAAAAATTTAAAGTAATAAAAGCAGCACTGTTATTGAGTAATAGAAAAGTTAACAATCACAATTCAACCTTCACGTTTTGCACAAAGTCCCTGAGTTTAACTCATCTTGTTGCTAGAGTTTTTTTTCTCAAGACTGTATAGCAATGAACAAGTTAAGCCCCCTTTACATACCCCTATTTTTCCAACCAGGCCATGGTTTGAAAAGTCGTGGTAGAGGAGCCAATGGTCTATAGGTCCATGAATAAGCTCTTGCAAAATTCTGGCATGTTGTTTTGGGGAGTATACAGTATATCTATATCTATACACATGGTACCCAACAGAGTCTGTACAACTTCTGTGCACTGCCGTACCTACTCCATGCAGAGGGACCCAAAGCTTCTCTTTTCCTTTTGTATGTGGATATATATATATATATATATATATATATATATATATATATAATCAGATTTTCTTATAAATATGATTGTCATAAACTTTAGTTTCCATTCTGACAATGGAGATTTTGATTTATGAATGAAGTTTCAAGTCTTTAAGGCAGTGTTTCCCAACCAGGATGCCTCCAGCTGTTGTAAAACTACAACTCCCTGGCCAGGCAGCCTTCATCTTGTGCATGCTGAGAGTTGTAGTTTTGCAACAGCTGGAGGCACCTTGGTTGGGAAACACTGCTATATGGTTTTCAGGCATAAAGGTGGCCATAGAATATAAACATTAACAATCCAACCTCAAACAATGATTGTCAACCATATTTGTTATATTTGTGGTATTGAGGGAAACCTGTCATAGTAAGGGTATAATCACACGACTGAATTTCCGTGCGGACGTCCGCGGAAGAATTTTGCCAGAAATTTCGCTGGAATTTACTGCCCATTACTTTTAATGGGATTCCACTGTTCCATTCAGAAAGATAAGATCAGTCTTATATTTTGGGGAATTCCATTGTAGAATCCCATTAAAATCATTGGCGGAATTCTGTATTGTGAGAACACAGAAATTCTGACGCAGTTGCAGAAATTTCATCATGTGAACATACCTTAAGCATGCAGACTGATCTGCCAGCATCATGTTAGAAAGCAGGAAAACATATCTGTCTATTTAAACTTCTGATTATACTTAGCCTAAGAGTCCAGTGGGTGGTCCTACTTGGTGACTGACAGCTACTTTTGTATGCAAGCTTGTACAATAAGGGCCATGCACACTATGGAAACTTTAGCGGGCCGCTAAGAAATGGTACATCTCTGAAGACGGATTCCGTGTAACATGTTCATTCTTCTTGCGGAGACTGGTATCTCAAATTTCCATGTCTGCCTTTTTCCATTTCTGACTTGGTAATTCCATAGTGTGAATGGTGCAGCAGAATCCCACTGAAAATAATCGGAGGCTGCTGCACTGGAAATTCCGCTTAGCAACCACGTAATGTGAATAGGCCCTAAAGGTTATAAGATCACCCACTGGCCTGCAAAACCCAGTATGAGCAGCAATTTTAATTGATAAAATCAATGTTATTGTGAACCTTTTTGCACAAACCTATATATTCAGTCCATTCAGATTCTTCTCTCTTCTCTGTAACATGATATCTGTAGATTGAACTGCATTTTTACAGTAATAGGTCCCATTGCAAATAATAAATGGTTCCAACTGACAGAAATGCATCCCATCAGTAAGTGTACGACTGAGTTCACATTTTTAAGCCTTTACTGAACATTATGATCTATCTATGTACTTGGTATTCAGACATATAAATATAGACTGACAGCAATAAACATCGATAATATTTACAACACATTGTCAATTTTTTGTTCATCTTTTAAAGCATTTCCCTTAACTACAAAGAAAGAAAAACATCAGAAAGCTGGTATGATCATGAAAAAAATCTATCTATTGATAATGAAGCTAAGACATCAGAACATCCTCCAGATGGCATTCTAATTGCAGATGCCCACCCATGCTCATAATTTTACTAGGCGTGCAACACAATATGACTGCATCATCATGTGTTCCACAAAAGTGCAAAAATTACTTGGTGTCTATGAAGAAATGATACCAAAAAGTTGCTAGTATGGCCTCTTCTTGCTTTTTAACCTGCTGTGAAAGTGTGGAATCTAGATTCTGATCAGTTGTAGACAGCAGTAAAGGGAATCTGTCAGCTGTATTTGCTGGCAAGATCTGCAGACACCATTGGATAGCTGTTGGGGCTATATAAACAAACTGTACCTTTCGTAGAGCTGATGGTGGATACCAAACATATGAAATCTTTTTATTTCTCTGCCAAGTGTCAAGGAGGCGGGGCTTGGTAGCCCTCCTTGTTTGCCCTCATCTCCCAGGGCCTTCTTGATTGACATATAGGGCTCTGTACATTATTCATCAAGGGTCTGGGAGATCATAGCAAGCGATTTGGTGTGCCAGGCTGTGACACCTGAGCAGATTGGCCCCACCCTGACACTTGGAGAGTCATTTAAGTAATTCCACACATAATGTGAAAAGGTTAAAGTATTAAGAGTCAAACCATTGACTCATATATGAAAGGAGTTGTCTGTGGCAAGATGGCTATTGACATAAAGATCTGACAAATATATTCCTAGATTTTCTATAAATTACTTTTGTCATGCAGACCCTTAAATAAATCACTGGTACTACATACATAGGAAACATTTACATGCTATAACACAATGATATGGATCATGTGGAGATAAATCCCACGACTGCCTGATACACACAATGATTATTGCTGTGTTTGGTTGTACCCACTCAGTGATCCGTGTGATCCATAAAGTCTCTTCAATAGACATTCACCGAGCAATAGTACTTTTATAATAGATTTATTCTCTGCTCAACACAGTGATTTTATTGAATAATAATGGCGAAATGATGCTCAGGGACATATACGAAAAAACAGAGAAACTCCAAAAATCTAATTAAAACTTTCTTTCATATATAAATATAAATATGTATATATAAAAGCCAACATAAGGGCAGTCATGTTTCCAGAAATGTACCCCAGTCTTCCTGTCCAATGTACATTCATTTGGTTAAACTTGTGGTAGATTGAAGATGAAAAAGAAATTGTGATGTATTGGGGATTTCCATTGCCCTACTGTGGAAAAAGAAGCCATTTTGAATGCCAGCTCAATGGCTTTTTTCTTAGTTTATCTGGTGTTTATAAGTTTAGTGCAGGATAGGCTCGTGGATATAGGGATCGCTGGTTTCAGAAGCAAAGACCTAGTATCACATTGTGATTCTCAGTGTTTCAGTGAAGATCTGGGGATCTAAATAGATAGTCCTAAACTAATATTATTTGTGAATCAAACTGGGCTTCACTTTCTGGCAGCACCCATTCTCTTCAGTCATCGGTTTTCAAGGTGGATGTCAGGTGGAACAGATGTTAAAGATGTTGGCTGGCTAAGGGAACTGTTGTGAGGTCTTGTGCTTGGTGTGTTTGTGGTTTTGGTGCTTCTCATTCCCAGTTCTCTCTCTGTCCGTTTACGCCTGTTAAATACAAGAAGAAATAAGTAGTCACCAACATAGAAAAAAATATGTCTTTAATATGTACTTTAACAGTAATATTACTTATAACTTACAGCAGAAGGAAGTATTTCTGTGACTTGAAGTATATTGTATATCCATGTTTGAACACCCATTTACATCATTAAAGGGGTACTCCCCCCCAGACATCTTATCCCCTATCCAAAGGATAGGGGATAAGATGTCTGATCACGGGGGTCCCGCCGCTGGGGACCCCCGCAGTATAGCATGCGGCACCCATCTGTTTCTTGTCCGGAAGCGCTGGAGGGTCTGGGTCGCGACCACGGAAACGGAAGTCGTGACGTCATGACTCCGCCCCATGTGACGTCACGCCCCCTCCCATAGACTTGCATTGAGGGGACAGAGCGTGACGTCACATGGGGCGGAGTCATGACGTCACGACTTCCATTTCCGTGGTCGCGACCCAGACCCTCCAGCGCTTCCGGACAAGAAACAGGTGGGTGCCGCATGCTATACTGCGGGGGTGCCCAGCGGCGGGACCCCCGTGATCAGACATCTTATCCCCTATCCTTTGGATAGGGGATAAGATGTCTAGGGGTGGAGTACCCCTTTAATCTACATTTAAGCTCAGTAACTGTGTCAATTCATTATACAGCATGCATTATACTACTTATCTTGCACAAATCCTGAGTTACAATATGTAACATTCTCCAGAGCTGCAATGACAATTATACAAGCTCCAGAGCTGCTTCCTCTTAGATTCCTGAAAGAATGACTAGAAAAAGGGAACCTTAAAACGTAACTTTTATTGTGCACATATATAAAAATGTACATATAGATTAGTGTCTATATTATCAAAATTAAATATAAAATGATTGCATTAGATCACATCAGTATATTGCCGCATATGTATATTCTATCACCACTTCTAGATAGGGATTTGTTACTGTTGCGCAACTACTGGTTCCCTCCTACACCTTCCAAATTCACATGTGGGATACAATACAGTAATAATCATCATGTTTCTAGACACCTACTGGGAGCATGTCACCGAGACATGCGAGACATCCTCCCATCTCAACCGCTGCATCACAACAAAATTGACAATAAAGATGGATTGCCCTGATAACCAACTAATCCGCACCGTAACTCAGTGTAGTAAATGACACTCCAGCGTATCTGTAAGTTATCACATTCCTCCTCTTGTCACTCAGCAAAAGTAGGAAGGTGTACACATAGGACGCGATACTGTTTCCGTTTTGTATACACTCAGGTGCAGCACATACTAATTGTCCGATGTTGAACTTAATAACTGTAGGGTGCCATAGACATTCTTAGTTCCTTCACGATTGCATTTGATGGTCCTTTTATATCCCACACATGAATTAGTACAGGTATACAGCTTATGATATTCAGTGCACATAGATCTCCAGTAGAGGTTCCGCATATATTCTTGGGCTTATATAAGTTGCAGGTCACAGTTCACACTGTTAAGGTGTTTAAGTCACAGTTCACACTATAGTGCATACAATAACACATGGGATGATATTTACAGGTAGACTTAGGTATATTTTTGTTGCGGCTTGTTCATCCCCTCCGAATGTAGTCACCCAAATGCTATTGTATTTTATAGGTGTGTTATGAGTGCATTTTTTAGAAATTATTATGTTTTGATTGCAATAGAAGTTATAATAGCATAAAGTCCATATTTCTCATCCACAATCACAGCACAAGTGTAAATCAGCACAGTATTCCAGCCGCATCGTATTACCAACACATTCCACACTCTCAATACACATGAACCCAAAGTAGCACATTATGCAGCGCTTCACCAGAGTATCAATATTACTTCAGAGGTAGTTCACAATGTGTCGTTGCGATGCACTTCATAACCAAGTTTCAGTGTAGTAGAGTGGCATCATTAAAGGGGTACTCTGATGGAAAACCTTTTTGTTTTTTAATCAACTGGTGCCAGAAAGTTAAACAGATTTGTAAATTACTTCTATTAAAAAAATCTTAATCCTTCCAGTACTTATTAGCTGCTGAATACTACAGAGGAAATTCTTTTCTTTTTGGAACACAGAGCTCACTGCTGACATCATGACCACAGTGCTATCTGCTGACATCTCTGTCCATTTTAAGAACTGTCCAGAGTAGGAGAAAATCTCCATAGAAAACATATGCTGTTCTGTAAATCCGTAAATAAGCAGTGTAAATCCCCAAGCTTCCTCCATGATTCAATAAGGGAATACGTGATTACTTGCATTACTTGGTTAGCTTGAAATTATTAAACACTGCATGGAAACTTACATTTGTTGGTTATATTAGTGACACTAGTAGAATGTTCAATACTGTGTCCAGTTCACACTAAGCGACAGCAGTTTTCACAAGCAGTAATATTACTCCACTTTTCAATACTGTGTCCAGTTCACACTGTGCGATAACAGATATTCACAGCAATGGACTTACTTCAATTTACACATTTCATTCATAATCAGTAAATATATACTGCAGTATTTCTTGCACATGATGGCTATTAATTAACTCTAGCTCATCCTTACAGTACATACCAAAAGTTTGGACACGCCTTCTCATTCAGAGTTTTCTTTATTTTCATGACTATGAAAATTGTAGATTCACACTGAAGGCATCAAAACTAAGAATTACACATGTGGAAATATATACCTAAGAAAAAAGTGTGAAACAAGAAACTGGCTCACATGTGGACCGCCCCAGGAAAGGAAGACCAAGAGTCACCTCTGCTGTGGAGGATAAGTTCATCCAAGTCACCAGCCTCAGAAATCACAGGTTAACAGCACCTCAGATTAGAGAACAGGTCAATGCCACACAGTTCTAGCAGCAGACACATCTCTAGAACAACTGTTAAGAGGAGACTGTGTGAATCAGGCCTTCATGGTCGAATATCTGCTAGGAAACCACTGCTAAGGACAGGCAACAAGCAGAAGAGACTTGTTTGGGCTAAAGAACACAAGGAATGGACATTAGACCAGTGGAAATCTGTGCTTTGGTCTGATGAGTCCAAATGTGAGATCTTTGGTTCCAACCACCGTGTCTTTGTGCGAAGCAGAAAAGGTGAACGGATGAACTCTACATGCCTGGTTCCCACCGTGAAGCATGGAGGAGGAGGTGTGATGATGTGGGGGTGCTTTGCTGGTTACACAGTTGGGGATTTATTCAAAATTGGAAAGCATACTGAACCAGCATGGCTACCACAGCATCTTGCAGCGGCATGCTATTCCATCCGGTTTGCGTTTAGTTGGATCATCATTTATTTTTCAACAGGACAATGATCCCAAACACACCTCCAAGCTGTTTAAGGAGAGTGATGGGGTGCTGCACCAGATGACCTGGCCTCCACAGTCACCAGACCTGAACCCAATCCAGATGGTTTTGGGTGAGCTGGACCGCAGAGTGAAGGCAAAAAGGGACAACAAGTGCTAAGCATCTCCTTAAAGAAGAGTGATGGAAGATCATTTCACCTCTACCTCTTGAAGCTCATCAAGAGAATGCCAAGAGTGTGCAAAGTAGTAATCAAAGAAAAAGGTGGCTACTTTGAAGAACCAAGAATATGACATTTTCAGTTGTTTCACACTTTTTTGTTATGTCTATAATTCCAAATGTGTTAATTCATAGTTTTGATGCCTTCAGTGTGAATCTACAATTTTCATAATCATGAAAATAAAGAAAACTCTTTGAATGAGAAGGTGTGTCCAAACTTTTGGTCTGTACTGTATTTATAGTGCTCCTTTACTTTAGAATATAATTGTCCAACCAACATTATAGCATGTAGCTTAGATGAAATAGTCAAATTCATGTATTGCCACACTATATGAAGATAGCATAGGTAGCAGAAGTAATATCTATATGTGCTGAAATGTACACTTAGCTGTCTATTCCTGGTGCTGTGGTCAAATCCAGGTCAGTTGGATATGGTGCGTATCATATGATGGCTCCATTTGCTACTGCAACGTCCAAAGGGTACAGGGTCCAACGCGTTTCAATAGCTCATATCATCAGGGACCTTTAATAGAACTGGGTCTCCTTACTGTCCTAATGACAGACGCCATCAGTGCCGCACATACGGTTCATCTAAGCTACACGCTATAATGTTGGATGGACAATTATATTCTACAGTAAAGGAGCACTACACATAAGGATGAGCTAGATTTAACTAATACTGCAGTATATATTTACTGATAATGAATGAAATGTGTAAATTGAAGTAAGTCCATTGCTGTGAATATCTGTTATCGCACAATGGCCCTTATTTACTAAGAGTGGAGTGTAGGTTTCTTTGTGGGTTTTAATTCCCTACAATTTATTTTACACAGTATTTACTAAGGTTTCCCTACATTTTCCACTTTCCCTACTTTTTTTTACACATGCTCTGATCTCTCTGGTTTTCCTCAGCTCAAATCCACCACATTTTATGTGAAAACCTTAGTAAATATGTTGGGATTTTGTGAAAATGTCAGGAACACGCCCCTTTTCAGAGACCACACCCCCTTTTCCAGGTAGCCACACCCCTTTTTGGGGTTTTCTTAGCAAAATGGAGAGCTAGTCAGGGTTTTTTCAATTCTGGCACAAATTCTAGCACAAAATCTAGCGCAGACAGAATTTCTGGCGCAATGCGACAGAATCTGGCACACAACGCAACAAAACAGGTCGGGTTTGCAATAGTAAATGAGGGCCAATGTGAACTGGACACGGTATTGAAAAGTGGAGTAATATTACTGCTTGTGAAAACTGCTGTCACATAGTGTGAACTGGACACAGTATTGAACAGTCTACTAGTGTCCCTCTAATATAACCAACGAATGTAAGTTTCCATGCAGTGTTTAATAATTTCAAGCTAACCAAGTAATGCAAGTAATCACGTATTCCTTTATTGAATCATGGAGGAAGCTTGGGGATTTAGGCTGGGTCCACACTACGTTTTGTCCCATACGGGAGCGCATACGGCAGGGGGGAGCTAAAAGCTCGCGCTCCCGTATGTTACCGTATGCGCTCCCGTATGCCATTCATTTCAATGAGCTGACCGGAGTGAAACGTTCGGTCCGGTCGGCTCATTTTTGCGCCGTATGCGCTTTTACAACCGGACCTACACTGCTTTAATGCTGCCACTCTACTACACTGAGACTTGGTTATGAAGTGCATCGCAATAACACTTTGTGAACTACCTCTGAAGTAATATTAATACTCTGGTGAAGCGCTGCATAATGTGCTACTTTGGGTTCATGTGTATTGAGAGTGTGGAATGTGTTGGTAATACGATGCGGCTGGAATACTGTGCTGATTTACACTTGTGCTGTGATCGTGGATGAGAAATATGGACTTTATGCTATTATAACCTCTATTGCAATCACAACATAATAATTATATTATTATAATAAGAAACGCACTCATAACACACCTATAACATACAATGAACAAGCCACAATGAGGGGATGAACAAGCTGCAATTAAATAACGGTGACTAAAATATACCTAAGTCTACCTGTAAATATCATCCCATGTGCAATTGTATGCACTATAGTGTGAACTGTGACCTCAACATATTAACAGTGTGAACTGTTACCTGCAAATTATATACGCACAAGAAAATATGCTAACGGAACCTCTACTGGAGATCTATGTGCACTGAATATTATAAGCTGTATACCTGTACTAATTCATGTGCGATATATAAGGACTGTCAAACGCAATCGTGAAGGAACTAAGAATGTGTATGGAACAATACGGTTTTAAGTTTAACATCAGATGCTTGAGTGTCATTTACAACACTGAGTTAATGTGCCGATTAGTTGGTTATCAGGGCAATCCAACTTTATTGTCAATTTTGTTGTGATGCAGCGGTTGAGATGGGAGGATGTCTCGCATGTATTTTATTCATCAGAGAATACATGGTGACATGCTCCCAGTAGGTGTCTAGAAACATGATGATTATTAATATATTGTATCCCACATGTGAATTTGGAAGGTGTAGGAGGGAACCAGTAGTTGAACAACAGTAACAGATCCCTATCTAGAAGTGGTGATATAATATACATATTAACTGGCTCCAGAAAGTTAAACAGATTTGTAAATTACTTCTATTAAAAAATCTTAATCCTTTCAGTACTTATGAGCTTCTGAAGTTGAGTTGTTTTTTCCGTCTAAGTGCTCTAGAGAGCACTGTTGCCAGACAGAAAAAAACAACTCAGCTTCAGCAGCTGATAATTATTGAAAGGATTAAGATTTTTTAATAGAAGTCATTTACAAATCTGTTTAACTTTCTGGAGCCAGTTGATATAAAAAAAAGTTTTATCCTGGAATACCCCTTTTAAGGTTCCCTTATTCTAGTTATTCTTTCAGATATTATTTGGGAGACCTAACCCATTCTTGATTTATCAGTGAATACCTCCTCCTATATTCCCTGTGTATTCAAGGTCTGAAAATAGATTTGTATTGCCATATCTGGCTTTGTAAAGTCTTCTGAGGCAGGAAATACTAACTTTTCCACTTCATTATAGGCTAAAATGAAAATGTTTCTGTATCTTAATTTAAACATATAGTGGGAGATCTATAAAAACCTGTGCAGAGGAAATGTGGTGTAGTTGCCCATAGCAACCAGATTACTTATTTTTTTCTAATTTTTAAAAAGGCCTTTGAAAAATAAAAGAAATGATCTGATTGGTTGCTATGGACTCCTGCGCCACTATTCCTCTGCACAGGTTTTGAGAAATCTCCCCACATAATGTTGCTATCTTGCTTTGCTCTCCATACCAGGAACAATAAAGAAAAAACATTTAGAGATAACTGAGTTTACTGCCTGTTTCTTTAGCTAGAATGGCGACAAATACCTGAAGTGGATTACTGAAATGCAGTGTGTTCCTAACCTATCGATCCTATTTCTTTATATGTATAATAAAAAAAAGGACATTATCGTTTTTGTTTGCTGCTATCCAGAGGAAGATTGTAAAGTTGTACTTAATAGTTATTTAATAGTCTATAAAAAAATATACTTACAGTGGTACCCAAGTGTTCCCCTCCATTTTTACCATTATCACGTGTGACCGCTTTATATACTTTCTGTTGTGACTTGCCCTAGTACTAAATACTCTCAGCTGTCCAGCTCACTCTCTGAGAGCAGCTCCCACCCCCTGCTCTGAGTAGAGAGAGAGATTCAGTGTCTGATTGGCTGAGGCTTCACACATCTCTCAAGTGGATGGCTGGATGATGTCATTCCCCCACTTCATGCATGTAAGTGACAACCAAAGAAGGGAAACTGCTCTATATAGCTAATGAATTATATTTAGACAATTAAATAGGTTGATCAGAGGGACAGGATATGCTATGGGTTTAGTTCCCCGGAGTAAGCTTTTAATGCAACCCCCCTTTAAACTTGAGTCACGTATCCACATATTATTTACCTGTTGTACATCTTGAGGCTGACAAGTACCAGTGAAAATATTATAATTACACCGACCACAATAGCAGCAACTATTGCACCAGCACCTGAAAGAGGAAGGAACACAACACTGGTAATAGATACTCTAAAAGTTGAAGTTTTAAAAGTTAATGCAAAAAAGTCTATGGAATACAATACTTTTATCCAATATAATTGCTATGAATAGTTTTATTTTTATTGATCTAGACACTTAGCATATTGAGTTTTGTAAGAAATCCTTGCCATTGCATAGGCCTAGTGGTATGAACTATAATCCTCATTTTTTTCTCCTAGTGGCCACCACAAGGATGTTAAAACCCTTCTCTATAAAAAGGCTAACACTTGATGCCTCTATGATGCATGGGAAAACATTTTGCCCCATTGACAGACTTTGAGAGGGGGCTCATCATTTGACTGAAAGAATCAGGATCTATCTAGGCCATTCTGACTGAGCTTTTGTTATGCCTCATGCCACGGCCGGTCATGCTGACCAGGGGTGCTCTCACAGCACCGTCTCCCTGTGCTGGTTCAGGGATGGGCAGCGCAGCGGCCAGCATATCCAGCTGTGGTCGCATTCACCGTGCTGGCAGTTACTTACCTCTCTCCTGCTTCCCCTGACTGCCGGCGTGCGTGTTCCCATTCCCTAGGGCACACGCAGACTCTCTGAAATTTAAAGGGCCAGTGCACCACTAATTGGTTCTTGCTGTGCGCTGACCCTATAAGTTTCTGCACTTCCTGTTGACCCATGCCGGATCTTTGTGCTCTATTGCCATTGAGTGTGTCTACCGTGTACCAGAACCTTTGCTACGTTTCCTGACCACTGAACTCTGCCTCCTGTCCTGACCTACCTGCCAGTCCCCGACTCTGAGTTGCCTTACGAATCTGAACCTCGCCTCAACTCTGCCGCCACTGTGGGCAAGTTGCGCCAGGGGTAGCAACCTGGGAGTTCGCTGGATCGTCCATCATGTTTTGTGGTGGGCTCTGGTGAAAACCAGCGGCTCCTTAGACTCTGCTCCCTGGTGCGGCTTTCACCATCGTCCACAGTGGTACAGCAGATCCACTACTCCAGGTATTACAGTAAGAGGTGCCTTTACCAAGTGTTGCTGATCTCACCACCATCGTGGCCCAGCAATCACAGCAGATAGGCGCAACAACTTAACCAGCTATCCACCATGATGTAGCAGCTTCTCTCCGTGCAGCAGCAGCAGCCACAACCTGCCCCTGTTCCTCCTCCGGTGCCTGCAGATTCCTTGGCATCCGTAGGTCCCAAGATTCTTCTGTCCCTGCCATCGAAGTATGAAGGGGACACAAAATTGTGCAAGGAGTCCGGGAACCAGTGCTCCATGCATGTGGAACTGATAGTCAACCAGTTCTCCCCTGAGCAGGCCAAGGTGGCTTTGGTGGTCAGTCTTCTCTCCGGCAAGGCCCTGGAATGGGCAACTCTTCTTTGGGAAGAAGCGATCCTGTGACTACCAACTTGCAAGCTTTCCTCTCTGAGTTCTGCAGTGTCTTCCAAGAGCAAGCAAAGGCCTCCTCGGCCGAAACCGCACTCCTGAACCTCCTCCAAGGGGATTCTTGGAACTGGATTGGAATGACTCCGCTCTATGTGCCACCTTTTAAAAAGGGCCTAGCAAGGTTAAGGATGCTCTGGCCGCACGGGACCCTCCGTCTTCCCTCAGTGAGCTTATTCTGTTTGCCACCCGCATCGATGTGCACTTCACCGAGAGGCAAGAAGAACGCGAACCAGCACGGACACATTGTCTTTCCCGACTGGCTCTAATCTTCCAGCGTCTACCTCAACCTCCTATGTCTCCAGCGGAGGAGGAACCTATGCAGGTGGATCAAGTCCACTTTACCCAGCAAGAGAGGTCTCGCCGACACAAAGAAAATTTGTGTCTATATTGTGCCAGCCTGGAGCATTTCCGCAATAATTGCCCCTTTTGGCCTTCACGTCCAGGAAACGCACGCACCTAGGGCACATGGGAGAGGCGTCTCTAGGTGTTAATACTCTTTCTCTTAGGTTGACAATGCCTGTTCAACTTTCCTCTTCTACCAGGGTCTCCTTCCACGATTCTGCCTTTGTGGACTCCGATTCTGATGGGAACTTCATTAATGCTTCTTTGGTCCATAAGTATAATCTCCCGGTCACTCGGGTCGCCAAGCGATTGTACATCTCTTCTGTCAACGGGGAATGCCTGAGCTACGCGGTGCAATTTCTCACTGAACCTCTAATGATGCAAGTGGAAGTCTTACACAAGGAGAAAATCAAGTTCCATGTGCTTCCCCATTGTTCTTCTTTGGTTCTCCTCAGTCTACCCTGGCTGCAATGTCATTTCCCAGTACTTGACTGGCGTTCTGGCAAAGTATCTTCCTGGGGACAAGATTGTCTTACTCGTTGTTTGATGATTCCTCAACTGAAGTGTATCCTACCTTCTCCTTCTCTGCCAGATCTGCCTTCTCCATACCAGGACTTTGCTGATGTATTCTGCAAAAAAAAAAAGGCTAAAAGCCTTCCTCCACATCATCCCTATGATTGTCCGATCAATCTTTTACCTGATACTACGCCACCGCAAGGAAGAATCTACCCTTTGTCTGCTCCTGAAACTAAAGCCATGGCTGAGTATATCAAGGAGAATCTCCAGAAGGGTTTCATCTGGAAGTCTTCCTCCCCTGCTGGTGCTGGATTTTTCTTTGTGGAGATGAAGGATGGTTCTCTTCACCCTTGTATTGATTACCGGGGGGCTCAATAAAATCACTGTCAAGAACCGATACGCTCTTCCACTGATTTCTGAACTTTTTGACTGCCTCCAGGGTGCCATGGTCTTCTCCAAACTGGATCAACGAGGAGCATATCATTTGATCAGAATACGTGAAGGAGATGAATGGAAGATGGCTTTTAAAACCCGAGACGGACATTTCGAGTACCTAGCGATGCCATTTAGTCTCTGTAACGCCCCGGCCATCTTCCAGGAATTCATCAATTACATCTTCCGGGACCTCCTTTATACTTGTGTCATGGTGTATTTGAACAATATCCTGATCTTCTCGCCTAACTTGGAGATCCATCGCACTCATGCGACAGGTCTGCGAAGCCTTTGGAGTAATCGACTCTGCGCCAAACTTGATGAATGCCTCTTTGAGAAGACTAGTCTGCTGTTCTTGGCTATATTGTCTCCAACCAAGGCCACCAGATGGACCCTGACAAGCTGTCTTCTGCTGTTAACTGTACAAATCCTAAGAACCGTTAGACTCGAATATACGTGCAAAATTAAGACAATCTTTATTAAAGTTACACTACAAATTTACATAATAAAATCACGTAAAATTACACAGAACATGACAAACAAGTGCCTGCAGAGAATGGTTGGACAGACTGAGTAGAAAAATATTATTCACGTTTTTGCTTGCTCACAGGGTCACGACTGCTTTTGGCGTAGGGTGGCGTATTCCTGTGTACCTGCCGGTAGTGTTTGGAGACTCATGGGACTTCCCCTTTTGTAGTGGGGGGGGGGGGGGCACAGCATGTGCTTGGGAGTTCTATTAGAACCATGATAGGATATATCCATATACTTGGATGGTATCTATTGTGTCTTGGGAGGCCTTACCTTTTGTGCAATATTTTGTTAGTGCAATAACTTTATATGCACAGTACTGTTACATGTTTTGCACTGATGCACTTAGACACCTTATACTTGTTTACATTGCCTCTGCTTTTTTTGTTCCCGCCGCCCCCCCCCCCCCCCCCCCCAGTATGGATATATAATTTGTATGTGGCACTTTAGCTCTTGATTTATATAGTCCAAAAGAAAAAAGAATAATATTTTTCTACTCAGTCTGTCCAACCATTCTCTGCAGGCACTTGTTTGTCATGTTCTGTGCAATGTTTACGTGATTTTATTATGCAAATTTGTTGTGTAACTTTAATAAAGATTGTCTTCATTTTGCACGTATATTCGAGTCTACCGATTCTTTGTAGGATTTGTATGTTTATGGGTAGCAATACCGCTACGGCGGATTTTTTGTAGGATTTATTCTGTTGTTAACTTGCCTCGCCAATTATTAATGACAGTTCATACTGCACTTCTACAATGGTACAATGGTTGCTCCAATTGTGGCACTCACCAAGAAGAGTGGTAACCCCAAATCCTGGTCTGCAGAGGCTGAAGATGCCTTCTCTCGTTTGAAGTCAGCCTTTTCCTCCGCACCTATTCTGACTAGACCCGACCCTGAAAAATCATTCTCTCTCCAGGTGGATGCCTCTTCTGTAGGAGCTGGTGCAGTCCTTACCCAGAAGACTACCAGGGGCAAATCCGTAACTTGTGGATACTTTTCGAAGATGTTCTCGCCAGCCGAGAGGAACTACACCATAGGGGATCGAGAACTCTTGGCCATTAAGCTCGCCCTGGAAGAGTGGCATCACCTTCTGGAAGGATCTTCTCATCCTATCAATATTTACTTGGATCATAAAAATCTCCTGTATTTGCAGTCTGCTCAGTGATTGAATCCCTGACAGGCCAGATGGTCTCTATTCTTTTCTAGATTTTATTTCCTTATTCATTTTTGTCCAGAGGAAAAGAACGTTAAAGCAGATGCTCTTTCTAGGTCCTCCGATGTCGTGGGCCTGGACTCCTCGGCATATTGTTCCACCTGATCGATTGATTGCGGTTGTGCCAATCGATCTTCAGCAAGTTCCCCTGAAGCAGTCCTTTGTGTCTCTCCGCCTAAGACTTAAAGTGTTGAACTGGGGACATTCTCCTTTGCTAGCCGGGCATCCTGGAGTACGGAAGTCCTTTCAATTTATCTCCCGTCATTACTGGTGGCCGAACCTGCAGTGTGATGTCTCTGATTTTGTTTGTTCCTGTTCAATCTGTGCCCATGACAAGACTCCACATCTTAAGCCTGTTACAACCTTTACCCATTCTGGAGTGTCTTTGGACTCATATGGACATCATCACAGATCTGCCATACTCCTCTAATAGCACTGTTATTTGGGTAGTCACGGATCGACTTCATGGCTATTTGGCAGGAGACCCGGCGCTTTCTAGTTCTCGCCTCATCTCGCATGAGTCACAGGCCGACAAGAAGAGAAGATCACCTCCGATTTTCTCTCGTGGGGACAGAGTCTGACAATCTGCCAATCTCCCCAGTTACAAACTGGGTCCTAGGTTCCTGGGTCCTCTCAAGATTTTGCATCGTATCAATCCGGTGTCATACAAACTCCACCTGCCACCATCTCTTCGCATCCCGAACTCCTTCCCTGTCTCCCTCTTTAAGCTGCTAAATCTGAACCGTTTCTCTTAGGACAATGTCTCTCCTACTCCTGTGTCCGGGGCTTCTGATGCATTTTAGGTAAAAGAAATTCTGGCCTCCAAAACTGTTAGGGGGAAATGTTTCTTCCTAGTGTACTGGAAAGGGTTCGGTCCTGAGGAAAGGTCCTGGGAACCAGAGGAGAACATTCTGGATCGAAATCTGGTGCTGAGGTTCCTAACAAGAGGGGGAGACCTCTTAATAATGTGTTTAATAAAGTGTGTGTGTTTCACTTTTTTTCTCTATTTTTTACATAATTAGGTAGTACTACTACTCCCAGCATGGAACAGACTGTTCCATGATGGAAGTAGGAGTACCTGTGACACCTCCTGTATAATGTATAGATGCTGGCGGCTTTCACACATCTAGATAGGATGATCGCATCGGGTGTCAGGAGTGATACCTGCTGTGATCTGTCCTTAACTGCAAGTACTACTGCTCCTAACATGGAGCACACTCTGCTCCATGCTGGGAGCTGTAGTACCTGCATTAATAGAGAGATCGCAGCTGGTGTCACTTCTGACACCCGATGCGATCTACCTTTATAATGTATAGATGCAGGCGGCCAGCTGCTCTTCTTTGGTCCCACTGTAGTATGAGTATATGCCATATATATACCTATTATTCACATTTTCCGCAGAGATCTGTGAGTGGCTGGAACCATCTGGCCAATCACAGCTCTCTGCGGGAAATACAAATAAGTGATGTGAATTCTATTCACATCACTGGCCAGCCGGAGTATAGTGCAGTGATACGAGCACAGGAGAAAGCCGCCCCATCTCTGCAATAGTAAGGACAATCACATCGTGTGTCAGGAGTGATACCTGCTGTGATCTGTCTATTAGTACAGGTACTACAGCTCCCATCATAGAACAGTCTGTTCCATGCTGTGAGTAGTAGTACAACCTAAATTTAAAAAAATAGAGAAAAAAAGTGAAACACACATACATACATACATACTTTATTAACCCCTTAAGGACCAAGTGTTTTTCTGTTTTTGCACTTTCGTTTTTTCCTCCTTACCTTTTAAAAATCATAACCCTTTCAATTTTGCACCTAAGAATCCATATGAGGGCTTATTTTTTGTGCCACCAATTCTACTTTGTAATGAAATCAGTTATTTTACCAAAAAATCTATGATGAAACGGAAAAATCATTGTGCGACATAATCGAAGAAAAAACACCATTTTGTAAATTTTGGGGGCTGCCGTTTCTACGCCGTACATTTTTTGTTAAAAAAGACATTTTATTTTTATTCTGTAGGTCCATACGATTAAAATGATACCCTACTTATATAAGTTTGATTTTGTTGTACTTTTGGAAAAAATCATAACTACTTGCAAGAAAATTAATACATTTGAAATTGTCCTTTTCTGACCCCTATAACTTTTTTATTTTTCTGTGTACGGGGTGGTATTTTTTGCCCCGTGATCTGAAGTTTTAATCAGTACCATTTTTGTTTTGATCGGATTTCTTGATCGCTTTTATTCCTTTTTTTATGGTATGAAAAGTGACCAAAAATACGCCATTTTGGACTTTGGAATTTTTTGGCGCATACGCCATTGACCAGGTGGTTTAATTTATGATATATTTTTATGGTTCTGACATTTAGGCACGTGGCAATACCATATACGTTTATTTTTATTATGTTTATAGATTTTTTATATGGAATTTGGGAAAAGGGGGGTGATTTAAACTTTTAATAAGGAAGGG
Source organism: Hyla sarda (assembly GCF_029499605.1). Taxonomy (NCBI): domain Eukaryota; kingdom Metazoa; phylum Chordata; class Amphibia; order Anura; family Hylidae; genus Hyla; species Hyla sarda. The sequence goes on from NC_079190.1 coordinate 260,382,934, forward strand.
GTTAATGTGTGTGTTTTTAAACTTCTTTTTAAACTTTTTCTTTTACACTTTTAGTCCCCTTACAGGACTTTTAGGAGGAATCATTTGATTCCTCATACAGATCAATGGGGTTACATAGAATCCCATTGATCTGTGTGCTCTGAGCTCGATTGATAAAGCCTGGTCCTGCCAGGCTTTATCATTCTGAGCGCCGGAGCCGGGACAGGACATGAGGTAAGCCCTCAGGTAACCTCAGCAGTGGATCGCCCCGACGTTATCGCGCTGGGGGGGGGGAACGATCCACCCCACTGGACCACCAGGGACGGTATACAACTTTGACAGCAGAATCTAAAGGGTTAATAGCCGGCCGAGGCGTTCGCCACATGTCAGCTATTAACGCCGGCCCCCAGCTACAGGAATCAGCTGGGGCCGGCCGGTATGACGCTGGCTCGAGTCGGGAGCCCGCGTCATACCCCGTTAACGGCCATTGGACAAGCATAGACGTCCATGGTCATTATCAGGTTAAACACAATATTAAAATACATCACTAATAAAAAAATATATAATAATAAATTATAAAAAATATATTATTTTTACATTTAAATGTAACATTTTGCATTTTTACTAATGTTGGCTACATTTTAAGTTCCCTGCCCGCCCACATAAATTGATCCCTGTTTAAAAATTTACATATTTTTATTTTTTTTTCTGTCTTTAAATTTTCGGGAGTGGGCATGGACCAGAAAATTCAGGGCTCAATATTAAAAATGAGGCTAAAAAAGTAAGGTGAAAGTAAAAAAAAAAAAAAAAAGGGATTTAGATTGAAAACTAGAAAAAAAATTAAGAAATGCACTCCTCATTCATTTTTAATATTGAGTGTTGAATTTTCTGGCCCCTGCCTGCTCCCAAAAATCAAAAAGACAAAAAAAAATGTTAATGTTAATGGTTTCTGTACAGCACACGCATCTCTGCACTATACTCCGGCCAATGATGTGAATAGAAATTCACATGTCTCATTCATATTTTCCACCCAGAGTGGGGATTGGCGGGATGGTGGCAGCCAATCCCTGCTCTTAGCGGGAAATATGATTGGTGAGTTGCCGGCAGGAGTACAGAGTAGAGATGAGAGCGCAGGAGAAAGCTGCTCCGCATCTCAGGGATGAAGCATAATCGCAGCGGGTGTCAGAAGTGACACCCATTGGGATCTGTCCCAATGATCTTAACTGCAGGTACTACTGCTCCCAACATGGAGCAGAGTGTGCTCCATGTTGGGAGCAGTAGTACGTGCAGTTATGGACAGATCACAGCAGATGTCACTCCTGACACCCGCTGTGATCCTTCTGTATAATGTATAGATGCGGCCGGCTGCTCTTCTATGGTCCCCTGCACTGACGTATATATACACCTATTCATATTTCCCACAGTGAGTTGTGATTGGTTGGAACTATCTGGCCAATCACAGCTCTCTGCAGGAAATATGAATAGGTGTATATATAAGTCAGTGAAGGGGACCATAGAAGAGCGGTCGGCCACATCTATGAATTATTCAGGAGTATCGCAACAGGTGTCAGAAGTGAGTCAGTAGAGATGAAAAAATTGTATTTAATGAAATTTATATTAATTATAACAACATTTTTGTTAATTTTTAAACAGGGATCAAATTATGTGGGCAGGCAGGGCACTAAAAATGTAGCCGACAATAATAAAAGTGTAGTGTGTGTGTTTCACTTTTTTTCATTTATTTTTTATTTTTTAGGTAGTACTACTACTCACAGCATGGAACACACTGTTCCATGATGGGAGTAGTAGTACCTGTACTAATTGACAGATCGCCCGTGTCACTTTTGACACCCGTTGCGATCCTCCTGTATAATGTATAGATGCGGCCAGCCGCTCTTCTATTGTCCCCTGCACTGCCATATATATACCTATTCATATTTCCCACAGAGAGCTGTCATTGGTCAGATATTTCCAGCCACTCACAGCTCTCTGCGGGAAATATGAATAATAGGTATATATATGGCATATACTCATACTACAGTGGGACCAGAGAAGAGCGGATGGCCATCCGCAACTATACATTATACAGAACGATTGCATCGGGTTTCAGAAGTGACACCTGTCTATTAATGCAAGTACTATAGCTCCCAGCATGGAGCAGAGTGTGCTCCATGTTGGGAGCAGTAGTACCTGCAGTTGAGGCTGGATCACAGCAAGTGTCACTCGTGACACCCACTGCGATCGTCCTATATATTGCAGAGATGCGAGCGCAGGAGAAACCCACTTGCATCTATACATTATACAGGGAGATTGCAGGGGTGTCGCTAATTAAGAAATTTGTTATTTAGAATTGAGTCAAAGTTCGCATTCAGTCCGAATCAAATTTTTCATGAAATTCGGAACGAATTCGGCTTCGTCAGATTCGATTCACTCAACTCTAGTTGAGAGCTTGAATCCTGCTTTAGCTGTGCACACCACCCCAATTGCTGTTGTAATGATCTGTGGGGGAGGAGGGATATCACATACAACAGTCGGTCACCCTTAGTAGTATAACATGAGGGACACTTACAGCTTAGCCATAACAGCACATGTGTTGTCCACTCGCATTTTCCAGCAGGATGATGCTTACCAACACACAGCTTCGGCCACTTACAAGTGCGCAGGATCTACAGGCCCAGTTGCATCATCTGTGGGCATATATTCCGCAGGATAGTGTGGTGACGCAGTACGGGAGTTGTTTCCGCGTACCCTTGCTGCCCTGTCAGGCAGCCTCCCTGTAGTGTCCCTTTATGTATGTATTGTTTACTATGTGTTGTGCTGTATAATGCATAAAGAAAGTGGTTACTTTAAGAAAGGTTAACATATGATCATCAGTTGGACCCCACCAAAGTCTCCCCTATAAAAGCTCTGGAAGGAGCCTCTTCACTTTCTTAAGCTTCCTGCTGAGTTGCAGTACAATCGAGTCCTAGAGTGTGTCTGGAGTCATAGGAGGCCTCAAGTCATTCTTGCAGCCCCAAGCTAAAAGTCTACAAGTAAACTACAGTCACAGCTTGGTCAGTCTCAAGTCAAGTCAAGTCAGTTACTGTCATCTATCATCAAGTCAGGGTGGCCTGCACTAAATTGTCAAAACCTACTGCAATTCACAGGACCTTAAGGTCTCTAAAGTCACTGGTCACCTCCGTGGGCCTGGCTGAACTGTATAGACTGTTCCATATGTCACTCAGTAAAGCTACCGTTGTCCGTAACTTGACTGTCTCCAGAGGATCTCCATCGGGCCGAGGAGGCCTGCTACCAAGTCCCGCTGCCCAAGGATGATGGAGACTGGCTAGCAACCCCGGCAGAGGGTACGCCGGGATCTTCAAGAGGATCGTCACCGGTTAGACTGTCCCCTCACAACCGGACCTGGGGGTCCTGGGCTGAATTCCACACTGAGTGTGAGTACCCTGGCTGAGGCCGCTTTCTCTACCCCTCCTTCTACCCCTAGCAAAGAGCAAACCCCCCAATTCTGCTCTACATCCCCGGTCACCACCATTACCTAAGTGGTTGTTTGGTGATGAGTCTGTACTGATACAATATATGAGGGAGAACCTTATTCCCCTGCTAGGGAAGTCCCATTCCCCAGTTCCAACAGCCCAGATCGAGAGGGCCAGAAGAGAAGCCCAGGTGCCGGAGATTGTAGAAGGGCTGAGGGCTCAAAGAGTGGAAAGATATGGGCTGAAGCTGCTGCCATATGAGGTGCGACAGGCACAGCAACAGGACACTAAAGAATTAGAGGCCCTGTACATTAGAAAGCTGGAACATCCCTGAGAGGGAGAGTCACCACCGGAATGCCGCCGACAAAGTACGGGGGTTTGGCACCCTCATAGACTGTCATCATAGTGGGACCATCTTGGTCAATCGTCGGGCAGTGCAGAGAGACCATCTCCCCCCATCATTCTCGAGAAAGCGGGGAGATCGTGGAGTACACTCCTGTTCAGAGCATGAGAGGAGAGTGGGCGGCTGCAGTAACCTGTCCATAGAATCCAACTCAAGTTCCGTTTGCCTACTTCCCATCGGATGACTGGGACGCAGATCCCTTTGGTTTGCTGCCACCTAAAGTAAGAGGTACTGTCCAGAAGGAAGAGATCTACATGCCCGAAGTGCCTGTCATGGCACCAAAGTATTTACCACAGTAATTTGTGAATGTGCCCAGGCCTACTCCTGTGGTCGAAGAGGTTTGGCCTAACCAGTGGACACCAACTGAAGTGCCTCAGCATACTCACACAGAGGAGGTTTGGCAGGACCAACAGGTGCCAACTTCTGTCCCCCCAGTGGTGCAAGCTGCTGCGGTGCGGTGCAGCCCCACCGATACCGAGTCTACTTTGTTCCTGGTGAACTGGTACAACCGAGTGAGTCCATTAGAGGAGACACAGTCCCGTGGACCCCATTACATGTCCCAACCTCGGAAACAGTCTGACAGGCGAGGTTGGGATGGCAAATATCCAGGCTGAAGAAGTCTACCAGTGATAATTCTGCTATCTGTCACTAACTTTGCTTTGTGAAGTACTTTTGTTGTTACAAGTTATGCAATGTTCAAGAAGTGCCTGACGAACTTGTCAGGAAGTTTATTTGCAACCATATACATAAGCATGTGCCCAGCTTATAGCCGTGATCTTTTACTGAGAACTCAAAGCATACCAGAACTGTGGAGCGGTACTTGAAAAACAAAATGTATACTGTCAAAGTAATATATTTTGTTTATAGCACAAGGGAATGCACATGTTGGTGAATCATATTGTTTATGATGTGTTGTAATAAAGTGTATAAAACATATATATACCAGGGATGTGGAATTCCTATCGCCCGACGCCCGGGACATGCAATTCAGGGCTTAGGGCAGGTGAATTTTTCCGCCCCTTAGCCCTGCTTAGGGCAAGCAGAGCCGGACCTGACAAGCACGGCAGGGCTCAGCAGTCTGTATGGACTCGTGCCCTCTCCATACTCTGCAGCCCCTGGCTGTTTTCAGTAGCTGGGGCAGCCGCTAATAGCCAGTATGCGGTGATCACTGCGGATGGCTATTAGCCCTTTAGATCGCCACTGTCAAAGCTGACAGTGGTGTCTAAAGGGACATGTGAATGCTCCCTGGTGGGCTAGTGATCCACTATAGAGGTAGCCGGAGGGCTTACCTCTGCTTCCCTGGTGTCTGTGGCTCTGTCATTGATAGAGCCTGGCTGGACTAGGCTCTATCAATGGATCGCAGAGCACACAGATCAATGGAGTTCAATAGAACTCTATTGATCTGTATGAGGAATCTAATGATTCTTCCTAAAAGTCTAATAAAGTGTAAAAAAATAAAAAATATTTTTTTTTTTATAAAAGTTTAAAAGACACACATTAACCCCTTCCATGTTAAAAGTTCAAATCACCCCATATTCCTATATAAAAACCTGTAAACATAATAAAAATAAACATATTTAGTATCACTGCATGCGTAATTGTACGAACTATTAAAATATAACATTATGTATCCCATATGGTAAATGACGTAAATATAACTCCTACATACACTCCGCCGTTGCGGTAATGCTACCCATAAGTATATAACTCCTACAAAGAAAATGGTAGACTCAAATGCATATAAAATACTGTATTCTTTATTGACATCCCATTGAACAAAAAAACACAAATAAACTCACATAAGGCAGCACAAAAAACATGGCAACAAAAAGTACAGGGTATAACTGGGTGAGCTGGTTAGAGAGAGCAATTTTTTCTCTCTTGGGCTGTATATATAGGTATATGAAATAAAGCGCCACATGCAACAAAAATGCAATGTAAGCAGAAGAACGGGGGTCAAAGCAGCATGAAATGTATTGCAAAAAACACTCCCATCTCATACAGTGACTAAGTACACCAATGCAAATAAAAGGGTAAATACATCAAAGTACAGTACATCGAATACTATTGCACGGTAATGTATTTCACAAAGGGTCAAAACAGCATAATATGCATAGTAAAGAACACTCCAAATCCATAAAGTGTCTATGTGCACCTGTGCAAAGTAGTGGGTTAAACACCTCAAAGTACAGTACATCAGATATTATTGCACAGTGGTATATTGCACATGATTGCACAATGGTATATTGCACAATCCCTAGACCCAAACTATGGGAGCTTCCCTTCACAGCGTAGAATGTACAGAGATATGAAAGGTACAAAAGAGGACCGGCAGAAAGTATGCCTCCCCCAAACAGTAAACAGTCCCTCCAGTACCTCAATCAATACCTGTAGGTCACACAGAACAACAATATCTCTGTACAGAAATGCAATTTTTATAACATCACATAAAAATAAGTTAAAAAGCGATTAAAAAGTCAGATCAATACCAAAATGATACCAATACCAAAAACAGATAATGGCACAATAATGAGCCCTCATACAGCCTGGTATGCGAATAAAAAAAAAAATGCCAGGGGTCAAAAAATGGCCATTAAAAAAAATTCTGAGACTGAAGAAGCGTTCAATCAGTTAAAGTCCGCCTTCGCATCTGTTCCTGTTCTATCTAGACCCGATCCTAGCAAACCATTTATCTTGGAAGTGGATGCTTTTTAAGTTGGAGCAGCTGCAGTGTTAACGCAAAAGTCTACTAAGGGGAAAACTTTAACATGCAGATTTTTCTCTAAAACCTTCTCTACTGCAGAAGAAAACTATACCATCGGAGATCGCGAGCTCTTGGCCATTAAGTTGGCGTTAGAAGAATGGCGTCATCTCTTGGAAGGCTCTGTACATCCTGTTACTATTTGTTCAAACCACAAAAACTTGCTCTATCTTCAGACAGCCCATCGACTCAACCCACGGCAGGCTCGGTGGTCTCTATTTTTCTCCAGGTGCGACTTCTACATCCACTTCTGTCCTGTGGAAAAGAATTTAAGAGCAGACACTCTTTCCAGGTCTTCTGTGCATGACCATGAATCTCCTCTGCAGCATATTATTTCTCCTGAATGTCTCATCTCTGCAGCACTTGCAAGTCTTCAGCATCTGCCTCCCAGAAAAAGACTTATGTATCTTCCCGCATGAAGCTCCGAGTCTTGAAATGGGGACATTCCTCTGTTCTGGCTTGCCATCCCGGCATTCGTAAATCCCTACAGTTCATCTCCAGACAATACTGGTGGCCTACCTTTAATACGGGATATCGTTGATTTTGTCTGGTCGTGCTCAGTCTGTGCTCGGGACAAGACCCCTCCTTCCAAACCAGTGGGACTTCTTCAGCCCTTGCCGATTCCAGAGCCTTCCTGGACCAATATTTCCATGGACTTCATTACCGACCTTCCATCTTCCCGTGGCAATACAGTCATCTGGGTGGTAGTAGATCGATTTTCTAAAATGGTTCATTTTGTACCGTTACCCGGACTTCCTTCAGCACCACAGCTTGCTAAGCTTTTTCTTCAGCATATCTTTCATTTACACAGACTCCCTTCCCATATAGTATCTAACCATGGAGTCCAATTCGTCTATATGTTCTGGTGGGCCCTCTGCTCATGCCTAAAAGTTAAACTGGATTTTTCCTCGGCTTACCCCCCTCAATCTAGTTAACAGGTTGAGAGGGTGAATCAGATCTTAGGAGACTATCCACGCCATTTCATTTCTGCATGTCAAGACGACTGGGTTAATCAGCTTCCCTGGGCAGAGTTTTCCTACAATCATATTTCCACTATTACTTCACCCTTCTATGTGGTCTATGGACTTCACCCTCATCCTCCTCACCCCTTATCTTCACCTCTGGAGTTCCTGCTGTTGAGGAACAAGTGCAGAATTTTTCTTCCATCTGGCAGAAGACACACCGCTCTCTTCTATATGCTACTTCTCACATGAAATTCCAAGCGGACAAGAAAAGACGTCCTTCGCCTGAATTTTCTCCTGGTGACAAAGTAAATATATCCATTTCAAAATACCCAGTTATAAACTCGGTCCTCGCTATTTGGGTCCCTATAAAGTCAAGAAGAGACTTAATCCTGTGGCCTATTCCCCCCATCTACCCTCCTCCCTCCGAATCCTGAATTCCTTCCATGTTTCCCTCTTGAAACCAGTCATCTACAACAGTTTTTCTCAAAAGAACATCTCACCTTCTCCCATCTCTGGCACCTCAGATGTTTTTGTTGGTAAGGAGATCTTGGACTTGGATCCAAATCCAAAAAAAGCGCTTTTTGTCAGAGGAAAGCACTTTTTTATTTGTGGACTGGGAAGGATTCGGTCCGGAGGAGAGGTCTTGGGAGTCGCAGGACAACATTCTGGACCAGGACCTTCTCAGGAAATTCTGATCGGTAAAAGGAGGGGGAGACCAAAAGGGGGGGGGGGTACTGTTAAGGACCGCACTCCAGCTGCACACGCTGGCCGCGAGCTCTCTGTCCCTGCTGTCGGCGGGGCTGGGATTCACATCGTGGGACGCGCCCGCATGCAAGTCCAAGCCGTCACTTACCAGGCTTCTCTGACTCCTCCGCTACCTTTGTCTCTCAGCTCTGGCGCACGTCCCCATCTAGTAGGGCATGCGTGCGCCGGAGCTTTGAAATTTAAAGGGCCAGTGCGCCTATAATTAGTATTTGCACCTGACACCACATTGTAAGTCCCTGCACCTCCCACATTTCCCTGCCAGATCTTCAGTGCCCCTAGCCTGAGATTAAGCAACCCTTATAGCCTGTTAGCCTTACCCGTCCACTACGCTATTTGACTCCGCACCCTTGCCGCCTGCCTTGACCTTCTGCTACGTTTGACTACGCTCTGCCTTACCCTTCGGTACCTCGCCTGGCCCAGCTACCTGTGTGGTCGAGCCGTGTCGGGGTAGCGACCTGAGTGTCGCCTGCTGCAGCATGCCCATCCTGCCTTGCGGCGGGCTCTGGTGAAGACCAGCGGCACCTTAGACTCCCCGATACGGTCCGAGTCATCAGCAACACAGGTTAGAGGATCCACATGCAGCTTCGTTACAGGAGGTACTCTGACCAGGTCAGGAGAAGCGTAACTGCCTCGACGCAAGGACGACTACCAGTTAGGTATAAGAAATAATGGTAGTGCTGTGTACAAAGTTGTCAGTATAACACATAGTCTAATTCAGTCAGCTTACATAATTTATTATATAAGCTAGTCAAATGCCTAGTTAGGAATGTTTCTAACATGTACATTTCCAGTCCATAATTCTCCTGTCTAACATTTTTCCTGTCCACAAGTACAGGGTACTCTCCTGGCTAGAGGGTTTCCCTGAAAATATAAACAAAGCACGTAGAGCGACAGAGTTGCTGTATACAAAGGTAACACTGGTATGTTATATAAAAACATGAATAGAGTTCTGGGGAGAAGTGGTTAGTGCCAAGGGGCCCCAGTAACTAAGGCATGAGGTAGAGAGCCTCAGGCAGCCTGATCCGAGTCAAGTTTATTAAATGTGATAAAAAGTGTAGTTATAAGAGTAATGAATCCCACATGTTTATGTCCCATTATCAACAGGAGCATGTATGGACATTTTCACAAAGTGCTACATGGACTCTTCCCCAGATATGTTTTCATATCCAGACCTGTGAAGGACATTCAACAATAATGCCCCAGGAACTATCAGTCTAGGCCCCAGTGGCCACTTCCAGTAGTCCGCCCTCCAGGACTGGGCGCTAAGGATGGCTGTGCTTAATAGGGGGAGTTTGTGGTTGCCCAGTACGGGAGTTATTAGCCCGTACCCTTGCTACCCTGTCAGGCAGCCTCCCTGCAGTGTCCACTGGGCCCCCTTGCACCTGTCCCCTTATGTATATATTGTTTACTATGTGCAAAATAGAGGGAGAACCGCACTGGGTCCCAGCTGTTAGTGCAGGTGATCGTCCGGATATAACCAGTCCAGTATATCGACATCCACACACCAATTGGTCACAGCACAGAAGCAGCAGACTCCAAAGTAAAGCAAGCTGTTGTCTTTTATTTGTTACCAGCAGTGTATCGTTTCGGATATATAGTAGCCTTTTCCAAGCAGAACAAAGGCTAATATATAGCCGAAACATTGCACTGCTGGTAACAAATAAAAGACAACAGCTTGCTTTACTTTGGAGTCTGCTGCTTCTGTGCTGTGACCAATTGGTGTATTGTTTACTATGTGTTGTGCTATATATTGCATAAAAAAAAGTGTTGTTACTTTAAGAAAGGTTAACATGTCATGTGAGTTGTCATGTGGTTAACATGTCATGTGAGTTGTCATGTGGTTGTAACCCAGGAGGTATCAGTGACCATGTGAACTCCCCACCAAAGTCTCCCCTATAGAAGCCCTGGGAGGAGTCTCTTCACTCTCTTATGGTTCCTGCTGAGTTGCAGTACAGTCGAGTTCTAGAGTGCATCTGGAGTCATAGGTAGGAGGTCTCAAGTCAGTCCTGCAGCCACAAGCTACAAGTCTGCAAGTGAGCTACAGTCACAGCTTAGGCCCCTTTCACACTACAGGAATCATCCTGCTTTTTTATTGCTGTTATTTTACAATAAAGGATGAAAAAAAAAAACGAATGCAATAACTGGTAATAACGGATGATAACTGATGACCATCATCTGTTATTTTTAATGTTTTTTTTCTTTAAAAACCTGATGTTGTTCATCCGTTATCATTCATTATCATCTGTTATTACCAGTTACATCAGTTTTTTGTTATCAGGTTATTTAACCTTTCATTGTAAAGCTGTACTAAGCATGCTCAATACAAAAAACGGATATTAAAAAAAATGGAAAAAAACGGATGATAACGGATGTCCGTTTCCCATAGACCTCAATGTTAAATTTTAACGGCCATTTTATCACCATTATTTTTGCTGGACCAAAAATTTGTGCATGCACCGTCTTTTGTGTCAGCAAAAATAACGGACATTAGTAAAAACGGACATACCTGATGCAAAAGCATGGTCAAAAAATCCCATTGACATGAATGGGATTTTTTGACAGCCATTTTCAGGACTTTTGCTGGGAGAAATAACTGAGGTTTTTACAGGATGATACTTGTAGCGTGAAAGGGGCCTTAGTCAGTCTCAAGTCAAGTCAATTCAGTCACTGTCATCTATCATCAAGTCAGAGTGGCCTGCACTAAATTGTCCCAACCTACTGCAAGTCACAGCAAGCCCCTAAGGTCTCTGAAGTCACTGGTCACCTCCGTGGGCCTGGCTGAACTGTATAGACTGTTCGTAACTTGTCATCAGAGTCATTATTGTCCCTGTGCCTAGCCCAGGATCCAGCAGTATACCTTCGGGTGCTAGTGAGTATAAACCACGCCCTGGCGTCACGAATACAAGGGGTTAATGCCATTTGCCCCTAGGATAATTCCATCTGGCCTGCATCTCACACCCCATACCACAACTGCATACAGAACCTCTATGCCTCCATGCTCAAATGTACCTAACCTTGTATCCAGGCTAGAGGTGACCCAACAGAGTACTAAAGCCTCCTTTTAATAGTACAGTTTTCCACAATAACCTTATTCTTTTACTGATATATTGTAATCGCATACATCATCATTACATTTAAACATAAAAAGTTACATTTAACTCCAACAACTCCTACAAGGGGGGTTATATACTGTATATATTTTGTAAATGCATATACTGATAATCGTAGCTAGAAGGTACCACACTAGTCAATAAGGAGCTAAGCATTTCCGTACTCCATTTAATGATATCCAGTAATAATACATTATCAGAAGTATATACCAGGATGTGGAAGGGAAAGTCTGCCAGGCAGAAATATATCTAAGAATGCCAAATTGGAAAGTAGTATTTGTACTTACTCTGATAAAGAATCTGTTCCCGTGACTTTGTCGTCGTATTTACCGGAGATAGCGTTGTGTTTATTAATTGAGGTGTTGTTGCCATGACAACTATGGGGAAAAAAACAGATGTTCAGATAACAGTGAATATTGTATTTGTTGTAGAATATGGCACATAACCAGCATTTACCTATGAGAGTGGATAATGGATCACAAATATTCCCCAAAATACTAGTCAAACAATAGTGTGCATAAACTGCCATAGAAAATTATGGGCTAAGGCAAAGTCCCAACACATTATTGTACTGGCTGTCTCATCGGCTGAAAAATATTCTCTTCTTAGGCTAAGTTTCCACTTTTTCTGGTGTTTTTTTTTTCACCTTAAATAAATAAATAAATAAAAAAGCCATAAAAACTACCCTGTTATTTTGCACTCCCAAGATGCAGTTTTTGTGCCAATTTATCAAAAATATTGGGTTTAAGTCTTGGCCTTTTTCACTGCATTTTTATCATGACAAGTCATGTGATTCTTTCATCATATGACTCTTTCATCATGTTACTCAAAGATTTCTAATGAAGAACTGGGAAGATAAAACGCTAATGCTAAACCCACATTACGTATTTTATGGCATTTTGTCTGCTTTCAAAGACTTATATGGGAGTTTTTTCCACCCAAAAAATGCCATGCATTTTTTGGTCATTTTTGCAAAGTAAAGACAGGTAGAAAATTTGCCTTAGAAACAACCTCTGCCCTTTTTAACAGATTGACAGTAAATGTAAGACTGCTACACTTTTGTTTCTTCTACGATAATGCCATGTATGATGTTTTAAGTATAAAATAATCATAAAACCATTATGAATATATTCAATGTCTGAATTTGCATGAGCTGTAAAAAATATCAAAACCAAAGGTCTTTATTAAGATTTCAGATTCGTGTTAGTAACGTTTGTAAGGTATTTCTTCTACTAGGGGGCAACACAATCAAATAGTAACATTGTACTGGGCAGCTTAGCTGGCTGAATGAGGATGACACATAGGCCCCATTCCAGTGTTTCTGAACCAGGGTACTTCCAGCTGCAAAACTACAACTCCCAGCATGCCAGGCTGGAGGCACCCTGGTTGGGAAACACTGCTCCATTCTATGAATTTTATCAGGATTTATCCTACAGGTAGACAAAATAATACCAGCCTACACAACAGAGCCGAAAGAGTGGGCAAAGGCAATTTTTATAAACAGTATTCCTACAAATCGAAAACTGAGAATATGTAGCCTATAGGGGGGTATCATGTGGTGTTTTTTTATTTTTATATTTTTTTTTATTCATCTTTTTTAAGTTGTTCTGACTTTTTCTCCCCAGAAACACTGCACCTATATGTTACATGAAAGACACATTTTGTTTTTTATGTAACATTTTAATGGCTTTTCTGCATTTTTTAAGTTTAATGACTTTTGTTTATGCCGCATGCTCAAGGTATTTGCTGTATATAGGGGAAAATTTATCAAGCTATCTTACAGAATTTCCACTGTAACTCATTCCAAGCATGTACACTGGCAGAATCAGCTCCTGCATCCACGAGGGGTTAAATCAAATTTTCAGAGTGGGGCATAGCAAGCCCTGGAGTAAAAGTTCAGCTTGGACCCTCCCCCATGCCCCTAATGATCTGTTCCACCATGCTGCTAATGATCTGTGTCACCATGCCCCTAATGATCTGTGTCACCATGCTGTTAATGATCTATGCCATATCCCTAATGATATCCCTAATGATTTGTGCCACTATGTCCCTAATGACCTGTTCCATCATGCCCCTAATGATCTGTGCCACCATGTCCCTAATGATCTGTGTCATCATGTCCCTAATGATCTGTGACACCATGACCCTAATGATCTGTGACACGATGTCCCTAATGATTTGTGCCACTATGTCCCTAATGACGTGTTTCACCATGACCCTAATGATCTGTGCCACCATGTCCCTAATGATCTGTGTCATCATGCCCCTAATGACCTGTTCCACCATGCCCCTCATGATCTGTGTCACCATGCTGCTAATGATCTGTGCCACCATGTCCCTAATGATCTGTGCCACTATGCCTCTAATGATCTGTGTCACCATGTCCCTAGTGATCTGTGTCGCCATGTCCCTAATGATCTGTGTCACCATGTCCCTAATGATCTCTGTCACCATATCCCTAATGATCTGTGCCACCATGTCCCTCATGATCTGTGCCACTATGCCCCTAATGATCTGTGTCACAATATCCCTAATGATCTTTGTTGCCATGTCCCTAATGATCTGTGACACCATGTCCCTAATGATCTCTGTCACCATGTCCCTAATGATCTGTCACCATGTCCCTAATGATCTGTGCCACCATGTCCCTAATGATCTGTGCCATTATGCCCCTAATGATCTGTGTCTCCACATCCCTAATGATCTTTGTCACCATGTCCCTATTGATCTGTGTCACCATGTCCCTAATGATCTGTGTCACCATGTCCCTAATGATCTGTCACCATGTCCCTAATGATCTGTCACCATGTCCCTAATGATCTGTGTCACCATGTCCCTAATGATCTATGCCACCATGTCCCTAATGATCTGTGCCACTATGACCCTAATGATCTGTGTCACCATGCCCCTAATGATCTCTGCCACCATATCCCTAATGATCTGTCACCATGTCCCTAATGATCTGTGACACCATGTCCCTAATTATCTGTGCCACCATGTCCCTAATGATCTGTGTCACCATGCTGCTAATGATCTGTGCCACTGTTCCCTAATGATCTGTGTCACCACATCCCTAGTGATCTGTGTCACCATGTCCCTAATGATCTGTGTCACCATATCCCTAATGATCTTTGTCGCCATGTCCCTAATGATCTGTGTCACCATGCCCCTAATGATCTGTGTCACCATGTCCCAAATGATCTGTGAAACCATGTCCCTAATGATCTGTGTCACCATGCTGCTAATGATCTGTGCCACCATGTCCCTAATTATCTGTGACACGATGTCCCTAATGATCTGTGTCACCATATCCCTAATGATCTGTGTCACCATGTCTCTAATGATCTGTGTCATTATATCCCTATTGATCTTTGTCGCCATGTCCCTAATGATCTGTGTCACCATGTCCCTGATGATCTGTGTCACCATGTCCCTAATGATCTGTGCCACTATGCCCCTAATGATCTGTGTCACCATGCCCTTAATGATCTGTGTCACCATGCTGCTAAGGATCTGTGCCACCATGTCCCTAATGATCTGTGCCACCATGCCCCTAATGATCTGTGCCACCATGTCCCTAATGATCTGTGCCGCTATGTCCCTAATGATCTGTGTCACCATATCCCTAATGATCTCTGTCACCATGTCCATAATGATCTGTGTCACCATGTCCCTAATAAACTGTGACACCATGTCCCTAATGAACTGTGCCACTATGCCCCTAATGATCTGTGTCACCATGTCCCCTAATGATCTGTGCCACTATGCCCCTAATGATCTCTGTCACCATGTCCCTAATGATCTGTGCCTTTATGCCCCAAATGATCTGTGTCACCATGTCCCTAATGATCTGTGTCACCATGCCCCTAATGATCTGTTTCACCATGTCCCTAATGATCTGTGCCACTATGCCCCAAATGATCTATATCACCATGTCCCTAATGATCTGTGTCACCATGCCCCTAATGATCTGTTTCACCATGTCCCTAATGATCTGTGTCACCATGTCCCTAATGATCTGTGCCACTATGCCCCAAATGATCTGTGTCACCATGTCCCTAATGATCTGTGTCACCATGTCCCTAATGATCTGTGTCACCATGTCCCTAATTATCTGTAACGCCATGCCCCTAATGTACCCTAATTCAATCCATAATTTGTTTCCCATTATGTGGCTCTTCAGATATTTCCCTGTCAGCAGGACATGATAGAAGATGTGGTTCTGCACCAACTGTAGAGCCACAGATTGGATAACACTGATCCTATACGAACTGTCCCCTGGTAATGCTCACCCAGCTCCTGTGCTGCTGTGCCTCCTCTAATCAGGTCTGTAGATGCAGAAAGCACAATTTGCTGCCTCCTCACACAGCAAGCGCTGAGCGATAAGACAGGTAGCGCTCAATTGTTCCTTTTACAATGTCTTGATATCTAAAGGACACCGTTGCTACTAAATAAAGGGACTGGACTGCAGATCCAGTATGCGGCTAAGGGGTCCAGTCACAATTGTGACCGTTGCAACTTCTATTGCTTTCTTAACATTTGCATGAACTAACTCTTTAAAGGAACCTCAAGTTGTTTCAAAGTCATTTCATGGATACAAAAAACATGTAGTTAGAGATGGTTCTATTTACAAAAGTGTCCAAATGAATGCTAGTTGTCCATGACATTATTTTAGAAGGCAGTATATTAGGTCTAGGAGATTTTTGTGTAAGTGTCAAAGGGAAAACAAATGGTGGCACTTTATGTATTTTCACTTACGTTTTTTTTTTTTTTCAGCCAAAACTGGGACTGTATACAAAATAGAAGACATATGAAATGAAGACTTCCCTTTTTTATTTAGGTCTTTGAATTCATATGGAAGCATTTGTAGAATTTTCTGAATGCATCAGTGATAAAAGAAATAAAAAAAGAATCTTGCCCTGTGCAATCACATATCATATTACAGAAATATTGTCGCCTAGAACCAATTCTTCAAAGTAAGAACAGCCGAAAAGAACACCTCCAGCTCCATATAATAAATATTTCTTTATTTAACAAGCTCCTACATATGCAGTAGGTTTTGTAGAAAAACCACACAAATACTGGAAAGATACATATTATCCTATGTGGGATTTGAATCCAGGACTCCAGTGCGATTAGGCAACAATGCGAACCAATGAGCTACCGTGCCAGAGATGCTGTGTCATTGTATAGGCTTCAAGGCCTACCACTAACACTGCATGATCTGAATTACCTTTTTTTACAGTAAATTGTTTATATTTTTTGCCTGGAATATATGGGCTCTGAATCTGCACATTGCATATATCTGCATATGTTTATCACTTGGAATTAAACAATTTTATTTTTACTCAAGCAAGAGATCAAAAAAAAAAAAATAGAAAAATATTTCATGCAGTCCATGTGTACCGGGAATGATTGCTCGGTATATACTAGTTTATTTGCATTTTGGTAGAACACTGCTGTCTTTATAAACCTACAGGGATTCTTATCCATGAAATATTTTCTCCTAACCACTTCCATGATTATGAAATATACTGCACATCTAGGGAGTCCTTCACAGGGCAAACTAATAAGCCATAGCTTTCTTAAGGAGAGAGCCCTTGAAAAAACTAACTGCTGTGCTACTATATAGTCCATAATGCATTACTAGTCTCTATGAATAGCTCATTATATTTGCTCAATGGCATACAATGAGGCTCTATATTAAAACACACACAAGTAAAGAAGCAGCGGCCATAAAACACTTCATATCTGAATTCCTCTTGTGCAAATATAATTTGGTGGGTTTTTCATATGCACTAAATAATGCACAATTTCCTCAATTACCCCATAGCTCTCATATTGCATTTACATATTCTCCTAGATACATATATAGCTGTTCACTAGATTACATTTACTATAAGTTCAGGTGCTTAGTGTACAAGCAAAAGAAAAAAGTATGGTCAATTTACGTGCTCTAACACCTAGGGAGGAGAAAAAACTTGTCAGTTAGATTACAAAAAAGATGTGCCACTATACCTCTAATTATTGTACCACCGTGCCCCTAATGATCTGGGCCACTAGGCCCCTCCTGATCTGTTCCATCATGCCCCAATGAAGTGTGCCACCATACCACTAATGATCTGTATCAGCATGTTGCAAATGATCTGTGCCACCATGCCCCTAATGATCTGTGCCACCATACCACTAATGATCTGTAGCACCATGCTGCTAATGATCTGTGCCACTATGCCCCTAATCATCTGTGCCACTATGCCCCTAGTTATCTGAACCACTATGCCCCTAATGATCTGTGCCACCATACCACTAATGATCAGTACCACCATGCTGCCAACGATCTCTGCCACTATGCTCCTGATGATCTGTGCCACCATGCTGCTAATAATCTGTGACACCATGCCCCTAATGTACCCTAATTTATTGTTTCCCAATATGTGGCTCTTCAGATATTGGCCTGTCAGCAGGACATGATAGAAGATGTAGTTCTGCACCAACTGTAGAGCTACAGATTGGATAACACTGACCCTATACGAACTGTCCCCTGGTAATGCTCACCCGGCTCCTGTGCTGCTCTGGCTCCTCTGGTCAGGTCTGACTGCTGTAGATGCAGGAAGCGCTAGTCGCTCCCTCCTCACACAGCAAGCGCTGAGTGGTTAGACAGGTAGCCAAGAACTCAATTGTTCCATTTCTAATGTTTTGATATTTTAAGGACACCATTGCTACTAAATATAGGGACTGGACTGCAGATCCAGTATGTGGCGAGGGGGGCCCCTAGCTAAGGGGTCTAATCACAATTGGGACCGTTGTGACTTCTATTATTTTCTTACATTTGCATGAAGTTACTCTTTAAAAGGAACCTCAACTGTCAAAAGGAAAACTGATGGTGGCACTTTATGTATTTTCACCCCAAAAAATTTCCAGCCATATACATGTACAAAAGCTATATACTGTGTACAAAATAGAAGTCTTATGAAATGAAGACTTTCCTTTTTATTCTTATCTCTGAATTCATATGGAAGCATCTGCAAAATGTTCTGAATGCATCAATGATTGCCATTTGCAATGACATATCATATTAGGGTGGGTTCAATTAATTGGGGGCATGGTGGTGGAGATCATACCCTGCCGCGGCACCGCTCTAAATAGATGGTCTCGGTGGGGAGGGAGTTCCCTGCTGACGTGGCTCCGTAGTGATAGTAACCGGTAAACATACTGTGAAACTGCAGGTAAGCCGCACTAGCTAGAGGATTCTAAATAGTATGACACAGTATTGGATATGTCAGCAGTCGGACAGGGTACAATCTCTAATACCATCTAAAGGAGAATACAAAACAGGTAAGTCCATCACACTATAAACAACATTGAAAGGGGTCCTGGTTTCAGATCCCACCTAGGATAATGTGTATATGTAGTTCGTGGTTTTCCGGTTGGGGGGGAGAAAAAAACGGGCGCTTCCGTATCCCAGCCGGACCTGGCCCATATCTAATTCATTTCAATGAGCTGACCGGAGTCAAACGGTGACTCCGGTCGGCCTTTTTTAGCCCCGTATCTGGTTTTCTTACCGGACCTAAAACTGCGGCATACGGTTTTAGGTCCGGTCAGAAAATAAGATACGGGGCAAAAATTTGCCGCCCGGAGTCACCATTTGACTTCGGTCAGGATTCGGCAGGCAGGAGGTGGATCCTCTGTGTTAGAGAGGGATTGGCGTGGACCGTGCCGGCGGACCGGTTCTAAGTTGCTACTGGTATTCACCAGAGCCCGCCGCAAAGCGGGATGGTCTTGCAGCAGCGGTAGCAACCAGGTCGTATCCACCGGCAACGGCTCAACCTCTCTGACTGCTGAGATAGGCGCGGTACAAGGGATTAGGCAAGAGCAAGGTCGGACGTAGCAGAAGGTCAGGGCAGGCAGCAAGGATCGTAGTCAGGGGCAACGGCAAGAGGTCTGGAACACTGGCTTGGGACATACAAGGAACGCTTTCACTGGCACAATGGCAACAAGATCCGGCAAGGAAGGGAAGGGGAAGTGAGGTTAAATAGGGAAGTGCACAGGTGAACACACTAATTAGAACCAGGCGCCAATCAGTGGCACACCGGCCCTTTAACTCGTACAGGACCTAGGGCGTATGGATACGCCTTCTGTACCTGGGTCTTAAGGACCCAGGGCGTACCTGTACGCGCGGCGGGTACCGGGCGGAGTGACTGCTGATATCGATCAGCAGGCACCTCGTGAAAATGCCCAGGGGGGTCATCAGACCCCGCCATGTCGGTGATCGGCGCAAATCGCAAGTGAATTCACACTTGCGATTTGCGCCGATTCCGGGTCATTCGGGTCTATGGTGACCCGGTGACCCGGAATAGAAGGGGGATCGCGGGTGTCTAAGACACCCACGATCCCCCTGTAGCCATAGGAGTGAGGTGGCAGAGGTGCCACCCCTAGACGCGACCACCAATAGCAGATTAGGGGCGGGGGGGTTTACTTTCATTTTCCCCGTTCTGCCCACCCACAATAGGCGGGGCAGGATGGGGAAATGACGGGGACCGAACGCCGAAGATCCACTTACCCGTCGGTGGAAGCTGCGGGACCGGATCGGCGGCGGTGATCGGCGCGGGCGGCGATGTCGTGCGGCAGAAGAGGACGGCTCTCTGGATCCGACGGAAGCCGGTAAGTTGCCTAGCAACATCTAGAGGGCTACAGTCTGAGACTGTAGCCCTCCAGATGTTGCAAAACTACAACTCCCAGCATGCCCAGACAGCTGCTGGGCATGGTGGGAGATGCAGTTTTGCAACAGCTGGAGGTCTACAGTTTAGAGACCACTGCACAGTGATCTCTATACTGTAGCACTCTAGATTTTGCAAAACATCTGGAGGTCCATAGTTTGGAGATCACAGTGCAGTGGTCTCTATCTGTAGCCCTCCAGATGTTGCAAAACTGCAAATCCCAGCATGCCGAAACAGCTGTCTCGGCATGCTTGGAGTTGTAGTTGCGATCCCTCCAGCTGTTGCATAACTAGATCTCCCAACATGCCCTTCGGCGATCAGTACATGCTGGGAGTTGTAGTTTTGCAACAGCTATAGGCACACTAGTTGGAAAATGCTGAGTTAGTTAACAGAACCTAACTGAAGGTTTTCCAACCAGTGTGCCTCCAGCTGTTGCAAAACTACAACTACCAGCATGCACGGTCTGTCAGTACATGCTGGGAGTTGTAGTTTTGAAACAGCTGGAGGTTCCCCCCCCCCCCCCCATGTGAACGTACAGGGTACATTCACACGGGCGGGTTTACAGTAAGTTTCCTTCTTCAAGTATGAGCTGCGGCAAACTTTTCGCCGCAGCGCAAATTTCTAGCGGGAAGCTCACTGTAACCCGCCAGTGTGACTGTACCCTAAAAACACTACACTAACACATAATAAAGGTTAAAACACTACACATACACCCCCTTACACTGTCCCCCCAATAAAAATGAAAAATGTATTGTACGGCAGTGTTTCCAAAACGGAGCCTCCAGCTGTTGCAAAACAACAACTCCCAGCATTTCCGGACAGCCACTGACTGTCCAGGCATGCTGGGAGTTTAGCAACAGCTGGAGACACCCTGTTTGGGAATCACTGGCGTAGAATACCCCTGTGTCCACCCCTATGCAATCCCTAATTTAGTCCTCAAATGCGCATGGCGCTCTCCCACTTCAGAGCCCTGTCGTATTTCAAGGAAAAAGTTTAGGGCCACATATGGGGTATCTCCGTAATCGGGAGAAATTGCGTTACAAATTTTGGGGGGGGGGGTTTCTCCTTTAACCCCTTATGAAAAGGAAAAGTTGGGGGCTACACCAGCCTGTCAGTGTAAAAAAAATTAAAATTTTACACTAACATGCTGGTGTTGTCCTTTACTTTTTATTTTCACAAGTGTTAAAAGGAAAAAAAAGCCCCCCAAAATTTGTAACGCAATTTCTCCTGAGTACAGAAATACCCCATATGTGGGCGTAAAATGCTCTGCGGGCGCACAACAAGGCTCAGAAGTGAGAGCGCACTATGTACATTTGAGGCCTACATTGGTGATGTGCACAGGGGTGGCTGATTTTACAGCGGTTCTGACATAAACGCAAAAAAATAAATACCCACATGTGATCCCATTTTGGAAACTACACCCCTCACGGAAAGTAACAAGGGGTATAGTGAGCCTTTACACCCCACAGGTGTTTGACGAATTTGGATGGAAAAATGAAAAAAAATATTTTTTTCACAAAAATGCTGGTGTTACCCAAAATTTTTCATTTTCACAAGGAAACATAGGAAAAAAGCCCCTTTTTTCTGAGTAAGAGCATACCCCATATGTGGATGTAAAGTGCTTGGCGGGTGAACTACAATGCTCAGAAGAGAAGGAGCACCATTGAGATTTTGAAGATAAAATTTGTCCGGAATTGAAGGCTACGTGTGTTTACAAAGTCCCCATAGAGCCAGAACAATGGAACCCCCCACATATGACCCAATTTTGGAAACTACACCCCTCACGTAATGTAATAAGGGGTGCAGTGAGCATTTATGCCCCACAGGTGTCTGACAGATTTTTGGAACAGTGGTCAGTGAAAATGAAAAATGTAATTTTTCATTTGCACAGCCCACTGTTCCAAAGATCTGTCAAACGCCAGTGGGGTGTAAATACTCACTGCACCCCTTATTAAATTCTGTGGGTGGTGTAGTTTCCAAAATGGGGTCACGTGGGGGGGTCTACTGTTCTGGCACCACGGGGGGGCTTTGTAAACGCACATGGCCCCCGACTTCTATTCCAACCAAATTCTGTCTTCAAAAGCTCAATGGCGCTCCTTCTCTTCTGAGCATTGTAGTGTGCCAGCAGATCACTTGATGTCCACACATGGGGTTACAAATTTTGGGGGTCATTTTCTCCTATTACCCCTTGTAAAAATATAAAATGTGGGGGAAAACCAGCAATTTAGTGAAAAATTTTTTTTTTTTTCATTTACACATCCGACTTTAGCAAAAAGTCGTCAAACACCTGTGAGGTTTTAAGGCTCACTGTACCCCTTGATGTGTTCCTTGAGGGATGTAGTTTCTAAAATGGTATGCCATGTGTTTTTTTTTTTTTTTTTTTTGCTGTTCTGGCACCATAGGGGCTTCCTAAATGCGACATGCCCCACAAAAACCATTTCAGAAAAACTCACTTTCCAAAATCCCATTGTCGCTCCTTCCCTTCTGAGCCCTCTACTGCACCCGCCGTACACTTGACATACACATATGAGGTATTTCCTTACTCGAGAGAAATTGGGCTACACATTTTAGGAAGATTTCTCTCCTTTTAACCCTTGTAAAAATTCAAAAACTGGGTCTACAAGAACATGCCAGTGTAAAAAATGAAGATTTTGAATTTTCTCCTTCAATTTGCTGCTATTCCTGTGAAACACCTAAAGGGTTAACAAACCTTTTGAATGTCATTTTGAATACTTTGGGGGGTGCAGTTTTTATAATGGGGTCATTTTTGGGGTATTTCTAATAAGAATGCCCTTCAAATCCACTTCAAAACGGAACTGGTCCCTTAAAAATTTTGATTTTGAAAATTTTGTGAAAAATTAGAAAATTGCTGCTGAACTTTGAAGCCCTCTGGTGTCTTCCAAAAGTAAAAACATGTCAACGTTATGATGCAAACATAAAGTAGACATGTTGTATATGTGAATCAATATATAATTTATTTGGAATATTAATTTTCCTTTTAAGCAGAGAGCTTGAAAGATAAAAAAAAATGCAAATTTTTTCATCAAATTTTTAAATTTTTCACCAAGAAACGATGCAAGGATCGACAAAATTTTACCACTAACGTAAAGTAGAATATGTCACGAAAAAACAATCTCGGAATCAGAATGAAAGATAAAAGCATTCCAGAGTTATTAATGCTTAAAATGACAGTGGTCACATGTGCAAAAAATGGCTGGGTCCTGCAGTGAAAATTGTCTGGGTCCTTAAAGGGTTAAATCGCAGAGAGCCGGCGCGCGCACGCCCTAGGGAGCGGGGCCGCGCGCGCCGGGACAGAACAGACGGGGAACGAGTCTGGTAAGCGGGCCGGGATGCGAATCGCGAGCGGGCGCGTCCCGCATCGCAGACCGCATCCCGGCTAGGGACATTATCGCAGCACTCCCGGTCAGCGTAACAGTCAGCTCATTGAAATTAATTAGATATGGGCCGAGTCCAGCGGGGATGCGGGAGCGCCCTTTTTTTCTCCCCCCCCCCCCCCCAACTGGAAAACCACACAAATACAGAGAAGATGCGAACTACATATACACATTATCCTAGGTCGGATTTGAAACCAGGACCCCTTTCAATGTTGTTTATAGTGTGATGGACTTACCTGTTTTGTATTCTCCTTTTGATGGTATTAGAGATTGTACCCTGTCTGACTGCTGACATATCCAATACTGTGTCATACTATTTAGAATCCTCTAGCTAGCGCAGCTTACCTGCAGTTTCACAGTATGTTTACCGGTTACTATCACTACGGAGCCACGTCAGCAGGGAACTCCCTCCCCACCTAGACCGTCTATTTAGAGCAGTGTCGGGGCAGGGTTGTGGCGTAGGCATGACCAAGCGGTGTAAGACAGCGAAATGGAGCCGTTGCTCCCCGTGCTCTTTATTAGTGTGTTGTTTTATCCTTCACTTTTCCGTTGTTCCTGCACTGTATGATGACCGAATAAAGTTCTTCAGCATCAACAAAACAGAGGATGAGTTCTACGTTACTTCATCTTTATACAATGATTTGCACTTGTGGTTTTTCTTACATGAACACCGTCAAGCTGTATCTGTATGTGAGATCCATTGATGCCCATCAGTGTCCATGATATTGATACCTCTCTGGTGTCTAGTTAGCTTGCCTCTATTTGTGTTGAAACCAGGACCCCAATGCTACTAGGCAACAATGCAAACCAATGAGCTATCGTGCCATAGAGACATTGTATGGGCTCCAAGGCCTATCACTGACACTGCATGATCTGAATAAAAAAAAAAAAAAAAATATATATATATATATATATATATATATATATATATATATATAGGGAAATATGCAAATCAGCTCATTACAGCTCATTACAGCACCTTTTCAGGCGATCTTCCCTGGTATCAGCTTAGCTCCAGTTACGGAATATAAAAAGCTAATCGGGATTAATGCCAAACCAGAACTCTCTCTCCAGAAGGAAAGAGGGACCCATCTGCAGACAGCTGTTTCGGGGTTCTTGCCCCTCGTCAGTACAGAGCAGGGTGATCTGGCTTGGCTGAGATGAGGGGCCTTAGTTGGTCTCAGTCTGATTTGCATATTCCCAAACCAGAATGCCTGCGTAGTGCTTAGTGGCCCTTGAAAGCTCCGTCACACCAGGAGTGGTGAACTCGCCCTGAGTTAAATACTCATCCCGTATATATATATATATATATATATATATATATATATATATATATATACATAAATATATATATATATATACTGTGTGTATATATATATATATATATATATATATATATATATTTATTAATATAAGGGAATAATATAAAGATATGCCACCATGCCTCAATGAACTGTGCCACCATGCCATTAATGATCTGTGCCACTATGCCCCTAATGATCTCCACCACCATGCCCCCAATGAATTATGTCACTATGCCTCTAATAATCTATGCCCCCATGCACCCAATGATTTTTGCCATAATGCCCCTAATGAACTGTGCCACCAGGCTTCTTATGAGCTGTGCCACTGTGCCTTATTACCCTAAAGTATTGTTTCCCAATGTGTGGCCCTCCAGATCTTGCCAAACTGCAACCCCTATCATGCCCTTACAGCAAGACAAGTCTAAAGGACACTGATATAATTGAAAAGAGGGACTAGACTGCAGAACCAGTATGTGGCAAAGGGACCTGTTGGACCCCCCAAATTAAGGGGCCCAGTTGCAACTGTGACCATTGCGACCCCTATTGCTATGCCACTGTTTGCAGAAAATTCTTCAGGACTCTTACTTTCTGGCACTTTATCAGGATAAATGTTTATCTCCATGATGAAGTGAGCCATTGTTTATGATGTGTTCAGTATGAAGCCTCCCTGGAGTACGCAAGTATAGCACATTTCAGTGCTGGGCTATAAAAGTTGTGTTTTCATATGTCCATTTATGATCCCAGCCTGTTTATTTATATGCAAGCACTGTCATGTGATTATTATGGTGCCAGGTTTTGCAGAAAGATAAAATCACAGCAAACAGAAATTACAATGAACGCTCAGAGTAGACGAGACTAAAAACTGCAAAGTGTATATTCTAAAAACAAAATGTTTTTCTATCATTTCAATTAAAAATATTAAACTCAAATAGAACATGACAGATGACAGAATTTTTAACTTTTTAAAAATAAATATATATTGCAGAAAACATTGAGGAAATGAATAGTAGTCGTTATGCCGGTTCAGGATTAGAAAACATTTACGTTTAAAACAGGATTGCTCCAGAATGCTTATCCTGTTGCCAATGACTTATTGGCAAGAGTTATTAAAAACAGGATCCATCTGAATACAATTCTCAATCAGGACAGGAAAAAAAGGAACCTGTATCATTTTTGTTTACTGTCAGTGTACCTATTTTTTCAGATGACTTTTTAGAATAAGCTGCCACATGCGTGTTTAGAAAAAGCTGCCCCATGAGAAGCAGCATTATTTCCAGCCATTATATTACTTGCATATGATATTTTTCTGCAGATTTCTGCTCTGCAGGCTTTATGTATAATTTGCAGTTCTCCCAGAGCTGGTGAGCAAAGCTTATAAACGTGTATTGCTTGTCTTGCAAACACAGGACAAACCTTAGCTGATTTTCAGAAAAGTAGATTTGAGCTGCTGGAGGGTGGTGTAAGGGGTTGTGGGAGAGGAAAAAATATGATAACAGGAAAAAGAAGCACCTGTGTCTAGTATGGTAAATAGGTTTCTTATATAAGCTGGTACTATTGATCTATGCAAAATTTGTTCAAACGACAGTGCCTATTTAATTGTAAATTTGCCCAGCCTTGTTGCAAAACAACCCCATAATGCATCCATCCCATAAATGGTTACTAGACAAAAGCCTTAGCATAATGAAGATGAATGGATTCTATAACAGTCAAATCACTTATTTCTTAGTCATTTTTAGTGACTGACATTGACATTTATAAATACTTAAACTCAACCATTTCTTCAGAGATTGTACATTAAAAAGCTTACCCAATCCATACTGAATTAAATTATAGACCATTTACATTTTAGTCAAGAAGTATTTGGACAGTGACACAATTCCTTAAGGGAGACAGGACCACAGCTGGTCAAAGTAAAGCTGACTTAAAGGGGTACTCCAGTGGAATACAAATGTTTTCAAATCAACTGGTGCCAGAAAGTTAAACAGATTTGTACATTAATTAGCTAAGAAAGTAACAATAATGTAGCACTCTCCCCAAATCCGATGCAAAACGTCAAGACTTTTATTTCAAACACTGGAACAGGTTACATCAGTAACATAAGACAAGGAAACAGCAAAGGATCCCCCAAGCCCGAAGGAGCAGCGAAGGCTCCGAAACAGAGCCATCAGTTTTGTCACGCTTGGTCAAGAAACGGAGCCGTCCCTGTTCCACCAGGCTCAGGGGGAGCCTTTGTTGATTCCTTGTCTTACGTATCAGATTTTGGTTGCTAAGTAATTATTACTCTTTAGCTACTTAAATAGACTACATATCTCTCGAAGTATAGCACCACCTGGGATGCAAGTTTTTACATTCCTTAAGACATCCAGTCAAAATTTCCTGACATTTCCACAATATACCCCAGTGCCGGACAGCTTTGTTCTCTACATCTATACTTGATTTGTAAATTATTTCTATTTAAAAATCTTAATCCTTCCAGTACTTATCAGCGTCTGTATACTACAGAGGAAGTTGTATAGTTCTTTTTTGTCTTACCACAGTGCTCTCTGCTGACTCCTCTATCCTTGTCAGGAACTGTCCAGAGTAGAAACAAATACCCATAAAAAACCTCTCCTGCTCTGGACAGTTCCTCCCACTGACAAAGGGGACAGTAGAGAGCACTGTGGTCAGATTGGAAAGAACTACACAACTTTCTCCATAGCTAAGTGCTGGAAGGGTTAAGATGTATTAATAGAAGTAATCTGTTTACATTTATGGCACCTGTTTATTTGAAAAAAAAATATCCACCGGAGTACCCCTTTAATGACCACGGACGTATATTTATTTCCATGGCTTGCTCCCGTAATGTGAAGCACGCTCAGAAGCTGAGTGCACTTTGTATCTGCTGGGTATCTGCAGGACCCGCGACTAATACCAGATATCGACGATTGGGCTGATGTCCAGTATTAACCCTTTAGACGCCGCGATCAAAGTTGATCACGGCGTCTAAACCGGAAGAAATCACTGCCGGATAGCTCAGCGGAGAGAACATCAGGAGGTGCCTAACCGTGCTTCACGCTGTCCAATCAGTGTTTGATTGCTCCGAGCCTGAGATCCAGTCTTGAGCAATCTAGCGCAGATTACACTGATCAATGCTATGCTTTGGCATAGCATTGAACAGTGTATGCAATCAAAGGATTGCAAGTAATAGTCCCCTATGGGGGCAAAAAAAAGGGTGAAAATAGTTTACAAAAAAGTAAATAAATGTGATTTATGAAAAAAATAATATATATATATATATATATATGTAATCAAAAATAAAAATAAACATATGTGGTATCACCGCATGCATAAATATCTGAACTGTAAAAATATAATGTTAATTAAACCGCACAGCCATTGGCGTACACGTAAAAAAAAATCTAAAGTACAAAATTGCGTATTTTTGGTCACTTTGTATACCCTAAATTAAAGTTTAAAAAGTGATCAACAAGTCCGATCAAAACAATCATGGTACCGATAAAAACTTCAGATGAGCTCATATACAGAAAAATAAAAAAGTTATAGGGGTCAGAAGAGGATAATTTTAAAAGTATTAATTTTGGTGCATGTAGTTATAATTTTTTCAAAGTAGTAAAATAAAGAAATACCTATATAAATTGTGTATCATTGTAACCGTATGGACCTACAGAATATATATTGACACCTTATAATATATGGTGTCATTGTTACCAAAAAGTGCACTGTGTAGAATCAGAAGCCCCCAAAAGTTACAAAATGGCGTTTTTTTTCCCAATTTTTCCCCACAAATTTTTTTTTTCTGGATCCACCGTAAATTTTGTGGTGAAATAATTGATATCATTACAAAGCACAACTGGTGGTGCAAAAAGTAAGCCCCCATATGAGTCTGTAGGTGCAAAATTTAAAGCATTAGGATTTTTAGAAGGTGATGAGGAAATAAACGAAAGTGCAAAAATGGAAAAACCTGTGGTCCTTAAGTGGTTAAGGCAACAAGCAGGCTACTCAGCATTATGAGAGCTAGTCAGCTGTTTAGGGGGCCACACTTTTGGTGCAATCATGGTCTCCCCCAGACATTCCCTAGTGTAGTGTCTTTTTGTGGTCGAATTAAATGCCAGACACAGGGAAAAAAAGTGAATAAAACTTTACTTGACTTCTGAAAGCAGACAATTTACAGTAAGCATTTCTACAAACTTGTTTATATGACTGGGAAGTGTTATACTTGATGTTATACTGTAACATAAGATGGGGTAACCCCTTGCTTTTCTCAAGCCTTTGGAGGTATTCATAAGGATAGCCCCTGTCTCTGCTTTACTAAAGGGGTTCACACCAATTGGCTTCCAGATGGGTTCATGCACATTAAGTACTCATTCTTTCTTTTCTCTGCAATGCTGAATCTACTGGATGTTGGCAACTTGAGGTGTAGCTCCAATAGAAACGTACATAACTAGGCCTGGCCTAAAGTCCAGTATTTCTCTGTATCCATCTTAGTAGTGGACAAGGTAGGCAATTAACAGGGTAGGCAATGAACAGAACTTTACAGGGGCTCTGGACTGGACCAGGGATACTTTGGAGTCTTAGGCCTACACTAGGAATGATGAAGATAAACAGTTCTACTACTTATTTCCATAACTTTGGATAGCTTAGTTTAGACTTTCACTGACTAGATCTAACTTCCTTTCTCTGGGCATGGGAAAGCTAGGTTTGGGCAAGGACCTCCCACCTACTGGGACTTTCTGCATAGGGCTTATCTGCTGAGATCCTACTGTAAGCATAGAGAGCTATTAACAGGACATGTACTGTGCAAACATGTGGTGCAACACACAAAATGTATTTTAGAGTATAATCACACCCGACAATCAATAATCAACGCAAAAATAATCAGTGGCACACTGCATGTACACCAGTACAATGGATAAGTCACAAAGCCATCAATATGTGATTAAAGAGTAGACTTTCAGCTTTAAAGTGTCCCTGTCATTTAAAAAAAATCAACTTTTGACAAATCACAGTTTTTATCAGTCGGGGCATAAGTATTGAGACCCCCTAATGATCAGTAGAATGAGCTAGCATCAATCTATGTCTTGATTTACATAATGGGGCAGCCAGACAGAGATCAATGTGAGCCAGATAGTGAAGTACGCTAATGTGCACTCCTCCAAGCTCATTCTACTGATTGGTGGGGGTCTCTGCACTATACCCCTGATCGATCAAACTTTTGACATGTCTCTGTGTCACAATTTTTTTTTTTTAAATGACATACAATTACTATTGCATCAGCCATTAGGGATTACAGCTATTTATAATTTAGTACCTCCATTTTCACAGGCTGAAAAATAATTGTTCAAATTACCATAATTAGAAATCTGAGGATTATTCTTAATACCTTGATGACTGCAAAACATATCATGGACATTGCCAAATGCTGTTTCCTCCCTTGACCTGCTATGCCAGGCTCCACTGCAGTCATCTTTAGTTACTAAGTGTTTTGGGGTCTTTCTGTTTTTATTTTTGTCTTCAGCATGTGAAAAGCATGCTCCATCACTCCATCAGGCGGAGGTCAGATATATCAATTGAAGAATATTCTATTCATTTGAGTTTGGAAGCCATGGGAATGCTTCTGTTGTTTGTTTTGGAGACAAGAGAGGATATTAGTGCTCCGGATGTGCCATAAAACGTAACTTTTACTAGTTATAATTAAAATCTCTAATAATTGTACGTGATTCAAGTGAATATAATTTCAGTGGCGAAATTAGAAAAAAAAAAAACATATGTGCACTGACCGCGTTTGGCTGGGCCCAGCCACCCTAGTCGAGCAAATCACAATGCTGATAAAATTTTTACAGATATGCAACAAAGGTACCACCAACGCGTTTCCACCACCAGTATTGGTGGCGTCATCAGGGAGGTACATCGTAAATATAATTACGTTACATAGAGAGCAGTAACTGAGAAGACCAACAACTAAGATTTAGGTTCGTATGGACATATATTGCATGATAGTGAGGTCCTTTTGGCTATAATCTATGACTCAGTAACACTTGGGGAATTTGCAATATTTGTCCCACAGAACCTATGCATTACTTGTCCATATCTGCATAGACACATTTGCTTGGACATCTTAGTTGTTGGTCTTCTCAGTTACTGCTCTCTATGTAACTTAATTATATTTACGTTGTACCTCCCTGATGACGCCACCAATACTGGTGGTAGAAACGTGTTGGTGGTACCTTTGTTGCATATCTTTCACAATTTTATCAGCATTGTGATTTGCATGACTAAAGTGGCTGGGCCCAGCCAAACCCGGTCAGTGCACATACATATTTTTTTCTAATTTTGCCACATGTACAATTATTAGGGATTTTAATTATAACTAGTAAAAGTTACGTTTTATGGCACATCCAGAGCACTTATCTCCTCTCTTGCCTATGATTTATGCTGGATGACATTATTGCTATCAGGTGGCTTACATAGGACCACATATTTCACACTACGTTCACACTACGTTCAAACATTGTTGTTGGTTTTGGGTCATAATTCATCTATACTGTAAAACTGTCCTATCATTTCTGTAGCATTGAAATTACTTTGAGTAGAAAGTATAGATCAACATTACCATTATATTATACAGCCAGGGTGACTAACGAGGCGGCTAAACATCATCCAGTTATCGGGTCTAATGCAATGATTGGGGCAAGTATCTGATTGTGTATTGGGAGATGCTTACTGCTTCTGCAACTTGTTAGATATATGTGGTGTCCCAGCACCAAAGGCTGTCCTGTGGCTTTGGACTTCCTCAGGCAGACCTGCAGCACAGGTGTTGGGCCCACTAATTGACTGATTGTTATTACGTTTATGCACTTTATCAAATGTTCTATTATGCTTTTCAAGTACTGTGTTATATATTATTTGTGTATGTGTTGTACCTTTAAGAGTGAGGAGCAGTGTGGGCCCATGTGGCCCTGTATGCCCAATGGGAACCCCTGAATTGTTAGCTATGTGGAGTAGTGGGGGAGGAAATGCCCCAGTATAAGATCAGTCTGAGCACGTGTGGTAAAGGTGTGAGCTATATGTGAAGAAGCTCTGAGAGAAGTCCAGAACAAATCTAAACTCAAGTCTTATCCAGCCATTCTGCAAGAATCGATCTCATAGAGGAAATTCAAGCCTGGCAGAGAAAGTCTCAGAACCTTGTCAGAACCCTAGCGACCTTGAAAAATCTTCAGTCTTATATCAAGTCAGTATTAATCATTTGGGTGAAAAGTACCTTAAGTCCCAGCAAGGCAACAGGTCTCCCAAGGGGTTACACTGCATCCTCTACACTCTGCACCATACTGTTGGCGTGTAATACCATCTGCACCCTATTCAGTAAAGACAGTTATCCGTAATCTGATGTAGGTGTGTTTCTTTACTCCCTGTTTCTAGCCCAGGAGAAGCTGTCTCCAACCTCGGACCGTGTACAGGTTAACGGTGCCCTGGTGATAAGATATTCCTTGCACCCCCATTGCACTACTATATATATATATATATATATGTATATGTATATTTATATATTTTTAACATTCCACAGTAGTCTTTTACAAAGTGAAGACAGTGCTCCGTGGTGTTATAACGTTAAAAGATATATCAGGGTAAATAGGGTGGCACTTACCCCATAAAGTTACACTCAACCAAGTGTAACTATGAAACAAAGTGTGTAGACAAGGTGCCTGCGGCTGCTCCACTTCTGTATAAAATCCACGATGTACAGCTTTCCTCCAAACCTGCGACGGGAGTAAAAGGGCGCTGCTGACTTCTGACCTCCCACCATCACGTGTTCCGCGTGTTTAGTGTGTGCAGCGCCCATTTACTCCGGTCGCAGGCTTGGAGGAAAGCTGTACATCACAGTAGTCTATTGTAAGGATCTATGTTTTATGAGACAACAGCGATTGTATGAATGAGTAGTACAGCCTTATGATAGCAAATATTAATGTGGTAGCCCAAGATTTAGTTATACTACTATTCCAATTAATCTTTCACATTTAGATCCTATATAGTTATTGTCCATAACCGGTGTATTGGGAGCCATATGTGGTTTATGACCCCATACTGTGTGGCTCCATGGGCATCTGCAGAGGGGGACAAAATGCTTGTTAACCTGTTGATGACACAGGCAGAATATACTGATCCTGTGGCTGTCAACAGTGTATGGAGTGGGTTCAGGACTTGAGCCCACTCCTTACCTGGCAGCACTGCTGCCGAATTGGGCTGTGCCAGGTAGTTAAACTGTTTAAATGTCTCTGTCAAAACAGACAGCTGCATTTACAGTTATATGTTGCTTCAATGGTGGTTCATATGCATAATACAAGTTTGAAGGAGTGGCAATGACATTATGAAGTGGCAATGATTATGCATGGCCAATCTCAGTTCATGACATATGGAAGGTTGTCATAGGTGGGACACGCCCCATATGTTATGTGATGATATAGGTGTGGGTGCAAGTCACCTTCGGATGATGAGCTCTGTTTGTTTGCCACACCTACACACTGAATTACTTCTGGACCGCAGATATCACCACATCACTTTTTAACCATATGCACTAGCAATTTAAATTTACAAGTCAAAAAGAAAAATTTTAAAAAGTAAAAAATTACTGTGGCTCTTGAAGGTCAGAAAGGTACATCGACATACCTACATAAAGGGACATAACTAAATCAGGGCTATTTTTATGCATAAAAAATATCAATATTTCCAACCAGGAAATGTAATGTTAAGTTCATCTCATAAATGTTGTTGAACATCAAATAGTGTTTCAGGCACCATATGTATTCACGGACTCATATACGTCATTTAAGTACTCCAAGAAAAGAGCATGTGACATGTCACCCTGAGGGGGAAAATGACTTGTCTCCATTGTGTAGGTGACGCTAACTAATGTGGAAATGCTTAAAATACTTAAGTCGAACATTCTGTTATGAATATGTCATCTCCTGCGTTTCATTATGCAAGACATGTTAAATGCTAAGCGTCTAAAATAAGTTTTTCTATATTACAGACTCTTTAAACCTACATATTAATAGTTCTTAAGCATGAGATAATCTAATAATAAGAAAAAGAGTATGATTACAAGGAAAAGCTGGAGAAGATTAAATGGAAACATTGGAGAAGCGTATAGTAAGAAGACAATATTATAGGAAAAATAAAGTAGGAAAATATAGTGGGAAAAATATACTTATTAATAACCTTCTTAAATGAATGGAAATCCTTGGCTATTTTAGCTTTTCTGTGACATTAGATTTGAAGGGCCATCATAACACATGCAGACTCTAAAGATCAGCTTGGGCCACCATCAGAAATTGGTCAGCGCTCTGAAATAAGTCAGTATAAATGTTCTATATTTATCCACACAGGTATTTTCCTTATTACTAAACATGATTTAAATAAACGGTGTATTGGACTATCTCATATTATTTTCTGAATTCTTATGGCAGCAGCCGATCTAGCATTACCTGCCTCACGCCAAATTCTGTGCCGAGTGCTAAGGTTAAAAACGTAAAAGATATATATATATATATATTTTTTTTTTTTTTTATGCGCTCGCCGTGACTCCACCAGGCCTCCCAGCTGATTTGTTTCAAAATTGGACCCCTATAATCAGCCCCTGTCCTTATTTCCTGTGTGAGCTGCAGAAGGAGCTACCTTCAGAGAGCTGAGCAGGTCACATGGTAAGGGAATCAGTGAATATAGCTGAGGGAGGTGTGTGCTTCAGCAAAAAGGGACAATCACACTGAAGCGTTCTTGGCTCTGAGCTGAGAATTAAAGTGACATTGCAAAGTGACGTGTGGTGTACTGTAGACAACAGTCATCAGGGCATGTGCTCAGCATAGATTACACTTGTACATTACAAAGTTATATTACTTAAACATGTGCAGCTATACAAAGGTCATTTCATTTGACTGGAGTTCTCCTTTAAGAAAAGGGTCCAGTGCACGTGACTAACAAGAGAGTATTCAATTGTCGCATAAAGAAAAACTGCTGTGACTACTATTCCTTCCGTTTTATCTATATTTAGTCAGTGGGAATAGAGCTCTAGTAGATCATAAGGTAGACCCATCAGGGCTAGGGAAACTGTACATAGTGTAACTGCTGCAAAGCTTCATTGTCCAGAATTAGCATCTGAATTTTAATTTGGGGAAAATGGCCTGAATGCTATCAATATACATGAATGCATGCATCCATTTATAAATGTTATGTGGGTGGAAATTCTCTGAATCCCTGGTCCATTCTACAGAAAAATACAATGCAACAGCTGATAACTATTCGCGGGATTATTTCTGAAATATTAGGGGTAAATGCTGTTTTCTGTTTCTATTATTACTGGATGTTGGAGGCATGCAAGGCAAGGAAAGGGTTGAATTTGCTGCTGTCTAGCTCAATTACTCGGGGGATACAAACGTTTGATTACACATCCGGCCGCTCTGCTGCGCGCTCCTGCTAATACCGTATATCTGTTTGTCATTTCATGCACATTGGATTCATCTGAAGCACAATGGAAAAACAATACTGATGTCATGTCAAGTCTGTTTTAGACTCCCGGTAACTGTCTTACGTGTTATTGAGCATGTCCACTGAGTATTTTCATTCCCTTTTAACATGTTGTGTAGTTGTGCCTTTTTATAGGAACAAGGGATAACACTGCATTCATTCTAATTGTTTATTATTGTTTAGCAGACTTAAGTCTTAAGGACATAGGACATAAATGTATGCCCTGATGTTTTGGTACTTTGCATACCAGGGTGTACATTAACATCCTGTACATGAAGACAGCGTAGTAGCTGAGCTCTCCTTATGCACGGCGGGTCCTGGCTGCTGATCAAGGCATCTGCAGCAATGCAGCGGCTCTGATTGCTCATCAGATGACCCACGGCATGACTGCAGGGACCAGTTGAGCCAAGATGGCGGACGAGGTACCTTCACCTGCCTCCGGGTGCTCTTACAGGATCTTCTTCTCTGGTCTGCCTTCTAGTAATTGAAGTGGATCTTCGATAATACTGATCAGTGCTAAGCCACTGAACAGTATTAGTAATCTAATGACTGCTATGAATAGTTCCCTATTGGGACATAAAAAATATAAAATAGATGGTAAACATTTTTTTTTCTTAAATGTGTATAAGCCCCTCCCCCAATAAAAATCTAAATCACCCCTTTTTCCTATTTTACCCGAAAAAATTATTTATTAACATGTTTGGTATCAGCACGTGCGTAAATATCCAAACTATCAAAATCTGGTGATGATCCCATATGGTGAATGGCATGAGCGTAAAAAAAAAGTCCCAAATTGCTGCTTTTTGGTCACATCACATTCCAAATAATAAAAATTGGGTATCAGTTTAATCCTATTAACTCACAGAATAAAGAAAACATGTAATTTTTACCACAAAGTGTACAGCATGAAAAGAAACCCTCCGAAATTTGCTAAATTCCAGTCTTATTTTTCATTTCCCCATACAAATAATATATTTTTGGGTTTGTCTTACATTTTATGGTAAAATTTGTGATGGTGTAAGAACTCGAAGGGTTCATCTGCACTGAGGTCTTTTGTTATTCTTGGTTCTCCGATGGTCAGCTGACCTCGTTGGCTTTTAACCTGTTCTGGCTCCTAAGTTAGTTGGCAGTCTGCTCTAACACCCTGCCTCATACTCCTACCTAGCGTTTGAACTGTATCTTGTATTTCTGGCAAATTTGACCCATTGGCTCCGCTCTCTGACTCCTCTCCTGTTTCTGCGATGTGGCATATCTGTTATATCTTGGTGCTGACTCGGCGTGTGGACTGTGGCTTATTATATCTGTTAGTGTGTGTGTTTCCATACAGTGTCTCGACCTTCGCCTGTATTATAGTTTATTTTGTTGACGTTTGACTCCCTGCACTTATTCAGGCTGGGGCTGTCACCGTTGTTGAGGACCCATCACCTAGGGCGGGTACACAAGTAGGCAGGGCAAGTGGGAGAGGGTGAGATTAGGGTTTCACTCTTCCCTGCCCAGACGTGACAGGTGGAATGAGAAAGTAAAATATGTTGTGCAAAAAAAAAAACAAGCCTTCATATGGATTTGTGGATGAAAATAAATAAAAAGTCATGACATTTAGAAGGTGAGGAGGAAAAAACTAAAATGCAAAAAAAAAAAAATGGGTTAAACATGTTGGTTGTAAACATCCAGTTAAGAGATGATGTACATCCAAACACTGATATACTATGAACACTGCATGAGCCACATGAATGGCAAGAGAAGTTGTTCAGCATGCTAGAAGTTGTAGTTTTGCAACAGATGGAGGCACCCTGGTTGGGAAGGCCATAAACAAAGCTGGAAACACAAGCACAGATGTAAATAAAACCATGCTGCTTTTTATTTTCCAGAAATAACATCACATCTATGCAGGGGTGTAGCTATAGGGGGTGCAGAGGTAGCAGTAGCACCTGGGCCCTGATGCCTTAGGGGGCCCCAAAGTACATCTGCCCCATAAGAGACCAATATTATTATTGGCACATGGGGCACTGTTGCAGATTTTGCATTTGGGCCCAGAAGCTACAAGTTAAGCCTCTGAATCTATCTATGTATGGATTGTGTCTGCTTTTGCAATTCGACCCCGATGAACTTCATGCATGCTAAGCCCCAACCTGTGTACAGGTATGGCCCAGATTTTTTAAAGAAAGCAGCCATATTTTATTAATCATGTTCAACATGTTTCCTCTCCACCTGCAGGTCTGGTTTTACAGCAATAGCAAGAACTAAGTATCTCTAAATTCAATGACCATATGATGTATGAATCAGGCATTCCATACTGCATTCTTCTATACTTTTCTCATAATTTGAACCCAATTATGTAGCATAGCATGAGGGGCACAGTAGGGCTGCTGCCCAGTGGCCAAAACCCTTAGGGATCCAATGCTGATGATCAGATGATGATTTTGTACCTCTAGGAATGTCAAGTCAGTGGCGATGCATACAATGTATGTATTGGCAATCCGTATTGTAAAGGAGCAGGGAGTCGGGTTGTAAGCAATCGTTCCTGCTCCATGGCACACTGTTCCTCCTCGTTCCTTACATGGTTACATAGTTAGTACGGTTGAAAAAAGACATACGTCCATCAAGTTCAACCAGGGAATTAAGTTCAACCAGTTCCTTCTATTAGAGCATGTTACGCCTAGCGCTCCGGGTCCCCGCTCCTCCCCGGAGCGCGTACGGCGTCTCTCTCTCCGCAGCGCCCCGGTCAGTCCCGCTGACCGGGAGCGCTGCACTGTCATGGCCGTCGGGGATGCGATTCGCACAGCGGGACGCGCCCGCTCGCGAATCGCATCCCAGGTCACTTACCCGTCCCCTGCTGTCATGTGCTGGCGCGAGCGGCTCCGCTCTCTAGGGCGCGCGCGCGCCAACTCTCTGAGACTTAAAGGGCCAGTGCACCAATGATTGGTGCCTGGCCCAATTAGCTTAATTGGCTTCCACCTGCTCCCTGGCTATATCTGATCTCCTCCCATGCACTCCCTTGCCGGATCTTGTTGCCTTGTGCCAGTGAAAGCGTTTAGTGAGTCCAAAGCCTGTGTTACCTGAACTTCTGCTATCCATCCTGACTACGAACCTTGCCGCCTGCCCCCGTCCTTCTGCTACGTCTGACCTTGCCTCTGCCTTGTCCTTCTGTCCCACGCCTTCTCAGCAGTCAGTGAGGTTGAGCCGTTGCTAGTGGATACGACCTGGTTGCTACTGCCGCAGCAAGACCATCCCGCTTTGCGGCGGGCTCTGGTGAAAACCAGTAGCCTCTTAGAACCGGTCCACTAGCACGGTCCACGCCAATCCCTCGCTGACACAGCGGATCCACAACCCGTAAGCCGAATCGTGACAGTAGATCCGGCCATGGATCCCGCTGAGGTGCCGCTGCCAAGTCTCGCTGACCTTACCACGGTGGTCGCTCAGCAATCGCAGCAAATTGCCCAACAAGGACAGCAGCTGTCGCAGTTGACCGCCACGTTACAGCAACTTCTGCCTCTGCTACAGCAACAACCATCTCCTCCGCCAGCTCCTGCACCTCCTCCGCAGCGAGTGGCCGCTCCTAGCCTCCGCTTGTCCCTGCCGGACAAATTTGATGGGGACTCCAGACTCTGCCGTGGATTTTTGTCTCAGTGTTCCCTGCATATGGAGATGTTGTCGGACTTGTTTCCTTCAGAACGGTCTAAGGTGGCGTTCGTAGTAAGCCTTCTTTCAGGAAAGGCCTTGTCTTGGGCCACACCGCTCTGGGACCGCAATGATCCTGCCACAGCAACAGTCCAGGCCTTCTTCGCTGAACTCCAGAGTGTCTTCGAGGAGCCAGCCCGAGCTTCTTCTGCCGAGACTGCCCTGTTGAACCTGGTCCAGGGTAATTCTTCAGTGGGCGAGTACGCCATCCAATTTCGTACTCTTGCTTCCGAGTTATCATGGAATAACGAGGCTCTCTGCGCGACCTTTAAAAAAGGCCTATCCAGTCGCATCAAGGATGTGCTGGCCGCACGAGAGATTCCTGCCAACCTCCAAGAACTCATCCATTTGGCTACCCGCATTGACATGCGTTTTGCCGAGCGACACCAAGAGCTCCGCCAGGAAAAAGACTTAGATCTCTGGGCACCTCTCCCACAGCATCCTTTGCAGTCTACGCCTGGGCCTCCCGCTGAGGAGGCCATGCAAGTGGATCGGTCTCGCCTGACCCAGGAAGAAAGGAATCGCCGTAGAGAAGAAAATCTCTGTCTGTACTGTGCCAGTACCGAGCATTTCTTGGTGGATTGCCCTATCCGTCCTCCACGCCTGGGAAACGCACGCTCGCACCCAGCTCACGTGGGTGTGGCGTCTCTTGGCTCTCAGTCTGCTTCTCCACGTCTCACGGTGCCCGTGCGGATCTCTTCTTCGGCCAACTCCTCCCTCTCAGCCGTGGCCTGCTTGGACTCTGGTGCCTCTGGAAATTTTATATTGGAGTCCTTTGTGAATAAATTCAGCATCCCGGTGACCCGTCTCGTCAAGCCGCTCTACATTTCCGCGGTCAACGGAGCCAGATTGGACTGCACCGTGGAGATCAAGTACTGGGACTCTGCCTGCCACAGGAAGTGCCTCTCCCCCCCTCCCAGTCCCGTCAGGCAAGCCTCTGTGCCTCCTCATGGCTCCCGTCCTTGTGTCTCCCTGCCCCGTGCCAAGCTTCACCCTCTGCCCTCCCTCCCCATTCCTACTCCTGCTGTACTGCCTGCCGTTGAGGAAACCCTCCGTTCTTTCCCGGTGTCCTCATCCCAGGGGAGGCAGTCACCGGACAAAAAAAAGGGGAGACCTAAGGGGGGGGTACTGTTACGCCTAGCGCTCCGGGTCCCCGCTCCTCCCCGGAGCGCGTACGGCGTCTCTCTCTCCGCAGCGCCCCGGTCAGTCCCGCTGACCGGGAGCGCTGCACTGTCATGGCCGTCGGGGATGCGATTCGCACAGCGGGACGCGCCCGCTCGCGAATCGCATCCCAGGTCACTTACCCGTCCCGGTCCCCTGCTGTCATGTGCTGGCGCGAGCGGCTCCGCTCTCTAGGGCGCGCGCGCCAACTCTCTGAGACTTAAAGGGCCAGTGCACCAATGATTGGTGCCTGGCCCAATTAGCTTAATTGGCTTCCACCTGCTCCCTGGCTATATCTGATCTCCTCCCATGCACTCCCTTGCCGGATCTTGTTGCCTTGTGCCAGTGAAAGCGTTTAGTGAGTCCAAAGCCTGTGTTACCTGAACTTCTGCTATCCATCCTGACTACGAACCTTGCCGCCTGCCCCCGACCTTCTGCTACGTCTGACCTTGCCTCTGCCTTGTCCTTCTGTCCCACGCCTTCTCAGCAGTCAGTGAGGTTGAGCCGTTGCTAGTGGATACGACCTGGTTGCTACTGCCGCAGCAAGACCATCCCGCTTTGCGGCGGGCTCTGGTGAAAACCAGTAGCCTCTTAGAACCGGTCCACTAGCACGGTCCACGCCAATCCCTCGCTGACACAGCGGATCCACAACCCGTAAGCCGAATCGTGACAGAGCAGCACAGGGCTTCTGGTATAGGCACATATGATTATGTTATTTTATTGCACGCAGTCTGCAAATCCTCCATCCCTTCTGGCATTTTGTAGGCCACATGTACATCACGGAGCACATAGGTGGAAGAGGGCTCTGCCTTTGTATGTTGGTGAGGCAAGGGGACCTAATGGGGGCATCCACTTAAAATTGGGAACTTATTTCATTGGATCATATACCTAAAAGAGATTACCTACATACTGAGTCATCTACCTTATGGGGAAAAATGATCTACCTACTGGGTGCATATGCCTAATGGGGAAATTATGTAAATTCCTAAATAGCAGAGGAGTCTTGAGCAGAGGAGTCTTGTCACGGGCACAGTTCATACACCTGTACCTCTTCCTCCAGATTCGGCCACCAGTAATGTCGGGTGATCAATTGTATGGACTTCCAAACTCCAGCATGACCGGCAAGTAACGAAGAATGTCCCAAAACAACACTTTGCGTCTCAGACGAGGAAGCACAAAAGACTTCCCAGGAGGAACCTGCTGAAGAACAACAGGCGCCACTGTAATCATTTGTTCAGGAGGAACAATATGTTGGGGAGAAGAGCCCAGACCTTTTACATAAGAAGCTCTAACATTCTTGTCCGCAGGTCGAAAATGAATAAAGCAGTTAAACCAGGAAAAGAAGAGAGACCATCTGGCCTGCCGGGGTTGAGAGGCCGTGCAAAATGAAGACATAAAAGATTTTAATGGTCCGAGTAAATACTGACAGGATGAGTAGAACCTTCCAATAAGTGACGCCACTCTTCTAAGCCAAGCTTAATGGCCAAGAGTTCCCGGTCTCCAATAGAATAGTTCCTCTCTGCAGGCGAGAATGTTTTAGAAAAGAAACTACAAGTCACCATCTTACCCTAAAGGACTTTTGAGTTAAGATGGTGCCGACTCCTACAGATGAGGCATCTACTTCAAGATAGAACAGCTTTTCAGGGTCGGGTCTAGACGGAACAGCTGCAGAAGCGAAGGCAGACTACAATTGAGTAAAATAATCTTCTGCTTCTGTGGACCACTATTACTGGAATTACTATTTTTCTTGTTGAGAGCCACTATAGGAGCAATCAAGGAGGAGAAAATTCTAATTAATTGTCTATAATAATTGGCAAATCTACAGAAACGTTGCATGGCTCGAAGACCAGACGGTCATGGCCAATTAAGTACCATAGACAATTTG
The DNA here is from genome assembly GCF_029499605.1 of Hyla sarda. Classification (NCBI taxonomy): domain Eukaryota; kingdom Metazoa; phylum Chordata; class Amphibia; order Anura; family Hylidae; genus Hyla; species Hyla sarda. The sequence continues at coordinate 260,425,045 of NC_079190.1, forward strand.
ACTGGATTCATCTAGAGACCTTGGCAAGAGACAATGTAACCCAGGAACGGAAGCCTCATCTTTTCAAAAAGACATTTCTCAAGTTTGGCATAAAGATGATTATTCAGCAGGCGACTTAAGACCTGGCGCAGATGAGTGCGATGCACCTCCAAGTTGGAATAGAAGATCAAGATGTGATCGAGATAAACCATGACACACGTGTAAAGAAGATCACGGAATATGTCATTAACAAATTCCTGGAAGACAGCCGGAGCGTTACAGAGTCCAAATGGCATCACTAAGTACTCAAAGTGGCCATAAAGTGTATTAAAGGCTGTCTTCCACTAGTCTCCGTCTTGTATCCTGATTAAATTATATGCTCCTCGCAGGTCCAATTTGGTCACGATCAAAGAGCTCTGAAATGAGAGGTAAAGGATACCAATTCTTGATGGTAATTTTATTGAGACCACGGTAGTCAATGCCAGGGCGAAGAGAGCCTTCTTCTCCACAAAAAAGAATCCAGCTCCAGCAGGAGAGGAGGATTTCCGGTTAAAACTTATCTGGAGGTTATCCTTAATATACAGAGATATAGATTGAGTATCTGGTACTGAGAGAGGGTAGATTCTTCCCCGGGGAGGTGTGGTACAGGCAGAAGCTCAATAGGACAATCATAGGGTAGATGTGGAGGAAGACTTTCGGCCTGTTTCTCTCAAAATACATCAGCAAAGTCTTGATAATGAGAGGGCAGACCCGGAAAAGAAGAAGGTGCAGGAAGAGAGCGCTTCAATTGTGATGCCAACAGGCACTGTTTCTGACAGCCTTGACCCCAGCAAAATTTTCCTGTTTGCCAATTGAGAACCGGTCAGTGAAGTTGCAACCAAGGTAAACCCAAGAGGAATGCAGAAGTACAGTAAGGTAGCACATGGAACATGACCTTCTCCGTGTGTAAAACCCCCTCGTGCATGGTCAGAGGATCAGTGCGGTATAGTACCGCGAAATTCAAACTTTCACCATTGATGGAGGAAAGGTATAGGGGTTTGCTGAGGCGAAACACTGGAAGGCGATACTTGTGGACCAGGGAGGCATTGATAAAATTCCATGCAGAAGCTGAGTCCAAGAAGGAAGAGGCTTGAAACAAAGTCCCAGGAGAGGTATGGATTTGGACCGGCATAGACAAACGCAGAGAGGAGATATTCACACCTAGGGATGCCACTCCAATGTACCCTAGGTCTGTGTATTTCCCGGACGAGGAGGATGAAGACCACAGTCTTTGAGGAAATATTTCAGACTGGCACAATAAAAGCAAAGATTTTCCTCACATGAGCGGGACCTCTTATGCTGTGACAGATGCACGCAGTCCACTTGCACAGCTTCTTCAGCAGGAGGTACGGCAGGAGACAGAGGAGTCCACTGGAACACCGGTGCCAGTCAAGGGAAACAAGTTCGAACAGGCTCACGCTCGAGAAAAATTTGCTCTTGCCTCTCGGCGAAGCGCACATCAATTCGAGTGGACAGGAGAATGAGCTCACTCAAGGAAGAAGAAGGATCCCGTGCGGGCAAAGCATCTTTGACCCTGCTGGAAAAACCCTTTTTGAAGGTGGCACAAAGGGCTGCATTATTCCAATCCAGTTCTGAAGCCAGGGTACAAAATTTGACCGCACACTCACCGACAGAAGAATCCCCTTGGCAGAGGTGCAGAAGCGCAGTTTTTGCATAGGAAGACCGAGCAGGCTTTTCAAAGACGCTCCGAAATTCAGCTAAGAAAGCTTGTAGGTTGGAAGTCACCGGGTCGCTTCTGTCCCAGAGAGGAGTGGCCCAGGCCAGAGCCTTGCCAGAGAGCAGACTAACCACAAAAGCGACCTTGGCACACTCCGTTGGAAACTGATCGGCCATCAGTTCCACATGCATGGAGCACTGAGTCACGAATCCCCTGCACAATTTAGGCTCTCCTTCATATTTCGTTGGCAGGGATAAATGAAGTTTGGGACCGAGGGAAGCTGCAAACACCGGAGAAACCACCAGAACTGGTTGTGGACAGATCTTATTGTAATGACTGTGGTTAAGTGGATCCACTGACCTGTGGAGATGATGACATGGGCCATACCAGGGAGCTGAGTCTAAGGTGCCGCTGGTTTTCACCAGAGCCCACCGCAAAGCAGGATACTCTTGCTGCGGCCAGCGGCACCCAGGTTGCTACCCCTGGTACGACTAGTCCCCATAGGAAGTCAAGGAATAACGTGGCACAGGAAGGTAGAGGCACAGACGTAGTCAGGACTGGCAGGAGGTCAGGGGAGGCAGCAAGAAGCGAGGTCTGGACATGTAGCAAGAAGGTCAGAAGGCAGGCAGCACAGGAGCAAGGTCAGAGGACATAGTATGGGTCAGAGGCAGGTGGCACAGGAGCAAGATCAGAATACGTAGCAAGGTTCAGGTACACGGTGAGGCAAGACACAGGAATAACACTTTCTCTTGGCAACAAAGATCCGGCAGGGGTCAAGGGGAAGTGAGAATTACTCAGTGCCCAATTATAGGTGCACTGGCCCTTTAAATCTAAGAGAGCCAGCACGCACGCCCTATGATGTGTGCCGGCAGAAAGAGAGAGAACAGTGGAGCGTGGAACACAGCGAGGAGCATGTCTGCTGGCCGGGGGACTGTAGAACAGGACAGGTGAGGAGGAAGCAGTGCTGCCCGTGCTGGAGACAGCACAGGGCGGCGAGATAGCAGTGCACCCGTGGCCAGCATGTCTGGCCACGGGCACCAAGTAACACCTCTCAATCATGGGATAGAAGAAACTACTAAGGCTAGGTTCACATGGCCGTTGTCTCCCGTCCAGCTATTCTCCCATTATTTCTGCTAAATTGACCATACTAACAAACGGATGCAAACTGATGCAGAGGAATGCCATTAAGTGGCATCCTGTTGCATCAGTTTTTAATCTGTTTATTTTCTGTTTTTATTATTGTCTGGCTACTTCCTGGTTCCTCATATCTTTTCTGAGCATGCTCAGAAGTAATAACGCATCAAAAATGGATTGGAAAAAAGGCTCATCCGTTTTCAATCCGTTACCCATAGGCTTCAATGGTAAATTTATCATATCCGTTTCTATCCTGTTATTTTTGACAGGAGAAAAACTAATGCAAAAAATAACAGAAAGGAAAGCAAATGGGTGTAAACGGCTGACAAAGGACTGTAAAAAATCCCATTGACATCAATGGGATCCCTTTATAACCGTTTGAAGGCCATTAGAAAAAGCCTTGAAAGGGACAGCAGATGGGAGGAAATTTACAGGGACAGACGGCCGTGTGAACGAGCCCTGACAGGTACAGATACTCAGATAATAGGTAACCAGGAAAAAGGAAATTGTACAGTAAGGATCAGTAAGGCCTTGATAATGTAGGTACTGGGCTCTATACTCTACTGGTTGTCCACTCACAAGGCTATTGCCCCTCCCCCTGTCAACTTGATATTTAAATTCCATTTCTTTTTTATAGACCTATATCGATTAATTTGGCCATAGATTACAATTGCATGAGTTGTATATAGATAAAATAGTGTATCTAAGATAACAACGAATGGAGTTTATATAGTCAATTCACCAGAACCTTTTACACTGCTGAATATAAATCAGTTCAGCCCTTTGTTATAGCATTGGTCTTTAGGAATGTATTGGCTACTACTTTTAAATGTTAAATAATGCCTACAGTGTAATGTTGGCAAATGGTTTGCATGCCTCTGCCAAGCACATAAAAGAGCTTTTATCAATCCCACTTACAGACCCCTCTGAAAAGCTTTACCCAGGGATATTAAATTCCTTTCCGTAATTACACAGTGAGTCCAGATTGTAATCCCATCCCGCTAACTATTATTATTCTGGCTGTTATAGTGATATGTGAATAGGTCAACAGAGAACTGTGATATATTTCGGCAGCAGACAATTCATCTACTTATTTACTTTCACAGTGTCAGACTAATTCCAAGACTTTATTGGAGGTGAAATGTTCTCTTCATTTGGAAAAACCCTCCCATTCTAGAACTGGTACATGGCGTTTAAGTCAGAGGGGTCCAAAATATATAACCCTTTTAATAGCTTATTAGAGATACAATTTCATAGGGTAAACATGTTACTCAGCACTGTGTATACAATTGTTTAAGGAGCACAAAAGCTGATCAAAGCTTATAAGACTCATTTACATGGAGGTATGTGGTACGTTGGGGCCTAGATCATAGCATGGAACCATAGGCTAATTGTTTCCCTAAGAAAAAAATGCTGAACAACTCTATGCAAAACGATGTTGCATCTATCTATTGTATGCATAGAAGACACTATTTTAGAATAAGTTTGACCCATTGGAACTGATGACTAGATTCAAAGACACACTTAGATACATTTTTGCTTACTGATCTTTCAAAGTCAATAAATCAATCAGTTGCTGCAGACTTTAGTCAGAGGATATTATGCTGCAAATTTCAGCTTTTTATTTATACAAATTAAAGCCACGGTGGATAAAGTACCTGGCAATGTACTCTAAGGGTCCATTCTCACGAAATATTTTCCAAGAGGAATTCTGCATCAGAGTTCTGCTCTGAAATTCGGGTGCAGCAGCATCCCATTGTTTTCAATAGGATTCTGGTGATCCATTCACACTGCAGAATTTCTTTGGTGAATGTTCTGCCATGGAACTTCCGGATTCCCCACTTCATTAAAAGAATACACATGTTAAATTCTTTGGCGGTATTTTTTCTGGATGGTCCAAGTGCTGGCTTATTCTTCGGGGACCTGCTGCCCACGGAATCCACGCACAGAATTTCTCTTGGTGAAGACTCTGTAGTGTGAATGGGCCCTTACAGTTGCAGTTAACTTATCAAAAAGGTGTTTTCTCCCTAACAAAGTTGGTATACTGAGTACTGAGCTGGTATACAGTAGTACAAATACGCTGCTTGTTTTGTGATGTTTTTTCAATTTTTTTTATCTATATTGTAAAATAATTCTGAAATCTTGTAGTTTTTAGTCTAGGACTTATAATAAACTTACACTTCCTGTTCTGTAAAGAAGAATTTTCAGCAGTCTCTTCTTTTTTCTCCTCATTACAGTGAAAGGTGACACCAGTACATAATTTGTAATCAATTCGTAATAGATGATGCTCCCTTCATAATAGGTGATACTCAGAGCTCAACCTACCCCCGTATATTAAACACTTCTTATGCACATCACCTGCCCAAGAGCATGAAACTCTCCACACAATGACCTCTGCACAGGCCACAGACCATGCCTAGAACATTCTCCTATACAAGTAAATAGGGTCCTCTCCAATCTATTGTGTCTATGTCCAATGGGTCTGCTGTAAAGGGGTTTAAAACAGCTCAGGCAAGATGACTGCCCCTATAATAACGTTTAAAAATAAACAAAACAAAAAAATTAGAAAAAAAAATTTGAAACAAATTAGAAAAAAGAACATGTTTCAGTATCTATCCCCAATCAGTAAAAAAAAAAATCTATGTTATAGCCTTAAAGGGGTATTCCAGGCAAAAACTTTTTTATATATACCAACTGGCTCCAGAAAGTTAAACAGATTTGTAAATTACTTCTATTAAAAAATCTTAATCCTTCCAATAGTTATTAGCTTCTGAAGTTTTCTGTCTAACTGCTCTATGATGATGTCACGTCCTGGGAGCTGTGCATGATGGGAAAATTTCCCCATAGGAACTGCACCGCTCCCGGGACGTGAGTCATCAGAGAGCAGTTAGACAGAAAACAACAACTCAACTTCAGAAGCTAATAACTATTGGAAGGATTAAGATTTTTTAATAGAAGTAATTTACAAATCTGCTTAATTTTCTGGAGTCAGTTGATATATAAAAAAAGTTTTGGCCTGGAATACCCCTTTAAGGCCACGTAGAACAGATTTAACATCTACAGTTTATATGCATATTGCATTTTAAATATATGTGCTTTAACACATGTACTTAGTATAGGATAACATGGTTAAATCTTGTTTCTTTTGGGTGGAATTAAGATATGTGGACAGGTATTTTTTTTTCCTCTGACGTCTTTCTGCTGCATTCTTACTCTTTTGTAAGCAAACAGCTCCCACTGAGAACAAAGGCGTATTGGACGTAGTGGGCGAACACCCTCTCTGTCTTTTTTTTAGCTGTTGTAATTATGCATCCATCATCAGGAGCACATGATCATTTCATTACCTTGAATAATATATCTTCCTAGAAATGCGCATATATGTTCCTGTAAAACAATTCCCTTTCCTACAGCACCAAACCACATTTATGGCAATTACCACAGATGCAAAGTACCATGTACATAAACTGGACATACACAGAATGTAACTCAGAAACGACTGGACTGTTTTTTGTAAGTAATATATCATTTTACTCAGGTTCACCCGTACAGAAGTACACAATCATAAAACAAAACATGGCAGCAAATAAAAAAATAAAATGACCCTTGTTCAAAATTCTGCATACCCATAGGTCTTAATACTGTGTATTGACCCCTTCAGCATCAATGACAGTGTGCAGTCTTTTGTAATAGTTGAGGCCCTGAATTCTTGCAGGTGTATATTCTGCTTATTCATCTTGCCAAAATACCTCCAGATCTTGAAAATAATTTGATTGTCTTGTATGAACCAGAGGTTGAGATCTCCCCAGAGTGGTTAGATGATATAAAGGTCAGGAGACTTTGATGGCCACTCTACAACGTTTACCTTTTTTGCTGTAGCCACTGGAGGGTCAACTTGGGCTTGTATTTAGAGTCACTGAAGTTCTTGAAAGTCTAAGAGCATCCAATGCAGCTTATTTTTGTTTGAGCATCATGTATTTCTCTTTGGGTTACCTGTGGGTCACCTTGGCTTGGTATCAAGAAACAGGTCTTTTGACAGTTCTTTTCTGCTCCCCAGTGCTCAGTGCATCCATGTGAGAGCTAACAAATTCATTGAATATATACATTTATATACACTATATAGACTATATACACTAATTGCAATTTGAAAAGCCACAGGTGTGGTAAATTAAACTTTTATTATTTAACCTGTGTATGCATGTAACAAAGCCAAACATTTAAGGGTATGCTAAATTTTGATCTCGGCCATTTGGGGAATTTTTGTTATCATTATGATTTAGCCTCTTTCAGTAAAAAAAAAAAAAAGTACATTCTGGAAGTGGTTGCACGTACATGTAAGTTTTGTATAATGAACTGTCACCACCTGGGGGCGCACACTTACAGTTCATTAAAGGGGTACTCTGGTGGAAAACATTTTTTTTTTTTCAAATCAACTGGTGCCAGAAAGTTAAACAGATTTGTAAATTACTTTAAAAAAAACTTTACACTTCCAGTGCTTTATAGCAGCTGTATGCTTCAGAGGAAATTCTTTTCTTTTTGAATTTCTTTTTTGTCTTTTCCACAGTGCTCTCTGCTGACACCTGATGCCTGATACTGCTGCTATGGACAGTTCCTGACACGGACAGAGGTGTCAGCAGAGAGAACTGTGGACAAGACAAAAAAGAAATTCAAAAAGAAAATAATTTCCTCTATAGCATACAGCTGCTAAAAAGTACTGGAAGGGTAAAGATTTTTTAATAGAAGTCATTTACAAATTCGTTTAACTTTCTGGCATCAGTTCATTTAAAAAAAAAAAAAAGTTTCCACCGGAGTAACCCTTTAATTAACCCCTTAAGGACGCAGGACGTAAATGTACGTCCTGGTGCGGTGGTACTTAACGCACCAGGACGTACATTTACGTCCTAAGCATAACCGCGGGCATCGGAGCGATGCCCGTGTCATGCGCGGCTGATCCCGGCTGCTGATCGCAGCCAGGGACCCGCCGGCAATGGCCGACGCCCGCGATCTCGCGGGCGTCCGCCATTAACCCCTCAGGTGCCGGGATCAATACAGATCCCTGCATCTGTGGCAGTGCGCGATTTGAATGAATGATCGGATCGCCCGCAGCGCTGCTGCGGGGATCCGATCATTCATAACGCCGCACGGAGGTCCCCTCTCCTTCCTCCTTGCGGCTCCCGGCGTCTCCTGCTCTGGTCTGTGATCGAGCAGACCAGAGCAGAAGATAACCGATAATACTGATCTGTTCTATGTCCTATACATAGAACAGATCAGTATTAGCAATCATGGTATTGCTATGAATAGTCCCCTATGGGGACTATTCAAGTGTAAAAAAAAATGTAAAAAAATGTAAAAGTAAAAGTAAAAAAAAAGTGAAAAATCCCCTCCCCCAATAAAAAAGTAAAACGTCCGTTTTTTCCTATTTTACCCCCAAAAAGCGTCAATTTTTTTTTATAGACATATTTGGTATCGCCGCGTGCGTAAATGTCCGAACTATTAAAATAAAATGTTAATGATCCCGTACGGTTAACGGCGTGAACGAAAAAAAAAAAAAAAGTCCAAAATTCCTACTTTTTTAATACATTTTATTTAAAAAAATTATAAAAAATGTATTAAAAGTTTTTTATATGCAAATGTGGTATCAAAAAAAGTACAGATCATGGCGCAAAAAATGAGCCCCCATACCGCCGCTTATACGCAAAAATAAAAAAGTTATAGGTCATCAAAATAAAGGGATTATAAACGTACTAATTTGGTTAAAAAGTTTGTGATTTTTTTTAAGCGCAACAATAATATAAAAGTATGTAATAATGGGTATCATTTTAATCGTATTGACCCTCAGAATAAAGAACACATGTCATTTTTACCGTAAATTGTACGGCGTGAAAACCAAACCTTCCAAAATTAGCAAAATTGCGTTTTTCGTTTTAATTTCCCCACAAAAATAGTGTTTTTTGGTTGCGCCATACATTTTATGGAATAATGAGTTATGTCATTACAAAGGACAACTGGTCGCGCAAAAAACAAGCCCTCATACTAGTCTGTGGATGAAAATATAAAAGAGTTATGATTTTTAGAAGGCGAGGAGGAAAAAATGAAAACGTAAAAATTAAATTGTCTGAGTCCTTAAGGCCAAAATGGGCTGAGTCCTTAAGGGGTTAAGCTCGGCTTTGCAGCAAAGACGAGCATCCCTGAAGCCGGCCAGGGACCACTCACAGCGGTCCCCAGCAGACGATTGCTCCTATTGGTCTGTCACAGACCAATAGGTTTAAAATTTGAGGTGGGAGCAGTGTCTTCTCCTCCTCTACACCTCCGATACTTCACTCAGGGAAGAGATTGGAGAAAGAGAGGGCCGCATTAGAGAGGCCTACCGCAGCTGTTAGGATTGGAGCTGTGCTCTGATACCGACTGTAAACCCTATAAATGAAGGGTTTCCTCTGCTCCTCATCTGCACTCTGTAAAGCAATCACAAGGTGCGGATGGTAGCCATGACAACCATAGGTCTAAAAATGGCCTCCATTGTCATGGTTACAGAAGGCGGTCAGACAGGTCTGAGAAAGACAGGCATAAGCATAATACAGTGCAGTACAGATATGTGAACAGTAAACTAATAAAATGCATAAAAATTTTAAAAATAAATAATCTACAAAGATAAACAAATATATATAAAAAAATAATATACATATATCCCAAAATAGTCCCCCTACAATTGTGTCATAAAAAATACATTTTATAGTGTAACTGTAATCAACTATTATAAAAAGAATAGAAATTAGGTATCGCTAAAATCCTGCTGACCTGCTGAATAAAATTACCTGCTGAATTATTTATGTGATTTGCACAGCAAAAAATTTTTTTTAAAGTTGCCAACATTTTATTTTTTTGTTATTACTGTTTTCAAAAATATTAAATAAAATAGTGAACAAAATATTTGTTATGATTCGGCTGGCTGGAGGTGGATCCTCTGTGCCAAAGAGGGATTGGCGTGGACCGTGTCGGTGGACCGGTTCTAAGTTGCTACTGGTTTCCACCAGAGCCTGCCGCAAAGCGGGATGGTCTTGCAGCGGCGGTAGCAACCGGCAACGGCTCAACCTCTCTGACTGCTGAGATAGGCATGGTACAAGGGATAAGGCAAGAGCAAGGTCGGACGTAGCAGAAGGTCAGGGCAGGCAGCAAGGATCGTAGTCAGGGGCAACGGCAGGAGGTCTGGAACACAGGCTAGGAACACTGAAGGAAAGGCTTTCTCTGGCACAAGGGCAACAAGATCCGGCAAGGAAGTGCAGGGGAAGTGAGGTAATATAGCCAGGGAGCAGGTGGAAGCTAATTAGGCTGATTGGGCCAGGCACCAATCATTGGTGCACTGGCCCTTTAAATTTAAAGAGCTGGCGCGCGCGCACCCTAAGGAGCGGACCCGCGCACGCCAGGACGTGACAGCCGGGGACCGGGACAGGTGAGTGACTTGGGATGCGATTCGCGAGCGGGCGCGTCCCGCTATGCGAATCGCATCCCCGCCGGCAATGTCAGTGCAGCGCTCCCGGTCAGCAGGTCTGACCGGGGCGCTGCAGAGAGAGGGATGCCGCGGGCGCTCGGGGGAGGAGCAGGGACCCGGAGCCCTCAGCGTAACAATATTATGTGCACCCCAAAATGGTATTTTAAACAATGTGAACTCATCCTGCAAAAAACAAGGCCGCATACAGTTCCATCATTGAAAAAAATTGAAAAAAAATTATAGCTCTCAGAATATGACAACTTCGTTTTTTTAACAAACATTTTTTTTTAATGGTATAAATGTAATACACCATTAAAAAGTATATAAATTTGGTTTTGCTGAATTCATACCGACCTGCAGAGGTAACATGCCATTTATACTGCATGAAGAATAACATCAAACAATTATTAAAAAAAAAAATGTATTTACACCACCACATAAAAAGTCAAATAAAAAAAACAATCAGTGTGTCACATGTACCCCGTAATTATATCAATATAAACATCAACTTGTCTCTCAAAATATTCTCCAAACCCTCTGCAACTTGATACAATAGCGAAAAAATATCCTTACTAAAATGAGGCTCCCAAATTTGCATGGTTCTCTTTCATGTCTAAGGCCTGTGTATTAGTTACATAGCAGATTAGCCACATATTAATTTTTTCTATATACGTCTGAATTGAGATAAATATCAGATTTGAAAAATGGGTCTTTGAAGCAGGTGATTTTTTTTTTTTTTTTTTACAAAAATACAGTACCACATCTGTTCTTAGGTTGTGTGCGGTATTACAACTTGGTTCCATTCACTTCAATGAAACTGAGCTGCAATCCCTTACACAGCTCAAGGCCTATCTGTGCTACGGCAGCTGCAGCTGGGGCCTGGGCCCCTTACTGGGGTACTGGCTGTACCCAGGGTTGCCATCAGAAATTTTGGGGCCCCTTACACAGCTTTATGCCTGGGCCCCCCTCATCATACCCCCGCACCGATGCCCTATCCTCAGTGCCCCCCAATAATACTCCTCCTTGGTGTCCTAGGGAGTAGGTTAGTGTGTTGGGGAAAAGGGTAGGGGGATTGGGTGGTGGTGGGTAGGTAATTGTCCTTCCCCTATTAGTTAATGCCCCCATTAGGTAGATTGTAGGTTGTGTCCCTGCTAGGTGGTAGATAATGCCCCCGTAGGTAGTGCCCCCTGCAGATAGATAGTAGGTAATGCCCCCAGTAGATAGTGCCGTTGGTAGGTAGGTAGGTAGCAGGTAATGCCTCCAGTAGGTAGTAGGTAGTGTCCCTAGTAGATAGTGAGTAGTGCCAGCTGAGTAGTGCCCCTAGTAGATAGTGGCCCTAGTAAGTAGTGGTCCCTGGTAGGTTGTGCCCTCAGATAGGTAATGTCCCCATTATATACTGACCCTGATAGATAGTTCCCGCATGTAGGTCATGCCCCAGGTAAGCAGTGCCCCCAGTTAGGTAGTATCCACGAGGTAGGTAATGCCCCCCAGTTGAGTAATAATGTCCCCAATTAGGTAATAATGCACCCAGTTAGGTAATAATGCTCCCAGTTAAGTTATGTCCCCAGTTAGGCAATAATGCCCCCACATAGGTAATGCCTCCAGTTAGGTATTAATGCCCCCAAATAGGAAATGCTCCAGTTAAGTAAAAATGCCCCCACATAGGTAATGCCCCCAGTTCAGTAATAATGCCCCCAGTTAGGAAATAATGCCTCCACACAGGTAATTCCCCCAGTTAGGTAATAAATAACCCAGTTATGTAATGCCTCCACATAAGTAATGCCCCAGTTAGGTAATAATGCCCCCCCCCCCCACCCCACATAGGTAATGCTCCAGTAGGGAAAAAATTAACCAGTTAGTAAATTATGTCCCCACATAGGTACTGTCTCCAGTTAGGTAAGTTAGATAAACATTGCCCCCACATAGATTTTCTAAAAAAATTTATAAAAATCCACTCACCTTTCCGCCGATCCTGCGCTGGACTTCTCCGGCAGACTGCGTGATGAAATTACATCATCACGTGGCCTGCAGTGCAATGTACGCTCTTGCACGTACATTGTGTACGCTATTTGCATAGCCTGTACGTGCATTATGTATGCAATTACTTCCAGAAGCAGGAGACTGCTTCTGTGCTTCTGCTGCAGGGGGGTGCACCTTACTGGTGTATTGGCTGCACGCCCCTGACGGTGGCCCTGTATGGGAGTGCCGGAGTTGCCCGAGTGCTGTATTCTGGTCTCTTTGGGGCTCCCATAGAAATTAATGGAGCACATGTCGTCTGCAAAATGCGCTCCTCACTGGGTCACTGGGTCCCATTCCAGAGATCGTTTGGGATGCCAGCGGTCGTACCCATCACGATCAGCTACTTATCCCCCTATCCTGTGAAAAAGGGATAAGTAAGTTTTGGCTGGAGTTCTCTTTTAATTAAGTTTTGTTGTAACTGTTTTGACCAACAAAATAAAAACAGAGCTGAATAGAACTGAACACAGGCTGTTTACCTAAAGTGTTAAAGGCCAAACACATGCCAAAAGGGTGTGCCTTTAGAATATAATAGGCCAGTATATGGAGGGTTTCCAGAGCCTGCTGTATTGTTTAAAATAGTCTACAGAAAAGTATCTACAGAATACATATTTAATTGTAGTAAATGGTTGACATACGCAATTATATTGACATACAGATACATTTGTCTGGGGCATATGTTTCATAGGCTTAAATGCTCCTTTAATTGTCTATGGCATCAAGTCTTGTAAACATTTGCCATTACCTCTTCATTCTGGTTCTTACACCTTAAGTACAGACCTAAGGCTAATACTGTAGCTCTGTGTGCTTCTAGTTTCATACGAAAGAAATACGGTGTAAAGAAGGAATTCTCTGTACACAGAGGCATAACTTGAAGCTATTAGGTCCCCTGATTGTCTGTAACAGGGCCACCCTCCTACTATGTGCTGTTTATAATACTCATGTCTTCTTATGGTGAATTCACTGACCTGTGAATTATTATTATTATTATTTTAATATAATAAATTCATAACCTACACAGACAAAACCACAATGACAATCATAAAGTGGGGAAGCCAATGCCATTTATAGCAGATGCCTACTATGCCCACAGACAAGGTCAAAATTATTTATTCAACAGCTTGTTCCTTGTCACAATAGCCAAAGACCTCCTAGCCAATTTGTCAGAATTAACAAGACAAAATTTGATAAGTTTCATGTGCAGGAAGTCACTGGTTGTTCACAGTAGTGGTGGAACAGTTCAAGGATACAGGAGGATGACTTTCCTTACTATACCCTTACTGCTTAGCAATCAAAGTCTACCTCTGCTCCCACAAGGACCGTCAAGCCACTTACCCATAAAAAGGGTGACCCCTGGCTAATCTATCCCTTGGTGAGTCCTTAATGCTATACTACAGTAACCGCCTTATGCGTTTCCTCCATGTTTCCTCCATGTTTCCTCCACATCCATTAGCTCTGGGCCTAAATAGCCACTGACCTTATACTAACCTTTGCTATAGCCTATGTACAGGGTGGGCCATTTCTATGGATACACCTTAATAAAATGGGAATGGTTGGTGATATCAACTTCCTGTTTGTGGCACATTAGTATATGTGAGGGGGGAAACTTTTCAAGATGGGTGGTGACCATGGCGGCAATTTTGAATCCAACTTTTGTTTTTACAATAGGAAAAGGGTCATGTGACATCAAACTTATTGGGAATTTCACAAGAAAAACAATGATGTGTTTGGTTTTAACATAACTTTATTCTTTCATGAGTTATTTACAAGTTTCTGACCACTTATAAAATGTGTTCAAATGTGTACAATTGCCCATTGTGTTGGATTGTCAATGCAACCCTCTTCTCCCACTCTTCACACACTGATAGCAACACCGCAGGAGAAATGCTAGCACAGGCTTCCAGTATCCGTAGTTTCAGGTGCTGCAGAATGGGCAAAACAAAAATTGGAACAGAGTCTCAGTTTACGCAGAAGATTTTGTTCAGTGATGAGGCAAACTTTTATGTGAATGGTGAAGTTAACAAACAAAACCACTGCTATTGGTCTGACACTAACCCACATTGGATAGATCTCTCCAAGACTGTTGGAACACAAAAATTGAGGGTATGGTGTGGTATATGGGGTAAAAAGATAGCGGAGCCATTCTTCATCAATGGAAACCTCAAGGCCACTGGATAGGCAAAATTGCTACATGATGATGTGTTTCCCTCTGTATGCACTGAAGCTGGCACGTTCCCTGAGTTTTTCCACCAAGATGGTGCACCACCACATTATGGGTGTCAGGTCCAAGCATTCCTAGATGAACAGTTTCCTGGAAAATGGATTGGTCATTGTGGGCCAGTTGAATGGCTCCCAAGGTCTCCCGATCTGACCCCCTTAGACTTTTATCTTTGGGGTCATCTGATGGCAATTGTCTATGCTGTGAAGATACGAGATGTGCAGCACCTGAAACTACGGATACTGGAAGCCTGTTCTAGCATTTTTCCTGCGGTGTTGCTATCAGTGTGTGAGTATGTGAGAGTGGGAGAAGAGGGTTGCATTGACAATCCAACACAGTGGGCAGCACATTGACCACATTTTATAAGTGGTCAGAAACTTGTAAATAACTCATGAAAGAATAAAACCAAGCACATTATTGTTTTTCTTGTGAAATTACCAATAAGTTTGATGTGTCACATGACCCTCTTCCTATTGAAAAAACAAAAGTTGGATTCAAAATAGCCGACTTAAAAATGGCCGCCATGGTCCCCACCCATCTTTAAAAGTTCCCCCCCCCCCCCCCTCACATATACTAATGTGCCACAAACAGGAAGTTAATATCACCAACCATTCCCATTTTATTAAGGTGTATCCATATAAATGGCCCACCCTGTACATCAGCATCACTGCACTTGCTGTATACCACTTTTCTGCATAATAGTAGTCCATTAGAGCTCACTATTCCGCATTAAAATTTGTTTTAAACAGACCCTACTGTATGGCTTCTGATGAATTCACATACATGATGGAGGAAATGCGTAAGGTGGTTACTGTAGGATTGAATTTGGGACTTACAAAGGGATATAATGGGGCAGGAGTTGCTTTTTATTAAGGGTAAGTGTCATGAAAAACCTTATGCAAGCAGGAGAAGTCACTGTGTGCTACTCAGTTAGGAAACTGCTACATCCTTGCTGTGACCAACCAGTGACTTACTAACAATAGGGATGACAGCAACTAAACAAATTGGGAGATATCTAAAAATCTATATTTTATTTTGGTGTTTCTGACAAATTGGCTAGGAGTTATTAAACTGTTGTGACAAGGGACAAGTTGTTGAACAAATCCCTTAGTCTTAGTGAGCTATAAATGGCATTGACTGGCACACTTTTTGATCATCTATGTTTTTTTTTGTGTGTGTATGTATTTTAATGAACATTTAAAAGTTATGTTTTAGGTGGCATATACCTCCCTTCTTATATGGTCCCTTGTGACTGTTACCTCTGCACTCTCTACAGCAGGGGTCTCAAACTCCCGGCCCGTGGGCCATTTGCGGCCCGCAGAATGAAATTTTGCAGCCTGCACCAGGGATCTGGAATTTGGATCACCCAACGCCAGGGACATGCAGTTCGGGGCACCGGGCAGGTGATTTCTTCAGGCATTTATCTCTGCTTCGGGCAAGCAGGGCTAAATGCCGGAAGACTTCACACACTTCGGCAAACACTGCTACATGGGACCCGGTGCACATGTAACAGGCCAACCAGTCTTGCCCCGTTTCTAAACTGCTACTTACATCTGCCTGCGGGGACTTCCTGGTGGAGGTGCGCCCGGTGAGTGACGTCATCGCAAACGCCGCTCAGGGACACCAACATCCTGCGTAGCGCTTGCGATGACGTTACTTATAGCACGCACCTCCGCCAGGAAGTCCCTGCAGGAAGATGTAAGTAGCGGAGTCCAGGTGGAGAATCTATGCCACGGCTACCTAATGTGGGGAATCTGTGCTAAGGCTACCTAATATGGGGAATCTGTGCTAAGACTACCTAATGTGGGGAAACTGTGCTGCGTTGACTAATGTGGGGAAACTGTGCTGCGCTACCTAATGTGGGGAAACTGTGCTACGGCTACCTAATGTGGGGAAACTATGCTAAGGCTACCTAATGTGGGAAATCTGTGCTAAGGCTACCTAATGTGGGGAATCTGTGCTATGGCTACCTAATGTGGGGAAACTGTGCTACGGCTACCTAATGTGGGGAATCTGTGCTATGGCTACCTAATGTGGGGAATCTGTGCTATGGCTACCTAATGTGGGGAATCTGTGCTATGGCTACCTAATGTGGGGAATCTGTGCTATGGCTATCTAATGTGGGGAAACTGTGCTAAGGCTACCTAATGTGGGTAATCTATGCTAAGGCTACCTAATGTGGGGAAACTGTGCTAATGCTACGTACATAGAATTGCTGAGTATTGGACTGTTAGAAGGATAGCAGGGTTCAGTTTAGAGCTTTAGAGTCAGACCTAACAATGTGATGTTCCAATTACACATTGCTTTAACTTTTCCATTTCTTTTTATATTGAAAAAAACCTCTTAATATTTATGCCCATTGCCATATTAAGTGTAGGAATTCCTCCATCCGAGCAAAGCAGTCAAACCAGCCACACAGGCTAATAAAATAACAAAAGAAAACTCAGTCACACAATAATAGGTTTTACAGTCAAGGAGGATATAGGAATGTATATAGCTAGGAAATAAGTTTTTTTTTTCATTCATGTTTTTATCACTAAACTGGAAGTACATTTTAATATAGACCCAATTTATCATCGCAACATGAGAAGACTTATTTATGAATGTATTATTTTTTTTGTTCAAAACATTAGAGTTTTGCAGGAACATGGTGATGACAGTGAAAAGCATTTTTTTTCCTGCTTTGTATTTATGCAGGAACATGGGGATGACACGGAAAAGCATTTTGTTCCTGCTTTGTATTTATAACTTTAAAAAAATAAAGCTTCCTTTTGCCTCTACAGCCTTTATGTGGGCTGTATGAGCTCTATTTTATGTTTATGCTTGTACACAGCCTATAGTATTCTCTATTGCAGACTGCCTTTTGTGAGCTCTTTCCTCTTGTTCCAGCTTGGGTAGACTGTTTTCCAAAGGTTTCTTTTCTCCCTGTCCACTCTTTGAGCTAGTGCGTAACTCCTACTCCTCTCTCTCACACTGAGAGAGCAGAAAGTCTGTCTGACGGATTTATCCTTTTCTAAGTAGATGCTAAACTGGGGGAAATTTTTTATGAAGACTATTTAGAAAACCGCTTCCTTTTGCCACCAGGAAACAAAGCAACAAAAATTGTGCTACCTAATGTGGGAAAACTGTGCTGCGCTGCCTAATATGAGGAAACTGTGCTGCGCTACCTAAAGCGGGGAAACTGTGATACGGCTACCTAATGTGGGGAATCTGTGCTAAGGCTACCTAATGTGGGGAAACTGTGCTGTACTATCTAATGTGGGGAAACTGTGCTGTGCTACCTAATGTGGGGAAACTCTGCTGCGCTACCTAATGGGGGGAATCTGTGCTGCGCTACCTAATGTGGGGAATCTATGCTAAGGCTACCTAATGCGGGGAATCTGTACTAAGGCTACCTAATGGAGGGAAACTGTGGTACGGCTACCTAATGTGGGGAATCTGTGCTATGGCTACCTAATGTTGGGAAACTGTGCTACGGCTACCTAATGTGGAGAAACTATGCTACCTAATGTGGGGAAACTGCTACCTTCCTAATGTGGGGAAACAACCTACTTTCCTACCTAATGCTTTCCCCCCCCAGCAGTAGCACCCCCATCATTTGTCAGCTCATGCTATTACCACAGGGGGGTAGGGGGAATGGGGGGGTGTTGCTGGTGGATGATGGGGGTGCTACTGCTGGTGAATGATGAGGGGCGCATGATGGGGGCATTATATGTGAGGGGAACATGATGGGGGCATTATATGTGAGGGATGCATGCGGCCCAGCCTCACCCAGCCGCTACCTCCAGTGGCCCCCAGATAATTTGAGTTTGAGACCCCTGCTCTATAGAAATTTAAGATAAGAGATAATCCACCACCAGATGAGTCAGGCAGTGACTTTTTTCTCTAACCCTATTGAGAACACATGAATTATCAGCCAAGCTGAGCTTGCATGTGTATGGAGGGATTAAACAACAGCTATCTTAGGTCTATGGTCAGTATGGCATTAAACCAGTCCTGTCCACATAGTAGACTGGGCTCAGTAGACCTCACAGCAGGGACTAGTAGATCTTGGTGTTAAGCTAACAGGCTGTTCTCCTGATGACTTCTAGACAGAATTGGGAAATCTTCTATTAAATCATACAAGGAAATGAATGAGTAATATGTAATACTAAAGGTGACAACACAAAGTTCATTGAACAACTTCAACTAAAATAATCCTTAGCTGATGTATGACAAACCATCCTCATTTGATATAAAAATCAACCATGTTTATTTTTATTTTTTTGCCTGATAGTTTCATGTCCATGAATGTATATCTGCAGTTGGCTGTTACACAAACTATCTTTCCGTGGAAGAACTCTCTACAGTGAACAATTTTTCAGCTGGTATCATTGAACATGTATGACCAGTTTGAATAACTGTAATCCAATATGGATATGTATGGATGTGTCTGCGAAACTAGGCAATTGTTTGTTTAACATTTGTTCAACCATCAACCTACTTCTTGTTAACGTGTTTGGCCACCTTTAGAATCCCAGCATTGCTACTGTGATCATACTGCATATCTCTGATCAGGGTATATACTAGATAAAACAAAACTTAGTGCTGGTGGAAAAGACGCTGTTATACTTTTTAACTGAGGATGTAAAGAATTTGCTACTGAATCAAGAAGACACAAGTTTGTTCACTGGGCAGGAAAACATTTTTGTATTATGTTTATATCAAATTTCTTGGATTTTTTTACAAGTGGGTTGTGAAAGACTCACAGCAATTGAATACAGCTGTGGAGTACTGTTCACATAATGAATACGCTCTCTGATTTGGCAAAGAATCGCCTGCCTGTAATATTTTGACAGCAAATACAGGACTCTTTTTAGATAGACACTAAATTTGTTTTCTAGTTTCAGTTCCCTCTGAAATTTTACTTAAAATCATGTAATAATGTGTTATCCAGATTAACATAATCTGTTTATGGCAAGGTAAAAAGCACACTGATATAGGTAAATCTTTTTAGGTGTTTTTACATGACTGCTAAACATGTAACCTGGATCTCTAAAATAGTAAAAACATTAATTAGTAGAAACTTCTTTTAAGGCTCATTAAAGTTAGTTTTTTTTTACAAAGCAATATTAAATGACACATGAAGGCTTAAAGTTAATTTATCGTCTATTTTTTTTTTTTACAATACACACACACACACACATATATATATATTTTCTAATCTGTTTCTAGTTTCTGATTTTACATTCTTATGGTTATTATAATAGTTTTTGACAGTTTTTAGACTGCTTTACAGCAGGACCCGTGGACATAGGTACAATAAACCTGAGAGGACCTTATTCTCTTCTATGGCAGAGTTTTCTACACCCTGTTCCAAATGATTATGCAAATTCTATTTAAGTGTCACAATGATTAAAGGGTCACTCATTAAAACTAATTTTTGCTATTGCACTCCTTATGGTAAATGAAAAATATTTCTAATATACTTTGTTTGAAAAAAAATGAAGTTTTCTATGTTTTATTTGTGCTTAAAAAAGCTCAAGAGCACATTTTCCCCCAATTCGTACACAGACTTTGGACCAAAGTCTGAACACAGGAAGTGCCGCCTGGAGTGCTGAGGGGGAGGGGTGTCCAGCCTCATCCAATCATAGCTCCTCTCACACATAACTGCCAGACTGCCATATGCTGTTGGCTGGACACCCCCCCCCCCCCCCTCAGCACTCCAGGCGGCACTTCCTGTGTTCGGACTTTGGTCCAAAGTCTGTGTATGAGTTGGGGGAAAATGTGCAAATAAAACATAGAAAACTTCATTTTTCTTAAACAAAGTATATTAAAAATATTTTTCATTTACCATAAGGAGTGCAATAGCAAAAATTAGTTTTAATGAGAGTTACCATTTAAATGTTTTGTTTTTCAATTTAACTCATGGATGGTATTGAGTCTCAGGGCTCTTTTGATCACTGAAAACAATCTCGGACACCTGTTATAATTAGATTGCCAGGTGAGCCCAATTCAAGGAGAAACTAGTAAAGGTGTGTGTTCCACAATATTAAGCATAGCACCATTTTCAAGCAATATGGGGAAGAAAAAGGATATCTGCTGCCGAAAAGAGTGAAATAGTTCAATGCCTTGGCCGAGATATGAAAACATTAGATATTTCACAAAGACTTAAGCGTGATCATCACACTATTAAGAGATTTGTGACTGATTCAGAGCACAAACGGGTGATAAAGGCACATTGAGGAAGATTTCTGCCAGATCCATGCATCAGTTCAAGAGAGCAGCTGCTAAAACACCATTACATAGCAGCAAACAGATATTTGAAGCTGCTGGTACAATGACTGTGCCTGGAGGTGGTAGCATCAGTATGAAGAGACCATGTGGTGGCACAATGACAGAGCATGGAGGAGGTAGCATCAGCATGAGGAGATCATAGAGCAGCACAATGAGAGAGCCTGGAGGTGGCAGCATCAGCATGAGCAGACCATAGAGCAGCACAATTAGAGAGCCTGGGGGTGGCAGCATCAGCATGAGGGCCATGCCAACTGAGGGTTGAGTCTGAGGAACCCACCCACTGTTGACTGGGGGTGTCGGATGTCACTTGGATGAAGAGGATGACCGAGTGAACCGATCAATCACGGCTGCTGGGTTGTTGATTGCGACACGACTACTAGCTGACACCGGGAGCTCAGACGTCGGCTGCCACACACCCCTACTCTGCTGTGACCTCCGCCTGCGCCTGATGAATTTAGGCCTCTGCCACTCTTCAGTGCACGTTCTGGCACTACTCAGCCTGACATACTTATTGCATATATGAGGGGAATGCGCCTCACTACGCTTAAAACAGTGTTTATGTTGAACAGCAGCAGGTGTGTACTATTGGCTGTCCTTTCACAGTATCTAGGCCCCTGACAGATTAAAAGGTTTAAAATAGTACACTTCTCAGATGTAGGTATGTGGTATGCACTTATGAGGGCAGAAAAATGCGCTACAGTACGCTTAGTAAACGTATTGGAGTGAAACACCAGCCGCTTAAAACAGTGTTTGTGTTGAACAGCAGCAGGTGTGTACTATTGGCTGTCCTTTCACAGTATGCAGGCCCTTGACAGATTAACAGGTACAAAATAGTACACTACTTAGATGTACGTATATGTTATATTCACTTATGAGGGCAGAAAAATGCGTTACAGTACACTTAAAAAATTATCTGAGTAAAAACACCAGCCAGTGAGTAGTTTTGCCTCGACTTTCACATATCTAGGCCCTTGACAGATTAACGGGTTTAAAATAGTACACTACTTAGATGTAGGTATGGGGTATACACTTATAAAGGCAGAAAAATGAACTACCTTGCACTTCAAAAATTATTTGAATAAAACACCAGCTGGGGATTACTTTTGGCTGTCCTTTCACAGTATGTAGGCCCTTGACCGATTAACAGGCACAAAATAGTACACCACTTAGATGTAGGTATGTGGTATGCACTTATGATGGCAGAAAAATACGGTACAGTACACTTAAAAAAAAATTATTTTAGTAAAACACCAGCTGGTGATTACTTTGGACTACTTAGATGTAGGTATGTGGTATGCATACTGAGGGAGGGGGCGGAGACCTGCACAGTGAGACCACGCCCCCTCCCAGAGGAATTCAGACTAGTGAGCTAAATTTAAAGTGTAATAAAAAAATAAATAAAGGTGCTAGACACATAAAAAATTAGAAGTACATGGTCAGGATTAGGTACTGAGTGATATATTAAAACATTTTTGTTTTGTTGAATCTGACAGGTACTGTTTAAGGCTAGTGGAAGATGAGCAATTTCAGATGGAATCCCCCTAGAATTTTTTACGACTTTGTTCACACAAAGTAATTTCCCCACAGAAATGTCCTTTTCAGACCTGAATTCCACCAGAAGAATTGACATGTCCATTCTTGAGGCAGAATCAGTGAAATCTATGGCACTATTATCTATGGCACTTTGTATTCCCACTTCCATTTCAAATTCCGCCCCAATTAAGTGCCAATTCTGCTTCCTTTCTGCCTCATTTGTGCTTCATTTCAGCATGGAGCAGAAAGAGGATTTCAGTTTCACAATTTCAGCCAGGAAATGTTCCCCAGCATCTTCATTGGTAAGCACGGCCTCATTCACATGGCTGAATTTCCTGATAAAAAGATTCTGCCTGGACATTCTGTATGCAGCAGGAACCAGCAGAACAAACCAATGCTAGGACTGCTTAGAAATGTACATCTCCATAGATGACAATGCATTCCCGAACGTGGAATTCCGTGGCAGATGTTTTCACTGTGGAAAATCTGCCATGTGCATGGGGCAGCAGAATTCCATGGTAAAGAATGGGGGTCTGCTGCAGTGTTACAGCCTAAGAGCCCCTTTACACATCAAAATTTCCTAGTGCATTCCAGTTTAAAAATTCAGCTATGAAATTCTGTATGCAGCAGAAGCTGCCGATATCAATTGGCCCTAGGACCTGCTCCGTTTTTATTGGGAATTAAGCATTTCGAAGGTTCTGCTAAAAGTATTGACATGTTCATCCTTTTTGTGGAATCCGGATTACAGAATCTCTCCGTGTGAAAATCTGTTGTGTGAAAGTGACAGTGGAAGTCTTATTAACCGCAATGTTAACTGAATTTTTAAGCTGGATTCCACTAGGAAATTCTGCCTTTTGAAAGGGCCCTATGAGCGGAATCCAGTATCATTTTCAATGGGATTCTGCTGGACTGTACACACAGCAAAATTTTTGTGGCGGAAAATTCTGCCACAGAAATTCAAATTCCATACTCCTCAGAAAAAATGAACACGTCTATGGAGACAGAACATTTTCAAGTGGTCCTAGTGCTGATGATCACCCTAGTGCTGATGATCGCCCAGAAATAAATCCTGTTGTGTGCATAAGCCCATCCAGGAGCAGTAAAGTGGGTTATTTAAAAAAAATCTCATCCACATGCTGTGGCCAAAAATTCACAAAATCGATGCATATACTAGTAAGCAGTATGAATTGGAAATTCGCAGACTGCGAGACTAGGTTTTTCCCATTGACTCCAATAAGGAAGCCATAATGTAACTTAATGAATCCACAATCCAGTCTAGAGATGAGTGAATGTTCCAAAAGTTCGATTTGCTTAGCTAGCAGAACTTTTAGTTTAGTTCACGGAGTTACATGAACTGGCAATGTAATAAGCCTTTAAACAGATGTATAACACTGCCTAAGAGCTCTAAAGCCCTGTATAACACTGCTTAATTTATAGTGTGATAGCTTTACATGAGCTCGTTGTGCAGTCACACTGCTGGGATTTGTAATGCAGAAACTGGACACAGAAATGCAAGTAACAGATCACTGGGGTCAACCCACTGCACAATGCTTTGCTCAACTTAATTTATAATGTGATCGTTTTAAGGCTTGTTTTGCAGTCACACTGTTTGGATTTGTAGTGCAGCAAGTAAACACAATAATGCAGGTGACAGGTCAATGACGTCAGCCCACTGCACAATGCTTTGCTCAGCTTGCTTTGTATTATATTTCTGAAGGCTATCTGGATTCAGTAGTTCCACATTGTGTTCCTCTGTGCATTGCTCTTTGCTTAGCTTTTTTTTCTCTAAGAAGGTGGCTGCAATGCAATGCATAGGGTATAAGGAGTGTCTTAAATGCACCCATATGCTGTCTCCTGATTGGCCTGGGAGCTGTATTTATCAATGATTGGCTAACCCACGGTCATATGATCTTGCTGCTAGCTGCAAGGTATGCTGGGCTACCCTGACATCATCTCAGTGATACTTTCTCATCCTATCATGCATTCAGGCACCAAAATGCCATTTATTCCTTATCCCTTCTCCTATAATAGCATTGTTGCCTCGCAAAGTTTGAATGTTTGGGGAGATACTTTTACCCGAATGTTCTTAGCGAGACAGGTTTGCCGGGTTTGGCTGGCTCATATTTAATCAAGTCCACATGATGTGGGGCAGATTTTCTGCTGTAAATTTTGGTGCAGAAATGAAATGCTGCAGATTTTCCACTGCAGAAAATCTGCAGCACTTACACTATGTATAGCCATGGCCAAAGAGTGCCCATAATTCAAAGGGGCCTAACAAAGTGCAAATTCTCGTTGATGTCTGTGTCTTGTCTTTTGGTCACCAACAGTTTTGTGATTTGGACCAGTTTACGCCGCTCAAACTCAGGTTCAAACTTGGCTGCTGTGAAATATATTGTTCTCCAAATAAATAGAGCAAGTTCAAATAATAGAAATGGTTCTCAACAGGATTAATATGCATTCGAAGCTGAAAAGAGCATTGGCCTGGAACATTTCCCTACCATTATTGTGTCTTCCCTTGTTTAGTTTCCAAAGACTATAGATAGCTTTGTTGTGCATATAACTTATGGCACAAGTTATAAGTTCACTAACTGCTATGTCTCCGAAAATTGACTTTACTGATACATGTTACTGCACTGAAGAATGACAAGTGAACTGAACACAAAATACACTGCTCAAAAAAAAGAGAACACTTAAACAACACAAGGTAACTAAGTCAATCACACTTCTGTGAAATCACACTGTCCACTCAGGAAGCAACACTGATTGACAATCAATTTCTCATGCTGTTGTGCAAATGGAACAGACAACAGGTGGAAATTATAGGCAATTAGCAAGACACCCCCAATAAAGGAGTGGTTCTGCAGCTAGTGACCACAGACCACATTCTGCTATGCTTCCTGGCTGATGTTTTGGTCACTTTTGAATGTTGGCGGTGCTTTCACTCTAGTGGTAGCATGACACGGAGTCTACAACCCACAAAAGTGATAGTGTGAAAGGTAGTGCAGCTCATTCAGGATGGCACATAAATGTGAGCTGTGGCAAGAAGGTTTGCTGTGTCTGTCAGCGTCAGAGCACGGAGGCGCTACCAGGAGACAGGCCAGTACATCAGAAGACGTGGAGGAGGCTGTAGGAGGGCAACAACCCAGAAGCACCCCTACCTCCACCTTTGTGCAAGGAGGAGCAGGAGGAGCACTACCAGAGCCCTGCAAAAGGACCTCCAGCAGGCCACAAATGTGCATGTGTCCACTCAAACAAGCAGAAGCAGACTCCATAAGGGTGGTATGAGGGCCTGACGTCAGCAGGTGGGGGTTGTGCTTACAGCCCAACACTGTGCCGGACGTTTGGCATTTGCCAGAGAACACCAAGATTGGCAAATTCGCCACTGGCGCCCTGTGCTCTTCACAGATGAAAGCAGGTTCCCACTGAGCACATGTGAC
Organism: Hyla sarda; assembly: GCF_029499605.1. NCBI lineage: Eukaryota > Metazoa > Chordata > Amphibia > Anura > Hylidae > Hyla > Hyla sarda. The sequence continues at coordinate 260,450,838 of NC_079190.1, forward strand.
AGATGTGAGAGTCTGGAGACGACGTGGAGAATGTTCTGCCTCCTGCAACATCCTGCAGCATGACCGGTTTGGCGGTGGGTCAGTAGTGGTGTGGGGTGGCATTTCTTTTGGGGGCCGCACAGCCCTCCAGGTGCTTGCCAGAGGTAGCCTTACTGCCATTAGGTACCGAGATGAGATCCTCAGACCCCTTGGGAGACCATATGCTGATGCAGTTGGCCCAGGGTTCCTCCTAATGCAAGACAATGATTGACCTCATGTGGCTGGAGTGTGTCAGCAGTTCCTACAAGAGGAAGGGATTGATGGTATGGACTGGCCCGCCCCTTCCCCAGACCTGAATCTGATTGAGCACAACTGGGACATCATGTCTCGCTCCATCCACCAACGCCACGTTGCACCACAGACTGTCCAAGAGTTTGCGGATGCTTTAGTCAAGGTAATCAACTGCAAGACAGGGTATATGGCAGGGGTATATCTCTCTGAGAACAATAGAATTGGGAAGTTAAAATCCAACATGCCTGACCCTTTTCTACCTCTGTAACAAAGCAGAGAAAGGAAACGGAGCACACAGCTGGAAGTCCTTCTGCAACAATTTATTCAAAGTTCAATCAAAACATGGATAAGACATCTCCCCAAGATGCGAGCAGAGCTGGAGGGCAGGAACATGCACCTGGACAACAGCCACTGTTTCACGCCATTTGGCGTTTCATTAGGCCCCGTTTACCTATTTAAGTAGTGCACACCCACTTCACATGAGACATACAAATATACAAAATATGTGAAAACATAAAAAAAATACTAATCACAATACTCAAAAAACAATAAAACCAACAACATACTATGTGTGTTACAGAAATGCACCTAATTCCTTGCGATCATTCAGCCCCAATGCGCCAAGCGCATCGGCTCGTATAATCCATCTTGCTTCTGCGGGTGCGAGCATATCTAACCTGTTTTCGCCTCTCTCTGGGCACTTCACCCTTTCAATGCCGGCGAACTTCAACCCATCTATTTCACCTGCATGGATTTCTTGCATTCTTTTATTCATAAGTACAGCTTCCTTTTAGTTCTCCCAATATAATAGAACCGGCAGGGGCAAATTATACAGTACACCACGAAAGTGGTTTTACATGTAATTAGCTGACGTAATTAACTTTACTCAGAGCTAGGTTATTATTACATGCTGAATAGTCCCTGCATTGTAAGTTGCCTATAGGAACCACTTGCTTTAACCAATTAAAATTTTTATTTTCAGCTTCTTTTCGTGCGATTGTTTTTAGGATACTACCAATGGTTCTACTCCGCCTGAATGTGACAAGAGGGCAAGAGACATCTACTCCGCGCAATTCATGATCACGTTGGATCATGTACAAATTCTTTCGGAATATGCCATTGATAGTGTTGTTCATAGGAGAATTTGCGAATGTGAATACAATTTTCGAATCCTTTTTTTCATTACTATACCTTTTTCATTACTTACCGTCTCAAAAGTTTGATCTATCAGGTTTTCGGGGTATCCCCTATCAATTAATCTGGTCTTGAGCTCATCTGCCTGGGACAGGAAAGAATTATTGTCTTTATTAATTAGCTTGAGCCAATTAAATAGACTTAACCGCACCAACAGAGTCAATATGACCTTCACATCCCAGTTTGGGGATCAATCCCTCAAATTTTTAGATATGAGGGTCTATATTGAAGAGGGGATTTTGCTAACATCTGGTTATAGGTATATATTTCCAAAAACGCCCTGTCACACTTTGATAGTTCACATCCCCTATACATCAAACGCAGTATTCCATACAGCCAGTTTATTCAGCTCAAGCAAATTAATAAAGACAATATCCTATCCCAGGCAGATGAGCTCAAGACCAGACTAATTGATAGGGGATACCCTGAAAACCTGATAGATCAAGCTTTTGAGAAGGTTAAGCAAATAGAAAGATGTACACTTCTTTCAAGTAAGAGGTATAGTAATGAAAAAAGGATCCAAAAATTGTATTCACATTCGCAAATTCTCCTATGAACCACACTATCAATGGTATGCTCCGAAAGAATTGGTACATGATCCAACGTGATCATGAATTGGGCGGAGTTGATGTCTCTCGCCCTCTTGTCACATTCAGGCGGAGTAGAACCATTGGTAGTATCCTAAAAACAATAGAACGAAAAGAAGCTGAAAATAAAAATTTGAATTGGTTAAAGCAAGTGCTTCCTATAGGCGAAAACAGTTTACATCTGCTCGCACGCACACAGGCAAGATGGATTATACGAGCTGATGCACTTGGTGCATTGGGGCTGAATGATCGCAATGAATTAGGTGCATTTCTGTAACACTCATAGTTTGTTGTTGGTTTTATTGTTTTTTGAGTATTGTTATAGGTATTTTTTTGTATGTTTTCAAATATTTTGTATATTTGTATGTCTCATGTGAAGTGGGTGTGCACTACTTAAATAGATAAACTAGCAACAGGAAGCTGTCACCGGGGCCTGATGAAACGCCAAATGGGGTGAAACAGTGGCTGTTGTCCGGGTGCATGCTCCTGCCCTGCATCCATGTTCAGATTGAACTTTGAATAAATCATTGCATCAGGACTTCCAGGTGTGTGCTCCGTTTCCTTTCTCTGCTTTGTTGCTATTGTATTTGTACATATGTCTACGTGAAGCACCCCCTATTCTCCTGGTCTGCTAAGGACTCATACCCCACTTTTTTCATCTGTCAGCTTTATTCAACAGCGGTGCCTGGTCTTATCTGTTTGTTGTTATTTGCCTTTTCTACCTCTGTATATTCTCATGGGGAGAGTCAAGAGGCCTCCATAATCATCAGAGTGTCTGCTGTTTCCTCCAAAGTTGGTAGGTTTGGTCGTCTTTTTACTAAAGTACATGGGCACCTCAACAGTGAACAATAACCAACTACAATGAATCCCGACACCCTTTAGTTTCTCTTTGTATAATTGTGACCTACAAAACTGTTCAAAAAGAAAAATCTCCATTTATAAATCAGCCATTGGTGATAATCTTGTTTCCTACAATTATTTCACACGACAAAAATGGCCTGATGTAATGCAGGTAAAATATATATATATATATATATATATATATATATTTTTTTTTTTTTTTATGACAATCACACATTCGAAAAAAGAAGAAAAATTTGAATGCATGTTGTGAATTTTAAATTTCACAGAAATTCCTATTTAGGCTATAGTCATTTGAACTGCATCCAAGGCAGATTCTACACAGTTAAACTTAGCCACATGAAATCTGCTGTGGATGTGCTACCTATTGACTGTAATAGATAGCAAACATGCTACTAAACTCGCACAAAATGTGCATGTTCTATGTGGGCAGAAAAAAAAGATACTTACCTAGCCACACTCCTCTGCTGGCCCCCTGCAGCTCCTCTCCACCTTCACCTAGTCACCCAATCTTCTCTCTCTTCTTCCTGCTTCAGAGACGAGCATTTGGAGTAGGACCTGCCAACTCAGCCAATCACTGTCCGCAGCAGTATCCCATCTTGGCCAGTGATTGGCTGAATGCTCATCTTGGAAGCAGGAAGATGAGTACTAGTGGAGAGGAACAGAAACTGTGGGAGACCAGGCTAAGAAGGAATGCTTTTTTTTTCTATTTTATTCAGCCAGAGCCCAGCGCAGCCTGGAAAACCAGCAGGGACTCCTGTCATTAATATGACAGGAGTCTGATTCCTGTACAGTAAACAGCAGTGGGTTATTGAAGTGGAGGTAAGTGGCAATACTCTACACTCAACCCATGGACTGTAGAACCCATATGTTTGGTGAGGCTTTAAAGTGTATGTGCTACCCATTTGAGTGAATGAGTTACTAATCTGCAGCAGATGCAGCATATTTAATGGTACCCTAATAGTGCTACTTTAATAAAATGAATAACATCTAAAACTCATAAACACACATTCATATCATGGTCTATGCTGTTTAGTGTTGCTCGCGAATATTCGCAATTCGAATTTTATTCGCGAATATCGCATATTCGCGAATATTCGCGAATATAGCGCTATATATTCGTAATTACGAATATTCGTTTTTTTTTTGTTTTTTTTTTTCACAGTACACATGACAGTGATCATCCCTCTCTGCTTCCAGCTTATGTGGTGTAAGAAGGCTCTAATACTACTGTGTGAGACTGGCATGCGAATTTTCGCATATGCGAAAATATGCATATGCTAACTTTCGCATATGCGAATTTTCGCTTATGTTAATGTGTTGTATATGCTAATTTTCGCAGACGCTAATATTCGCATATGCGAAAATAAAACGAGAATATTACGAATATGCGAATATTCGCGAATATGGCGAATTTTCGTCCATATATTCACGAATGTTCGAGAATTCGAATATGGCCTATGCCGCTCAACACTAATGCTGTTCACATGTGGTTGTTGCGGCCAATGTAAGATGAGCTGCTAGTGCATTTATGTTGCCTTTTGTAACATACAGAACAACAATTTTTACATTATTTTCAGTTGCTTGCTCTTGGGTTCCTCACAATTTCTAAGCATTAAAGTCATGCTGTCAGGTTGTAACCTTACATCTGCAAGTACCTAAAACAGTGTTTCTCAACTAAGGGTTATCAGGTACATAGCAGTAGCAAACGTGTCTATTTAATGTACATGTTACGCCGAGCGCTCCGGGTCCCCGCTCCTCCCCGGAGCGCTCGCTTCACCTCCTCCGCTGCAGCGCCCCGGTCACGTCCTCTGACCCGGGGCGCTGCGATCCTGCTGCTAGCCGGGATGCGATTCGCGATGCGGGTAGCGCCCGCTCGCGATGCGCACCCCGGCTCTCCTACCTGACTCGCTCCCCGTCTGTTCTGTCCCGGCGCGCGCGGCCCCGCTCCCTAGGGCGCGCGCGCGCCGGGTCTCTGCGATTTAAAGGGCCACTGCGCCGCTGATTGGCGCAGTGGTTCCAATTAGAGTTATCACCTGTGCACTCCCTATATTACCTCACTTCCCTTGCACTCCCTTGCCGGATCTTGTTGCCTTAGTGCCAGTGAAAGCGTTCCTTGTGTGTCCCTTGCCAGTGTTTCCAGACCTTCTGCCGTTGCCCCTGACTACGATCCTTGCTGCCTGCCCCGACCTTCTGCTACGTCCGACCTTGCTTCTGCCTACTCCCTTGTACCGCGCCTATCTTCAGCAGCCAGAGAGGTGAGCCGTTGCTAGTGGATACGACCTGGTCACTACCGCCGCAGCAAGACCATCCCGCTTTGCGGCGGGCTCTGGTGAAAACCAGTAGTGGCTTAGAACCGGTCCACTAGCACGGTCCACGCCAATCCCTCTCTGGCACAGAGGGTCCACTACCTGCCAGCCGGCATCGTGACAGTAGATCCGGTCATGGATCCCGCTGAAGTTCCTCTGCCAGTTGTCGCTGACCTCACCACGGTGGTCGCCCAGCAGTCACAACAGATTGCGCAACAAGGCCAACAGCTGTCTCAACTGACCGTTATGCTACAACAGTTGCTACCACAGCTTCAGCAGTCATCTCCTCCGCCAGCTCCTGCACCTCCTCCGCAGCGAGTGGCCGCTCCTGGGATACGCTTATCCTTGCCGGATAAGTTTGATGGGGACTCTAAGTTTTGCCGTGGCTTCCTTTCCCAATGTTCCCTGCATCTGGAGATGATGTCGGACCTGTTTCCCACTGAAAGGTCTAAGGTGGCTTTCGTAGTCAGTCTTCTGTCCGGAAAAGCCCTGTCATGGGCCACACCGCTCTGGGACCGCAATGACCCCGTCACTGCCTCAGTACACTCCTTCTTCTCGGAAATCCGAAGTGTCTTTGAGGAACCTGCCCGAGCCTCTTCTGCTGAGACTGCCCTGTTGAACCTGGTCCAGGGTAATTCTTCCGTTGGCGAGTATGCCGTACAATTCCGTACACTTGCTTCAGAATTGTCCTGGAATAATGAGGCCCTCTGCGCGACCTTCAAAAAAGGCCTATCCAGCAACATTAAAGATGTTCTGGCCGCACGAGAAATTCCTGCTAATCTACATGAACTTATTCACCTAGCCACTCGCATTGACATGCGTTTTTCTGAAAGGCGTCAGGAACTCCGCCAAGATATGGACTCTGTTCGCACGAGGCGTTTCGTCTCCTCGGCTCCTCTCTCCTCTGGTCCCCTGCAATCTGTTCCTGTGCCTCCCGCCGTGGAGGCTATGCAGGTCGACCGGTCTCGCCTGACACCTCAAGAGAGGACACGACGCCGTATGGAGAACCTCTGCCTGTACTGTGCTAGTACCGAACACTTCCTGAGGGATTGTCCTATCCGTCCTCCCCGCCTGGAAAGACGTACGCTGACTCCGCACAAAAGTGAGACAGTCCTTGATGTCTACTCTGCTTCTCCACGTCTTACTGTGCCTGTGCAGATGTCTGCTTCTGCCTTCTCCTTCTCTACAGTGGCCTTCTTGGACTCTGGTTCTGCAGGAAATTTTATTTTGGCCTCTCTCGTCAACAGGTTCAACATCCCAGTGACCAGTCTCGCCAGACCCCTCTACATCAATTGTGTAAATAATGAAAGATTGGACTGTACCATACGTTTCCGCACGGAGCCCCTTCTTATGAGCATCGGATCTCATCATGAGAGGATTGAACTTTTGGTCCTCCCCAATTGCACCTCGGAGATTCTCCTTGGACTTCCCTGGCTTCAACTTCATTCCCCAACCCTGGATTGGTCCACTGGGGAGATCAAGAGTTGGGGGTCCTCTTGTTCCAAGAACTGTCTAAAACCGGTTCCCAGTAACCCTTGCCGTAACTCTGTGGTTCCTCCAGTAACCGGTCTCCCCAAGGCCTATATGGACTTCGCGGATGTTTTCTGCAAAAAACAAGCTGAGACTCTACCTCCTCACAGGCCTTATGATTGCCCTATCGACCTCCTCCCGGGTACTACTCCACCCCGGGGCAGAATTTATCCTCTCTCTGCCCCAGAGACTCTTGCCATGTCCGAATACGTCCAGGAGAATCTAAAAAGGGGCTTTATCCGTAAATCCTCCTCTCCTGCCGGAGCCGGATTTTTCTTTGTCTCCAAAAAAGATGGCTCCCTACGTCCTTGCATTGACTACCGCGGTCTTAATAAAATCACGGTTAAGAACCGCTACCCCTTACCCCTCATCTCTGAACTCTTTGATCGCCTCCAAGGTGCCCACATCTTCACTAAATTGGACTTAAGAGGCGCCTATAACCTCATCCGCATCAGAGAGGGGGACGAGTGGAAAACGGCATTTAACACCAGAGATGGACACTTTGAGTATCTGGTCATGCCCTTTGGACTGTGCAATGCCCCTGCCGTCTTCCAAGACTTTGTCAATGAAATTTTTCGTGATCTATTATACTCCTGTGTTGTGGTATATCTGGACGATATCCTAATTTTTTCTGCCAATCTAGAGGAACACCGCCGGCATGTCCGTATGGTTCTTCAGAGACTTCGTGACAACCAACTCTATGCCAAAATTGAGAAATGTTTGTTTGAATGCCAATCTCTTCCTTTTCTAGGATATTTGGTCTCTGGCCAGGGACTACAGATGGATCCAGACAAACTCTCTGCCGTCTTAAATTGGCCACGCCCCTCCGGACTCCGTGCTATCCAACGCTTTTTGGGGTTCGCCAATTATTACAGGCAATTTATTCCACATTTTTCTACCATTGTGGCTCCTATCGTGGCTTTAACCAAGAAAAATGCTGATCCCAAGTCCTGGCCTCCTCAAGCAGAAGACTCCTTTAAACAACTCAAGTCTGCCTTTTCTTCGGCTCCCGTGCTCTCCAGACCTGACCCTTCCAAACCCTTCCTATTGGAGGTTGATGCCTCCTCAGTAGGAGCTGGAGCTGTTCTTCTACAAAAAAATCCTTCCGGGCATGCTGTCACTTGTGGTTTTTTCTCTAGGACCTTCTCTCCAGCGGAGAGGAACTACTCCATCGGGGATCGAGAACTTCTAGCCATTAAATTAGCACTTGAGGAATGGAGGCATCTGCTGGAGGGATCAAGATTTCCTGTTATTTTCTACACCGACCACAAGAACCTCTCCTACCTCCAGTCGGCCCAACGGCTGAATCCTCGCCAGGCCCGGTGGTCTCTGTTCTTTGCCCGATTTAATTTTGAGATTCACTTTCGTCCTGCCGATAAGAACATTAGAGCCGATGCTCTCTCTCGTTCCTCGGATGCCTCAGAAGTTGATCTCCCTCCGCAACACATCATTCCACCTGACTGCCTGATCTCCACTTCTCCTGCCTCCATCAGACAGACTCCTCCAGGAAAGACCTTTGTTTCTCCACGCCAACGCCTCGGAATCCTTAAATGGGGTCACTCCTCCCATCTCGCAGGTCATGCGGGCATCAAGAAATCTGTGCAACTCATCTCCCGCTTCTATTGGTGGCCAACTCTGGAGACGGATGTTGGGGACTTTGTGCGAGCCTGCACTATCTGTGCCCGGGATAAGACTCCTCGCCAGAAGCCCGCTGGTTTTCTTCATCCTCTGCCTGTCCCCGAACAGCCTTGGTCTCTGATTGGTATGGATTTTATTACTGATTTACCCCCTTCCCGTGGCAACACCGTTATTTGGGTGGTCGTTGATCGATTCTCCAAAATGGCACATTTCATTCCTCTTCCTGGTCTTCCTTCTGCGCCTCAGTTGGCTAAACAATTTTTTGTACACATTTTTCGTCTTCACGGGTTGCCTACGCAGATTGTCTCGGATAGAGGGGTCCAATTCGTGTCTAAATTCTGGAGAGCTCTCTGTAAACAACTCAAGATTAAATTAAATTTTTCCTCTGCATATCATCCCCAGTCCAATGGACAAGTAGAAAGAATTAACCAGATCCTGGGTGATTATTTGCGACATTTTGTTTCCTCCCGCCAGGATGACTGGGCAGATCTCCTTCCATGGGCCGAATTCTCGTATAACTTCAGGGTCTCTGAATCTTCCTCCAAATCCCCATTTTTCGTGGTGTACGGCCGTCACCCTCTTCCCCCCCTCCCTACCCCCTTGCCCTCTGGTCTGCCCGCTGTGGATGAAATTTCTCGTGACCTTTCCACTATATGGAGAGAGACCCAAAATTCTCTCTTACAGGCTTCTTCACGCATGAAGAGGTTCGCGGATAAGAAAAGAAGAGCTCCCCCCGTTTTTTCCCCTGGAGACAAGGTATGGCTCTCCGCTAAATATGTCCGCTTCCGTGTCCCTAGCTACAAGTTGGGACCACGCTATCTTGGTCCTTTCAAAATTCTGTGTCAAATTAATCCTGTCTCTTATAAACTTCTTCTTCCTCCTTCTCTTCGTATCCCTAATGCCTTTCACGTCTCTCTTCTCAAACCACTCATCCTCAACCGTTTTTCTCCCAAATCTGTTCCTCCCACTCCTGTTTCCGGCTCCTCGGACGTCTTCTCGGTCAAGGAGATTTTGGCTGCCAAAAAGGTCAGAGGAAAAAATTTTTTTTTAGTAGACTGGGAGGGTTGTGGTCCTGAAGAGAGATCCTGGGAACCTGAGGACAACATCCTTGACAAAAGTCTGCTCCTCAGGTTCTCAGGCTCCAAGAAGAGGGGGAGACCCAAGGGGGGGGGTACTGTTACGCCGAGCGCTCCGGGTCCCCGCTCCTCCCCGGAGCGCTCGCTTCACCTCCTCCGCTGCAGCGCCCCGGTCACGTCCTCTGACCCGGGGCGCTGCGATCCTGCTGCTAGCCGGGATGCGATTCGCGATGCGGGTAGCGCCCGCTCGCGATGCGCACCCCGGCTCTCCTACCTGACTCGCTCCCCGTCTGTTCTGTCCCGGCGCGCGCGGCCCCGCTCCCTAGGGCGCGCGCGCGCCGGGTCTCTGCGATTTAAAGGGCCACTGCGCCGCTGATTGGCGCAGTGGTTCCAATTAGAGTTATCACCTGTGCACTCCCTATATTACCTCACTTCCCTTGCACTCCCTTGCCGGATCTTGTTGCCTTAGTGCCAGTGAAAGCGTTCCTTGTGTGTCCCTTGCCAGTGTTTCCAGACCTTCTGCCGTTGCCCCTGACTACGATCCTTGCTGCCTGCCCCGACCTTCTGCTACGTCCGACCTTGCTTCTGCCTACTCCCTTGTACCGCGCCTATCTTCAGCAGCCAGAGAGGTGAGCCGTTGCTAGTGGATACGACCTGGTCACTACCGCCGCAGCAAGACCATCCCGCTTTGCGGCGGGCTCTGGTGAAAACCAGTAGTGGCTTAGAACCGGTCCACTAGCACGGTCCACGCCAATCCCTCTCTGGCACAGAGGGTCCACTACCTGCCAGCCGGCATCGTGACAGTACATTATAGCAAACTTGTTCAGCATGCCCAAAGATACTTAGGGAAATGATCAACAAACAAAACCAGACAATAGTGATGAAGGAGTTTCATAAGGATTCTTAACCTGCTTCTATGCCATTATTCTATAAGTAAGGAAAAACAAGTGGAAGTTCCTTTGGGAATTGAAAGGCTGGGAATTACTGACCTAAACACCTAAACTGCTGTAAACAACACCTTGAATTTAAATATGTTTTGAGATTGTATGGGATATGGGATGCATGTCTGATCACAGGAGGTGTGTTCGTTTGACCATGGAAACTCCCTATGATCTCCTGAACAGTGTCCCAGCTTTTTTCGTGCATGGAGCGGGGTCAACATGTACCCCTCCCTGCATCTGTATGGGAGGGCCGGAGATACACGGATGCTGGTGAATGTAATATGACAAACTAATGAAAAAATTCTGTCTCTTGACATCAAAAGAGAGTTTACATCAATGTGTATTATCCACTAAGCTGCTGGATATGCTTTAATATATATTACGATTGACAGTACTTCATATACCTCAGCCTTAAAGAGGTTATTCAGGAATAGAAAAACAGAGCTAATTGCTTTTAAGTATGACATTCCTATCCTCAGAATAAACCATAAATATTAGATTGGCGGGGGTGCAACTCCTGGCACTTCCACCAATCAGCTGTTTGAAGGGGCTTGGGTGCTAATGCAAGCCCTGCAACTTCTCCAATGTTTACGTATGTTCAGTACCTGCAATTCCTGTACTTTTAGTAGTGGCAGTGCAAGGTACTGCAGTGCTCTCCTGTTAAAGCCTGCTTTATCCCTGCTGGACTCCACCCTACACTGTCTCCCTAGTTTAATCCCTGGATTACACAAAGGGGCCACATGCCATTGGGGGTGAAACATTTAAAAAAAGAACAACACCCATGACTAGGGCTGAGCTCCATCCAACTAGATGAACAGTGGGATAATTTAATATTGGGTCAGAGTCACTTTTCTGTGGCAAATTCTGCCAAAGACGTAACACCCAATGTAATATACATACCCAGCCTGGTTTCAGCAGGGGCAGGGTCGCTCGTCACTGTGGTACAAAGCATGCAATCACCTTCAGTGCCAGCACTCATGCCTCCAAGTAGTGGGATATTTAAACAGGCATCTCCCTAGCTGAGATGCCATGATTGTGTGGTATGGGGTTTGAGATGCAGGGCAGATGGAATTACCCTAGGCGCAGATGGCATTAACCCCTTGTATTCATGATGCCAGGGTGTGGTTTATCTTCAGTACCACCCGAAGGTATACCACTGGATCCTGGGCTAGGCACGGGGGGGGTAAAAATGACTCTGACGCCAAGTTATGGACAATGGTAGCTTTACTGAGGTTAGACAGGTGGAAAAAGTAGATGTGGACAATTTAGTACTGCGCTGCCCTCTTGGTTGTGACTTTATGGCATATCCCTGGTAAATGTACCAAAACAAATCTGCTGTTTTACGCACCTTTTCTACCCATTTGTTGCTGACTTGGCCTCCTTGACCTCTCTTGATGCCGCCCATGCAATTTAATAGTTGATCATCTAAGAAGATAGGGACAGTCGTTGGGTCAAGTTCAGGTCTGCACAGCTACCTATTTGAAGTGACACCCATCACAGACTCCTGGTCACAAACAAAGAATTTCAAATACTGCTCTAAGGACCGTTTAAAAATTTCTGTCTGGCAATTGGTTTCAGGGTGAAAAGCAAAGGAGAATGACAAAACAACACCAAATCTTTTACAAAACATAGATACAAACTGCACTTCCCTACCAAAACAATATTTTCTTAGATACCATGTAGAGATAAGGCATGATCAACAAAGATGCCAATTTTTGAGCCCTGGAAAGTTGACTGAGGGACCACAGATCTTACAAGCGGACACATAATCAATAACAACCATAGAATAAGGTCACCAGTAATATCTCAAAATTTATTGTTTCCTGCCAGTGATTTCCAGATTCTCCCAACAGTTGCAGACGAAACTGTCTGGGGATAAACAATTTGTCTTGGGAAACATTATCCATTGTTCAATTTTGATTGCCCTTAATTTCTGAGGCAATGCTGGAACTAACAGCAGAAATAACAATTCCAAAATATTTTCAGGTTTAGACTTAGAGAAAGGACTGGTATAGAAAATATGAACCTTTTTGAACCATTGTTTGAACCAGACCTGTTGGTATTAATAACATCAAAGTAAAGAACATTTGCCATCGCGTCTGTCTAGAGTTTAGCTGGTTAGTCAAGTTTTTGTGATCTGATTGCAATAACCTGATGTTGGGCACCTTCCTTTCCTTCCTTATTCTGGAAAAGGAGGCACATGGTTGGAGGTGTGTAAGGGAAGCCAAACCCTGGAACAACACTGCTCCCATGCCCACCTCTGAGACATCCACCTCAACCATGAAGGATTTAGTCTGATCAGGTTAACTCAAAACAGGGACCTGAGTAAAATACTTTTTCAAAGTTTCAAGTCCTGTAACAACCTCTGGCTGCCAAAGTAGTAGATCTGCCCCTTTTTTACTCATGTCCATGAGTGGTTTGGCAATGACCAAAAAATTCCTTAAGAATTTTCTGTAAAAATTGGCAAGTTACAAAAATCATTGTAATGCTTTTAAAGGGAAGGGCTGAACCCATTTAACGCCTGCCTTGTCCTTAGCAGGGTCCATAAGAAATGCTTGAGGAGTCAGGATGTACTGAACTGGCTTAATGTAGAGATGATACAAGGTAAGTTATGTGATATAAATGTAAGCAAATCTCCAGGGCCAGATGGATTGCACCCAAGAGTTCTTAGAGAGGTAAGTTCAGTAATATCTGTACCCCTGTTCATGATATTTAGAGATTCTCTGTTGTCTGGTATTGTGCCAAGGGACTGGCGCAAGGCGAATGTGGTGCCAATCTTCAAAAAGGGCTCTAGGTCTTCCCCAGGAAACTATAGACCGGTAAGTTTAACGTGCATTGTGGGTAAATTGTTTGAAGGACTTATAAGGGATTACATACAGGAATACATAGGGGATAATAGTATTATAAGTGATAGCCAGCATGGGTTTACTAAGGATAGAAGTTGTCAAACCAATCTAATCTGCTTTTATGAAGAGGTGAGTAGAAGCCTTGACAGAGGAATGGCTGTGGATATAGTGTTTCTGGATTTTGCTAAAGCATTTGATACTGTCCCTCATAGACTTCTGACAGGTAAGTTAAGGTCTTTGGGTTTGGAAATTTTAGTTTGTAACTGGATTGAACACTGGCTGATGGATCGTACCCAGAGAGTGGTGGTCAATGATTCGTACTCTGATTGGTCCCCGGTAATTAGTGGTGTACCCCAAGGTTCAGTACTGGGCCCGCTGCTGTTTAATTTATTTATCAATGATATAGAGGATGGTATTAACAGCTCTGTTTCTATCTTTGCAGATGACACCAAGCTTTGTAGCACGGTACAGTCTATAGAGGATGTGCATAAGTTAGAAGATAACTTGGATAGACTAAGTGTCTGGGCATCCACTTGGCAAATGAGGTTCCATGTGGATAAATGTAAAGTTATGCATCTGGGTACTAATAACCTGCATGCGTTGTATGTCTTAGGGGGGATTAAACTGGCAGAGTCACTGGTAGAGAAGGATCTGGGTGTACTTGTAGATCACAGACTACGGAATAGCATGCAATGTCAGGCTGCTGCTTCCAAAGCCGGCAGGATATTGTCATGTATCAAAAGAGGCATGGACTCAAGGGACAGGGACATAATACTCCCCCTTTATAAAGCATTGGTATGGCCTCACCTGGAATATGCTGTTCAGTTTTGGGCACCTGTCCATAAAAGGGACACTGCGGAGTTGGAAAGGGTGCAGGGACGCGCGACTAAACTAATATGGGGCATGGAACATCTTAGCTATGAGGAGCGATTAAAGGATTTACAATTGTTTAGTTTTGCGAAGAGACATTTGAGGGGGGATATGATAAACGTATATAAGTATATTAATGGCCCATACAAAAAATATGGAGAAAAACTGTTCCAGGTTAAACCCCCCCAAAGGACGAGGGGGCACTCCCTCCGTCTGGAGAAGAAAAAGTTTAGTCTCAACGGGCGACACGCCTTCTTTACCATGAGAACTGTGAATTTATGGAACGGTCTACCTCAGGAACTGGTCACAGAAGGAACAATTAACAGCTTTAAAACAGGATTAGATACATTCCTGGAACAAAATAACATTAATGCTTATGAAGAAATATAAAATCCCATCCCTTCCCCAATATCGCGCCACACCCCTACCCCTTAATTCCCTGGTTGAACTTGATGGACATATGTCTTTTTTCGACCGTACTAACTATGTAACTATGTAACTAAGTAAGGGAAGATAACCTCCTGTACCCCAAAAACACACACTTAAAAAAAAAAAGATTTACTTGAAGTATATGGTACACTATTCTTAAATGGGTACTCCGCCCCTAGACATCTTATCCCCTATCTAAAGATAGGCAGTGCACTGGGGTGGCTGTGAACTGGGGCAGACAGGGCAGCAGCAGAACACAGTGGGGAGGTATTTGCTGCTTGTACATCATGCAGGGGACATTGCTGCCACATTGCTCTGTGCTGAACCTGTCATGTGGGGTCCGAACATGAAAAAAAAAATGGGAAAATGAAAAGGAGTTAAAAAGGAATCTAAGCCACTGTACACACATTTGACATGTGCTGTATGCCCCCTGCAGCTCAGTATTACAGGGACCATGTGTAATATGTTTTTATGTTTTTAGGTGCCAAAAGATACTGTTACATTCCATATTGGGGCATATGAATCTGGATATACTATATGTTGAAGGGAGTGGGATTCGGGGAAGGGGGTGGGGCACCAAAATGCAGCTTTGCCTGTGTAGACAAAAATCCTTGCACCTGCCCTGAGTAGTAGACACCACTCAAATCAATCTTAGAAAACCATTGTGTCCCCAGGATTTAATTAACCCCTTAAGGACGCAGGACGTAAATGTACGTCCTGGTGAGGTGGTACTTAACGCACCAGGACGTACATTTACGTCCTAAGCATAACCGCGGGCATCGGAGCGATGCCCGTGTCATGCGCGGCTGATCCCGGCTGCTGATCGCAGCCAGGGACCCGCCGGCAATGGCCGACGCCCGCGATCTCGCGGGCGTCCGCCATTAACCCCTCAGGTGCCGGGATCAATACAGATCCCGGCATCTGCGGGAGTTCGCGATTTAAATGAACGATCGGATCGCCCGCAGCGCTGCTGCGGGGATCCGATCATTCATAACGCCGCACGGAGGTCCCCTCTCCTTCCTCCGTGCGTCTCCCGGCGTCTCCTGCTCTGGTCTGTGATCGAGCAGACCAGAGCAGGAGATGACCGATAATACTGATCTGTTCTATGTCCTATACATAGAACAGATCAGTATTAGCAATCATGGTATTGCTATGAATAGTCCCCTATGGGGACTATTCAAGTGTAAAAAAAAATGTAAAAAAATGTAAAAGTAAAAGTAAAAAAAAAGTGAAAAATCCCCTCCCCCAATAAAAAAGTAAAACGTCCGTTTTTTCCTATTTTACCCCCAAAAAGCGTAAAAAACATTTTTTATAGACATATTTCGTATCGCCGCGTGTGTAAATGTCCGAACTATTAAAATAAAATGTTAATGATCCCGTACGGTGAACCGCGTGAACGAAAAAAAATTTAAAAAAAGTCCAAAATTCCTACTTTTTTAATACATTTTATAAAAAAAAATGATAAAAAGTGTATTAAAAGTTTTTTATATGCAAATGTGGTAAAAAAGTACAGATCATGGCGCAAAAAATGAGCCCCCATACCGCCACTTATACGGAAAAATAAAAAAGTTAGAGGTCATCAAAATAAAGGGATTATAAACGTACTAATTTGGTTAAAAAGTTTGTGATTTTTTTTAAGCGCAACAATAATATAAAAGTATATAATAATGGGTATCATTTTAATCGTATTGACCCTAAGAATGAAGAACACATGTCATTTTTACCATAAATTGTACGGCGTGAAAACAAAACCTTCCAAAATTAGCAAAATTGCGTTTTTCGTTTTAATTTCCCCACAAAAATAGTGTTTTTTGGTTGCGCCATACATTTTATGATATAATGAGTGATGTCATTACAAAGGACAACTGGTCACGCAAAAAATAAGCCCTCATACTAGTCTGTGGATGAAAATATAAAAGAGTTATGATTTTTAGAAGGCGAGGAGGAAAAAATGAAAACGTAAAAATTAAATTGTCTGAGTCCTTAAGGCCAAAATGGGCTGAGTCCTTAAGGGGTTAAAGAGATGGGGATTAATAACAAAGTATCTATATGATTGTAAACCATCCTCTTTCTTACCAACAGATAAAAAAAAACAAAAAAAACAGAAAGGACGGATGTGACCCTTTTCCAGATTCTCTTTTATGTAATGTTTAGGGTCTATTCACACATACTGTATACTGCACAGTATCCTTTGATGTTGCAGATTTCAATGTAAACTAAGTGACTGCACACAGCTTCAAATCCTGTGCATCAAATCTGCACTGGAAACTGTACATCTGAATACACCCTTAATAGCTTGACATTATGGACAAAAAAGATTGTACATGTTTGCTTTAAGATATTTTGCCCTAAATTACAACTCGGTTGTACAATCATAGTCTAGATGTGGAGGTAGAATGTTGAAGGGCTTTGTGGAAATAATATCACTAAAATCTATGATATACTCAGGAATTTTGATCTCCTCCACATAGAGACTGACCAGTAAGCAGAAATGTGAGACATTCAGGACCCCACTTCACCAATTCCCTTGAGGACTAGTCAGACATGATTATGTAATTTTAACCAAGGCATACTAAAGATTGAGGGCTTGAGAAAGCACCATTTGGTGTGAATCGTCGGCATGGCGTCCATCCTATTCCCCTGCCTTTCACCATCATGCCGTCCTTCAGCATGAATAAAATCTGAAGGAACATTTTGCTACTAGACATGGTGAGTGCTTTCATCGATATTTCTTCTACGTTCATCATTTTAAGCTGTGTCTGTCTGCATGAGATTGCACTACCTGAATATGTCCACAGGGCTTATAGTTTACAACCAGTATTGGGGGATATCTACTTAGGAGCAACAGTGCTGAAGTGTTTTTGTCTTGCTATCTAGCATATAGAGATGGGCGAATTGAAGCTGACGAAGTCAAATTTGTTCCGAATTTCATGAAAAATTTGATTCTGAACGAATAAGAATTTCCTCACACTTCGTGGTAATGAATCGCTTCGTTCACTACATTTTGTGTGGGCCGGGGGGCTAAAATGGCGGCTACATGTGTGAGGACATGGGGCAAAGAAGTCTGGGAAGGCGGGAAGGCAGAATCACCCTGAATCACATGGCGGCATGCAGCCTATCAGCAGCCAGCCAGTCCTGTGATGTCACAGCCCTATATATTCGGCAGCCATTGCCGAAGACGGACATTTCTGAGAGAAGACTGTGTGTGCACACTAATCACCGTTACTGACAATACAGATCTTTACAGCGACTAATCCATTCACAGCACAGGGGAAATCCATTGACCTCAAACCTGCATCACTGCAGGCAGGCAGGCAGGGATAGTTTAGAAGTCATTTCATAGTTGGCCAATTGAGATCCTCACAAGAAGGACTCCCCATTCAAGACTGTCAATGTTCCACTCTGCGGCAGTGATTCAAATAGCGACACCTGTAATCTGCATGTCATACTGAATAACAGTATTATTTACTACCCCAGCACACTCCCTTTGCATGTTACGGCAAAGCAAAGTGTTCTACACCCCTATTGAGGCTCTCTGTATACCGGAAAAAGCCGTTTTTAATAGCGATTCACTGTGAATATATTCGGATCAAACCACATTTTTGGGGAAAATTCGGCAGAATTTTTTTTATAACAAACAATGAACATGTTTTAGAATTGACAGAACTGATGAGTAGATTGACCCCTGTGTTGTATCTACCCTAGTAACCCATATCAGATGTGTAAGTTTCAGCATAGGTAAACCCAGATGGCTTGCAAAATTTAAATCAATAAAATTAACCGCTGAACCGGAGTCAACAAAAGCCAATAGACATGTGCACAAGAAAAAATTTTGCTTCGTTTAGTTTTTTCATTTTGGGTAAAATTTTCGGTTCGGTAAATTTTTCGGGTTTGATTTTTCGGATACATTCGGTATTCGGGGTTTCGGGTTTGATTTTTTTCGGATACATTCGGTATTCGGGTACATTCGGGTAAATCTTTTTAAGCAGGGGACTATTATCGGGAGCGTGTGCAGGAAAAGAGGGCAGCCGCAGAGATCGGAACATTGGAAGACAGGTGAGATACTATAATGTTATGTGATTTATTAATACATGATGTAATGTTAAATGAATGAATGAATAAATGAATGAATGAATGAATGCTGCATGAATGATTGATGTGTTTGATTGTCGGGTGATTTATGTATAACATGTCATGTCACTTGCACTAACACAGTGTTTCTGTAACTGTTACCAGGGTGCCTCCAGCTGTTGCAAAACTACAACACCCACCCAGCATGCACTGACAACCAAAGGCTGTCTGGGCATGCTGGGAGTTGCAGTTTTGCACCAGCTGGAGGCCCCCTGGTTTGTTGGCAAACATGTGCTAACCTAAATTTCTGTTCTTTCATTTTTAAATGTCTCTCTCTCTTTTCTGAACTTGTTCTGGTTGTGAATGCATAGTAATTGCTGTGGGAACATTTTTTATTGATAAAACCGCAGACTTAATTGGATTATTGCCGTTTAGAACGTTTGGACGCCAAACGTTCTAAACGGCAATTATCCAATTAAGTCTGCGGTTTTATCAATAAAAAATTTGGCTTTGGCTGTCAGGGCATGCTGGGTGGGTGTTGTAGTTTTGCAACAGCTGGAGGCACCCTGGTAACAGTTACAGAAACACTGTGTTAGCGCATGTGACATGACATGTTATACATAAATCACCCGACAATCAAACACATCGATCAAACACATCAATCATTCATGCAGCATTCATTCATTCATTCATTCATTCATTCAACATTACATCATGTATTAATGAATCACATAAAATTATACATTATCTTACCTGTCTTAATGTTCTGATCTCCGCGGGTCTCTTCTTTTCCGTGCACCCACTCCCGATAATGGTCCCTTGCTTCTAAATGAAAACGAATTTTGTTTTAACAAAAATAAAATTTGTTTTTCACAATTTCGTAGGCATGTACAATTTATTTTGTTCTGATTTCGGATTCACTCGGATGTAAATATCAATCCGAATGTACCAAATATGAACAAATATGACAAAAAGGAATTATGTCTGAAACAAATTGTACATGTCTAAAAGCCAATTCAACTTGTGATTTACCCTTAAAGGAGGTACTGGCTGGTAGTGTGGGGGACGCTGATTGATATGATGCCTACCATGCCCGAATCCGTCCAGCCGCTCGCCCATCATCTACATTTTCAATATATGCAAATCATCTTCTAACTGGCACAGGCGGGGTTACTGCCTTCATCTGGCACTGTGTTGTCAGCGCAGTTCGTCCGCAGCACTGCACTTTTTATGCATATTCATGCCCTCCCTCCGCATCTCCCTCTCCTCCCCGCACTGTATGTGACTCCACTGCGCATGTGCCAGCTTCCTGTGTACACCTGGAAGCGGCTTCAACGCAGCTTCATTCAAGCGGAATGGAGCTGCAGTAAGGGTGTAGTAAGTAAAGGTGCAGTAAGCCGTCACATACAGAGCGGGGAGGAGAGAGAGATGCGGAGGGAGGGCATGAATATGCATAAGCCGGGCAGTGCTGCGGACAAGCAGCGCTGACGTCACAGTGCCAGATGAAGGCAGTAACCCCGCCCGTGCCAGTTAGTAGATGATTTACATATATTGAAAAAAGAAGATAACAGGCGACCGGCTGGACAGATCCGGGCATGGTAGGCATCATATTGATCAGCATTCTCCGCACTACCAGCAATTACCTCTGGTTAGTGAGGGGGGGGGGGTTGTAGTGACAGTTTTCCTTTAAGGGTAAATCACAAGTTGAATTGGCTTTTGTTGACTCTGGGTCAGCGGTCTGGGGGGGGGTTTAGTGACAGTTTTCTTTTAAAAGTAATACTTTGGTGACTAATTCAGGAAATACGTGTACACCCAAGTGACCTCTCCAATGACCACTTAGGTGCTGGAGTTTTCAGGCTGCTAGCATTTGGGACCTGAGAATATGATCTGAACTACTGCAGTAAAATCAAAGACCTTCGCTCCTTCAAAAATGCTTCCGTTTCAGTGAAACCAAGCTGCATGGGCTCCTCTGTAACTACCAGGAACAGGAAGCTTTACTTGGGGAGGAAGGGTAATCGAAGTGGAGGACCACTTCCATCTACATTCCATTGGTCCTCTGTCCAAATGTACAGTCAGAGTTATGGCCAGGTCCAAAGTGTCAGGGGGGAAATAACTTACTAAAAGATCCTTAAGAGTGTGGGACAAACCTAATCTGAATTGACACCTTAACACACCATTTTTTACAATAAGCACAGTGCTCCTCCGCTGGCCTATGACTGGCAAACATATACAATTATAGTCACCCCAATTATAGTGTGTTACAACAATGCAATACAATACCACAAAGGCAAAATAGCCCCAGCCACTATAATTGTATATGTTTGTCAGCCCTATGTGATACCTGGTTATTATGTGTATTGTATTTGTAAGAGGAGTCCATTATATTTACATTACAGGACGGGCGTTTGGATCCCTCTAGCTGTGGGAAGGAGTTTTCTGTTTTTGGGATGTCTTCTTTTTTTTTACCCTCCTCCCCTTTATTTTAAATTATTTTATTTTATATGCTTAGTCCTCATACTTGTGTATATAAGTTTTTGTACTAATATAGATTGTGATACTTGTTACTTTTACTGATTTACGCCTTCTGGTTTTATCTTCACTTGATTTGGTTTGCATTATTACATCAGAACAATGGAGGCACCTGATTGGTATTAGTGGGACTGAGCCAACGATTCAAGGGCTTATTGGTAGTTAGAAATTGAGACTAGACAGTCTCCTAAAAATAAAATCTTTTGGCAAGATCTTTGACCAGCTGGGTTAAACCCCACATTTATTTCACCTACACTCTTCCTGGGAAAAATATAACACAATATACCAATAGGTAACAACACTACACCGAGTATATAACCTACACTTGTCACCCAAAAAAATTTGTATATTTTCCTTCTTAATCAAAAAAATATTTATTCATAGAAATCAGTACAACAATGTCACAATACATGAAATGACAGACATCCCCTATCCCATAAAAAAACATGTACTCCATAAGCTCCGGCTTCCCCCGCCACAATACCATCAATTAATGGCAATATGCACATATAGATCAATTTAACCCTCCATATACTCAGTAAGGATAATGAAGCTCGTCCATTTCAATAAGGTTACATCACAATAATCAAACCGCATTCATTACCTGCTCCAGGCATATTACCAGTGGCCATCTGGGGACCCCGTGCACCCCCAACGGACGGTGTTTCGTGGGCAACCCCACTTCGTCAGGGTGAAGGTCCCTTCACTGCTCGGGCGGCTAAGGGAAAAGTCAGTAGGGATGAGTGAATCGAATCTGAGGAATCCAAATTCGTTACGAATTTCAGGAAAAATTTGCTTTACAACGAATCCGAATATCGCAGCGTTCGAACGCACAAATCACTTCATTAAACTCCATTTAGTGCGGTCCAGGCTCCACGGCATCTAAGATAGCGGCTCCATATGTCAGGACATGGGGCAAGGAACACTGGGAATGTGGCAAGCCGGGTAGGCAGGATGACCCTGAATCACATGCAGCATGCAGCTTATCAGCAGCCAGCCACCTCTGTGATGTCACAGCCCTACATAATCAGCAGCCAGCTTGTGGCCAGTCACTTCAGCGTTTTATTGCAGATAGAGAGAGAGGGACAGAGAGCAGTGTGTGTTGCACAGAAAAGCATTTTTGCAGCAGCGATTCACCTCAAGCCCAAATCCAGCCTAGAAGCACTGATAGGAAAGGGAGAGAGATTGAGAGAAAAAGTACAATTTTGGATGTACTATACAGCGACTGTATGCTGTAGCACTGGTGTGTGTGCAACAACTGAAAAGCTAATTGTAGCCAGCCATTTAGGGTGCGCAGAGCACTAAAAGCCATAATCACCTGCTATTAGTGCCTAATACAGGTTGCGTGGCAGAGCGTATTGTCCTCTATTAAGTGTAACCTGTGCGTACATAGGTGGTGTACGATTTTGTTCCTGTTGAAGTCTTAAGGGCATAGTTACTGTGAAAGGCCAGTTCTGCTGTTCTAGACAAATACTGTTTTAAATGTAGTGGAGCCTATTGTACTCCCCTCATAAGTGCATACCACTTACGTACATCTACGTGGTGTACCATTTTGTTCCTGTTATAGTCCTAAGGGCCTAGTTACTGTGAAAGGCCAGCCAAAAGTATGCATCTGCTGCTGTTCTAGACAAATACTGTTTTAAGTGTAGTGGAGTGTATTGTACTCCCCTCATACGTGCATACCACGTACGTACATCTACGTGGTTACCATTTTGTTCCTATTATAGTCCTAATGGCCTAGTTACTGTGAAAGGTCAGCCAAAAGTACACACCTGCTGATGTTCTAGATAAATATTGTTTGAAGTGTAGTGGTGTGTATTGTACTCCCCTCATAAGTGCATACCACGTACATTTACGTGCTGCACTATTTTGTTCCTGTTAAGTCCTAAAGGCCTAGTTAATGTGAGAGGCCAGCCAAAAGTACACACCTGCTGCTGTACTAGACAAATATTGTTTTAAGCATAGTGGAGCATATTGTCCTCCCCTCATAAGTACATACCACGTACATACATCTACGTGGTGTACTACTTTGTTCCTGTTATAGTCTTAAGGGCTTAGTTACTGTGAAAGGCCAGCCAAAAGTACACACCTGCTTGTGTTGTACACAAATACTGTTTTAAGTGTAGTGGAGCATTTTGTCCTCCCCTCATAAGTGCATACCACATATGTACATCTACGTGGTGTACCATTTTGTTCCTGTTAAAGTCTTAAGGGCCTAGTTACTGTGAAAGGCCAGCCAAAAGTACACACCTGCTGGTGTTGTAGACAAATACTGTTTTAAGCGTAGTGGAGCGCATTGTCCTCCCCCCATATACGCATTAAGTATGTCAGGCAAAGAAGTGCCAGGACATGTACAGAGGAGTGGCAGAGGTCTAAATTAATCAGGCAGCAGACCAGGGGCGAGTGGCAGCAGGAGTCACAACTAGAGGCCTGAGCTCCCGGTATTAGCTAGCGGTCATGTCTCGACCAGCAACCCATTTGCCGTCATCGACTTCTTAACTCGGTCATTTACTTCATCACAAGTGACATCTGACACCCCCAGTCAACAGTCGATGGATTCCTCAGACACAACCCTCAGTTGGCATGGCCTGGGAGCAGTCCCTGTCCTCCCATTGCCTTTGTCCTATGCTGTTCCCTCCCCCACAGAAGTATTGAATGCTGTGGGTTCAGCTCCACTATTTAGTGAGGACGATCTAATAGAGGCCAGTCAGAAGCTACTGCTTAGCCAAAAAGTGGAGAAGACATCCGCTGCTTCCTTCGCTAGGCAGGCAAGTAGTAATGAGGAGAGTGACGTGGGAGGTGGTGTTGCGAACACTCAGGCTCCTGAAGCAGACACTGTTGAGTAACCTGAGGAGGACATCAGTGATGTGCAGATACAACTTGATGATGATTAAGGCAATCGTACTTTGGAGCCAGGTGCAGAAGGGCTTCATCATGATCAATAGAAGAGGGTTGCAGGTTGCCCGTGAGGCAGCAGCTGAGTCAGCAAGGTGGTGGTGTAAAAAAAATGTAAAAAATTAATGGAAATTTTCGAGTATGAAAACATGCTTATGTTATTTGTAAGGGGATGTAACAGGGGAAGGAATAGCAGCCCACATATACAGCTGCAGCATTTTTTCCTTGTTTTGGTTTGTTTTTTCTCACAGATACTTTTAAGTCACTTTTCTGTTTTGCATAATGTCAGGCCTGGTAGAACATACTGTACTGTTTTTTTTCCAGTTTAGTGGTGCTGTTTTTAAACCATTGTTGTCTCATTGGGTTAAATATAAATTGCATTCACTGACATATAGTAGTGTTGGTGCTTATTAGTAGCTCCAGTAGAGTAGCGCTAATATATGAGTCCCAGGTGAAGGATCAGTCTGGGTACAAAGCGGGTGGTTCATAAGGAGCCACTCGTCTCAAACCAGTGAAGCATCCCATACCCATTTTTTTCTTTTTCCCACCTAAACCTGAGACTATTAGGCAGAGTATATTGTAGGTGTATATTGTGTATTGTTGTGTACACTTAACAAATATATTTTTTTTAGGGAGGAATTGACAAGTTGATTAAAATGATTCTGACTGATGATCAATATATATTAATACTTATATATTTGTATGCCATTTCCAATGCTGAAAAAAAGATATTTGTTACCTACTCTTAACCTATATATCCAGCTTGCTATCTGCATGTGACTAAGAAAAAGACCTTGGGATGATGCCAGAAGGACCAAGATGAGACGTCAGAAGACAAAATATTTGAAGAAGATACAGATTGTATAGAAGGACAAGGATCTGGGATTTCCCAGTATTAGAGCGAGAGAGCCGCGTTAATGAACTTTGGCCAAGAAAGAAGTAGATGCTTAAATATGCTAATATATACAGACACAAAACTCAAACAAATCAAAATATAACATGATGATTTTGACGTGATAACTAACCTCCCCTTTTTGTCAAATGTAAAAACAATGTACTTCCATATAATAAACAGAACTCCTTGGGGCAGCTGTTTAGCCAGTATGCTGAGAAGAAGATATTATACCAACATTCTGTCTGGTGTGTATTCCTTGTGCCGGCACTCAGCAGTATACAGCAGCAGCCTGTCACATTTTAAGGCCTCATCCGCACCTATCCTTGACAGTAGCATGGTTGGCAGTCAGCATGGTGGCAGAAGTGGGAAGTCTGGAGTCAAACGTGCCCTGGGTAGACCACCTGCCTTGTGGCAGCCTACCTTCCCGGGCAGTAGTGGAACAGGGGTTCCTGGAGTCGGCGGAAGTAGCAGTCAGTCAGTGCATACTGTTGGGGGAAAATCAGCTACTCGACAGTGTGGCAGTTTTGCATCAAGCATCCAGTGGATGTTGGCACCATGGCCCTGCGTCAACATATGCAGCGTCACCATAAAGCAGCCTGGGAGAACCGTGGCTCCGATGGGGTGGTCCAGCCTGCGGCATCACCCAGAGGCACGCTGCTCCCTGTTTCAGTCAGCCAAGGCTCCACCACCTCAGATGAAGGGAGCTGTCTGTCATACCCATCTTCTGTCACTCCAGATGCTCCTGCTCCTCCTATTTCGAGTCAATCATTCCACCAGCAATCCATTGGCGAAGCCATGTCCAAGAGACAACAGTATGCGCCCACTCATCCAACGGCGCAGAAGCTGAATGTGCTCCTGTCCAAGTTACTGGTGCTGCAGTCCCTCCCTTTTCAAGTGGTGGACTCCATTCAGAGAACTGATGGCTTGTGTCGAGGTGGAGAATCCCAAGCAGTCATTTCTTTGTGAGAAAGGCAGAACCCGCCCTGCACAATTTTGTGGAACATAAGGTGGGCCAGTCCTTGAGCCTGTAGGTGTGTACCAAAGTGCACAATACATGTCCTTTACGGCACACTGGGTGAATGTGGTTTCTGCACAGCCACAACAGCAACTTGGACTGGTCACACTGTTTCCGCCTCCACGCTCTCAGGCCGTTGGTCTTATGACAGTGTGTGACTGCGCCTCCTCATCCTCCACCGCATGGACAAGTCTCAGTGCCGATCCAGCATACAATGTGTGCAGAGCACGGTGGTGTCACGCTGTTCTTCACATAGGGGAGGAACTGCTAAAAGTCATTCATCAAGAAATCGAATCATGGCTTACTCCACGACAACTGGAAATGGGAACCATAGTGGCCGACAAAAAGGCGGCCCCACACAGGAACGTCTCCCTATTTCCACCTACAAACACTGCCATTTCCCAGGGTTTGTAGGTGGAAATAGAGAGAGGTTCTTGTGTGGGGCTGCCCTTTTTAGGGCGAGTAACACTTGCCAAGAAGGAAATTAATAGGGTGAGAGTAGGGCCTTCCAGGGGAAGTTTTTACCCCCACCGGTTACAATGGACTATACATTGTTCAATTCCACCTTTTAGAGGTCTTTACATCACATCAATACTTGGTGGTGTAGGTGGCACATGGTATTTTTTGCACACCTTTCCTTTTATTAAATAAAAAAAAATTGGGGTAAAAAAATTGGGGTACATATATTTTATCCTAAGAATATTATTAAAAGTAAATTTTTACGTACTGCATATCCTCAATACTTACTTGGGCATACTAACACTTTTACAAAGAAGACCATTTTCTTCTGCCTACCTGCCTCAACTACTATTCTGATCCTGCCTGATGCCACACATCTGATGGCAAGTTCTCCTTTTTTCTCCCACCTTCGTCACCGGGTACTGTTATTGCCACCCACCGCCCCACTCTGTCACCGGGTCACTTTTCAGGACTCCTGATGCTGCTGATGCCAGGTCCAGGCTGTCTCATTCTGCCACCATATGTTCTCCTCATGCTGATGTCAGCTCCAGACTGTCTCATACTACCACCATATGTTCTCCTCATGCTGATGCCACCTCCAGGCAGTCTCATTCTGCCACTATATGTTCTCCTCATGCTGATGCCAGCTTCAGGCTGTCTCATACTGCCACCATATGTTCTCCTCATGTTGATGCTAGCTCCAGGCTGTCTCATTCTGGCAACAAACGTTCTCCTCATGCTGATGCCAGCTCCAGGCTGTCTCATTCTGCCACCATATATGTTCTCCTCATGCTGATGCCAGCTCCGGGCTGTCTCATACTGCCACCAAATGTTCTCTTCATGCTGATGCCAGCTCCGGGCTGTCTCATTCGGCCACCATATGTTCTCTTCATGCTGACGCCAGCTCCAGGCTGTGTCATTCAGCCACTATATGGTCTCCTCTTGCTGCCGCCAACTCCAGGCTGTGTCATTCAGCCACTATATGGTCTCCTCATGCTGCCGCCACCTCCAGGCTGTGTCATTCAGCAACTATATGGTCTCCTCTTGCTGCCGCCAACTTCATGCTGTTTCATTCAATCACTATATGGTCTCTTCATACTGATGCCACCTCCACGCTCTGTCATTGTGCCACTCTGCGACAGTGATTCTAATAGTGATGCCTCTAAACTGCATGTCATATTAAATATACAGTATTATTTCATCAACACAGCACACTCCCTATGCATGTTACGTCGGCAAGGCAAAGTGTTGTATACCCCACTATTGAGGCTCCTGTAGCCCAGAAATAGCCATTTTTAATAGAGATTCGCCGTGAATAAATTCGGACCGAACCAATTTTTTTCAGAAAATTTGGCGAATCGGTCGAATTAAATTTTTCAAAAATTCGTTTATCTCTAAATGTCAGACAAGCCAGGTTAAGACCAAACTGATATTTCAAGGACAGAATCACACACAAAGGAGTAACCAGAAACATGCCTGAGGGCCAGAACCAGAAGGTCAAGCAGAGGTTAAACCAAGAGATTTAGGGTCAGATTCAAAAACAAAAAGTCAGTGGGCAGAGTCAGGACACAGGCAAATGGTTAGGTGCAGGTCCCGATAGAAATACAAGGAGCCTTGGTCATTAAAGGGATGCTCCGGGAAGTTAATAAAAATGCCCCAAAGCCACCACAATACCTGTTCTGTGTCCCTTGTAGTTATCCATTCGATTTTGCAAGCTCCTGTGGCCCCTGCTGTCTTATGAATATCCTTTTCCTTGCCTGCAGCCCAGACTACAACTCCCAGCGATCAGCGCAGCTCTGTGTAATGGCTGCCAGCCAATTGCTTTTACTATCTGTGTGCATGCTCTGTTGTTGTAAACACTGTATATGTATTTTCTTTTAAACTACCCCCCCCCCCCCCCCCCAGGAATAAATCATGCTATGCCCTGAATGGCAGCAGTCAGTGATTAGATCTACAGCAGGCAAAAAGCAGCATTACGTGCTGAAGAGACTGAGCTGTTTTTCTCCCAGCAAGATCCTCGCACAGAAAGGGGAGGGAAGGTGTGGCTGTGAAGCCAGAGCCATGCACAGAAATAACATGGTGTTTGTCTTCCAGGAGGGTGGGGGCTAGTCTCAGTAAGGGGTTTGCACAAAGACAAGGAGGATCTGATAATTATGTCTTTCTTTCACTCCCTGCATGTAAGTGACAGCTCAAAAAGGGAAACTTCTCTATATAGCTAATGAATGATATTTAGACAACTACACAGGTTGGTGAGAAGGAAAGGATAGGCTATGTGTTTATTTCCCTGGAGTACCCCTTTAAAGTCATGAAGCAATGCTCCTGAAGTCACTGCACAAAGGCTGTACCCACCCCGGGAAGGAGGGCAGGTAGGTTCATTACAAGGACACTTCAATTAGCAGTTGAAGACCTAGGGCCATATATTGCATTGCACAAAGGCCCATTGTTGCCCTACATTTGCTAAAAATTTACTATGGCAATGAAAACTTGTGCTTGGTGTTTTAATGTTTTCCCCTCTAAACAATGTAAATCAATAAACAAATGAACCTTTCTGAAAAGTGATCTACATTATAGCTATACACTGTAATTCCCATTTGCTGATTGAACTCGGCACAAAATCCACATAGGTTAATGATTCCTCATCATCAGCTTGAATTTGCAGTGCATGGTGGTAATGACTCCAGCAGATATCTTAGATGTGGGAAGATATTCCACTTGCACTTTGTTTCCAACCAATGGAACTGAACTGTAAATTATTTTTATTTGATAACGTGTCAGTGACTTTGAGGAAAATATACAGGACAAACAGCAATGTAGCAGATAATCTGCTAACTACATAATTGTTCGTTCTTTCTTCATCTCAAGAACTGAGTCATCTAGAAGGACACAGAGCATTAACTGATGGTGTCCTGTCCAGTAACCTGTATTTCTGGATTTAGACATTAGTCACTTATGTCTTTAGAAGAATGTATTAATGTACATTAGTGTAGGCAACTGTACTAATTCCCTATATGACATAAGGAAAACTAAAAAAAGAAACTGTACACATCAACTTTGCACATCAATGTAATTCAAACCAGCAACAATAGATCAAACCCATCCCAGATCTCTGGTCCAAATGTGGTGGCCCAGTACAGGAGTTGCACCCCTGTACCCTAGCTGCCCTGACTCCATACAGTGACCCCTGCCCTCCCCCTTCACTTATGTTCTACCCACTCCCTTAAGTGTCTATGTTATGCAGTATGATGTACATTAATTGTGTTATAGCTTTAAAGGGGTACTCCGGCGCTTAGACATCTTATCCCCTATCCAAAGGATAGGGGATAAGATGCCTGATTGCAGGGGTCCCGCCCCCTCCCATAGGCTTGCATTTAGGGGGGCGGAGTGTGATGTCACATGGGGCGGAGCCTTGACGTCACAACGCTCCGGCCCCATGATCGACAGTAATCAGACCTGGAGCGAACACGCTCTGGGGACAGATTTTAAACGGGGTGCGGCGTGCAAGATTACGGGGGTCCCCAGCGGCAGGACTCCCGCGATCAGGCATCTTATTCCCTATCCTTTGGATAGGGGATAAGATGTCTAAGCGCTTGAGTACCCCTTTAAGACCTGTTGTCATGTGATTAACCAGTTGTCATGTGGTTGTAACCCAGTGAGGTATCAGTGACCATGTGACCTAAGGGTGACCTATTGGACCCCTCCTAGACTCCCTCATATAAGCCCTGGGCAGAGCTAGTTCCCTCTCTTGGAGTCTTTGCTGAGCTACAGTGAGGTCCAGTCCTAGGTGTGTGTCTGGAGCCCAGAGGAGGCCTAAAGTCAGTCAAGCAGCCACGGATTCTCAAGTCCATTGCCCCACAGGTCAAGTCAAAGCCTGGTAAGCTACAGAAGGGGTGAAGTCAGTCATAGTCTGTCTTAATCAAGTCAGTCCAAGTTATCCTGTCTCAAGTCAGCGTGACCTGCATCCAAATTTTCCAAGTCCACTATAAGTCACAGCAAGCCCTAAGGTCTCTGAAATCACTGGTCACCTCCGTGGACCTAGCCAAGCTGTATAGATTGTTACATCTGTCTGACTCAGTAAAGCTGCTGTTGTTCCATAACTTGGTGTTGGAGTCATTATTTGCCCCCGTGCCTAGCTCAGGATCCAGCGGTATTCCTTCGGGTGGTGTAGAGGATAAACCCTGCCCTGGCATCATGAACACAAGGGGTTAATGCCATCTGTCTCTAGGGTAATTCCATCTTCCCTCATCACACCCTCACCACACAAACATTAAGTATCAGAAGCCACATCTATTTTGTTCAAGATACGGTGGATGAAAAAAAGTATACACACCCCTTATAAAATGACAGGTTCTTGTGATGAATAAGACAAAGGTAAATCATATCAGGACTTTTTCCAGCTTAAATGTGACCTATATCGTGAACAATTCGATTGCAAAACAAAGTGAAACAGAGGAAGAAAGAAAAAATAACACACTTTGACCTGGTTGCATAAATGTGCACACCTTATACCTTTTTTGAAGCACTTTTTAACTTTATTACAGCAATCAGTCTTTTTGCATAGGAGTCTATTAGCATGGCAGATCTTGACATGGCAATATTTGCCAACTTTTACTTGAAGAAACTCTCCAAATCTGTCAGAGTGCAAGGACATCTCCTGTGCACAGCCCTAAGATGTTCAATTGGATTAATGTCTGGTGTATAGCTGGGTTATTCCAAAACATTAATCCTCTTCTGGTGAAGCCATGCTTTTATGGATTTGGATTCGTTGAATGTCCGACCATGTTTCCCTGGTGGACAATTCACAAATTTTCATGTGAACATAGCTTAAAGAGTCAAACTAAATGAGCAGACCTTTCCATATAAAATTGTTAACTCTCTATAGTTTCCATGTTTGAAGGTATAGTGGAAGATTTATTAAAACCTCTACAAAGGAAAGAATAATCATAGAAGCAATCTAGTTGTAATGGACAACTGGTCAATTTTACCTCTGTACAGGTTTTGATCAAACTCCTCCATATTGCCCAGATATACATGTATCTGTTTTCTTAGTTTTGTCCAATAGTAAAAATGTTCTCAGTTCCCCACTGGCTCATTCTCCATAATATTACTAAGTGTTCAAAACTATTCACAATTCTGAAACGGTTACAATTTACCCTTATTAAGGAGAATGAAATGTGACATGTTCTTGAGTCATCACCTTACAAAGAAATTGCCCAACAGGTTATAAGGTATCTCCACGGTTATGCAATCCTTACCTAGTGTGAGAACAGGAAAATACCTTACTAACCTAATCCATATATGAAATGAGACAATGGAAAACCTTTTGGCTCATTACTTTTTTAATCTCATTAATAGGGTTTACAGGTGCTACATTGTGGTCCTTAGGTATTGTTATTTAACCTAACGCAAACTATAGGGATGTGAAGCAAAGGTTGATGTATTTTGTCTAATGAAGTTCAATTCATTTCAGCTGAATTTAAAGGGGTACTCAGGTGGAAAACAATATTTTTTTAATCAACTGGTGGCAGAAAGTTAAACAGATTTGTAAATTACTTCTATTTAAAAGTCTTAATCCTTTCATTACTTGCTGTATACTACAGAGCAGGCCCGCCATTAGGGGGTACAACCCATACTCCTGTAAGGGGCCTGGAGCTTCAGGAGGCCCGGCCGGACCTGACGTTTTTTTTTTGCTTGTCAGTGAGTGACTGTGTCTGTCACTCACTGACCGCTGGGGGCCTGCCACTGTACACTAGCGAGCCCCCTCACACGCTAGGCCAGCCCTACCACGGGACCCGGTGCACATATGACGGGGCATCCAGTCTTGCCCCGTCACTAAACTGCTACTTACATCTGCCTGTGGGGACTTCCTGGAGGAGGTGCGTGCGGTGAGTGACGTCATCGCAAGCGCCATGCCGGGACGCCGACGTCCTTTGAGGTGCGGGCAATGACGTCACTTATAGCGCGCACCTCTTTCAGGAAGTCCTCGCAGGAATATGTAAGTAGCGCAGGCCAGGTAAGAGTGTGCCAGTGAGTGAGTAAGTGAGTAAGCGTGTGTGTGTGTGTTGGGGGGGTACTACCAAATGTGGGGAATTTATGCTATGATACCTAATGTGGGGAAACAATGCTACGCTACCTAATGTGGGGAAACTATGCTACGCTACCTAATGTGGGGAAACTATGCTATGCTACCTAATGAGGGGAAACTATGCTACGCTACCTAATGTGGGGAAACTATGCTACCTAATGTGGGGGAACTGCTGCCTACCTAATGCAGATTAATGTGAGTTGCAGTGCAATTTGATGGCATAGTACTTTTTTCTTTTTTTGGGGGGGGGGGCCTAGACACATTCTTTGCACAGGAGCCCTCTGCTGTCTGTGTCCGCCCCTGGCGCCAGGCATAGGCTGCATCCCTCTATATGGGGGTGCAGCTCCGTCAACTGAAAGAAATCTCTCCCCTTGTCAAGCTGGTCCAATGTTTGGGCCTGCTAATCTTTAGGGACAATGTTGGGACCAAATACTATACAGCTTCACAGATAATACTATCTGGGGCAGTGTAATACATATAGGGGGTTTGTACAAAGTTGAGGATTTTGCTGTAGCAAGAAGCCTAAATGTTTGTCTGGCAGATTCGGTGAAGACTAATTGTGATCGGGAGAAATCTTCATGATGACCCAAAACAGATGGAGAAGAAAGAGAAAAGGGAACGACTCCGATCAGAGAAGACGCCCCTGTGAGTATGTAACTATAATGACTCATATGGTCTGCAGTACCTGTGTACAGCTCAAATCTACCTCTATATAGGGCTTATTGATCTTTTGTATAGTGGTTTTTATTCAATAACAATATAGCAGTGTTAGTCAGTGGTAATGGTAGTGGTCATGGTGTGGCAGAATTATATGTCCCTTGTATTGTGGTGTTATTAGTGATACTGGCCTGCGTATAGTGGCTTTTATTTCCTTACAGTATAATTGTATTATTTAGTCACTGCAGAACTAATATGGAGTGGCGATATTATTTTATGTTTCTAAGAACGATACTAAGATAAAATCCAGTGTGTGCCACAGTTGGGGGTTAGACTACAGGCTGTGTAAGGGGCCCCAAAATTTCTGATAGCAGTCCTGCTACAGAGGAAGTTGTAATTCTTTCTGGAATTCTTTTCAGTCTAACCACAGTGCTCTCTGCTGACACCTCTGTTCATGTCAGAAACTGTCAAGGAGTAGAAGCAAATCCCCATAGCAAACCTATCCTGCTCTGAACAGTTCCTCATACAGACAGAGGTGTCAGCAGAGAGCACTGTGGTCAGACTGAAAAGAATTCCAGAAAGAAATACAACTTCCTCTGTAGTATACAGCAGCTGATAAGTAATGGAAGGATTAATGGAAGGATTAATTAACTTTGTGGCACCATTTGATTTTAAAAATGAGTACCCCTTTAAACACAAATATATCACCTGCCTTTGAGAAATAGGTAATCTGTGCAATGTAACAATAAGGTTGGTTGTAGGGGGTGGTAAACTATACACAGTGATGTCACAGTTATAGTACATGTATTAAGTAAACAGTAATGTCACATTTCAGAGTTTATGCACATAGTGTTTTCACAGTAGTAGAATCATGTTCACAGTGATGTCACAGTACAGAGATTATACACACACAGTGATGTCACAGTACAGAGATTATACACACACAGTGATGTCACAGTAGTTGAATTGTGTGCACGCTGATATCATAGTAACAGGGACACAGTGTTGCACAGTATCACATACTTCACACAGTAAGGTTAGAGTTCAGGGATAATGCATGTATTGACATCACAGCAATTAAAAGCAGTAAAAAAGCAAGTAATGATGTCACAGTAGAGAAATACAGACAGCTATGTGGGTTCCATAGAAGATATTGGAAATGGGTTCTATTCAGTTTATGTATTTTTATCTTTAACAAGCATTACTAAACTTACTTCTTGAGGGTTGGGCACCCTTAGGTATTGGACTCCATAGCATCTACTATGTCTGGTACCCTGTTAGTGACCCCCAGGTGGACTTTAAAGGGGTACTCCGGGGGAAAACTTTTTTTTTTTTTTTATTAACTGGTGCAAGAAAGTTAAACAGATTTGTAAATTACTTCTATTAAAAAATCTTAATCCTTTCAGTACTTTTTAGCAGCTGTTTTCTACTGAGGAAAATCTTTATTTTTGAATTTCTTTTTTGTGTTGTCCACAGTGTTCTCTGCTGACACCTGATGCCCGTATCAGGAACTGTCCAGAACAGGAGAAAATCCCCATAGCAAACCGATGCTACTCTGGACAGTTCCTGACACGGACAGAGGTGTCAGCAGAGAGCACTGTGGACAACACAAAAAATAAATTCAAAAAGTTAAGAATTTTCTCTGTAGCATACAGCTGCTAAAAAGTACTAAAAGGATTAAGATTTTTTAATAGAAGTAATTTACAAATCTGTTTAACTTTCTGGCACCAGTTCATTTAAAAAAAAAGGTTTTCCACCGGAGTACCCCTTTAAGCTTCAGGAGTTGCAACTCTAGTAGCAACATAAAACCATTCAGTAATATGTTGCATTGTACATGGAGATTACTTCAGTGGGCACTGTCATTTGCTAAAACTTTTTATATAATGTAAATAATACCATTATATGTATGTATATATATATATATATATATATATATATATATATATATATATTATATACACTGGTTAAAAATATGTGTATATTTTTGGGTGAAAAAATACTGTCCCTGTAACTGTTGCCTGTGTGTCTCTGCAAGGAGACAAAATACAGGAAGTGAAGAGGGGACAAGCAGGACTCTGTGCAGGCTCCTGCCTGGTCAATCAGCCTGCTCTGTAAATTGGGGTGTGTCACAGAGCCCTGCTTGTCCTCTAACACTTCCTGTATTCTGTCTCTGCACAGGGACACACAGGCAATAGCTGCAGGGACAAGACCGCATTTCTTTCACCCTAAAATGTACACATATTTTAACCAATCTATACGTATGGGGAATTTGGAATTTAGATTGTAAGCCCCAGTGGGAACATGGGCCAATTTGAGTGATGACAAGTTATGTACAACACTGTAGAATATGTTAGCGCTATATAAATAAAGGTATTATGAAACAGAATTTAAAAGTGCTTGTTACGCCGAGCGCTCCGGGTCCCCGCTCCTCCCCGGAGCGCTCGCTTCACCTCCTCCGCTGCAGCGCCCCGGTCACGTCCTCTGACCCGGGGCGCTGCGATCCTGCTGCTAGCCGGGATGCGATTCGCGATGCGGGTAGCGCCCGCTCGCGATGCGCACCCCGGCTCTCCTACCTGACTCGCTCCCCGTCTGTTCTGTCCCGGCGCGCGCGGCCCCGCTCCCTAGGGCGCGCGCGCGCCGGGTCTCTGCGATTTAAAGGGCCACTGCGCCGCTGATTGGCGCAGTGGTTCCAATTAGAGTTATCACCTGTGCACTCCCTATATTACCTCACTTCCCTTGCACTCCCTTGCCGGATCTTGTTGCCTTAGTGCCAGTGAAAGCGTTCCTTGTGTGTCCCTTGCCAGTGTTTCCAGACCTTCTGCCGTTGCCCCTGACTACGATCCTTGCTGCCTGCCCCGACCTTCTGCTACGTCCGACCTTGCTTCTGCCTACTCCCTTGTACCGCGCCTATCTTCAGCAGCCAGAGAGGTGAGCCGTTGCTAGTGGATACGACCTGGTCACTACCGCCGCAGCAAGACCATCCCGCTTTGCGGCGGGCTCTGGTGAAAACCAGTAGTGGCTTAGAACCGGTCCACTAGCACGGTCCACGCCAATCCCTCTCTGGCACAGAGGGTCCACTACCTGCCAGCCGGCATCGTGACAGTAGATCCGGCCATGGATCCCGCTGAAGTTCCTCTGCCAGTTGTCGCTGACCTCACCACGGTGGTCGCCCAGCAGTCACAACAGATTGCGCAACAAGGCCAACAGCTGTCTCAACTGACCGTTATGCTACAACAGTTGCTACCACAGCTTCAGCAGTCATCTCCTCCGCCAGCTCCTGCACCTCCTCCGCAGCGAGTGGCCGCTCCTGGGATACGCTTATCCTTGCCGGATAAGTTTGATGGGGACTCTAAGTTT
Organism: Hyla sarda; assembly: GCF_029499605.1. Taxonomy (NCBI): domain Eukaryota; kingdom Metazoa; phylum Chordata; class Amphibia; order Anura; family Hylidae; genus Hyla; species Hyla sarda. Next base: position 260,487,349 of record NC_079190.1, read on the forward strand.
TGCCGTGGCTTCCTTTCCCAATGTTCCCTGCATCTGGAGATGATGTCGGACCTGTTTCCCACTGAAAGGTCTAAGGTGGCTTTCGTAGTCAGTCTTCTGTCCGGAAAAGCCCTGTCATGGGCCACACCGCTCTGGGACCGCAATGACCCCGTCACTGCCTCAGTACACTCCTTCTTCTCGGAAATCCGAAGTGTCTTTGAGGAACCTGCCCGAGCCTCTTCTGCTGAGACTGCCCTGTTGAACCTGGTCCAGGGTAATTCTTCCGTTGGCGAGTATGCCGTACAATTCCGTACACTTGCTTCAGAATTGTCCTGGAATAATGAGGCCCTCTGCGCGACCTTCAAAAAAGGCCTATCCAGCAACATTAAAGATGTTCTGGCCGCACGAGAAATTCCTGCTAATCTACATGAACTTATTCACCTAGCCACTCGCATTGACATGCGTTTTTCTGAAAGGCGTCAGGAACTCCGCCAAGATATGGACTCTGTTCGCACGAGGCGTTTCGTCTCCTCGGCTCCTCTCTCCTCTGGTCCCCTGCAATCTGTTCCTGTGCCTCCCGCCGTGGAGGCTATGCAGGTCGACCGGTCTCGCCTGACACCTCAAGAGAGGACACGACGCCGTATGGAGAACCTCTGCCTGTACTGTGCTAGTACCGAACACTTCCTGAGGGATTGTCCTATCCGTCCTCCCCGCCTGGAAAGACGTACGCTGACTCCGCACAAAGGTGAGACAGTCCTTGATGTCTACTCCGCTTCTCCACGTCTTACTGTGCCTGTGCGGATGTCTGCTTCTGCCTTCTCCTTCTCTACAGTGGCCTTCTTGGACTCTGGTTCTGCAGGAAATTTTATTTTGGCCTCTCTCGTCAACAGGTTCAACATCCCAGTGACCAGTCTCGCCAGACCCCTCTACATCAATTGTGTAAATAATGAAAGATTGGACTGTACCATACGTTTCCGCACGGAGCCCCTTCTTATGAGCATCGGATCTCATCATGAGAGGATTGAACTTTTGGTCCTCCCCAATTGCACCTCGGAGATTCTCCTTGGACTTCCCTGGCTTCAACTTCATTCCCCAACCCTGGATTGGTCCACTGGGGAGATCAAGAGTTGGGGGTCCTCTTGTTCCAAGAACTGTCTAAAACCGGTTCCCAGTAACCCTTGCCGTAACTCTGTGGTTCCTCCAGTAACCGGTCTCCCCAAGGCCTATATGGACTTCGCGGATGTTTTCTGCAAAAAACAAGCTGAGACTCTACCTCCTCACAGGCCTTATGATTGCCCTATCGACCTCCTCCCGGGTACTACTCCACCCCGGGGCAGAATTTATCCTCTCTCTGCCCCAGAGACTCTTGCCATGTCCGAATACGTCCAGGAGAATCTAAAAAGGGGCTTTATCCGTAAATCCTCCTCTCCTGCCGGAGCCGGATTTTTCTTTGTCTCCAAAAAAGATGGCTCCCTACGTCCTTGCATTGACTACCGCGGTCTTAATAAAATCACGGTTAAGAACCGCTACCCCTTACCCCTCATCTCTGAACTCTTTGATCGCCTCCAAGGTGCCCACATCTTCACTAAATTGGACTTAAGAGGCGCCTATAACCTCATCCGCATCAGAGAGGGGGACGAGTGGAAAACGGCATTTAACACCAGAGATGGACACTTTGAGTATCTGGTCATGCCCTTTGGACTGTGCAATGCCCCTGCCGTCTTCCAAGACTTTGTCAATGAAATTTTTCGTGATCTATTATACTCCTGTGTTGTGGTATATCTGGACGATATCCTAATTTTTTCTGCCAATCTAGAGGAACACCGCCGGCATGTCCGTATGGTTCTTCAGAGACTTCGTGACAACCAACTCTATGCCAAAATTGAGAAATGTCTGTTTGAATGCCAATCTCTTCCTTTTCTAGGATATTTGGTCTCTGGCCAGGGACTACAGATGGATCCAGACAAACTCTCTGCCGTCTTAAATTGGCCACGCCCCTCCGGACTCCGTGCTATCCAACGCTTTTTGGGGTTCGCCAATTATTACAGGCAATTTATTCCACATTTTTCTACCATTGTGGCTCCTATCGTGGCTTTAACCAAGAAAAATGCTGATCCCAAGTCCTGGCCTCCTCAAGCAGAAGACTCCTTTAAACAACTCAAGTCTGCCTTTTCTTCGGCTCCCGTGCTCTCCAGACCTGACCCTTCCAAACCCTTCCTATTGGAGGTTGATGCCTCCTCAGTAGGAGCTGGAGCTGTTCTTCTACAAAAAAATCCTTCCGGGCATGCTGTCACTTGTGGTTTTTTCTCTAGGACCTTCTCTCCAGCGGAGAGGAACTACTCCATCGGGGATCGAGAACTTCTAGCCATTAAATTAGCACTTGAGGAATGGAGGCATCTGCTGGAGGGATCAAGATTTCCTGTTATTATCTACACCGACCACAAGAACCTCTCCTACCTCCAGTCGGCCCAACGGCTGAATCCTCGCCAGGCCCGGTGGTCTCTGTTCTTTGCCCGATTTAATTTTGAGATTCACTTTCGTCCTGCCGATAAGAACATTAGAGCCGATGCTCTCTCTCGTTCCTCGGATGCCTCAGAAGTTGATCTCCCTCCGCAACACATCATTCCACCTGACTGCCTGATCTCCACTTCTCCTGCCTCCATCAGACAGACTCCTCCAGGAAAGACCTTTGTTTCTCCACGCCAACGCCTCGGAATCCTCAAATGGGGTCACTCCTCCCATCTCGCAGGTCATGCGGGCATCAAGAAATCTGTGCAACTCATCTCCCGCTTCTATTGGTGGCCAACTCTGGAGACGGATGTTGGGGACTTTGTGCGAGCCTGCACTATCTGTGCCCGGGATAAGACTCCTCGCCAGAAGCCCGCTGGTTTTCTTCATCCTCTGCCTGTCCCCGAACAGCCTTGGTCTCTGATTGGTATGGATTTTATTACTGATTTACCCCCTTCCCGTGGCAACACCGTTATTTGGGTGGTCGTTGATCGATTCTCCAAAATGGCACATTTCATTCCTCTTCCTGGTCTTCCTTCTGCGCCTCAGTTGGCTAAACAATTTTTTGTACACATTTTTCGTCTTCACGGGTTGCCTACGCAGATTGTCTCGGATAGAGGGGTCCAATTCGTGTCTAAATTCTGGAGAGCTCTCTGTAAACAACTCAAGATTAAATTAAATTTTTCCTCTGCATATCATCCCCAGTCCAATGGACAAGTAGAAAGAATTAACCAGATCCTGGGTGATTATTTGCGACATTTTGTTTCCTCCCGCCAGGATGACTGGGCAGATCTCCTTCCATGGGCCGAATTCTCGTATAACTTCAGGGTCTCTGAATCTTCCTCCAAATCCCCATTTTTCGTGGTGTACGGCCGTCACCCTCTTCCCCCCCTCCCTACCCCCTTGCCCTCTGGTCTGCCCGCTGTGGATGAAATTTCTCGTGACCTTTCCATTATATGGAGAGAGACCCAAAATTCTCTCTTACAGGCTTCTTCACGCATGAAGAGGTTCGCGGATAAGAAAAGAAGAGCTCCCCCCGTTTTTTCCCCTGGAGACAAGGTATGGCTCTCCGCTAAATATGTCCGCTTCCGTGTCCCTAGCTACAAGTTGGGACCACGCTATCTTGGTCCTTTCAAAATTCTGTGTCAAATTAATCCTGTCTCTTATAAACTTCTTCTTCCTCCTTCTCTTCGTATCCCTAATGCCTTTCACGTCTCTCTTCTCAAACCACTCATCCTCAACCGTTTTTCTCCCAAATCTGTTCCTCCCACTCCTGTTTCCGGCTCCTCGGACGTCTTCTCGGTCAAGGAGATTTTGGCTGCCAAAAAGGTCAGAGGAAAAAATTTTTTTTTAGTAGACTGGGAGGGTTGTGGTCCTGAAGAGAGATCCTGGGAACCTGAGGACAACATCCTTGACAAAAGTCTGCTCCTCAGGTTCTCAGGCTCCAAGAAGAGGGGGAGACCCAAGGGGGGGGGTACTGTTACGCCGAGCGCTCCGGGTCCCCGCTCCTCCCCGGAGCGCTCGCTTCACCTCCTCCGCTGCAGCGCCCCGGTCACGTCCTCTGACCCGGGGCGCTGCGATCCTGCTGCTAGCCGGGATGCGATTCGCGATGCGGGTAGCGCCCGCTCGCGATGCGCACCCCGGCTCTCCTACCTGACTCGCTCCCCGTCTGTTCTGTCCCGGCGCGCGCGGCCCCGCTCCCTAGGGCGCGCGCGCGCCGGGTCTCTGCGATTTAAAGGGCCACTGCGCCGCTGATTGGCGCAGTGGTTCCAATTAGAGTTATCACCTGTGCACTCCCTATATTACCTCACTTCCCTTGCACTCCCTTGCCGGATCTTGTTGCCTTAGTGCCAGTGAAAGCGTTCCTTGTGTGTCCCTTGCCAGTGTTTCCAGACCTTCTGCCGTTGCCCCTGACTACGATCCTTGCTGCCTGCCCCGACCTTCTGCTACGTCCGACCTTGCTTCTGCCTACTCCCTTGTACCGCGCCTATCTTCAGCAGCCAGAGAGGTGAGCCGTTGCTAGTGGATACGACCTGGTCACTACCGCCGCAGCAAGACCATCCCGCTTTGCGGCGGGCTCTGGTGAAAACCAGTAGTGGCTTAGAACCGGTCCACTAGCACGGTCCACGCCAATCCCTCTCTGGCACAGAGGGTCCACTACCTGCCAGCCGGCATCGTGACAGTGCTGTTGTTGTAAATCTGTAGAGGGGGTTGAAGGTTCAAGTTGTTAAATGTCAGTCTTGAAATCTTAATGGCTTGGAGAGGATTTGCAAAGAGGAGTAGGACAGAATCCCTCCTGAGATGTGTTCAAACCTGGTGGTCACCTACAAGGAAAGTTTGACCTCTGTGTTTGCCAACAAGGGTTTTGCCACCATGTACTGTAATGTTTTGCAAAGGGGTCAAATAATTATTTCACTTACTAAGTAAAATGCAAATCAATGTTGAACTTATTTGAAATGCATTTTTCGGATATTTTGTGGCTATACCCTCAATGTCCAAAGAAACCTACCATTAAAATTATAGACTGATAATTTCTTAGTCATTCATAGAAATATAGAATACTATGAAGGGCCAGGAACTATTGATTGTATTTAGAATATTAGATGGTTCTATCTTTCCGTAGCTAATTGATAATAATGTTGTCAATGATCTGTTGTCTGTATTTGCTTTATGCTTCAGCTTTGTCAGTATTTGCTAAATCTTCTTAATTGATGAAGTAAGCCGGAGGTGGTTAATGAATCTAGTGTAGCGCCAATGTTTATAAAATAAATTATAGTAATAACACTCTGTTTAGCAAAATATTGTAACACTCCAGTATATGCGGCTGGTAATGCCATAATTAGTAAATGAAAATTCAGCATTAACTGCTAATTAAAATAGTATGACGTGTCTTCTGACAAGTTTCACCACATCCTTGTTGTCTTCAGGGCATGAGACCCATTAGGAGATTTGTTTGCCTTTTTTCTTTTTAAACACTGTAAATATAATTAACTGCAAATAAATTGCTAAATGGATAATTATGGGATATTGCTGACTTTAAACTAGGGATGTCCCGATACCATTTTTTTTAAGACCGAGTACAAGTACCGATACTTTAATTCTAGTACTCGCCGATACCAAGTATGAGTACTTTTATTTTAAAAGAAATCTGACACCAGGGTGATGCGGTTTCTGGCGCTGTTTACCGTATGATATGTGGGTCCTTGTTGTGTACAATGGAGGCGGCTGCTGTAGTATGAGCCAAGATTTCTCTCTTCTCCATTGGACAGAACAGGGAATTTGCATTGGCGGTGAGAACGATGTCTCTGGAGCGATTGCCCTGATGAACACATGGTGAGCAGCGATAGAAACAGTGTCACCTGCACTAGCTACATATAAATTGCAGTTAGTGCAGGTGACTCTGCTGTAAGATTGCATTTAATAGTAAGTAGTATCCCCTTGTAGGTAGTATAGATAGTTGCAGACATTAGTAGCAGCCCCCCTGTAGACCGCAGCCCCACTGCTGTAGACCACAGCCCTCCCCTTGTAGACAGGGCCCCCCCTTGTAGACAGCACCCCCTCTTGTCTCCCTTGTAGACAGCGCCCCCCCCCCCGTGTCCCACTTGTTGACAACAGCCCCCCCCCTTATAGACAGTGCTCCCTCTTGTCCCCCTTGTAGACAGCAGGCCCGCCCTTGTAGACAGGGAGCAGGGTCCCCCCTTGTAGGAAGCAGCCCACCCCCTTATAGACAGCAGCCCCCCCTTATAGACAGCAGCCCTACTTATAGACAGCAGGCCCCCACCTTATAGACAGCTCACCTGCGGCTGTCCTTGGGTGTTGCCGCTCTTCTGTCCCATTCTCCCGATCGCATCATTGCGTCCTATGGAGGAGCATGGGTCATACACGTCACTCTGCTTCCTCCGTAGGGTTACGCTGGGCCCAGGGGAGGAGGAGTGACGTGTATGTCACATGCTCCTCCATGGAATGCCATGATGCGATCGCGAGAAAGCGACAGCGGAGAACAGGACAGTGGAGAAAACGGGACAGCGGCTGAACAGCAGCAGGTATCGGACAAGGTATCGGTTACATTAAACGAGTCCCCGATACCATGCAAATGCTGAGTATCGGCCCCGATACCGATACTAGTATCGGTATCGGGACATCCCTACTTTAAACTATGATTTATTACAGATGTCTACAAAAAGCTCATATTTCTTGTCTTGCACTTTCTTATCACTAAATAGTTTTGGCATGGTGCAGTATTTACAAAAGCATAGGAGCAAATGTTTTAAGATTGGCATTCTTGTATATTGCACCAACTGCATTTTGGACTATCCTAAAGTCAGAAAATAAAATCTATGGGGGACATTTATCAAAGCATTTAGTAAGTTTTTTATTTTTTTTTTTGCTTAAAATTGTCACAAAAAAGTTGCATGTGCGACTACTTAATTTTTTGTGCGACTTTTTGATTGATTGATTGATATCAAAGCAAAAAGTGATTTTTGACCTGCAGTGGTAAGAGATTTATCAAGTGCTAAAGGCACAAAAAAGTCGCATTGCATGAAAAAACCTACTAAATTTACTCCAGCTCAGACATGGAGCAGAAAAAGCCACTACCAAAGCAAAAAAAAAATAATTGCTTACCTGAAAGACATTTATCAACAGGCTGAAACCAGTTGACAGATAAGCAAAAAAATTGTAAGAAAAAAAGAACTAAAAAAAGGAATACATAAGCAAACATTGATAAATGTCCACATGCAACGGGAAAAGGAGAGGGAGAGCACTCATAGGAGCAATATCACCTTGACATTTAAATGAAGCGGTCCTCAGCGACAGTCTGTCCTGCGGGGTGCACGTACAATAGTGTGAAGTATACGATATGAATAACAAAGAGAATCATACATGCATTCACCACAAAGTAAGGACAGTCAAGCCTGGAAGTCCGGTGGCTGTAACGGGATGCCGGGTCTCGGCGTCGGCGCTGGTGTGTGGCGCTCAGAGCGCCACACACCAGCGCCGACGCCGAGACCTGGCATCCCGCTACAGCCACCGGACTTCCAGGCTTGACTGTCCTCACTTTGCGGTGAGTGCATGTATGATTCTCTTTGTTATTCATTGATAAATGTCTCCCCCCCCCCCCATGTCTGTTAAGCTAATAATTTTAGATCATGGCCTCTTTAAATAAACTATGCCCAATTTTTTACATATCCCATGCATAAAGTGAAATCTGTGCACATTTTGGCAGATATTTAGCATAGCTTACACAAGACGGACATAAATACAAAGATAAATTCCCCTCTCTTTATACAATACAGAGGTTATCTGGAGATGACTCAAGTATGCTAGAACAGGAGCTACTTTTACAGTCAGCTCTGTGTTCTGAGGGAGGGGGTCCTTAGTGTGGGACCCTCTTCTATGATGTCCATAGGCCTTATAGCCTATGGACACAGCTTGTCTTCATAAGACAATCCCCTTAAAGCCTATGTTAATCATTGGCAGAATCTGCAATGCTTTAGAGATGGCTAACAGTTCAATATGCGGGGTAGATAGCCATATTGCTTTATCTACAGTTTTGTTCAATAGCAGATCAAAGTACATTGTGTTTTATGACCAAGAAAACTCTTGCTCATAATATAATACTGTTACACTAACATCTGCATTGATGAACTTCAGATACATACCATTATTTTCTGACTTATTCACTTTAAAGCTAAATTCTGCTTAGTTTGTAAACTCAGCATGAGGCTTAAGTTACTTTAACCACTCTTGAGAATGCCATTGATAGACCAGAAAACTGTCAGCTGGCAATGATTTTTATTGTACCCATAAGATTTCTTCGTAACCCATAAGCCTCTAAATTTTTCTGCATATCTTTACTTGGCAACATGCTTTTCATTAAGTGGGATGAACTAAGGGGGAAGTCAAATGTGGGAAAATAGCTTGTATAACAAGGAATATGAAAGTGAACGGTTTAGTAATCTTTAAAACCACTTCCCCCATAAAAAAAATCCTTTGAGAAACATGGATCTATCATCCTAGGGGATATTCACTGACCCCAAAGACATTAAATTGTCAGTGTTCTAGATTTTTCCTGGAAGCTCATTTTTTTGCAATAAAAATTCTTCATAAAAGCACAGATAATCTATCCTGTGGGGCTCATATAAAGATGACATCGGGCATCCCTTCGGTATATAATCGAGGAGATGATTTCTAAATCTTCTAAATGTCATCTCTTAAATGTGATAGTCCTTACATGGCTCATTCCCATAAAGGGAGCTAATCCTAATCTAAATATACATGCCCCCACCCATTAGCCGTAAATGAAAATGGACCTTCTTGGAGTTTAGTTGTTTAATGGACATAAGCTCTGTACCTTCTGCTTAAGGAGGCTCTGCTTCTATTGTACTTAGGGGAATAGTCCAAGGGCTTTCAGGTAGCTACTGGTTAACTCCTACTTAAACTTTACAGATAAAGATAGCAAACGTACACTTGGAAAGTGCATCCGGCTATTTTAAGAACTTTAGCGAGTACATCCTGGATATAGCACTGAGAGACAAACCTCCCTGGGCAGTATAGACAAGACCTGCTGATGCATGAACCAGTGCAAAAGTTAGATTTTGACAGTCAGGCTCTGTTCACATGACAGAATGTCCGCACGGAGAACCATGCGGACACTCCGCAAACTGGGGGGGCGCTGGCATAATATGCTGGTGCTAGGACCGCACAGGAATGCGCCTTGTCATAGACGGCTATGAATTCCGTGTGGACTCTGCTCAAAGAATGAACATGTTCATTCTTTGTGCGGACACAGAAAATGGAATCTCCATGCTGGATTCCAATGCAGAATCCGGCATTGAAATTCTGACATGTGCACATGGCCTCAGGCTGCTGTCACACATGACAGTTTTTGGGGAATATTCCCACTGCAGCTTTTGAAGCGAAGCCAGAAGTGGATCTATCAGGAAGGAGAAGTATAATCGGGAATTTACCAATGGTTTGCGTAGAGGGTTTGGTGAAAAATAGCTGAAAATTTTTTGAGCAATCGCTTTGTTGTGCAAAATTTTGAGACTTATCCTGTGTTTTGCACAAACATTGAGAACATTGAGCAAAAAATTGCAACCTTTCGCACCAGTTTTCTGGTAAAAATAGTGATGAATTCCCCTCATAAATCTTTCCTGTATAGTTCCAATTCCTGTGTTTCCACTTTCCTATGTTTCCTGTTTTTTGGGGGGGATAACTACCACTGCAGTTTTTGAGCCAAAGTCAGATGTGGATCCAGCAAGAAGTATAAGTCCTCCATTTATATTTCAAAATTCTTTGGAATCCCCTCTTAGTTTTGACTCAAAAACTCCAGTGGGAATTTTCCAAAAAAAACTGTCAAGTGGAAACCCAGCTAGGCTAGGTTCATATTATGGATTTTCTGGCTGGAAATATTCAGCAGCACTGGGACATAGATGGCAATGTATTCCACACGGATACAGTGGAATTTTAGCGGTGGTGGCGGAAGCTCCGCCTCTGAAATTCTAAAGTGTGTAATCCCATTGACAGTAATGGAACTCCTTAGTATGAACCCCGAGAAAGATTGTTTCACACAAGAGTAAATTAATGCAGATTGGTTGTAGATTTTCCCAATTAACTTCAAGAGGAAAGTCAAAAATCTGCAACAAATCTGCAGCCTTTCAGTCAGTAGGAATGCTTTGGCTCTACATTGAGCTACAATTTTCTTTAACTGCTGGATATTGCTTTTCTCGTTGATTGTTGTAATAGAAAACAGAAGAATAGTGCTCACCCACATGCACCACTGGCAGGATCTAAGGATTCCTGGCAGCTCATCGTAGATGTCTGATAGATTGACATGTCCTCCAAGGATCCTTCTCCCCACCCCACCGCTTCTGCACCAAATCTAAGCTGGTGTGTGACCCATTTTCCCATCCCTGCTTCTATCTCCAACACAGAGAGCAGAAAGTATGATGCATCTATCTCTCACAGGGTAGTAGCTGAATGGTAGGAAATATATAATGAAAAATTTTTTTAATAAAAACTATAAGTTACTTCATTTTGCAGTTAAGAGGTACTGCGCTATATAATTTTTTTAGCACTATCCCTAGGCTGCCAGCACTTAGACCTACCTGCCATTGTTCCCTTAGTGCCCCAGTATTGTTACCCCATCTTCCAGTCCGGTCTTCTTCCTGGTTGCTAGTGGTCGACGCGTCACACTGCGGTTCAGCAAAATAACTGGCCGCAGCGATGTCTTGGACATTGATAGGCTGAGCGACAATGTCACATATTGACACTGGCCTTCTTCTGGTGCTAGGGCTAAATAGGTTACATTGAAGCTCAACCTATCACCGATTGAGACAGAATATTGCGTGGAGCGTTAACCACTGGCAACCAGGAAGATGACAGCACCGGAGGACAGGAGCAGCGATACAGGGTTATTGAGGGAGCAGCAGCAGGTAAGTCTAAGTTTTGTTTAATATGCCAGCAGCCGGGGGATAATGTTTAAAAAAAAGTCATACAGTGGAGTACCCCTTTTAGGAAATGAATAAACAATAAAAAACTTAGTACAAAGGTTTCCATAGCCTTTAAGACATTAACACAAGAAAATAAACAGTTAATTGTCAGTTTTTCTGTATGGTGTGCTAGAACAGAAACCATGCTAAAACTGTATCTTATCATACCAGTGAATAACATTTATAATAAGCCCACCACCTCCCCTATCTGCACCTCTACACAAGGGCACAGATTATGCCTAAAACACTCTCACCTAGAAATCCACTCCAGAGTACAGATTCTATTGGTGCAGGAAGCTGTTATAAGGTAAATGCTGTTAGCAGCTCATGCAAGATGGCTGCTTCCATAATAATGTATAAAAACTAAAATAAAGTATTACTTATACCAATATCCTAATTATTACATTCAATTTCCAGTTACAAAGCAGACATATACAAACCACCATTTTGTGGCACCCCAGCATCATGGTCACTAGTTTTATAGGATCCATAATGGCTATGACAGATACAATTTGTATCAGATCCTAACTGATCCCATTGACTAAAATGATTCCCCACGTTTCTATTAATATATTTTGGGGTCCATCAATCACACTCATTATGTACTGTCATAACTGTCAGACAACTGGCAAGAGGTCTGTCTCTTCTTCCAATCCTGACTTTTGGTGAACTATTGTTTGACATGTTTATCTATGTTTATGCATCTTCATTATTCTGTTTCCCCTCCAATAGTGATAGCTTTGATCACCAAGCTCCACTCCCAGTGTGAACCCAAAGAATTGTGTGGTAACAGGGTGTGATGAGGGCAGATGTTGTTACCCTATTGGCAGATGGCATTAACCCCTTGTATTTGTGACACCAGGGTGTGGTTTAGCTTAAAACCACCCGAAGATATACCGCTGGATCCTGGGCTGGGCACGGGGGCAATAAAGACTCTGACGCCAAGTTATGGACAACGGTAGCTTTACTGAGGGTAGACAGTTGGTGAAGTCTATACAGTTCAGCCAGGGCCCAAGGAGGTGACCAGTGACGCAGAGACCTTAAGGGCTTGCTGGGACTTGTAGTAGGACTGGACAACAGAATGCAGACAACACTGACTTGACAGATGACAGGGACTGACTTGACTTGACTCATAAAGCGGTGACTTTAGCTTACTTGAATTGATGGTGGCTGCAGGACTTGACTTTGAGGCCTCAAACACTCTGGACACTAGGCACGACTGCACTGGACCTCAGCAGGAACCAAGAGCACTAAATTCCAAGAGAGCGAGGCTAGCTCCACCCAGGGCTTTTATGGGGGAGACTAGCAGGGAGCCCATAGGTCACTCTTGGGATCACCTGGTCACTGGTCCCTCCTGGGTCACATGACATAACTCTTAAAGATACAACACATTTTATAATACAATACACTGCAGAACATGTACACAGGGGAAACAGGTGCAAGGGGCCCTGGGGACACTGAAGGAGGCTGCTTAAAGGGTTACTCCACTGGAAAACATTTTTTTTTTTAAAAGGGGTACTCCAGTGGAAAAAAAAAATCTTAAATCAACTGGTGCCACAAAGTTAAACAAATTTGTAAATTAATTCTATTTAAAAATCTTAATCCTTCTAGTACTTATCAGCTGCTGCATGCTCCACAGGAAGGTCTTTTCTTTTTGAATTTTCTTTCTGCCTGACCCCAGTGCTCTCTGCTGACACCTCTGTCTATGTCAGGAACTGCACAGAGAACAAGCAAATCCCCATAGCAAACCAATCCTGCTCTGGAAAGTTCCTGATACGTACAGAGGTGTCAGCAGAGAGCACTGTGGTCAGACTAAAAAGAACTCCAGAAAGAAATACAACTTCCTCTGTAGTATACTGCAGCTGACAAGTACTGAAATGATTAAGTAATTTACAAATCTGTTTAACTTTGTGGCACTATTTGATAAAAACAAAATGTGTTTTCCCCCAGAGTACCCCTTTAAGATCCAAATCAGTGATCATAACAACATTAATGTCCCATACAATAAACAAAACTGAATTTAATGTAAATATTGACTAATAAGTTAGCTGACATCCATCCAAAGTATGTATCCAGCTTAAAGGAAGGTAACTGTAAAACCCTGGAACTTCTTAAAGTATGTGAGTTTTGCACTTTAGTATACATGATAATAACTACAGGTTCAAGACAGGATCTTCACATATTTACTTTAGAACAGCTTTATCAATAGGATGTCATGGTTAAATATTTATTAAAGTAAAGGTACAAATCCATAAAGGTAGGCCGCATCTATCTTATCTTCTTCCCCTCCTACGCAGTGACTTTCCTGAGACTTTTTACTTTGGCGGATGCAGTTTACTGACGTTGTGCTTTTGCATCCAGTATACTGGCTGTTAAAGGGGTTCTCCACCCCTAGACATCTTATCCCCTATCCAAAGGATAGGGGATAAGATGTCTGATCGCGGGGCTCCCACCGCTGGGGACCCCCGCAATATAGCATGCGGCACCCACCTGTTTCTGCTGCTGGAGGTCTGGGTCCCGACCACGGGAGCGGAAGTTCGTGAAGTCACGACTCCACCTCCGTGTGACGTCATGCCCCTTCCCTCAATGCAAGTCTTTGGGAGGGGGCGTGACGGAAGTCACGCCCCCTCCCATAGACTTGCATTGAGGGGAAGGGGCGTGACGTCGTGACCCAGACCCTCCAGCGCTTCCGGAGCAGAAACAGGTGGGTGCCGCATGCTATATTGTGGGGGTCCCCAGCGACGGGACCCCCGCGATCAGACATCTTATCCCCTATCCTTTGGATAGGGGATAAGATGTCTAGGGGTGGAGAACCCCTTGATATAAGATTTCATTCAATAAAGAAACAGCTTTCCTAATAACCATATTTACACCATATTATTCTTGGATGAAAGGCGTTGTAGTTTTACAATGCAGGCAGTGATACAGTGTTATTAGCTATTATTTTCATGTAAAGCAAACCTATAAACCACAGTTTGTCTAGACTTTGTGTTTGGGTTATCTTGCCAAATTCATTTTATTATTATATTCATTATAGCTTGGAGCTACATTCACACACACTCCATACATGACATACTCTATACTAAGCATGGTATTGTATTAACAAACCCCTTCATGCAGAGTGACGAAAACTATACAATCTAGGGCACATAGCTAAAGCATTTTCTTTCTATATTGTATTCTAACACAGTAAGAACACTCTGATGTGGTTTGACTAGCATCATTTCAGGACTATCACTTAAAATGAAATTAACAGGAAAGCTATTTTCAGCATGACTACAAATAGATAGATATAGATAGAATCAAAGAACATTCTAGGATTTTGCATCCGCATCACTGGACTAATACAGCTACTCCAGACTAATATATATATATATATATATATAGTGATCCCTCAACTTACAATGACCTCAACATACGATGGTCTTTTCTGGACCATTGTAAGTTGAAACCAGACTCAACATACAATGTACAGACAGTCCAGATCTGTGAAATGTGTCAATGGCTGGAAGAACTGACTAGTCAGAATGGACAATTTACTGGTAAAATCTCTGTATTACTGAAGTATATGCACTGACTGGTGTCTGGTAGCGCCCCCTACAGTACAGGGAGGTATTACATGTTCTGTACACTTTACCTGTACCAGGGTTACCTGCTCCTTTGGACATCAGGTAAGGGCGACTCCATGTTACTTTTTTAGGACATTGCATGTTCTGTACAGGACCCTGAAGAAGCTCCTGTCCTCTTTATAGACCAGTTTCCGAAGCAGGGTGCCCCCAGCTGTTGCAAAACTACAACTCCCGGCATGCCCGGACAGCCTTTGGCTGTCCGGGCATGCTGGGAGTTGTAGTTTTGCAACAGCTGGAGGCTCCCTGGTTGGGAAACACTGACATAGACAGTGATTTACAGCTCCCAGCAGATCTTTCTTACTTTTATATGTAAGGAATTGCTTTATCTATATTAGTTATCTACTTATTTTTCTTTATTTCTCGCTTTTTCCTATTTTTGGATGACATTTTGGAGCCTTTAGAACCAATTACCAGGTTTCCATAGAGTTCTGGTCTCAACATACAATGGTTTCAACATACAATGGTCATCCTGGAACCAATTAATATTGTAACTTGAGGGACCACTAATATATATATATATATATATATATATATATATATATATATAGTGGTCCCTCAAGTTACAATATTAATTGGACAACCCCATGCTGGGAAACTACCTATGTGCACCGATGCCAACTATGACATGATGTAACAATTTCATCCTACACATGAATTAGGGCTCTTTTCTCACTACGTTAGTGGTGTCAGCTTACTGTATGTGCCAGGAAATCTCCCAACGGGGTTTGCTTTTTTTTTTTTTTTTTTTTTAAGGGATGAAATAGCACAAACCTCTGCGTTATTCTACAGGGGGAAGATGTTGTAAAAATAAAAAACATACACCATGCGGTATATATATATTTTTTTCATGGGAATCTGTGTATGACGGATACTGCAAAGTCGCATCTGTCATCCCTATACGTCGGATAGCCCCCCCCAACGCGTACAATATTTTTGAACAGAGGATTATTAACAACAATATACAAACTGATTGTTAAAAATAAATAGAAATAATATGTTTTATTCATTTAGTTGATTATTAATCCAAATATTTCATCACATACCACAAATCTGTAACCAGTCTTAGGGCATGTTCAGATGTACTCTGTATGCCGCTGATTTTATGTTGCAGATTTAATGTTGGGAATATTATGCTTTATTATCAATATCAAGAATAGCTAAACACAGCATCAAATTGTGTATACAGTACGTCCAGGCATACCCTTATAGTGGGTCATCGATAAAAATGACTCATCAGATTGCCACATAAATGGTACTATTACACTAAAAATAACCATATTATATATATATATATATATATATATATATATATATATATTTATTTATTTATTTTTTATTTTTATTTTTTTCTTAAGAAGTCATAGAGTTTTGGTCAGTCATATCATGCCATTTTAGCACCTTGGATGCAAGAATAGATCATTTTGATCAGATTTATTCATTATAGCAAACTGGCCTCCTATTGTTTTATCCTATACATTTTGAGATAATCTCATTGGCATATTTAAAAAAAAAAGATTTCACCCATATACAGTGGTCCCTCAAGTTACAATATTAATTTGTTCCAGGATGACCACTGTATGTTGAAACCATTGTAAGTTGAGACAAGAACTCTATGGAAACCTGGTAATTGGTTCTAAAGGCACCAAAATGTCATCCAAAAATAGGAAAAAATTAGAAATAAAGAAAAATAAGTAGATAACTAATGTATATAAACCAAATCCTTACATATAAAAGTTAGAAAGATCTCCTGGGAGCTGTAAATCACTGTCTATGTCAGTGTTTCCCAACCAGGGAGCCTCCAGCTGTTGCATAGTTGGCATCGGTGCACATAGGTAGTTTCCCAGCATGGGCTTGTCCAATTAATATTGTAACTTGAGGGACCACTATATATATATATATATATATATATATATATATATATATATATATATATATATATATAGTGGTCCCTCAAGTTACAATATTAATTGGTTCCAGGATGACCATTGTATGTTGAAACCATTGTATGTTGAGACCAGAACTCTATGGAAACCTGGTAATTGGTTCTAAAGGCTCCAAAATGTCATCCAAAAATAGGAAAAAGCGAGAAATAAAGAAAAATAAGTAGATAACTAATATAGATAAAGCAAATCCTTACATAGAAAAGTTAGAAAGATCTGCTGGGAGCTGTAAATCACTGTCTATGTCAGTGTTTCCCAACCAGGGAGCCTCCAGCTGTTGCAAAACTACAACTCCCAGCATGCCCGGACAGCCAAAGGCTGTCCGGGCATGCTCGGAGTTGTAGTTTTGCAACAGCTGGGGGCACCCTGCTTGGGAAACTGGTCTATAAATAGGACAGGAGCTTCTTCAGGGTCCTGTACAGTACACGCAATGTCCTAAAAAAGTAACATAGAGACGCCCTTACCTGGTGTCCAAAGGAGAAGGTAACCCTGGTACAGGTAAAGTCTACAGAACATGTAATACCACCTACCTGTACTGTAAGGGGCGCTACCAGTCAGTGCATACACTTCAGTAATACAGGAGTCTTACCAGTGAATGCCCTTTCTGATTGGTCGGTTCTTCCAGCCATTGACACATTTCACATCTGGACTGTCCGTAGCATTGTATGTTGAGTCTGGTTTCAAGTTACAATGGTCCAGAAAAGACCATCGTATGTTGAAACTATTGTACGTTGAGGCCATTGTAAGTTGAGGGATCATTGTACTTGTCACCATGAGAGTAACTATAAAACCTTTCGTCAGAGAATCAAGATTTATACCTTACGCTCAAAACTATCTGTAACTCTGACACTTTCACAAGGAAGTTTTGCTGTACTGCTTAGACGTCCATGAAAAGTCTCAAGAGAAATGAGTGGTTGTTGATGTCTTAAACACAAAAATAAAACAACTTGTTCTTGGAAACAGATACAGATTGCCCCCTATATTCTTATGGAATACAAGCGTAAAAGTGGCAGAAGTATGACAAAAAGGGAAAGAAGCATATCACTTACCTGTGCTTACTGCTAGAATGTGGATAGATTTCCTCACTCCTTGAAACCTAGGCAAGATCTCGACTTTGCTTGCACTCAACACCTCTTCTTCCTTTTCACCATGATGATTCCCTGTGTTTGGTGTCTAAATTTCAGTATATAGTCAGATGTGGTCTCTATCCACCAGGTTTAGTTCAACGCCATATTGAAACTATAACGTGATCCTGTTTTTCTGGCTCCGCCACTCCTTGTTCAGGTGTACTGTGACTTTTTTTTTGTTCTTTCTTAATCTCTCTCCTCCTCCTTCGCTCCTGTCCACTGTGTGTTCTGTAAATCAGTAGCTGCAGACAGACGGCTGATTCTACTCCCACCTCCCTCTGGGTAATTGCCATCAACCACAGACCCACCCCATTGCTTCTTACAGTATCTTGACTAAACTCTAATGAATTTTACTGAAAATTCTGCTGTTTACGGGCTCAGTAGACAACAGTTCATATTTTTAGACACAAATAGTCTTAGTGAACTAGAATAGGTGAGTCCATAAATCGCTCCTTTGTTTCCAGCAGACTGTGATCTTTCAGGCATTTTTAATTCAGCAGAATTCCAGACCGGAGGTCGAACAAGCAACTCTCCTGTTTCGGAATTAAAAATAGAAGCGCGTTTATAAGAATTGCAGATTGTAAAGAGAGTGAATAAGATTTACGGACAGCTGGGAGAAATACATACTTTACTTTAGGCACGCGAAAAGGTTTGAGGAAATTTATTGTGTAAATGGGACAAATATAAATATATACAGAGATTCCCTAAATATTTTGTAAGCTTCTGTTAGGGTGGGTTCACACTGCATTTGTGTCCCAGATTTAATAAGCTAAAAATACACACTAAAAATGCCTATAGGATTTTTTGCCAATGGGCGATTGATCCCAATGTATGGCATCCATCACAAGCATCTGCTTAAAGGGGTTATCCAGGAAAAAACTTTTTTATATATATCAACTGACTCCAGAAAGTTAAACAGATTTGTAAATTACTTCAATTCAAAAATCTTAATCCTTTCAGTACTTATGAGCTTCTGAAGTTAAGGTTGTTCTTTTCTGTCTAAGTGCTCTCTGACGACACGTGTCTCGGGAACCGCCCAGTTTAGAAGCAAATCCCCATAGCAAACCTCTTCTAAACTGGGCGGTTCCCGAGACAGGTGTCATCAGAGAGCACTTAGACAGAAAAGAACAACCTTAACTTCAGAAGCTCATAAGTACTGAAAGGATTAAGATTTTTTAATACAAGTAATTTACAAATCTGTTTAACTTTCTGGAGCCAGTTGATATATATATATATATATATATATATATATATAAGATTTTTTCTGGATAACCCCTTTAACAGTTACCTCAGGAAGCTAAAACAAAAAACATCACTGTCTATTTATGGACACTATTACCATGAGATTCCTTCTATTGTTCCTCCTGAGGACCTTAAAAGCGGTGGTACTGCTTTTTAATGCAAAATGTGTTTCAGGCATCCCTGTAAAGTTGGACCCTTCTTTTGGGGCTCCTAACCATACCACCACTCTAGGGGGCGCTCCCTCCAGAATGGTGCCACCTGACACACATTATGCATTTAAAATATGATTTTGGTGGCTGTCAGCAGTGCCATTTCTGTGTGGGGAGAACCAGGGAAGGAAAGGCAGGCCCACTAAGGGGACAGACATTCCATATGCAGCAGATGACTCCATAATGAATCGGTGCTATGACCGTGCACCTCCCATATTGACTGGCAATGCAATTTTGCACGGTATTCCGCATAGTCCAAAATGGGAATTCTGCTTGCAAAAATTTCGGAGTGTGCACAGTGCAGCAAAACCCCATTAAAATAAGAGGCACAGCACTAGACTCTCCATCTAAAATGTTTGTATTATGCATGGGTCCTAAAAAGCCAAACTACCTGGTTTCTATGGGAAAGTCTGAATATGGACAGTTATCTCATCAGAGCTTCCTCAGGGATTCTCTTCTGGGGAGCAGGCAATGTACCCCACTGAATGCAGATACAAAGGGATATGCTGCAGTGGGAATCTAATCTTATGAGGCATGACTAGGTTATATATATGTAAATAGTGTAATTGGCATTCTCAGATGATTTCTAAAGTTGTCATACCTATTAAAGGGGTATTCCAGGAAAAAAAACTTTTTTTTCTATATCAACTGGCTCCAGAAAGATAAAAACAGATTTGTAAATTACTTCTATTAAAAAATCTTAATCCTTTCAATAATTATCAGCTACTGAAGTTGAATTGTTGTTTTCTGTTATCCCGGGAACTGCACAGAGTAGAAGAGGTTTGCTATGGGGATTTGCTTCTAAACTGGGCGGTTCCCGAGACAGGTGTCATCAGAGAGCACTTAGACAGAAAAGAACAACTCAACTTCAGCAGCTCATAAGTACTGAAAGGATTAAGATTTTTTAATAGAAGTAATTTACAAATCTAAAAGGAAAGGAAATAGTGGAGTGCAGCTCACAAAAAATTAGTCGAGGTATGAATGGATTGTACTTACACCACAAAGTACAATAAAAAACTTTCAGTAAAAACAAATAGGAACCATTCACCTCTAGACTAATACCAGGATGACCTGATACATGATGGTTAAATAATTAGAACTGTGCTTCAAATTTATGATGTGAACAAAATTGTATTTATTCATATAAAAAGATAACCGCTAATAAAATAAACTAATATCATGTACAATGTAACAAAAATGCCTCCTTACACAGGGCCCTTGTGGGGAGGAAAATTGTTATAAAACTTCAATAAAAAATGTTGCAATACCGCAGAGAGTCTCTGATCTGATAATTCGGCGGTTGTATAGTCCATTAGCAAAGGATCCGTTTATTATCACAGTCCGCTATCACATATGTATGGTCAGCATGTATTTAGATTTCCCGGCTCAAGGAGATGGATGTGCAAGATTTTAGAGATATTTTTGCTGTCCGTCCCGGAGAGGCTAGTGTGCACTGGCATGCGCACCGGCGGCTGGTCTGTCTGCCATAGACGTGCCGCCGATCACGGAGATAGATGTCGTTGCTCCAGTGGTGGAAACAAGCCTCGTGGAAGAAAACTCGGCGTGTGACGTCAGCTTTAGAGATGAGCGAACTTACAGTAAATTCGATTCATCACGAACTTCTCAGCTCGGCAGTTGATGACTTTTCCTGCATAAATTAGTTCAGCTTTCAGGTGTTCCCATGGGCTGGTAAAGGTGGATACAGTCTTAGGAGACTCTTTCCTAGGACTGTATCCACCTTTTCCAGCCCACCGGAGAACCTGAAAGCTGAACTAATTTACGCAGGATAAGTCATCAACTGCCGAGCCGAGAAGTTCGTGACGAATCAAATTTACTGTAAGTTCGCTCATCTCTAGTCAGCTTCAATAGCAATGAAGATCAGCCTGGTAAATGCTGTAGGTAAGAGCAGTGGTGACCAAATTCAGGCGGCTGGATTGATAAACGGTAGGATTAGAGTCCTGCTGTGGCCTGCGGTATTAATGCCATAGTTTCTCTGTTGCGGTATCAGTGCAGTAAAAACCTCTAGACGCGTTTCAGGGTACTTTGTATGTTGACCCTTTCCTCAGTAGACAATGGCCCTGTGTAAGGAGGCATTTTTGTTACATTGTATATGATATTAGTTTATTTTATTAGCGGTTATCTTTTTATATGAATAAATACAATTTTGTTCACATCATAAATTTGAAGCACAGTTCTAATTATTTAACCATCATGTATCAGGTCATCCTGGTATTAGTCTAGAGGTGAATGGTTCCTAATTTACAAATCTGTTTAACTTTCTGGAGCCAGTTGATATAGAAAAAAAAGTTTTTTCCTGGATAACCCTTTTAAGTGTCGAGACACAAAATAATAAATGTAACAGTACTATCAGATACATCTTTGTGTAAGTAGTGTGTGTGTGGCTTGTGTTTAAAGGGGTACTCTGGTGGAAAAACATTTTTTTTATCAACTGGTGCCAAAAAGTTAAAGGGGTACTCTGTTGAGAAACAATTTTTTTCGTATCCACTGGCTCCAGAAAGTTAAACAGATTTGTAAATTACTTCTATTAAAAAATCTTAATCCTACTAGTTGTTTCCAGCTGCTGAAGTTGAGTTTCCGTCTGGCCACAGTGCTCTCTGCTGACACCTCTGTTCATGTCAGGAACTGTCCATAGCAGAATAGGGTTGCTATGGGGATTTGCTCCTGCTCTGGACAGTTCCTGAGACAGACAGAGGTGTCAGCAGAGAGCACTGGGGTCAGACAGAAAAGAATAACTTAACTTCAGCAGCTGATAAGTACTGGTAGGATTAAGATTTTTTTTTTCTTTTATAGAAGTCATGTACAAATCTGTTTAACTTTCTGGAGCCAGTTGATATGGAAAAAAAAATGTTTTCCAGTGGAATACCCCTTTAATATAGCAAGGCTCTATTGACGCTATAAAATCTAATAGCTATGAAGGGAAAAGCCCTTTATGTTACAGTCTTACTAGGTCTTCACAACCACACTAAGCCCTATTCTACATTGTCCTCACATGGATTTGTTTGGAAATAGTGCTCAGTTGCACGTTCTTACAAAAGACATGGCTGCTATTTGTGTTCTTTTCTTTTAATAGGAAGTCAGCTTATTAATACTATGTAACTGTATAACATAAAGTACATTATGTTCGATAAAGAAAATTTGGACTCAAAGAGAATTAAAGGCATTATATTACAGGCAAGACAATACAGCTATTGTGAAAAAGGGAGGACGTTCCCATAGCATGCATAAAAAGGCAGAAATATTAGATTCAACACATAGAGAACCCTAATGACTTGTGGTTGTTTGAATAGTTGAAAATAATAACTGTTTGTTTGACATAGAAAATGTAAACATTTATGACACATTTGCATTATTCTTTTATTAAGTTATGAAATATCATAATCTGTACACAGTATAAGCATTCACTGCTTGTTTGTTTCATTTTTGGCTTGAAAGCAGTGTAAGAGTTCACATGAATCTTTAAAGGGACGGTATCGCCAAGATTTTCTTATTTAATAATCAGAGTCCAATACTGAAACATTCTTTTTTCTAATCTTTATTTACTTTCTGATTGCATTATATATTTTTTTGTACATTGTTATGGTGGCTGCCATCTTGTCTGAGCTGTATTTTAAAGCATTTAGATATATGCTTTAAATCAGTAACCATGGACGTAGGTGACAATAGACTAAAGCTGTCCCATTCATATGAACTGGAAATATTACTGGGCATTCTCTGTGTGTAGAGGTCATTCTACGGAACTAATGTATGTACCGTATCTATTTAATGGTTTCTTCTTCTTTTACTGTACTCCTGTCTGCGATAATAAGAAGGACACTGCGGGGAAATGATCTGTACCGGACAGGAAGTCTCAGATTTAGTTTTAGGACTAGAGGTCAGAGTGAAAACTGAAAGATTTCCTGATAATTTTAAAGTATATTGATAGAAAAATGGAAAATTTGAAAAAAAAAAAACACCAACAATTCTCAAGAAAATATAGCTAACATAAAAACATCAAAAAAAAGGAATTGATTGCAGCATATCGGTGTATCAAATAAAATGTTGTAGCTTTATTCCATAGATACAAGGACTACGTTTCTGTGGTCTCACACCACCATTGTCAAGTCCAACATAAAGCATAATAGGTAATTTTTTGATGATACATTCCCTTATAGTGTACCTTGAGTGACCGAAGAAATCCTCACAGTGCTCTTAGATCCTCGTGTACTTTCCCTTGGACATTTTCATTAAAGCTCATCACCCCCTTCATGTTCCACAGACAATTTAGGCAGAAGATCTAGGGTAGAGGAGCAAACAAATACAAACATCAATACCAGAAACACTTATAGGAACTTAACTAGAAAATGTGGAATGGGGCACCTGAGGCATTAAACCCATATCAGACCCCAAAATTAGACTTCAGACCACATCACAAAATTTATACTTTAGACCAGACCCCATAAACCAAGGAAGACTCAACACCATGTATGTATGTATATATATATATATATATATATATATATATATATATATATATATATATGCATATACACATACACACACACACACACACACACACACACACAGTCTTAAGGCTAAATGAAATAAAATAAAAAAAAGTCAGACTTCAGACCAGTCCTTGCATCTCTTAAAGGGGTACTCCGGCCCTTATACATCTTATCCCCAATCCAAAGGATAGGGGATAAGATGTATGATCACGGGGGTCCCATCGCTGGGGACCCCCGCAATCTGTCATTGCGCACCCACCTTTGTAAGCTCTCCGCAGTGCTGGAGGCTCTGAGTGTGTAGCGTGATGACCGACCACGGGGCAGTCACGCCCCCTCCCATAGACTTGCATTGAGGGGGCGGTGCGTGACGTCACACGGGGCGGAGTCGTGACGTCACGATACTCCAGCCCCATGGTCTTCACGCTACACACTCGGAGCTTCCAGCGCTGCGGAGAGCTCACAAAGGTGGGTGCGCAATGACAGATTGCGGGGTCCCCAGCGGCAGGACCCCAGCGATCATACATCTTATACCTTTCCTTTGGATGTATTAGGGCCGGAGTACCCCTTTAATCACCAAATGCCTTGCTCTTGGCACTGACACTGGTTAGTGTCAGGATGTTCTGTACACTGATGCTCACTAGGTTTCTAGTAAAGACCCACTGCAGGGGCTTCCTGAAGAGAAAAGACTCTAGGGTAAGAAGCCAGTGTCATGATTCGGCTAGCTGGATGTGGATCCTCTGTGTCAGCGAGGGATTGGCGTGGACCGTGTCGGTGGACCGGTTCTAAGATGCTACTGGTATTCACCAGACCCCGCCGCAAAGCGGGATGGTCTTACTGCGGCGGTAGCAACCAGGTCGTATCCACCGGCAACGGCTCAACCTCGCTGACTGCTGAGAAGGCGTGGAACAGAAGGACTAGGCAGAGGCAAGGTCAGACGTAGCAGAAGGTCGGGGCAGGCGGCAAGGTTCGTAGTCAAATGGAATAGCAGAAGGTCTGGAACACAGGCTTTGGACAACACTAAACGCTTTCACTGGCACAAGGCAACAAGATCCGGCAGGGAAGTGCAGGGGAAGTGAGGTAATATAGCCAGGGAGCAGGTGCAAGCTAATTAGGCTGATTGGGCCAGGCACCAATCATTGGTGCACTGGCCCTTTAAATCTTAGAGAACTGGCGCGCGCCAGGACATGACAGCCGGGGGCCGGGACAGGTGAGTGACTTGGGACGCGATTCGCGAGGGGGCGTGTCCCGCTATGCGAATCGCATCCCCGCCGGCAGTGTCAGTGCAGCGCTCCCGGTCAGTGGGTCTGACCGGGGCGCTGCAGAGAGAGAAACGCCGCGAGCGCTCCGGGGAGGAGCAGGGACCCGGAGCGCTCGGCGTAACAGTACCCCCCCCCCCTTAGGTCTCCCCCTTTTTTTGTCCGGCAATTGCTTCACGTGGGACGAGGACACTGGGAGCGATTGTAGGGTTTCCTCATCAAATGCAGGCAGTTCAGCAGGAGTGGGAATGGGGAGGGAGGGCAGAGGGTGAAGCTTGGCACGGGGCAGAGTGTTACCAGGACAGGGGCTATGAGGAGGCAAAGCATAGTCCTGATAGGCTTTGGGGAGACCAGGTGTAGGAGGAGGCACCGAGGCTTGCCTGACGGGACTGGGAGGAGACGTGAGGCATTTCTTGCGGCAAGCAGGGCCCCAATTCATGATCTCCCCGGTGGTCCAGTCAAGGGTGGGAGAATGATGCTGGAGCCATGGCAGACCGAGGAGGACTTCAGAGGTACAGTTGGGAAGGACGAACAATTCAATCTTTTCGTGATGGGGTCCAATGCACATTAAGAGGGGTTCTGTGCGGTAACGCACGGTGCAGTCCAATTTAACTCCGTTGACCGAGGAAATGTAGAGCGGCTTGACGAGACGGGTCACCGGGATGCAGAACTTATTCACCAAAGAGTCCAGAATAAAATTTCCAGAGGCACCAGAGTCCAAGCAGGCCACGGCTGAGAGGGAGGAGTTGGCAGAAGGAGAAATCCGCACGGGCACCGTGAGACGTGGAGAAGCAGACTTCGTACCAAGAGACGCAACACCCACGTGAGCTGGGTGCGTGCGTGCGTTTCCCAGACGTGGAGGACGAATAGGGCAATCCACCAAGAAATGTTCGGTACTGGCGCAGGACAGACAAATTTTTTTTCCCTACGGCGAGTCCTCTCTTCCTGGGTCAGGCGAGACCGATCCACTTGCATAGCCTCCTCGGCGGGAGGCACAGGCGTAGATTGCAAAGGATACTGTGGGAGAGGTGCCCAAAGATCAAGGTCTTTTTCCTGGCGGAGCTCCTGGTATCTCTCGCATGTCAATGTGGGTGGCCAAATGGATAAGTTCTTGCAGGTAGGCAGGAATCTCTCGTGCGGCCAGCACATCCTTGATGTTACTGGATAGGCCTTTTTTAAAGGTCGCGCAGAGAGCCTCGTTATTCCAAGATAATTCGGAAGCGAGAGTACGAAATTGGATGGCGTACTCGCCTACAGAAGAATTACCCTGGACCAGGTTCAGCAGGGCAGTCTCGGCAGAAGAAGCTCGGGCTGGTTCCTCGAAGACACTACAGACTTCAGCGAAGAAGGACTGGACTGTGGCAGGATCATTGCGCTCCCAGAGCGGTGTGGCCCAAGACAAGGCCTTTCCAGAAAGAAGACTCACTACGAACGCCACCTTAGACCATTCTGTGGGAAATTGGTCCGACAACATCTCCATATGTAGGGAACATTGAGACAGAAAGCCACGGCAGAGTCTAGAGTCCCCATCAAATTTGTCCGACAGGGACAAGCGGAGGCTAGGAGCGGCCAGTCGCTGCGGAGGAGGTGCAGGAGCTGGCGGAGGAGATGGTTGCTGCTGTAGTAGTGGCAGAAGTTGCTGTAACGTGGCGGTCAACTGCGACAGCTGCTGTCCTTGTTGGGCAATTTGCTGCGATTGCTGAGTGACCACCGTGGATAGGTCAGCGAGACTCGGCAGCGGCACCTCAGCGGGATCCATGGCCGGATCTACTGTCACGATTCGGCTAGCTGGATGTGGATTCTCTGTGTCAGCAAGGAATTGATGTGGACCGTGGCGGTGGACCGGTTCTAAGATGCTACTGGTATTCACCAGAGCCCGTCGCAAAGCGGGATGGTCTTACTGCGGCGGTAGCAACCAGGTAGTATCCACCGGCAATGGCTCAACCTCGCTAACTGCTGAGAAGGCGTGGGACAGAAGGACTAGGCAGAGGCAAGGTCAGACGTAGCAGAAGGTCGGGGCAGGCGGCAAGGTTCGTAGTCAAATGGAATAGCAGAAGGTCTGGAACACAGGCTTTGGACAACACTAAACGCTTTCTCTGGCACAAGGCAACAAGATCCGGCAGGGAAGTGCAGGGGAAGTGAGGTAATATAGCCAGGGAGCAGGTGGAAGCTAATTAGGCTGATTGGGCCAGGCACCAATCATTGGTGCACTGGCCCTTTAAATCTTAGAGAGCTGGCGTGCGCGCCCTAAGGAGCAGAGCCGCGCGCACCAGGACAGGACAGCCGGGGGCCGGGACAGGTGATTGACTTGGGATGCGATTCGCGAGCGGGCGCGTCCCGCTATGCGAATCGCATCCCCGCCGGCAGTGCCAGTGCAGCGCTCCCGGTCAGCGGGTCTCACCGGGGCGCTGCAGAGAGAGAAACGCCGCAAGCGCTCCGGGGAGGAGCAGGGACCCAGAGTGCTCGGCGTAACAGCCAGGTGTATGCCAGTACTAACCATTAGTTTTAATTTGCCCATGGTCCAGTTGCAATCTATGTCTATTGGCCTGATGTTTCACAATACCTTCAATTCCCGCTTTTCTCTACTTTCTCACATAGGAAAGAGAGCTAAAGATTCCTTGTATGAATGATTTCTAATGCTATTGTAATCACAGGACTTTATTAACTAGCAAGTTCCCTTTAACCCCATAAGGACAATGGACGTTAATTTACATCCTGGTGCCCTGGTACTAAATGCACCATGAGGTACATTTACATCCTGTACATGAAGCAAGCGTAGGACCTCCTTGACCCGTCATCAGTGCGATCATTACTGATCACGGCATCATCAGGGCTCGGGGGGCTCATCAGACCACTTGTGATGTAGGCTGACGAAGCAAGATGGCAGCCGAAGCTCTGCTAACCAGCTTCTGGCCTGCTTCTGCAATCTTCTCCTCTGGTCTGTCTTAGGGTGCATTCACACCACATTTAGAAAATCTGGCTGCCAGCTTAGATAGGAAATTTCAAAACCAGGTGCCCCTGTATCCCAGCTAGACCGGTGCCGAATCTCATTCATTTAAATGGGCCAACCGAAGTCAGACTAAAAAATAGCGTAATAAAAGCTAAATAAAAAAAAAACAGTATCCCCTTCCCTAATAAAAGTTTGAATCATCCCTTTTCCCATAAAAAAAAAACATAAACAAAAATAAACAAACATATGTGGCATCGCCGTGTGTGTAAATGTCTGAACTATAAAAATATAATATTAAGTAAACTGTATGGTCAATGGCGTACACGTAAAAAATGCCATAGTCCGAAATTGTGTATTTTTTGTCACTTTGTAAACTCTAAAAAAAAGTATAAAGAAATGTATCAAAAAGTCCCATCAAAGCAAAAATGTTACTGATAAAAACTACAGATCACGGTTCAAAAAACGAGCAACCACACATCTCTGTATATGGAAAAAAAAGTTACAAATTTTGGTGCAAAAAGTTATAATTTTTACCAGAAGTAACACAAAATCAAACCTATATAAGTTGGGTATCATTTTAATTGTAGTGACTTAACCCATTAAGGACTCAGGGTTTTTCCGTTTTTGCACTTTCGTTTTTTCCTCCTTACCTTTTAAAAATCATAACCCTCTCAATTTTCCACCTAAAAATCCATATTATGGCTTATATTTTGCGTCATCAATTCTACTTTGCAGTGAAATCATTGTGCGACAAAATCGAAGAAAAAACGCCATTTTGTAACTTTTGGGGGCTTCCGTTTCTACGCAGTGTATATTTCGGTAAAAATGACACCTTATCATTATTCTCTAGGTCCATACGGTTAAAATGATACCCTACTTATATAGGTTTGATTTTGTCGCACTTCTGGAAAAAATCATAACTACATGCAGGAAAATTTATACGTTTAATTTATACGTCATATTCAGACCCCTATAACTTTTTTATTTTTCCACATACAGGGCGGTATGAGGGCTCATTTTTTGCGCCGTGATCTGAAGTTTTTAACGGTATGATTTTTGTTTTGATCGGACTTTTTGATCACTTTTTATTCATTTTTTAATGGTATAAAAAGTGACCAAAATACGCTTGACCGTGCGGTTTAATTAATGATATATTTTTATAGTTCGGATATTTACGCACGCGGCGATACCACATATGTTTATTTTTTTTATTTATTTACACTGTTTTATTTTTTTATGTGAAAAGGGGGGTGATTCAAACTTTTATTAGGGAAGGGGTTAAATGACCTTTATTAACACTTTTTTTTAAACTTTTTTTTTGCAGTGTTATAGGTCCCATAGGGACCTATAACACTGCACACACTGATCTCCTATGCTGATCACTGGCGTGTATTAACACGCCTGTGATCAGTGTTATCGGCGCTTGACTGCTCCTGCCTGGATCTCAGGCACGGAGCAGTCATTCGTCGATCGGACACCGAGGAGGCAGGTAAGGGCCCTCCCGGTGTCCTGTAAGCTGTTCGGGATGCCGCGATTTCACCGCGGCGGTCCCCAACAGCCTGACTGACTAGCCGGGATACTTTCGCTTTAGAAGCGGCGGTCAGCTTCGACCGCCGCTTCTAAAGGGTTAATACCGCACATTGCCGTTGATGAGCGCCAGGACCGACGCGATGTGATGCTTCATATCGCGGGAGCCGGCGCAGGAGGTAAATATACATCCTGCGTTGTTAAGGGGTTAAGGAAAAAACATAATGTGTCATTTAAAAAAAATAAAAAAATTAAAAAAAAAGAGCTCTGCGTAAAATCGGAAGCCCCCAAAAGTTACAAAATGGCAAGTTTTCTTTTTCAATTTTACCTAACAAATATTTTTTCCTCTTGGTTTCGCCGCATGTTTTGTGGTGAAATGATTGATGTTATTACAAAGTAAAATTAGTGGCGCACACAAAAAGTCCTCATATGGGTCTGTAGGTGCAAAATTGAAAGTGATATGATTTTGTGAGGAGGATAAAATGAAAATGCAAAAATGAAAAAACATGTAGTCCTTAAGGGGTTAATATTCTGTGAACACACTCATACTGTGAACATACTGTGGTGAGTAATATGTCAGGAAATATTTTTTTTTTATTGTAGCAAGCTAATCTACTTGGTCATTATCTAAACATAACAAAGTCTTAAGCTATATGGCTTTAAGGAAATAGGGCAATTATGGCTCAGTATTTAATGGGATAATATCAAGTCATTTGCAAATATTTTTGTTTGTGTAAAAGTAGAATTTATCCTCCTTTTGCTAGAAATTATTTAGTTTTTCATTGGTAATCTATAATTTTGAAAGAGGTAATTGGGGAACATGATAACAATCTACTGCATGCTTTACAATAGCCCAGACTGTATTACATTTGGTTGTAGAGAGTGGTTTCAGCACTGAAATAACCTCCAGAAACATTACATCCTATATATGTGACTGACATCAGCCAGTCCTCGAGGGGTCCCCATATCATGCAGAATATGGCCCTATCTGGCTGCAGCATCATCTTTGTTCTAGCTGAAGCACAGGCTGGGACAAATTCCAGGAAGTAAGGACATGGCTAGTACTCCTCTGTGTTCACTCCTGTTCTATCAGACTCCTGTCTGAAAACAGAGAGAAAGAGGTTACAGAAAAGCATGCAGTGATTGGATAAAGAGACACAGCACAGCAGACTCAGGGAGAACGTGTGTGTATGGTGAGTGAGGACGGACCTGTTTAGTCTAGTCCCACAGACTAGCTACTGCAGCACAAATTGCTCAAAAACTTAGTGCTGGCTATGATGAAACAGCATCTGAACATACTCATAACACACCCAATAAAAAGTTGAAAAATATAGAATCACATGGGAAATTTCTGTTAAGCCATGCTCCGATAACAATATATTCTCAGTATCTCTGCTACTAAGTAGTTCATACTATGCAGCAGAAGCTGTAAACGCAGGCAGCACAGTAATAGGCAGGGCCGTTTGAAGGAATTTGGGGGCCCCAAGCAAAATAGACATGGAGGTTTCAGCAGAGAACAATGTTGTCAGACAGAAAAGACCAACCCAACTTCAGCAGCTGATAAGTCCTGGAAGGATTAAGATTTTTAATAGAAGTAATTTACAAATCTGTTTTTAACCCCCTAAAGGACCCAGGGCGTATAGGTATGCCCTGACATCCTGGGACTTAAAGACCCAGGGCATATCTGTACACCCGTGGGAATTCCGGTCCCCGCCGCAATTATTCAGCAGGCACCCCGTCCAAACCCCAGATCGGCGATTTGCAGCGCTTCCAGGTCAATCGGTGACCTGGAAAAAAAGGGTGATAGTGCCGTCCGAGACAGCACCTATCACCCTATAGCAGCAGGATTGAGGTGGCACTGGTGCCACCCCACGATTGTCCTGATTCGTTGGCCGTTACCGGACGATGAATCAGGACTCCTGCTGTGGGGGTGTCCCTGATGGCACCCGCTGTGCCCCTATTCCGGAGGGTGAGAGCGGGTGCCGTGAGTTCTCACCTAGACCTGGGGCCCCTGATCCCCGGCATCAGCGGCGAGATAAGGGCCCCAGGAGCAGAGACAGCGTCGGCGGCAGGCAGGATCTTGCAGAGCAGCATCAGGAGGTAAGGCCGTGCCTCCTGCTGTTGCCTAGCAACAACTCCCATACAGGTCATGCTGGGAGTTATTGTTATGCAACAGCAGAAGGCAAAACTACAACTCACAGCGTGCCCTTTGGTAGTATGTGCATGCTGGGGGTTGTAGTTATTCAACAGGTGAAGGCACATTTTTTCTGAGCATGCCCTTCGGCTGTAAGTGCATGCTGAGAGTTGTAGTTTTGCAACAGCTGAAGGCACACTAGTTGCGAAACACAGAGCTTGTTACCTAACTCAGTTTCGCAACCACTGTGCCTCCAGCTGTTGCAAACTACAACTCCCAGCATGCAATGAAAGACCGTACATGCTGCAAGTTATAGTTTTGCAACAGCTGGGGGCACACTGGTTGTGAAACACTGAGTTAAGTAAACTTTCAGTGTTTTGCAACCAGTGTGCCTCCAGCTGTTGCATAACTACAAACCCCAGCATGCAAGGACAGCCAAAGGGCATGCTGGAAGTTTTAGTAGTATGCCTCCAGCTGTTGCATAACTACAAGTCTCAGCATGCACTTCGGCTATCAGAGCATGCTGAGAGTTGTAGTTGTTGCAACAGCTGGAGGCACACTGGTTGCGAAACAGAGATTGTTACCTAACTCAATGTTTTGCAACCAGTGTGCCTCCAGCTGTTGCAAACTACAACTCCCAGCATGCACTGATAAACTGTACATGCTGGGAGTTGTAGTTTTGCAACAGCTGGAGGGACACTGGTTGTGAAACACTGAGTTAAGTAACAAACTCTGTGTTTTGCAACAGTGTGCCTCCAGCTGTTGCATAACTACAACCCCCTGGCATGCATGGACAGCCAAAGGGCATGCTGGGAGTTGTATTTTTGCAACAGCTGGAGGTCCCCCCCCCCCATGTGAATGTACAGGGTACATTGACACAGGTGGGGGTTTACAGCGAGTTTCTCGCTGCAAGTTTGAGATGCAGCAAATTTTCCGCTGCAGCTCAAATTCCCAGCAGGAAATTTGCTGTGAACCCCTACCTGTGTGAATGTAATTTTACTATCGGAGGCATGTGTAATTCTTGCACCCGGGTCCGTCCCAATGCAAATCCCTAATTTAGGCCTCAAATACGCATGGCGCTCTCTCCCTTCGGAGCCCTGTTGTATTTCAAGGCAACAGTTTATGGCCACATCTGGGATATTTCCGAGAAATTGCCTAACAAATTTTGTCATGGCAAGAGAGGTCCGCCTACTGATTATATGTATGCATTGTCATTTTTGCTCCCTAACCCTATCCACACTTAGTACCAGGAGTTCCCTCCCTAGATATGTAGGGTCTCTAGTGTAATTACTCACCTGTACCCTTTTTCCCTATCCCAGCACGTTTTTTTGTGTGTCTATCACTGTATCTTGATTTCTATTCAAGTAAAATTGAGTCTCAATATGTCTAGAACCTAATTGGTGATTTTCTAAGATTATATATTTAAAGGGGTACTCCGCCCCTAGACATCTTATCCCCTATCCAAAGGATAGGGGATAAGAAGTCTGATCGTGGAGGACCCCCGGGATCTCGGCTGCAGCACCCACCCGTCATTACTGCACAGAGCAAACTTGCTCTGTGCAAAATGACGGGTAATACAGGAGCCGGAGCATCGTGATTCTGCCCGGAGCATCATGGTTCTGCCCCTCATGATGTCATCGCCCGCCCCCTCAATACAAGTCTATCGAGGGGCGGAGCCGTGACGTCACGATGCTCCGGCCCCTGTATTGCCCGTCATTACTCACAGATGATGTAATGTGGGTGCTGCAGCCGAGATCCTGGGGGTCCCCAGCGTCGGTACCTCTGCGATCAGACATCTTATCCCCTATCCAAAGTGTCTAGGGGCGGAGTACACCTTTAAGTATATAATCTTAGAAAATCACCAATTAGGCTCTAGATGTATTAAGATTATATACTTATAGGGGTACTCCACCCCTAGACATCTTATCCCCTATCCAAAGGATAGGGGATAAGATGTCTGATCGCGGAAGTACCACCGCTGGGAACCCCCTGGGATCTCGGCTGCAGCACCCTGCAGTCATTACTGCACAGAGCAAACTCGCTCTGTGTGTAATGATGGGCGATACAGGGGCCGGAGCATTGTGACGTTGCGGTTCTGCCCCTTGTGACATCATGGCTCGCCCCTCAATAAAAGTCTATGGGAGGGAGCGTGGCCTCAATACAAGTCTATGGGAGGGTGTGTGGTGCTGAGGTAGCCTGAGGGCTTACCTCTCCTGTAGTGCCGGCTCCTGCGCTCAGAATGATAAAGCCTGGCAGGACCAGGCTTTATCAATCGAGCACAGAGCACAGAGATCAATGTGGTTCTATTCAACCACATTGATCTGTATGAGGAATAAAATTATTCCTCCTAGTCTCCTAAATGGACTAAAAGTTTAAAAACATAAGGTTAAAAAAAGTTTAAAAACAGGCATATTAACCCCTTCCTTATTAAAAGTTTAAATCACCCCCATTTTCCAAAATTCCATATAAAAAAATATATAAACATAATAAAAATGAACATATGTGGTATCACCGTGTGCATAAATGTCCAAACTACAAAAATATATAATTAATTAAACCACACGGTCAATGGCATACGCGCAAAAAAATTACAAAGTCCAAAACAGCGTATTTTTGGTTACTTTTTACACCATAAAATAAATGAATAAAAAGCAATCAAAAAGTCTGATCAATACAAAAAAGTATTATAGTGCCGATAAAAACTTCAGATCATGGCACAAAAAATAAGCCCTCATACCACCCCGTACGCGAAAAAATTTAAAAGTTATAGGAGTCAGAAGAGGACAATTTTAAATGTATAAATTTTTGTGCATGTAGTTATGATTTTTTCCAGAAGTACGACAAAATCAAACCTATATAAGTAGGGTATCATTTTAATCGTATGGCCCTACAGAATAAAGATAAAGTGTCTTTTTTTACCGAAAAACGTACTGCGTAGAAACATTTCGCTGTAGATTTTTGGGTAAAATGACTGACGTCATTACAAAGTAGAATTGGTGGCACAAAAAAAGCCCTCATAAGTTTTTTTAGGTGCAAAATTGAAAGGGTTATGATTTTTAAAAGGTAAGGAGGAAAAAACGAAAGTGCAAAAACAAGAAAACACTTGGTCCTTAAGGGGTTGAGGTGAAAATGGGCTGGGTCCTAAGGGGTTAACTTTCTGGAGCCAGTTGATATGAAAAAATAGTTTAACATTGGAATACCACTTTAAGAAGCCCTCCGGTTCTCCACGTATTACCTGTATTAACTGCACCTGTTTGAACTCATTACCTGTATAAAAGACACCTGTCCACACACTCAAACAGACTCCAACCTCTCCACAATGGCCAAGACCAGAGAGCTTTGTAAGGACATCAGGGATACAATTGTAGACCTGCACAAGGCAGGGATGGGCTACAGGACAATAGGCAAGCAGCTTGTGAGAAGGCAACAACTGTTGGCGTAATTAATAGAAAATGGAAGAAGTTCAAGATGATGGTCAATCTCCCTCGGTCTGAGGCTCCATGCAAGATATAACCTTGATGACCTGATTGACAATCTGGATGATCAAGAGGAGGAATGGGAGAAGGTCATGTGGTCTGATGAGACAAAAATTTGAGCTTTTTGGTCTAAACTCCACTCGCCGTTTTTGGAGGAAGAAGGAGGAGTACAATCCCAAGAACACCATCCCAAGCATGGAGGTGGAAACATTCTTTTGGGCTGCTTTTCTGAAAAGGGCACAGGACGACTACATCTTATTGAGGAGAGGATGGATGGGGCCATGTATCGCGAGATCTTGGCCAACAACCTCCTTCCCTCAAGAGCATTGAAGATGGGTCGTGGCTGGGTCTTACAGCATGACAAGACCTGAAACACACAGTCAGGGCAACTAAGGAGTGGCTCCGTAAGAAGCATCTCAAGGTCCTGGAGTGGTCCAACCAGTCTCCAGACCTGAACCCAATAGAAAATCCTTTCTGGGAGCTGAAAGTCCGTATTGCCCAGTGACAGCCCCGAAACCTGAAGGATCTGGAGAAGGTCTGTATGGAGCAGTGGGCCAAAATCCCTGCTGCAGCGTGTGCAAACCTGGTCAGGAACTACAGAAAACGTATTATCTCTGTAGTTGCAAACAAAGATTTCTATACCAAATATTAAGTTATGCTTTTCTGCTGTACAGTATCAAATACTTATGCAATAAAATGCAAATATTTTTTTTTTATCATACAATGTGATTTTATGGATTTTTGTTTTAGATTCCATCTCTCACAGTTGAAAAGTACCTATGATAAAAATTACAGACCTCTTCATGCTTTTTAAGCAGGAAAACCTGCAGAATCGGCAGTGTATCAGATACTTGTTCTCCCCACTGTACATTACATAAAAAGTTTTTGCTAACCCCTTTGTATCCTTACCTTTCTCCTGACCTCTGTACTGTGTTTGCTTTATAATTTTAACATTGCTATGACCTGCACCTTAGTAACGTAGGGACTGGTATCGTGCTTGGGGCTACCTTATTAAAAAGTGCACCTATCATCAACAAAAACTTTTCATATAATGTAGATAATACCATTATATGTATGTTTGTAATATACATTGGTTAAAAATTGTGTATATTTTTGGGTGAAAAAATGTTGTCCCCACAGCTATTGTCTGTGTGTCTCTATGAGGAGTCCAAAAACAGGAAGTAAGGGTAGAACAAGCAGGGATCTGTGCAGACTCCTGGCTTGTCAATCATCCTGATGTATGAGACAGGAGCATGTCATACAGCCTCAGTGCACACTGTCCTGCTTTTTCTCAGTGCACAGAGCCCTGCTTGTCTACCCTCACTTCCTGTAATTGGACTCCTCATAGAGACACACATGCAATAGCTGCAGGGACAAAAATATACACATTTTTTAACCAATGTATATTATATATATATATATATATATATATATATATATATATATATATATATATATACACATACATATATAGTAAGGATTTCTCCCTGGGGATAGCTATGGGATCGTCCATGACACCACCACAGGACATGTTTCCACTTCAATCAGCAGGCAAACAACAGTACTTTATGCAAGTCCGTCCCCTCGCCAGCTTTATTAGACAGGTTGCAGGGTAAATAAAAACATAAGACAGGAACAAACAAAACCCTAGACCGTCTAGTCACTAACTACACAATCCAGCATGCCCTGACTATCAACTCGTGGGCTTTTCCCGGCCAGTTAAACTTATGCCTCCTGCAACCTTCTACTCACTGTTTACACACAGCATTTGCAACCTCTTGCTGTGTGTCTCGTTCACACTTCACTGTTGGGGCCACTCACATCTCGGGCTGTGTGTTCCTCACCAGGACCCCTGCCTCCCCCAAAACCACCTTGCTGGCTTCTGGAGAGAGCTCAGACTACACTGTCTGAATTCCTTTTAAACAGACTTCCCCTCTCTGCTACCTCATCAATTAGGCCACCGGTGGAGGTTTCTCCAGGGTTTGCTAGGGAAATACACCCTTTCCTTGCCACACTGTCACAATATATATATATATATATATATATATATATATATATATATATATATATTATATATATATATATAATGGTATTATCTACATTATATAAAAAGTTTTTGTTGACGACAGGTACACTTTAAGGAGGTGGGTACCCTAAAAGCCAGATTCAGAGCGTGTAGCAAGCTCAGGACTACATTTAGCCTTGCCCGACATGACAGTATTACTCCAAAATTTAGATTTTCACAAAGTTTATAGCTATGGGATCAGGCCATGAAATTGTTATACGAAAGGCACCTTTACAGTCACTTAAATATGTATTTAGATAATCCAGTAGGAACAATGTTGTTAAACCTGGATGTAGTCATCATCACCCTGGGTTGAATTTTATAGTATCTTACAAGTAGCTACAAAGGAGGAGTAAAGCTAGTGGATTAATCATTTGTAGCATTTGAGTTTAAAGTTTCTTGCACACGAGGGCAATTATTGCCTGATATTGCCATGTGTAATAGGCCAAGCGATCAGCAGACATATTAGTTAAAAAAATAAAAATAACTTTTACTATTGTACTTTTTACAATCCACTAATGCCCTAGTGCCCAGACTTTGCACAACATATCATCCAAGATGAAAAAAAGGCCCAGTATGGCAGTAATGCAACAAAAGAATGCTATTTATTTAATACAACTTTAGTGTGTGTCATTCAGCTTGTAATCTTCTCATAGGAACATTCTAATGTGTTTTTAACATTTGGCATTTGGCTACAAAGTCCCTAAGATAGACATGAGTATTATTTTTGGTGAATGAGATTTGATCATGCAATATTAATGCTAAAATACTTTCACTGATGGCAAAAAGAAATACTTAAAAGGGGTACTCCGGCACTAAGGCATCTTATCCCCTATCCAAAGGATAGGGGATAAGATGCCTGATTGCGGGGGTCCTGCCTCTAGGGACCCCCATGATCTTGCAAGCAGCACCCCGTTATAATCAGTCCACGGAGCATGTTCGCTCCGGGTCTGATTACTGGCGATCACGG
Source organism: Hyla sarda (assembly GCF_029499605.1). NCBI lineage: Eukaryota > Metazoa > Chordata > Amphibia > Anura > Hylidae > Hyla > Hyla sarda. The sequence goes on from NC_079190.1 coordinate 260,525,358, forward strand.
GGGCCGAAGCATTGTGACATCACGGCCCCGCCCCCGTGTGACGTCACGCTCTGCGCCCTCAATGCAAGCCTATGGGAGGGGGTGTGACAGCTGCCACACCCTCTCCCATAGACTTGCATTGAGGGGGCGGAGCGTGACATAACACGCTTTGGATAGGAGAGAAGACGTCTTAGCACCGGAGTACCCCTTTAAATTGGAATCTTTATTGGGAAATTATTAAAAATAAACAATCCGATCCTTGGCGATAAGTATAAATCAACTGATCAAACAATACAACGAATGCGCAAGAAACATCCAGATATCCTTTCAACACAAACATTAACAGCACATTAGGGATGTTTGTCTGAAGTAAAGAGTCATATTTGGTAAATTAAGTAATGTACAGATATGTTAGGAATCACATAGGCTATTACATGATAGGAAGTTGTTTGAAATGACAGTGGTCATTTAAATGGAGATGCTTTCCCCCCCCAAAGACATTTATGCCATGCTGATACCCTGGTTGATGGAAACCTGGCTCCTGGGATCATCACTGATGCATAGAACATAGGGGCTAATGTACTAGGTCAGAGGTCAGCCACTCATGGCACGCGGGCCCCGGGCAGAGAGGGGGCCTGTCAGAGGCGCTCACTCTGCTAATGGGGCTCCGGGACACTTGTCCAGGATGCCTAGGCAAGCGAGCGCCGCTTTTAACTGTGTGCGCACACGCACGCACACAGCTAAAGCCTGCTCTTAGTATGAGCCACAGGACCTGCGGCTTCACTGAGAGGAGACCTGTGACCTCTGCCCGCACGCAGTGCAGGCGCATATGATGTCACTCATCGGCGCCTGCTCTGTAGCGGGAGAAGTACACAGCCAGCTTGTGCTGCGCAGAAGATCCCTGTGCGGGAAATAGGTGAGTAAAGGTGTTTGTTTATTTTGATCATCCTGGCCTCAGCAGGGAAGGGGAAGTGACGGGAGGAGGGTGCACGTAAGAGGGAGGGGGTGCGGGTGAGAGGGAGGGGGGTGCAGGTGAGAGATGGTGCAGGTGAAAGGGAGGGGGTTCAGGTGAGAGGGTGCAGGTGAGTGGGGGGGGGGGTGATGTGGAGGAGCACTGGCTACTTCCCTACCTGGCTACCTACCCAATTACCTGCTTGGCTACTTCCCTACCTGACAACCTACCTAACCATTTCCCTACCTGGCAATCTACCTAGTTACCTGACTGGCTATTTCCCTACCTGGCAACCTACCTAATTAGATGCCTAGTTACATTCCTACCTACCTTATTACTTTCCTGGCTACCTACCCACCTGCTTACCTACCTACATAGCTACCTACTTTCTAGCTAGCTACCCAGCTACCTACCTACCTACATAGCTGCCCACTTACCTACCTGGCTACCTACTTAGCTACCTTGCTACCTACAAATGAACTTACCTCCATATCTACTTACTGTAACTACCTACCTATATCCAAGAAAAATTGCAGCAAACCAAAGTATAAAGTGCAGAATTCAGTGGAGTTTATTCCATTCCAAACAGTGTTACAGAGCAGTCTACGATTCAGTGCCTTTCATGCTTGACAGAGGCAAAGACAGGTCAATGAAACGTAGCCGGCTCTGTAACACTGTTTGGAATGGAATAAACTCCACCGAATTCTGCACTTCTGGGAAGTGCACTGGAAAAATGCAGAAACTTAAGATGTTTGTCCTGCAGATGCTGCAGTGATGGGTTTTGGTTGGAAGAAGTGGTCATGGTGGTCTGAGCCAGAAGGAGAACAGAAGGAAAGAGGATGATCTGAGTCAGTTAAAGAGTAGCTCCCACCATCCTATTTTTTTTCTGTCCCTGCCTATTGCCCATCTATCCCTAACCCCCTCCCTGCCTTAATTTTATTTTTTTTTTACTAGATTAAAAAGACCTTTTTGTCTGCCTGGTAGTGTGCTCACTTACCAGGCAGACTTCCCCAGCAGGCATGACGTCACTGATGCCCTCCGGGGCCGACACTTCCACGCTTAGTTAGGCAGGGAGCGAGCGGAGGCTGAATGAATTAGGACAGATTTCCAGGCTGAATTCAAGTGTGACATCACTTCACCTCTAGTGGCCAGTCTTCAAAATTAAAATAAACTATTTTAATTAAAAAAAATTAATGTATGGATCTATATTAGAGATATGTTGTAGTACATAAGTACTACAACATATAAAAAAAAAAACGTTTGGTGACAGTGCCCATTTAATGTAACTGTATGTATATTATTGTGCAACACGACTGGGGTCTGTAGTGTGGGGGGGGGGGCTGTATTATGGTGGGGTCTGATTCTGAGGTCTGTATTATGTAGGGAGGTCTGCTTCTGGGGTCTGTATTATGGTGGTGTCTAATCCTGGGCTCTGTATTATGGGGGGGGGGGGGCAGTATTATGGTGGAGTCTGATTCTGGAGACTGTATTATGGGGGGGTCTGTATTACAGTGGGGACTGATCCTGGGGTCTGTATTATGGTGGAGTCTTATCCTGGGCACTGTATTATGGGGGGGGGGGGGGGCAGTATTATGGTGGAGTCTGATTCTGGGGACTGTTTTATTGGGGGGGGGGGGGTCTGTATTACAGTGGGGACTGACCCTGGGGTCTGTATTATGGTGGAGTCTGATCCTGGGGTCTGTATTATGGGGGGGAGGCAGTATTATGGTGGAGTCTGATTCTGGGGACTGTATTATGGGGGGCTGGATTATGGTGGGGACTGATTCTGGGGTCTGTATTAAAGTGGAGTCTGATTCTAGGGTCTATATTATGGTGAGACCGATTCTGTAGTCTGTATTATACAGATCTGAGTTAAAGAGGTACTCCACTGGGGAATTTTTTTTTTTTTTTTTAAATCAACTGGTGCCAGAAAGTTAAACAGATTTGTAAATTACTTCTATTTAAAAATCTTACTCCTTATGGTATGTATCAGCTGTTATATGCTCCACAGGAAGTTCTTTTCTTTTTGAACTTCCTTTCTGTCTGACCACAGTGCTCTCTGCTGACACCTCTGTCCATGTCAGGAACTGTCCAGAGCAGGATAGGTTTGCTATGGGGATTTGCTTCTACTCTGGACAGTTCCTAAAATGGACAGAGGTGTCAGCAGAGAGCACTGTGGTCAGACAGAAAGGAAATTCAAAAAGAAAAGAACTTCCTGTGGAGCATATAAGTACTGGAAGGATTAAGAATGTTTAACTTTCTGGCACCAGTTGATTTTGATTTTTCCCAGTGGAGTTTCCCTTTAAAAAGCACAGCAAAAACAATATATAGGGACAATTCTGAAGGGAAAAAAGAAAACACCCTGTGACAAGCCACACCCCCACAAACCCCACCCACAGCAAGCCAGAACCATGACAAGCCCCACCCATACTGCTGGCGCAGCAAGCGACATCGAAAAATTTTGGGCACAGCGCTACCAAAAGGTTGCCTACCCCTGTACTAGGTAAATTGTCTGTGACTCTTTTCAGCTTCGTCTCAAACACAGCCACTCCTGATCAGACAATGTAAGGAATTATGAGAAAGCAAACTCATTACACTGTTACACTCACAAAAAAGTTATAGATGTTAAAACCAGACAAAATACCTCTGGTATGAAGAAGTAAAAATTACAATTCTATGTGGTCATGTCTTTGTTCATGCTGATATCAGGACACAACAGGATTATACATTTATTACATGACAATCCCTATTGTCTCGTTCACTATCCACCTACCCCTGATGCAGTAATAGCTCTGCCACACAAATTCTGTTTTTGTTAACCCTAAACAGGCAACAAAATATTTCTTTCCAGAAGTTATGATGGACATGCAGTAAAAATTGATGTCTCAAGGCAAATTACAGAAAGTGCACTTATAAAAAGAGTAAGCTAAATTATAGGCTTTTGCTCCCTCTACTGGTAGAAAACTAGAATACTGCCCATTTAATGTAGTGAATGGTAGAAATCCTTTCACACCGTTTAATGTACCTTTAACAGAATCCTTCCAACAAATCCACAGCGTACAAATATTGCTATTCCAATATCCTTTTGCACTCGGATCTTGAGTCTATGCCGCTCAGTATTCTGATTATCTAATAAAGGTCAGTTTGACCGAAAAGTCATATTTGATATTAAAGGATTGCCATTTAATAAACACACCATATGCGTCATATTCGAGCGCCAAGTTGTAGTTACTATAAAACTAAATCCTAAAATGTATGGCATTTTATCTGTCAATGATAAATTACAAGCCCTCCCCATAAGTCATTTAGACAGTTTCCAATATGGGCATGGATCATGCTGAAAATGAGGAATTTAAAGGGGTACCCAGCCCCCAGACATCCTATCCAGACGATAGGGAAAAAGATGTCTGATCAAAGGAGGTCCCGCCATTGGGACCGCCCACAATCTCTGTGCAGCACTCGGTGTTCATTTAGAATATTGGATGGGGGCAGCAGGGTTGTGACGTCAATGCCCCCCTTGTGACGTCATGCCCCTTCAATGCAAGTCTTTGGGAGGGGACATGACTGCCACCATGCCCCCTCCCAAAGACTTGCATTGAGGGGGCGTGGCGTGACATCACGACCCCACCGCCAGCTCCAAGCAATCAGAATAAAGCGCTGGGACGTTTTGAACACTGGGGCAGCGGAGTACCCCTTTAATGAGGACTTTAAATTACACTCCAGAAATTTTTTTTTTTTATAAAATAAGTACTAAATGAGTTTTAAGGGACGACTATTATTTAGACAATGGGCACATTGTCTAAATAGGGCATACTGCTCTATTTTAATTTATAAGTGAACCCTCCAGGTTCTCCATCAATTTACCATTGCACCATTACAGAGGGAAGCAAGTGAGACCGCCTCCTAGACACTTCAACTGTAGTCCAACGTGCAGACAGCGTCCTTTAGAGAAGAGTAGAGTAGATTGATATATGGGTTTGTGCAAAAGGTTCCAGGAAAAATCATCATTTAGCCATGTAAACGTCTGCTCATTGTGGGCCAAGTTGTCATCTGGTCTTAAAGTGTGCATGAAGAGGAGACTGTCCACTTGACTACTTTGTTTTAGGCTAAGGCCCTTTTCCCAATATAAAATTCATCTGTTAAAAGATCCGTTATAAACGTCCATTAGAAAAGCTTTAAAAAAAAAAAGGATGTTAAACGTCCATTACAAAATCCCATTAAAGTCTATGGGATTTTCTGATTATCCGTTATGACCCGTTATAGTCTGTCATTACTAACGTCCTTTTGTTGTGACGGAAGAATTAACGGAGCATGCGGTGTGGTGTGAGCTGCGGTGCAGGGGGGGGGGGTGCAGGGCATTGTCGGATTATCGGCAAGGTAATTGCCGATACCGTCCAAAGTCGTGAATATTGGCCAAACCGATAATCGGTCGATCCCTAGTTTATAATATCCGTTATTACTTCTGAGCATGCTCAGAAGAGGTGACATCAGCAGACTCCTGCAGTGCTGAGGGACTACTACTACTACTCCCATCATTGAACAGACTTGTTTTCATGATTGGAATAGTAATTCCCTGGCTGCTGGAGTTTGCAGACAGCTGGGGAGACTACATTAGTGTTTGTACTACTACCCCCATCATGGAAAAGAGTCTGTTCCATGTTGGGGGTAGTAGTACAGGGGCTGAGGGATTGATCGCACCGGGTTTCACTTCTGAGACCCGATGCGATTCGAAGTTATTAAGCAGGGGAGCGGGCGGCATGGTCCGCAAACCTGTGATTAGAGATGAGCAAACTTCCAGTAAATTCGATTCGTCGCGAACTTCTCGGCTCGGCAGTTGATGACATAGCGCTGCGGTGGCATATGGATATATAGTCGCTGTGGCGGGCAGATAACGCTATATGTCTACCCCCCCCAGCGCATCTATATACATATACCCCTGCAGCGCTATGAATGAAAAGTATTTCTATTAGCAGTGCATAGTGCCAGCACTATGTATGGAAAGTATTTCTATCAGCAGCATCGGGCCGGCCGATGCTGCTGCTAGAATGCTTTTCACATATAGAGCTGCAGTGGCATATGTATATAGATGCGCTGCGTTGGGTATATTATACATGCACTGCGGAGGGTACATTATACATGCGCCGGCGGGGGACACATATGCGCCGGCGGGGGGGTATATATTTATTAATGTGCCGGCGGGGGGGTATATATTTATTAATGCGCCGGAAGGGGGTATATATTTATAAATGCGCCGGCGGACGTCATATCTATTAATGCGCTGCAGAGGGCATATTATAAAATGCGCTGTGGGTCTTGATATATAGGCTATATCTCTGCCACCCCCCCTGCAGCGCTATACATCTTGCCCCCCACAGCGCTTTTAATATAGATATGCCCCCCCCCCCCCCCCACTACTCACAATTTTAATTTTTAAATCCCCTGGCAGAAGCCCTGATTGGCTTCGCAGTACCAGCCATTCAGGGCTCCCAGCGGGGGATTTAAAAATGAAAGTTACGCGATACATCGCAGGGTTGCGGCGCATGCCGCCTGCTCCCCTGCTTTAATAACTTCTAATCACATCGGGTCTCAGAAGTGAAACCTGGTGCTATCAATCCCTCAGCCCCGTACTACAACCCCCATCATGGAAAAGACTCTGTACTACTACTACTACCCACATCATGGAACACACACTAATGTAGCCACCCCAGCTGTCTGCCGACTCCAGAAGCCAGGGATTTACTACTCTCATCATGGAAAAGACTCTGTACTACTACTACTACTACCCACATCATGGAACAAACACTAATGTAGCCACCCCAGCTGTCTGCCGACTCCGGGAGCCAGGGAATTACTACTCCCATCATGGAAACAAGTCTGTTCCATGATGGGAGAAGTAGTAGTAGTAGTTGTCCCGGCTGTGGGAGTCTGTAGGCAGAGGTGTTACGGCTGCACATGAGGAATGTCATAACGGGTCTTAACGGATGAATATTTATTCATCCATTAGCACCCGTTATTTCATTCGTTTTCACACAGAAAATGGACGTTTAATAATGGATGAATGCTCACAATGTGAAAGCAGCCTAAGTAGTCAAGTGGGCATTGATACTCCGTGACGCCTCTGTTTTTATGCAAACTTATCTGTAAGTGAACGCCAAAAAGATTACTAAGCCCAGAATAAGGAGAGATTTACATGATTAAATGACTACCTAGTTATCCGGAAACTTTTCCTACAGCATTATATATCAACCTGCTCAGTACTTCAAGCTCTATAACATGCTACCTGCAGATTGGACTACATTTTCAATGTGACATGTTCTCATAACCCCATAAGGACTCAGCCCATTTTTACCTTAAGGACGCAGCCAATTTTATTTTTGCGTTTTCGTTTTTTCCTCCTCGCCTTCTAAAATTCATAACTTTTATATTTCCATTCCCAGATCCATATGAGGCTTGTTTTTTGCGTGACCAGATGTACGTTTTCCCGCTGTACACTTTGCTATAAAAATTACACGTTTTCTTTATTCTCTGGGTCAATACGATTAAAATGATACCCATGGTTGCATACCTTTTTTTTTTTTTTCCCCCCAAAATAAACATTTATTGTATTTTCCCTCAGACAAGCATGGAGCAAAACATTGCAATGGAAATGCAATAGTACACAAGAGTGGTAATACAATGACAAAGGCAGCAAATGTCGGATCAACAAGCAATAAAACATTACTACTGGAAGAAGTAATCTGAGCCTCCAAGTAGCCACTCGGATGGGAGAAAAAAAATTGGGTGTGGGGGGAGAAAGGATATAAGAAGGAAAAGGGGAAAAAAAGAAGAGAAGAAAAGGAGAAAGGGAAAGGGAGGGAGAAGTACAGGAAGAAAGAGAGAAGCATCCAAAGCACAAGTACAAATACAAATGAAATCTAAAATGCGATTTACCATCCCCAGGCGGTCCCATCTCCGAGCCCACCCAGTGTGTCAGGTTACATACATTTCTATTATTGTACTGCTGTTAAAAAATCTCAAACTTTTTTTTTTTTTTTTTTACAAAATCAGTATGTTTAAAATTGCCCTATTTTGTCTTCCTCCAACTTTCTTATTTTTCTGTATTCAGGGATGTGTGATGGCTCATTTTTTGCGCCATGATCTGTAGTTTGTTTTGGTACCACATTTGCGTATGTGACTTTTTGATCGCTTTTTACAAAAAAATTTAGAAGTTTGACGTGACAAAAAAGCAGAATGTTTTGACTTTTTTTTTTACGTTAACGCCGATCGGCGTACGGGATCATTAACATTATATATTTATAGTTCGGACATTTATGCACGTGGCAATACCGAATAGGTTTATTTTTTACGCTTTTTTGTATTAATATGGGGAAAAGGGGTGATTTAAAACTTATTGGGGGAGGGGCTTTCCCATTTTTTTTTTCACTTTTTTTACATTTATTTTTCACTTTTTTAGTCCCCATAGGGGACTACTTATAGCAATCATTAGATTGCTAATACTATTGAGTGCTATGCATAGGACATAGCTCTGATCAGTATTATTGGGGATCTTCTGCTCTGGTCTGCTGAAAGGCAGATCAGTGCAGAAGACCCCGGGAGACAGACGCAGACAGGTGAGGGGACCTACGTCCGCCATCTTGGCTTAACTAATCCCCGCGGGCGATCAGATCAGCCATTATAAGTGCCGCACTGCTGCAGATGCCGTGATCTGTATTGATCACGGCATCTGAGGGAATGAAGCATGTCAGGCATATTAATAATGTGTATGATAATTAGAAGTTGGCTTACAGAATTCATAAGATCATGGCTCTGAAGCCAGAATTTTCCTGTTTTCTGTCAGGTCTGGTTTGAATGCTAATTTCCCCTTTTGCCCTCTATTCCAAGGTAGATAGATAAGGAAACTTATTTACCAGGAGAATAGTAGACACTGGATATCCTAATCTAGGTGTCCAAAACCCAATACGAGATAGGACAAGACTAGTTTAAGACACTATGGTTTCAAAGTTCTCATGTTTATATTTCCACATGCCATTGAATGGACATGTGTGAGGAAGACAAGGAAATGTAAGTACCAGACAATGCATTATACTATGTTCTGTCTATAGAGGTGCCTGATCAGGAATAATATCTTAGGTTAGATGGGCAAGGGTATTATATTATATGATGGTAGATATAAACAGATCTATCTAAATAATATATTTTATATAGTTTGTTTTACAGTAGTATACACCAGTAATGTGGATATTAGGATATACCACAGTATAAAATGTAGTTACGATGACCATACAAATATTATACAAATAATTTAGGCATATTAAAATACTGGCCAGGCAAATTGGAAACACATGTGGTTACCATTTTATTACATAATATTTATCTATTTCCAGTCATCTATTCGAGATTTAAATATGTGGATATTATTGTGATCTAATTGGACAGGAACATCAAATAGTTATATTGAATAGATTGCTTAAATATTATAGTCACATACTACCCCCTATAGTTAACCCCAGAAATAGCAGAAGTGAAATTGTAAGGTTAATTACACGGTCACACCCACCAGATGACATCATATTTGAGAAGGGTGGGCTTTAGATAAAGAAAGATTTAAAAACCTGAGGGGGCTGACACAGAGGGACTGAGGCACAGACAGACAGGACACACCTGGGGACACCACATTAGAGAGGGACCAGACTTGACCCAAAGAACTTACCTTCCTAGAGACCCTGGATATTGCCTGCATTCCTAAACCTACTAGGCCCAGATATCCGGTAAAGTATAAGTTTGATTACCTGTAGTAGGATTATAATTAACTGGCTTGATATTTAGTAATTTCTGCTTTATTGCGGATGTGTAATATTAAAGGTGCTCTGTCAATATTAATATGATTCAGTAAAGATGCATATTACTGAATGAGTATCTGATTTGATCTCTGCCCTGGAATCCATATTCTGGGGAGTTTATCAAGCCAAGTAATTTGGGATACTATATTACCGGGTATCTGAAATATTGCTCATAGTTGAGCAGAGCAAAGAGTTGTGTGTATAATATCATTATTATTTCCTTGGGTATATCTGATTGCCTATTATATTATTCCTGCCGTATTCAGGGTGGCACTGCTGCCCCCTTGTGTTTTAAGGTGGTAGAGACAATTTTGTTGTGGTAGAGCCACTGGCTGAATTTGTTTATTGCATGCTACTGTGTTTTATTGAGTTTTGTATTGATTAGTTTGATTGTATTTTAATGTATTGTATATTAAATTATATATATATATATATATATATATATATATATATATATATATATATATATATATATATATATATTTTTTTTTATTTTTTTATTTATTTATTTATTTTGCAGACGTCTGTACCCTGTTTTACTAATTGCACAACATAATTACCTATCCTAGAACTCTTTTTGATGTGTTTTATGTCCACCTCATAGGATCAATCATATTTATAATTTTACTTTGATCCTTATTTTTGGTATAAAGCGCTTTGCTTTCTACCCCCCGACAAGCAAGCGCATCTCCTGCGCTCGCATCACAGCCACACCATAAATGTATGGTGCTGTGCGCTAAGTTACACTATGCAGCGCCGTACATTTACGGCGCATGTCCTTAAGGGGTTAAGACACCACCAATTTGGTCATTTTTTTCCTCCTCGCCTTCTAAGAGCCATAACTCTTATATTTCCATACACATGATGGCTTGCTTTTACGCGACTAATTGTACTTTGTAATGGCATCACTCCACGAAATGTATGGCAAAACCCAAAAAAATATTTGTGTGGGGAAATTGTTTTCATGTTGTACATTTTATGTTAAATGGGCCAATACAATTACTATTATTGTACTACTTTAAAATGAAAAAATAAAAACATGCATAGGCATAGCAATGATCAGTATTATCAGCGATCTTCTCTGGTCTGCTGGAAGGTCTGCTGGAAGACCCCATGATAATGGCAGGAGGCAGGTAAGAAGACCTCAGTCCGCCATATTGGATAATCATATCCCCGTGGTCATGAAGCAAGCAATCCGATCAGCCATTTGAAGTACCGCATTTTTGAAAATGCCGTATTCGGTTTTTATCACAGCATCTGAGGGGTTAATAACAGACATCAACGCGATCACTGACATCCATTACCCGCGGGTCCCTGGCTGCTGATAGCAGCGGGGTCATGCCGTACATAAAGAGCACAGGCCTCCAAGAATATTACTCACACTATTTAGGATCATGTCCCTGTCCCTTTCTGGTCTAGTTCTGGCCAGATATCTGCTCTGTGACCTGCTCACTTCCCTTGCCTTCCTCTCCTTAGAAGGGTGCATGTTCCTGAGCAAGCTGTCAGCTTTCACTTTTTGACTGGGTCTCACTTGATAAGATGTTTATAATCATAACTGATGAGGTACACATTCGAGTCTCAAAGGACTTACATTCCTACTTTCAAAAGTGATGTAATATGCAGTGAAAGTTTAGATGCCGCCAAGTCTCTTGTATGCTTTTTCCAGCCAGTAAACTAGATTAGAATAATGTATGGTAGTTGCGTGGTTTGCTGTATTTACAGGAATTTCCCCCCCTGTATTCTGGATTAGTTTAATACCCAAATAAACACCCGATATTTAAGACACAGAAATAATCAAAACCAAAACTTTATTTTTTATAACAGAAAGCCATAACAGTAATAAAACTGAAGCAGTTTCTTGCTTACAGCCACTGGTTACAAAGCAAACAAAGAAAAAAGCACGACTTATATGTGCAATCTGATCATATATTCTGTAGAATTAACCTTCATCTTCAATTTAGACATAACCTTTAAGAAGTGATGTGAAAAGTTTTTCATTGAGGAAGTTATCTAGGATGTTACAAACAGTGTGTGTGGTCTTTAGTGCTAACACATATACATTTGGCTAAAATTTGGAGGTGGGGTATGCATTGTTTACATGCATCTCTTCCATACAGTACAGTACATACAGAGTACACCAAAAGAAATGTACCTACATTTACCATCAAAGAAATTCGGGTTGAGACATGCAAACAATGCTTGCCCTGTGTGGCCATGGGCCCCAGGATTAGGGCCAAAATTATAGATCAAAATCTATGTGCCTTAGTTAAATAGAACAAAATCTGTAGAATTATAACCACGTTCTGTATAAAATCCTAGAGAACCTCTTTACATTACTGATGTGCCAAGTGCAGCGAACACAAGAATATTCTTGGTTTGACCATCTTTATATATAAACCATTTTATAACCTATGAATGAAAACTGTATTACCTTAGTGGCAGTAGGTTTCAGGCAAGTACAGAAGAGAACACAATATTATAACAAAACATTTTTCTTTATTATGCTTGGACTAAATTTGCGCTATAAATAAAACTACAGGACCTACTAAGTCCTGAATTGTTAACAAAAAAAAAAAAAAAAACACAACACAATATTGCTTTTACAAAAAAAGTCAAATATAAAAAAATGTATGTACAGCATCATCATTATTGCAACTTGAAAATGCCATAGTCAAGTTGAAAAGTAGACATTTGTTAGAAAACTGTTAAACATAGTGTTAAAACTGAGGTGGACTTAAGTGTTTATAGTCAAAAGTTTCTGCTGTATTTTCTTATGAAAATATCTTTAAAAAAAACAAAAAAATGTTAAAAAAACTTTAGTCCAAAAGGATTTTTTTCTTTCTTTCAAACCATTATACAAAAATCAGTGAAGGACACTTTTCATGTAAAATTGTAACATAAAAGCATAAAAAAGTTTCATAAATCCCTGAAGATATAAGTAAAGGAACAATAACAGACAGCCAGGTAGCACTGCAAAATGCAGACCAGCAGCTTTTCACATATACAAATAAGTTAATATCAGATAATGTTATTGGTGCACTGTATTTATTGCTGCCATTACTGCTTCTAACAATTCCCTGTCAACAGTTCTCTAATAACGTATGCTGTGTTGCTTTCCCTGCAGAGACATGGACAAAAGCAACTGCTTGGGCTTACTTTAAGGGTAGGGTCACACGGAATGGATTCTCAGCGTATTTTACTACGGTGTGCCTGCTCGTAGCGTCAATCCAAGTAGACACGCAATCTGCAATGTACTCGCAGACATTGCGGCCACTCCCCCTCCTCCCGGAGCTAGGCCGAGAGCAGCCACGATGTGTGCATGTACAGTGCGCACCCGCACGATGACTTGCACAACACTGTGTGGATTGCTGCTACGAGCAGGCACAGCTGGAGGCACACTGTTGGGGCCATCATCGGCGGATCCGTTCAGTGTGACACTACCCTAAAAGGGTTTTTCAAGGAGCAGAACAGAAAAGGTGTGAAGAGGGCAGCAATGGAACGTCAGGGTGCAGAACAGACAACTCCTTTAATCACTGCTTTCCAATGGACAGACAAGTAACATCTAGAGGGTAGTATCTATTTTTGATCCCAAGCAGCCAACTCCATGCCTGTCTCAAATGGAGAACACAATACTCCAGTAGGGGAATCTATAGGAAACTTATTTCAGATTTTTATACAGGACAGGCCATGAACAAACAGCACAGGCAAGGCATAAGGGACAGCATCCCTTAAAAGTTGTCAGCAGCTTTACAGGGGTGAAAATAAGCCAATGGCTGGATAGTGCTTATCTGGATTCCAAGCATTCCTTTTTTATCTCCATAGTCCTATCACTCAAATATAAGCCTTCTTTATAATATGTAAATTAGGCTTGAGTGCCCAGGGGGAGTTCCCCAGTACGACAAGAGCTCAGGATTAGCCAGCTCATCTCCGCTTATTCACCACCTCCAGGTCCACTTGCATCCACCTACACCTTGATTGACAGCAGGCATGGAAGCATTGACTAAGAGACTAACCTTTGGCTTCTGATGTGTTGGAAAACACTCCATGTAGAAGAAAAAAAAAAAAAGGAAAAAAATAAAAAAGGAAGAGCTATTTAACCATAGGCTAATTTTCACCCCTGTTTAGCTGCTGACAGATCCGCTTTCTATAAATTCTCGGGAACTGCTCTACACTGAGCTCAATGGCACTATAACAAAAACATAACACAAGTTAATAACTATTAAAACATTTTCAACATCTGGGCAGCACTCAAATCTGTAGTCAGGGGCAGGACAACAGCTTTAATATATGCCCGTTCCACATTTACCTGAAATAAACACTGACAACATGCTTTCCTGCAGTCTCCGTATATACAGGGTTTTTTTCCACATATAAAGAGTTAAGTTAGCATTCTTTTTTCTGGCTCCCTATTTAGTGAATGGAGTTGTGAAGAGGTATCTACATACCTTGTTTAAGGGAAGCCTGGGGACAGGTTCATTTAAAACATTAAATAGGTTTTCCATGAAAACAAGGTAGGGTCTGGTTTTATTTTAATAACAGTGCCACTCTTGCCCATGAGGAATTGTTAGGTATTGCAGCTTTTTCTCATGATCATCAGTGGTACTGTTCCTGGAATAAAAGCAGATCCTTTTTTCTAATCCTGAAAAACACATTTAAGTACATTTCCCTTATCCATAAAGTAGCCAACCTAGGAGACATTAACAGAACTGTTAAAAGTCTATGCCCTACATGACATTGCCAGATATATCTGATATACTTAATTGGGCAAGTAAAACCCCTTTCACTACATTAGATTCTGTACAATTTTGCACACCCCTTTTTTAGTATTCTAAAAGCCAAAACAAGACTGATTTATTATTATTATTATTTTTTTTTTAACAGAGGGACATAACATGAATAACAAACTTTACAATTTCAAACTTTGTACAGTTAGTATTCTATTTCTTAAAAATTTAACTTTGGTGCATTGCTGTAGATTACATAGACATTAAGCATGCTGATATGTAAAATAAAATAAAAAAATAAAATAAAAAAATCAAGTTAGTGTTTAGTTCAAAAGCATAAACTAGACTGGCAGTTTAATAACTATTGCTAAATATGGCCAAAGACTCGCCAATTATTTGGATGGTATAACCAATACAGAGTGCTGGTGCCAGTAGTTTGCCCATCTATGGTATACAATTACTTTATCAGACCTGCGTATTAACAAAATTTCTCTGCAGATCCTCGTTGATTTTAGAATTTTAGCGCTTACAGTCATTGCCTAGATATTTCCTACATAGGGAAAATTAACATTCTACTATATTGATTTGTCATATAGGGAGAAATATCAATTATAGCAAAACACATGGGGAGGAACGACTGAGGCTCGGGGGGGGGGGGGTAAATAGCAATAGTCTAGCATTCATGCCACGTTTCGAAATAAAGTTCAAATTCACTTGACTATTCAGGAAAAAGTGCAGCTAGTCAACTAGCTTGTGGGAAACGGGATGTAGCAATGCGATCCACGGAATCAGGGCAGCCAAGGCTATAAAATATAAAACTTGCTTGATTTAAATTTTTTTTTTAAACTGACCATAGGTCATCTTTAGTGGAACTACCCAAAAATTCCAGAACATAAGTTTTTGTCCCAGCCATCTATGGAAAGGTGTCCAAGCCAGTGGGAACACTCGATATTGAAATGAATGCAAAATATGGAAATAGCCCTGGATTCTCACTTAGTTTCTGTAATCATTTGTGGTGGACTTCCTATACATAGGGAGTAGTCAGTCGGCCAGATAGTGAGCCATTCAGCTTGGTCTTTGGGTGTGAAGTCTATCACAAGTCCAAAAAGGACACATGGCCTGCTATCATAGCAGATTGCAATCAAGATATCTGTTAAACATTCATAAAAATAGTCAACCTGCTGAAATCACAGAGCCCTGGTAGCTTTAGCCAGGTAACTGTTGTGTTTGTTTCTATCGGCTATAGATCGCAGGATAAAAACTGGTAAAATATATATATATATATATATATATATATATATATATATATATATATATATATATATATATATATATATATATATATATATATATATATATATATATATATATATATCCCAAGATTTCTTAATCATATTTTTACTTTCGAAATCTAACATTTGGCTGTGCCTGGTAAAGCAGGTTAGTATATCTGAAAGGAGACTGTCGGCTGTTTTGACTTCTCATAATTGCAGAAACTAGGCAGGAGAGTTGTAGTGCAGTTAAAACATACCTAGGGGGAAAACATGTCTTATTCTTTCTGGCACTGTGATTGCAAAATGCCTCATGGACAGTTTCTTGCAGTGCAGTCTCCCGGAACTGAATGGTCTCCAATCTCTTCTCTGTAAGTGATGCCTTTGGTGGTCTCATGGAAAGATACTAGAGAAGTCAATCAGAGCAGGGGGGAGGAGTTAGGGATCATGTGGTGCAGGGAGCCTCAAAGACTGCCCAGCAAGGGACCGCCATAATGACACTTTGTTGACAACTTTTTCTTTTTCCTGGTTATGGAAGGCGCATGACCATCCAGAGGGATAGGTTTAAACTATTTTACCCCTTATCTATTCATCGCTGTCAGCAGTTTTGAGAGGTCAAAACTTCTGACAGACTCCTTTTAAAGTAAACAAGTATTACCACTAAGTAAAGGATTTTATTGAGAAAACCTCACAAGCATCCAAGCTCTTCATTATGGTAGCCCTAGTTATTACAAACTCAAAATATATGTATAAACTGTACAAAAAAAACATCTATAAAGTAACCATCTATAATCGTTAGTCAAAGGGATAAATATATGTCTAGTTGCAGATAATGCAATCATGTGATGGTTACGGATTATTATGTCATGATGGCTCCCTGTTACTACTGGGGAGGTAAAAAATAAAAAAAAAAAAAGTGTAAAGGATGAGCACTAGTATGGTACAGAAACTCATCTATATGGGGGGGGGGGGGTTATTGACTGAGGGTTACAGAATATACTTCTAAGGCTGCAGTCACACCTCATTTCTACGTTACGGGTGCTGAATCTGGCTGGGGGAGGGGCAAACCGGGCTCTTGTACCCCAGACGGACCAGCGCTGAACTCCATTTACTTTAATGAGCCAACCGGAGTCAAACGGTGACTCCGGACGGCTCATTTTTGACCCGTATCCGGTTTCCTGACCGGACATAAAACTGTAGTATACTACAGTTTTAGGTCTGGTCACAAAACCGGATACGGGTGAAAAATGAGCCGACCGAAGTCAACATTTAAGTAAATGGAGTTAAGCGCTGGTCCGGCTGGGGTACGGGAGAGCCCGGTTTGCCCCTCCCCCAGCTGGATCCGGCACCCGTAACGTAAAAACAAGGTTTGAATGCAGCCTTACTTATCCAGGTCCTCATGGCTTTCTCTGTGAGTTTACAATTCTTTGCAACTAGTTTTTATCTACTTAACTTAAAAGCTTTGATCACAAGAAAAACCTTTTGTGTCAAAATGGGAAGTAAAATTAAAATAATGGCTTTATTCTGCATCTTTCAGGCCTTGCTTTGCACTGGGATTGGATTAATGTTTTGAAGGGAAAAAAAATAAATTAAAAACAAGACAAAAACCAAAACCATTTTTCCCATGAGAATGTTAAGGCCAAATCTGGTTACAAAGCACAGTTCATTTGGTAAGCCTTTTGGCTACATCTGCATATGCTATTTCTATCTCTCGGTCACATGGACAAGTGTTGATGAACTCATCTCTGCTGTATGCGTTGCTCAAATATCTCCAGATCCCAGTCATCGATTTTGGAATATCAAAGTTTCTGTATTTTTTGGTCACCACCTGAGTAAAAAAAATAAAGAACTTTAGCTGGCAAGTAAACTAAAAAAAAAACTAGTTTCCACTCCACTACATGTAATTAAATGTTTTGTACCTTTACAATATGAAGCTTTGGCAAAAGGTTACAGTCTGCTAAAGTCATATCATCACCATCTAAAAATTTCCGGTTGGAAACTGTAACATCCTCAATACTATTCTCATCGATTTCATCAGGCAATGGGGAGTTCATGTAGTCATCAAGCTTCTGCAGCGTTTTCAGTAATCCTCTTTCTAGTGCTGCAAAACAATACATAAAATAAAAAAAGAATATAAATTAAAATTCTCACTTGTGACATACTGTACAACAGTCCTTCAAGTTACATTCTTTAGACCAAACTCTTGGAAGCCCTCAAAATAAGGAGAAAAAAAAAAAAAAGGATTAATTGAAAAGGACCAGCTTACCGTTACAAATAAAGGATATCCTTACTTATAAATTTTGAAATTGCTGCTAGAATCTACAGGGGTTGGACAAAAGTAACTAGAACACCGTTACACAGTGAAGCTGAACTATTCCTGACACTTGTCATCCCTAGTGATGCCCCTTTTTTTCCCCCTCTTACATAGCTTATATCCTTGTTAAACTCCTTTTTAGAACAGCACAAGTAGTAAAGTTTATTTGTATTATTTATTAAGTATGATATGTCAACAGTGAGAGTTCCAAAGAGTAATTATTATGTGCACCTGGTGCACCAGGCATCAGTGACCTGAATTGGTGAGTTGGTGGGGGTGTCTAGGTCTATTGCTTCCTTGATCACATCTCAGTACGCAAAGGCCAGAAAAACAGACAGAAGCAGCTGTGGTCGAAAGTAAAAGCTTAAAAAAGGAGAACTCGAGGTAAAAAAAATTTCAAATCAACTGATGCCTAAAAGTTAAACAGATTTGTTAATTACTTCTATTAAAAAATCTTAATCCTTCCAGTACTTATTAGCTGCTGTATAAATCAGAGAAATTTGTGAATTTGTTTTCTGTCTGACAACAGTGCTCTCTGCCGACACCTCTGTACGTGTCAGGAACTGTCCAGATTAGAATATCATCCCGATAGAAAACCTCTCCTGCTCTGAACAGTTCCTGACACAGACAGAGGTGTCAGCAGAGAGCACTGTGTTCAGGCTGGAAAGAACTTTACAAATTTATCTGTAGTATAGCTGTAGTATACAGCAGCTGATAAGTACTAAAAGGATTAAGATTTTTAAATAGAAGTGATTTACAAATCTGTTTAACTTTGTTGCACCAACATATTTGTTGCACCAACATGAGGGACAGAAGAGCACTTTATTTTACTGTAGCCAAAATACACAAAGCTACAGCCCCTTAAATGCAAGTTGCACGGTATTAGTTAAAATGACAGAATAGTAATATTCCACTACTCATATTGTATTCTAAATTACTAGTTTTATGAGGTTATACTTTTCTAAACAAAGCTTATTAAATATTCAGTAAGCAAGCAAACTTCAATTTGACCATTCTTTACAGAGTTTCATTAGGATACAGCCATAGACTATAGCCAAGCAACAGCAGAGGGCAGTGTAACAATGAGAATGGCTGAAATCATATTACTTCCTTGTGTCTATTGTGGTAAACGCTCATATTCCTCATGAAACAACAGTCTAGAGAATCTCTTAAAACTTTGCATTCTCAAATGAATCTAACACACTCACTGTGGACTACACTGTGTGAGTATACAGAGCCCAGTGACAAGGAAATGCCAGTTACCAGGAGGAATAACAGACAACACAACATACATCTCAGGATGGCAGAAGACTAATGGAAAATAACTCTGTAAAATTCCTGTTTGAAAGCTTTAAATAGTTTGGGGCAGACAGCACTGTAAATGCTATATAATAATATTATATAAATTAATTATATATTATATAATAAATTAATTATATATTATATAATAAATTAATTATATATTATATAATAAATTAATTATATATTATATAATAAATTAATTATATATTATATAATAAATTAATTATATATTATATAATAAATTAAATATTATATATTATATAATAAATTAAATATATAATATATAATAAATTAAATAATATATATATAATATATATATAATATATATATAATATATTATATAATATATAATATATATATATCTCACTGGAGTGTGGCTGTTACTGAGACAAAAGTTGGCCAAATGCTTTGATTTCGGCAAGATCAGCCAATAAGCTTATACATAAAGGGCCATCAGCTGGCAAAGGTGTTAAGCAGTGGCTTATTTCCCACTTTCCATTGAAGCGGACAAGCATACCCACCTAAGCCCCACATGCAGAGGTATACCAAACTTAGCTACTTAAAAAGGGGTATGCCATGAAAATTCTTTTTTTTTTTTTTTTTTTTTTTTAATTATCAATTGGTTCCAGAAAGTTAGAGTTAAAGTTAGATTTGTAAATTACTTCTATTAAAAAATGTTAATGCTTCCAGTACTTATCTGCTGAAGTTGAGTTGTTCTTTTCTGACAGCAGTGCTCTCTGCCGACACCTCTGTCTGTCTCAGGAACTGTCCAGAGCAGGATAGGTTTGCTATGGGGATTTGCTCCTGCTCTGGACAGTTCCTGACATGGACAGAGGAGTCAGCAATGAGCACTGTGGTCAGACCGAAAAGAACAACTTCAGCAGCTGATATAAGATTTTTTATAGAAGTAATTTACAAAACTAACTCTCCAGAGCCAGTTGATAATAAAAAATAAAATAAATAAACAGTTTTTTCATGGAATACCCCTTTAATGTAAACATTCTGGTTACATGCTAAGTAAACATCAAATCTATTCAGATAAATTACCTTCATTGGCATCTGGTCGAGAGTTCTTGATATATGCTGAAAACTTGGCAAATATATCCATGCCAGCTGTGTTAGATTCTGGGTGCTTTGCTGCCAACTTGCGGTATCTAAAATAATACATTTTTAAGAGGATTTAAAATGTATAAATTTGATCTGTGAGGGCAACCATCTCTAACACCACTATGCCATAGTTTTTGGAATACCCCTATAACCCATCAAGTCTAAACTGTATTAATATTTTTAGTTAAAGAAAACACCAATTAGGCAAACCAAGATTATTGAAAATATTTACTCAAAAATCAGGTGCCCAACATACAATAGGTACATAAATATAAACACAACCCACATAGCGTGGAAGATGGGGGAGATGGTGTATAATACTGGATAAGCTAACCTCTCTAACCAAAGGGTTTCACCCGTTAATAGGGCTCATCAGGGAACGAGAGGAGGCCAATGAGGTATCACAAACACAATAAAGATATTAGATAGCACGATTGGTAAACACATAGATGTTAGATGACATGATTAGTAGGCACAACACAAGTTAATACAAAATGTTACATACAAAAATTAATTTTGACCCACTGACGCTGCACTAATTGATCTTAATTTTTGTATCTAACATTTTGTATTAACTTGTGTTGTGCCTACTAATCATGTCATCTAACATCTATGTGTTTACCAATCGTGCTATCTAATATCTTTATTGTGTTTGTGATACCTCATTGGCCTCCTCTCGTTCCCTGGTGAGCCCTATTAACTATCGGGTGAAACGTGTTGGTTAGAGAGGTTAGCTTATTCAGTATTATGAGTATAAATTTTTTTGTCTCCATTCCCTATCCACACTTCGTTTAGGAGTGTCCACCTTAGATAGGTAGGAACTCTAGCATAGATATTCACCTGTACCCCATCTCTACCATCCTCCACGCTATGTGGGTTGTGTTTATATTTATGTACATATTGTATGTTGGGCACCTGATTTTTGAGTAAATAATATTTTCAATAATCTTGGTTTGCCTAATTGGTGTTTTCTTTAACTAAAAATATTCAATTTTATACACCATCATTCTGGTTTTGGGGTACCAGTTATCTATTACCTTCTAAAGTGTTTTACTAAACTGTATTAACCATTAAGCCATCCTCGACCACTAGGAACCTTTTAAAAATAATTCTGTCTTAGTAGTAATTTTGGTGTAGTCCCTATATAATAGAATGAAAAATTTGAAAGACTTCCCCCCCCCCCACCCCGTCCAATAGAGCACATTGCCTTCACTTACTCCGCCCTCCTCCTCCCAGTCTCCGGTTGGCTGGCCAACCCAAGTCTGATGAGGGACATTGTGCACGTGATGTCCCTCCGCAGACCCACGCAGGAGAACGTCAGTGACTTCACTCGTCAGGCCGCCACCGGAGAGGAGAAGCGCAGCGCAGGATAGGTAAGTGTGTCTGTGTCTATGTGTGTGTGCGTGTGTGTGAGTGTTGGGGGGGGGCGTCACACAATGCTACCTTCCTAATGTGGGGAACCATGCTACCTTCATAATGTGGGGAAACTGCTGCCTACCTAATGCTACCCCCCCCCCCCCAGAAGTAGCAGCCCCCATCATCCTTCAGCTCATGCTATCACCACAGGGGGGTTGCTGGTGGATGATGGAGGTGCTACTGCTGGTGGTGGGTAGGGTTGTGAATTGGCAAGAATTTGTATGTATCGCGATACACGTATGAAGATACGATATATCGCGATATACAACCCGATTCTGTTTACGGGACGATATATCCCGATTCTGTCTGAAAAACAATATCTTTTAAACTTTTATTAAAACTTTCTTTTTTTTTATACACTTTATTAGACTTTTTGGAGGAATCATTAGATTCCTCAGACATATTAATAGAGTTCTATTGAACTCCATTGATCTGAGATCCATTGCTAGAGCCTAGTCAAGCCAGGCTCTATCAATAACAGAGCCATGGGACAGCAGGAAGCAGAGGTAAGCCCTCCGGCTATCTCCACAGTGGATTGCCCCCCCCCCCCCCCCCCCCCAGCGATTGTGCTGTGGGGGGGCGATCCACCCCACTAGCCCACCAGGGAGCATTCACAGATCCCTTTAGACGCCGCTGTCAGCTTTGACAGCGGCGATCTAAAGGGTTAATAGCCAGCCGCAGCCGGCTATTAGTGGCGGCCCCGGCTACTGAAAACAGCCGGGGGCTGCAGAGTATGGAGCGGGCAGGAGTCCGGAGCCCGCTCCATACAGACTGCTGAGCGCCTCATGCTAGATATTAGCGGCGGTGATGCATCAGCGGCCCTCGGCTACTGAAATCAGCCGGGGGCCGCAGAGTACGGAGCAGGCACGAGTCGGGAGCCCGCTCCATACACCCAGAGCGACGCCACGTCAGATTCAGCCCTACTTGCGAGAGCTGGAAAAATTCACCTGCCCGGAACAGCATGTCCCGGCGTCAAGAGATACAAATTCCACATCCCTAAAAGGATCGATTCAAAAATATTTTGAATCGATTCAGTATTGCCAAATGAAAAATCGCGATAATCACGCAAATCGATTTTTTCTTACTTCCCTAGTGGGGGGTGTTGCTGGTGGATGATTAGGGGCGCATAATGGGGGCATTATATGTAAGGGGCGCATAGGGGGCATTATATGTAAGGGGCGCATGATGGGGGCATTATATGTAAGGGGCGCATGATGGGAGCATTATATGTAAGGGGCGCATGATGGGAGCATTATATGTAAGGGGCGCATGATGGAAGCATTATATGTAAGGGGGGCGCATGATGGAAGCATTATATGTAAGGGGCGCATGATGGGAGCATTATATGTAAGGGGCGCATGATGGGAGCATTATATGTAAGGGGCGCATGATGGGAGCATTATATGTAAGGGGCGCATGATGGGAGCATTATATGTAAGGGGCGCATGATGGGAGCATTATATGTAAGGGGCGCATGATGGGAGCATTATATGTAAGGGGCGCATGATGGGAGCATTATATGTAAGGGGCGCATGATGGGAGCATTATATGTAAGGGGCACATGATGGGAGCATTATATGTAAGGGGATCATGCAGCCCAGCCTCACCCAGCCGCTACCTCCAGTGGCCCCCAGATAATTTGAGTTTGAGACCCCTGATTTACACAGTGATGGCATTGAAATCCCTGATTTTACTACGTATTTTCTGGTGCATTATGTGGCTGTTCTTTCTGTGACAATTTTTCTCTTTAAGCCAGGAAACTTCAGAAACAGATCAATAGATGGTACAGAGGGGGAGATTTACCAAAATTTCTGCAGAGGAAAAATGGAGCAGTTGTCCATAGCAGTCAGATTGCTTTTATTTTTCAGATCCCTTTTAAAAATTAAAGATGCATTCTGATTGGTTGCTATGGCCAACCAATGTTTCCTGCGCACAAGTTTTGATAAAACTCCTAAGGCTAAGTTTCCACTTGTTTTTTTTCTGGCAGTTTTTGGAAAACTGCCACTGCAGTTTTTAAGCCAAAGTCAGAAGTGGATCCATAAAGGGAGGAGAAGTAGAAGTCCTTCCTTTATATGTCCTATTCCTTTTGAATACATTTCTGGCTTTAGCTCAAAAACTGCAGTGGCAGATATCCAAAAACTGCCAGAAAAAAACCAAGTGGAAACCTAGCCTAATAGTGTCAAGTTTTACTATTTTAGAATTCTAGTCAAACCTAAGTGCCCGAGATCACAAACTTAGACCCTCATATATTGCTTACTTTGGAGGGGAGAGCACTTCTTCCAAAAACTCCTCTATTTTATTAACATCGGTCTTTACTTCGTGGTTGTAGGTTATAAACGGCGGGTGTGTTCCAGGTGCAAGATTTTGTAAGTCTGCTGGTTTTCTGCAGAAATAAAAGATGCAAATAAATACAAGCAAAAAAAATCACATCAACACCTTGCAACTCTCCCCTTGAAAAATGACAGTATATGAATTGTTTACAGTGTAGGGACTGGGTGGGAAAAAGATAGTAAGAAAACAACTCTCCTGACCCCACATAGTAGTGTCAGAAGTTTTTTTATTTTCAGCAATTCTCTGTTTTACTGTTACTTTTGTGTATATAGAGCCAAGGTCACATGTAGTCTTTTTCAGAGAGGTTTCCCTGAACAGACACTTCTAATTCTGCAATATACTGCTAGCCAATGATTCAGTTATACAAGTACTAAGCGGAAGTTTATTGTTTGTTGCTAAGGTGCAACCGACATGTTTCCATTTTGTGGGAAACCTATGCAGAAACCTTTCCTTTAAATACCTCAGTCTTCTTTTATGAAGAGCCAAAACAACCACAATAACTGGGATAAGTGAGGGCAGAAATAAGGAGGGTCAACTGTATCTAAACTTCAATGACAGGCTTGAATATTCCCCACCAAGTACAGTTCAGTGAGCTGATCCCAAAGTCATATTAGGGAATTTTTTACAATTAAAATTTAAGGCTTTGCTGAAAACAACTCCAGGAAATCACTTGGATGCCAAAGTGTGTTTCTGGCATCCCTTGATACACTCATAACCCAAATTCCTTTCCTCTTAAACACTTGCACTTCAGCAAGCTAAAGTCCCATTATGGTCAAGTTGTTTTACGTGGAACCAAGCAAACGGCAACAAAAACTAAAGTGTAAATATTTACCTCAAGTGATGCTTCTAGAGGCTGAAGGAGAAAATTATGCTCTTTTTTATTTAAAGGGGTACTTCGCTGCTCAGCGTTTGCAACAAACTGTTCCGAATGTTGGAGCCGGGAGCTCGTGGTGTCATAGCCCCGCCCCTTCATGACGTCACACCCCACCCCCCTCAATACAAGTCTATGGGTTTGTTCCAAACGCTGAGCAGCGGAGAACCCCTTTAAGTTCTAAAGGAATATTATAAAAGAATAATATTTGTGTTACCTAGAACAACTGAAAAAAAGTTAAAGGAAATTTATCATCTATAATGGCATAGATTTACTAAATGAGAACCAGATACTGACGAATAATCTTTTGTCTAATCTGTTCTAACTTCTATGGAAAAGTTTCTAGACCTGCCCTGTGACCTGTGCAGAGGTCAGTGTGTATGTGGAGATTCACCATTTACCTATTGTCAATGGTGAATCATGTGTTATCTCTCATTGTAATCCTGTGTTAAAATATAATGCCAAGACTGCTGAGAAGTCATCTCTAGAGAACATAAGTGTCAACCTACGATGGGTCTACAAAATTTCTGGCTTTTTTTAATTTATTTTTTTATTCCCATTATTATAATGTCTCATATTATTGCCTGAAGGATATGTCCCACCATAGTATCAGAACAACCTATTTTTACCATATACGTAAGTGTTGGAAAGTTCACTACTGTTTGATCAGCTTGGACTGCCTCTGTTCTACAAATTTACAAACTATCTGGATTAGAAAATGACATTTGTATAGTCAATACTAGACTAGATTATCAGTTAACACTGCCTATACAAAATGCACACACACACCATTTCTCTAGATAAAAGCTACATGATCTTAGAAGGTTAATAAATTAAGATTTACTTTTCAGTAGGCCAGCACGATATATCGCAACGGTAATCGAATCACTATTATTGCCGATTGCGATATGTCGATTTGGCCTTTGGGAAATTCTAGTGATGACTCACTCCGGCGGCGGCAGCATCTGCAGTGGCTCCGGTGACAGCAGCAGCAGGGGTTTCCGCGGCTGAAGCAGTGGCAAGTTCAGCAGAGGATTGGCGCAGCTGTGTCAGAATGCACTCCTCCTACTGCTAAGAATAATTGTGGTGGCTTATGTGGTCCCGGACTGGCCACTGTATATATAAGGCGCAGCCATGCGGCGGGTGTGTGAAGCGAGCTCAGGAGCTGAGCTCTCTTCATACTGGCTAATGCTGGAAATCACCGATCAGCATGATGTCTGGCATTAACCTTTTAGACACAGCAATGAAAGTTGATTGCAGCATCTAAAATGCCTATAACTAGTGCTGGTAGCTCAATGGAGCTGATCAGGACAAGCGGAGGTTCCCTACCTGCCTCCGGCTCCTCCAGTAACACTGATCAATGCTTTGCTATGGCACAACATTGATCAGTGACTGCAATCACAAGATTGGAAAATACTGCCCTATGGGGACTACTACTTGCAAACAGTGTGCCTCCAGCTGTTGAAAAACTACAACTCTTAGCATGCCCGGACAGGCTTTGGCTTGCGGGCATGCTGGGAACTGTAGCTTTGCAACAACTGGAGAAACACTTTAGAAAACCCCACCCTATGGGAGAATAAAAAAAATTAAAATGTAAATAGAAAGAGTTTTATTAAGTCCCTACCCTAATAAAAGTTTAAGTCACCCCCCTTTTTCTAGTGTAAACAAAAATGAACATAAAAATACATGGCATACGCCATGTGTGTAAATGGCCGAACTATTAAAATATAATATTAATGAAACAACACTGCCATTGGCGGAAATGTATAAAAAAATTTATAAAATAATAATAATAATAATAATAAAAATAACAGGATTGCTAAACTTTGGTCACTTCATAAACCAGAAAAAAAATAAAAAATACATAAATAAAGTGATCAAAAATTCTAGGCAAAACGAAAAAGGGTACCAAAAAAATTGCGCAAAAAAATAGCTCAGAAGCAAAATAGTACACAGTACAGTTGGTGACGCACAAAACAAGCCTTATATGGGTCTGTAGGTGGAAAATTGAAATACTCCGCTCCTAAACATCTTATCCCCTATTCAAAAGATAGGGGATAACATGTCTGATCACAGGGGGGGGGGGGGGGGGTCAAACCGGGGGGCCCTGCGATCTCTGGGCAGTCACTGATGCGTTCACGAACACGGAAGCTATGGGCTTCCGTGTTAGTGACTTCACACCACGCCCCCTCCATTCATGTCTACGGGAGGGAGCATGACGGCTAGTCACACGCCCTCCCATAGACCTGAAAGGAAGGTGTGACAGTGGTAGTCTTCCGTCATCTGGCACAGAACGAAGTTTACTCCGTGCATCAGATTTCACGGTGCTGCGCCGGAGATCGTGGGGGGGTCCCAGCGGTGTATTCTTTGGATGCGGGATAACATTTTTAGGGGTGGAGTACCCACTTAAGGGAATTAACTTGTTCCCAGTCCTCCCTTCCATGCAGCTGCACTACACTAGAGCGCAACAAAACCACGCCAGAGAGTGTGGAGACTACACTATACCATGCCAGGAACATGCGGAGGAGGAATTAAGCTAATTTCTCCCCATTTCCAAACCCCTCCATTTAATGTTCAGTCAATGAACATGAAATTTGGGGGGTTGGCTTTATGAAATAAGGAGATGGGATATGAAATATGGGAATTTCATCATTTGTTTATTATATCACAATTGCATATCGAAATCGCAATATTTACCTCCATAATTGAAATCGCACATTTCCCCCATTGCATGCAGCCCTACTTTTCAGTCTAAAATTCTGTGCCAAGTAATTTTTATTTTTTTTATGATGCAGTGCTCTAAATCACTTGAAGTTAACAGATGGATAACATTACTGACTACTACCTGCATTCACCACTAGGGGAAGCATACTGTCTATTTGGTTTTTATTGAGTTCAATGTATAAACAGTATGCAGTTAGCTCAAAACACTCCTCTGCTGGTGGTTGAAGGAAGACAACAATGGCCCTCGTTTACTATTGCAAACCCAAACACAGTGCGCCAGAAATTGTGTCTGCGCCAGAATTAAAAAAAACCTGACCAACTCTCCATTTTACTGAGAAAACATGAAAAAGGGGTGTGGTCACCGAAAAGGGGCATATTCTCGACATTTTCACAGAACATGTGAAAAAAAAGCAAACTGTGGGGAAAAGTGGAAAATGTAGGGAAACCTTAGTAAATACAGTGGAAAAAAATTGTAGGAAATTAAAACCCACAAAGAAACCTACACTCCACCTCCACTCTTAGTATGTAATTTGCAGCTTTACGTCACAAAACATAGCCCCGTCTACTATGAAGAAATATTGAGAGATATTTGTTACCTTTTACCTGTCAAGAACATACCTAAAATGGTCTGGCAGAAAAGGATTCTTGTAGCCAAATCTAATACCTGATACTTTTCTGCTACTAAAGGCTCTTGCATAGACTAGATCAGGGCTTAGTAGAGACAGGCAAAGAGAGCATGGCTTTTTTTTTTTTTGCATTGTCATCATTTAAAGAAAAAACCTTGACATTTGGGTCTGGGTGTTCAGACCCACACTGATCACTAGAATGGGCCAGCTTGCTGTTCTCCCAGTCTTGCTGCAGAAGACAGGCTTCACAGACTTACTACAGAATCCATGTCCTCCAGTTAGATGGAGAGAGAAGTGCTCAGCCAAGTTCTTCTCCCAGGCCACTCTAAAGATCGGTGGGAGACTGAACACCCAGACTTACTATCATTGGTCTAACATTTTATATCAAGTGACCAGACAACCTTTATTGTACCAGGCTTGGATGACACACACACACACACACACACACACACACACACACACACACACACATTTGAATGATGTGATGCCTGGAGAAGCAATCTGATAGTGTGTGTGTGTGTGTGTGTGTGTGTGTGTGTGTGTGTGTGTGTGTGTGTGCCCGCCCGCGCGCGCCCCCCCCCGCCACCAGCTATGATTGGCCGTTTCTTCCCTACAGTCAATCATAGACTTCTATGGAAGTTCTATGGAATAAATAATGGAAGTTAAAAATAGAAGCTTAAAAACAATCAAGATTCTTTTTAGGTCATATTATGCAGCACTCCTTCCAGAAAAGGAGAAGAGCACTAATCTAATAACTCTGTCCACCTAAGTGTTTATTGACTCCATTAACCGGACGTTTACCAGCGTCTGAACTGACGTCACGCCAAATATTCACGTGTTTTTTTTTTTTTTACAGTGTCCTATCCTGTCTGTACTCAAACTTCAAGAGTTTAATTCCGGTATTTTATAAGCGGTTACTTTATATTGATGGAAACTTGAATGGACACATCACTTAAAAAAACAACAACTTTTTGTCCTAGAGAACTATTTGAAGATTAGGATTAGCATGTTTTTTTGTTTGTTTTTTTAATTCGCACATGACAAGTTGAAAATATGATCTCTTGGTCTGCACTTTTAACAATGAGGGCCAGAATGACAGAAAAAAAGATTAACCTCTTAAGGACCAATGACGTTGTGGAACGTCATGGCACCCTGGGCTTTAAGGACCAATGACGTTCCACAACGTCATGGCTTTTTCCGGTCCCTGCCGCTCGCCGGGCAGAGATCGGAACGGCATGCCTGCTGAAATCCTTCAGCAGGCATGCCGTGCAAATGCCGAGGGGGGTCCCGGGACCCCCGCATGTCGGCGATCGCCGGAGATCGCTTGCGAAATCACGCAAGCGATCTTCGGTGATTCGGGTCATTCGGGTCACTTGTGACCCGATGACCCGGTAATAAATGGTGATCGGCGGTGTACAATTCACCGCCAATCACCTACCGTTGCTGGGGAGCGGTGACAATTCTGTCACCGCCCCAGCAACGCTGCTATTGGCCGGCGATCGTCCGGCCAATAGCAGAGCGGCAGAGGAGGGGTTAACGGCTCCTTCCCGCTGCTGGACCCGCTGTTTTCATTCAGTCAGCGGGTGCAGCAGTGAGAAGAAGACGTTGATCCACCCTCGGAGCAGGAGCCCCCTCAGGAGCCTTAGATTAGGGAAAGCTGAGTGCAGGGACAGGTAGGAGTCTAATAGGAGTCTAAAAGTTATATAAAAGTAAAAAAAAGGGAAAAAAAGTAAAAAAAAAAAAAAAGTACCCCCCCCCTCTGACCCCCTAATAGGTCCCCAGGGTCCTATTATGGTCTGATCCCTGACCCCGGGACCTATTAGGGGTTCGGGAGCTGCGTGTGCCCTCCCCTTTTTTTTTGGCCACAGCTTTTTTTATTTTTTATTTTTTTTTATAAAAAAAAAAATCCCCCCCTGACCCCCTAATAGGTCCCCCAGGGTCCTATTAGGGTCTGATCCTTTACCCCGGGTCCTATTAGGGGTTCAGGGAGCTGCGTTTGCCACCCCTTTTTTTTTGTCCGCAGCTTTTTTTTTTCTTTTCTTTTACTGTTGTACACTTTTTACACCAAGCACCACAGTACATACTTCACCGCCCCCCCCCCCCCCCCGCCACCCCCCCCCCCCGCCACTGCCCCCCCCGTCACCGTAGAATAAAGGCGATGGCCCGACGGACATTTTCGGCAGCGGAGGCTTTGGCTTTTTTAGCCTCCGACTCCGAATCTGTCAGTGAGGACGATGAAGATCCTACATTTTTGTGTTCTTCATCGTCCTCCTCATCATCCAGTAGTGATGATGAGTCCCCTGTACGGCGGCGGAGACGCCGCCAGGCGAGGCCACGCACCCCCCATGAGAGTGACCCAGTGGCCGACACTAGTACGAGTGGCAATGCCGCTCGTAATAGGAGTCCGGCCCCCCAGATAAGTGCACCGGAGCCCCCTTCCGATGACCCTGTCTGGAGCCCCCCAGTGGGTTATCAGCCACGGATTCCTGAGTTTATTGGCGACTCAGGAATCCGGATTGACACGGCTGGGTTCACTGATCTGGATTTTTTTAAGTTTTTTTTCAGTGACAGCCTGGTCAATCTAATGGTGGAGCAAACAAACTTGTACGCCCAGCAGTTCATTGCCCACCACCCAGATTCGCTTTTGGCCAGGCCCAATGAATGGCGCGCCATTGATGCAGCGGAAATGAGGACATTTTGGGGCCTCTCGCTGCATATGGGCCTGGTCAAAAAACCAAGTGCTCGTCAGTACTGGAGCGGGGACATCCTCTACCAGACCCCACTTTACAGTATGGCGATGACACGGAGGCGGTTCGAGGCCATTCGGAAATGCCTGCATTATGCAGATAATGCGGCATGTCCACCCCGAGGTGATCCCGCCCATGACCGGCTTTACAAAGTGAGGCCGGTCATCGATCACTTTGGGGCCAAATTTTTGGAGGCCTACATACCCCTCAGGGACCTCTCGGTAGATGAGTCTCTCATCAGTTTTAAGGGGAGACTCATCTTCCGCCAGTATATTCCTTCAAAGCGGGCGCGGTATGGCGTGAAGCTCTATAAACTTTGTGAGAGTACCTCCGGGTACACTTGCAAGTTTAGAGTATATGAGGGACGAGATTCCCGTATTGAACCCCCAGATTGTTCCCCCACTCTGGGTGTTAGCGGGAAAATCGTTTGGGACCTTATGCACCCATTGCTGGATAAGGGTTACCACGTGTACGTGGACAACTTTTATACCAGCATCCCTCTCTTCACATCCCTTTCCGCCAGATCCACGTCCGCTTGTGGGACCGTGCGGAAAAACCAGAGAGGCCTCCCTCTAAATTTGGTCCAGACGCCTATCCCCAAGGGTGAGTCCCGTGCCCTGACCCATGATAACCTGTTGTTGGTGAAGTATAAGGATAAGAGGGATGTCCTTATACTCACCACTATTCATGGGAACGGCAGCACCCCTGTCCCTGTGCGAGGTACCGTGGGACCGGTCCTCAAGCCCGATTGTATTCTGGACTACAATCGGTATATGGGGGGAGTTGATCTCTCAGATCAAGTCCTCAAGCCATACAACGCCATGCGGAAAACACGGGCATGGTACAAAAAAGTTGCGGTCTACTTGGTACAGGTTGCCATGTACAACGCTTTTGTACTATCCCAGTACGCTGGCAACACAGGGACATTCCTTCAGTACCAAGAAGAAGTCCTAAGGTTCCTGATCTTTGCTGACCGGGAAAGATCAGGCCGGACTTCCCAAGGGTCTGGAGTTATAGGCGCCAGGATCGTCCCAGGCCAGCACTTTCCAGGTGAGGTCCCCCACAGTGGAAAGAAGGGACGATCCCAGAAAAGATGCAGAGTGTGTTACAGGAGGGGGATTCGGAGGGACACCAGGTACCAATGTGACACTTGCCCAGATAATCCCGGCCTCTGCATAGGCTGCTTCAGGGAGTATCACACTTCCATGGAGCCCTAAATTTTCCCTTTTTATTAGAATTTTCCATAATTTCACCAATGTACCAAGTCCAGAGTACATTCCAAAATATAACCCCCATAAATCACTAAATTGCCCAAAAAAACCTGAAAAAAAAAAAAACCTGATAAGACCTCTGGGGGTGTTTTTTCAAAAATGGGTCATAGGTCACTGAGTCACTCTCATCGGGGACTTTTTATGTTGCCTGAAATGTGCAGCGCTCTCTCTCCACCTGAGCGGGTGCGCATTTTAGGCAACAGGTTAGGGACGGCCACACACATTACATTCCCAGAATGATGATTCAGAGCATAGGGTTTGGGGCGGGCATATTTTTTTTTAGTTTTGGCTGTGCTCTGGGTCATCATTCTGGGAACTTATCCTGTTTTATTATGTTTTATAATTTTCTTGCCCACTGTATCCCATATTACGGGCCTCTGTACCCCACCTGTCTAACCCAGTTACGGCCCGTTGTCCCCCATAGTGTTCCCCTATTTTAGGGCTCAGTGCTCGCCCCATTAGCGCTCCTTGAGGGGGGGTCCCACATCCTGGCTCCATATCAGGCTCAAGGTCCCTGACTGCACTCCCACTCAAGCAAGACCTGCTGTGCACCCGCCAAGCCAAAATCATCAAAAAATAAGGTATGTCCTTACTCCAAAGAAATGTATTTACAAATTGTGGGGGGTCTTTTCTGCTATTAACCCTTGTAAAAATGTAAAATTTGTGGGGAAACACATTTTAGTGAAAAAAATATATATATTTTTTACATATGCAAAAGTTGTGAAACCCCTGTGGGGTATTAAGGTTCACTTTACCCCTTGTTACGTTCCCCAAGGGGTCTAGTTTCCAAAATATAATGCCATGTGTTTTTTTTTTTGCTGTCCTGGCACCATATGGGCTTCCTAAATGCGGCATGCCCCCAGAGCAAAATTTGCTTCCAAAAAGCCAAATGTGACTACTCCTCTTCTGAGACCTGTAGTGCGCCAGCAGAGCACTTTTCACCCCCACATGGGGTGTTTTCTGAATCGGGAGAAATTGGGCTTCAAATTTTGTGGGGTATTTTCTGCTTTAACCCTTTGTAAAAATGAAAAATTTTTGGGAAACCAAGCATTTTCGTAAATTATTATTATTTTTTTTTACATATGCAAAAGTCGTGAAACCCCTGTGGGGTATTAAGGTTCACTTTACCCCTTGTTACGTTCCCCAAGGGGTATAGTTTCCAAAATGGTATGCCATGTGTGGGTTTTTTGCTGTCCTGGCACCATATGGGCTTCCTAAATGCGGCATGCCCCCAGAGCAAAATTTGCTTCCAAAAAGCCAAATGTGACTACTCCTCTTCTGAGACCTGTAGTGCGCCAGCAGAGCACTTTTCACCCCCACATGGGGTGTTTTCTGAATCGGGAGAAATTGGGCTTCCAATTTTGGGGGGTATTTTCTGCTTTAACCCTTTGTAAAAATGTAAAATTTTTGGGAAACCAAGCATTTTCGTAAATTATTATTTTTTTTTTTTACATATGCAAAAGTCGTGAAACCCCTGTGGGGTATTAAGGTTCACTTTACCCCTTGTTACGTTCCCCAAGGGGTCTAGTTTCCAAAATATAATGCCATGTGGGGGGTTTTTGCTGTCCTGGCACCATATGGGCTTCCTAAATGCGGCATGCCCCCAGAGCAAAATTTGCTTCCAAAAAGCCAAATGTGACTACTCCTCTTCTGAGACCTGTAGTGCGCCAGCAGAGCACTTTTCACCCCCACATGGGGTGTTTTCTGAATCGGGAGAAATTGGGCTTCAAATTTTGGGGGGTATTTTCTGCTTTAACCCTTTGTAAAAATGTAAAATTTTTGGGAAACCAAGCATTTTCGTAATTTTTTTATTTTTTTTTGTTACATATGCAAAAGTTGTGAAACCGCTGTGGGGTATTAAGGTTCACCTTACCCCTTGTTACGTTCCCCAAGGGGTCTAGTTTCCAAAATATAATGCCATGTGTTTTTTTTTTTGCTGTCCTGGCACCATATGGGCTTCCTAAACGCGGCATGCCCCCAGAGCAAAATTTGCTTCCAAAAAGCCAAATGTGACTACTCCTCTTCTGAGACCTGTAGTGCGCCAGCAGAGCACTTTTCACCCCCACATGGGGTGTTTTCTGAATCGGGAGAAATTGGGCTTCAAATTTTGGGGGGTATTTTCTGCTTTAACCCTTTGTAAAAATGTAAAATTTTTAGGAAAACAAGCATTTTATATAAAATTATAATTTTTTTTTTACATTTGCAAAAGTCATGAAACACCTGTGGGGTATTAAGGCTCACTTATTTCCTTGTTACGTTCCTCGAGGGGTCTAGTTTCCAAAATGGTATGCCATGTGTTTTTTTTTTGCTTTTTTGGCACCCTAGGGGCTTCCTAAAGGTGACATGCCCCCCAAAAACCATTTCAGGAAAATGTTCTCTCCAAAATCCCCTTGTCGCTCCTTCCCTTCTGAGCCCTCTACTGCGCCCACTGAACACTTTACACAGACATATGAGGTATGTGCTTACTCGAGAGAAATTGGGCTAAAAATACCACTAAAAATGTTCTCCTTTTACTCCTTGCAAATATTCAAAAATTGGGTCTACAAGAACATGCGAATGTAAAAAATGAAGATTTAGAATTTTCTCCTTCACTTTGCTGCTATTCCTGTGAAACACCAAAAGGGTTAAAACACTTACTGAATGTCACTTTGAATACTTTGAGGGGTGCAGTTTTTATAATGGGGTCATTTATGGGGTATTTCTAATATGAAGACCCTTCAAATCCACTTCAAAACTGAACTGGTCACTGAAAAATAGTGAGTTTGAAAATTTTGTGAAAAATTTGAAAATTGCTGCTGAACTTTGAAGCCCTCTGGTGTCTTCCAAAAGTAAAAACTCATACATTTTATGATGCAAACATAAAGTAGACATATTGTATATGTGATCCAAAAATTTTTTTATTTTGAATATCCATTTTCCTTACAAGCAGAGAGCTTCAAAGTTAGAAAAATGCTAAATTTTCATTTTTTTCATCAAATTTTGGGATTTTTCACCATGAAAGGATGCAAGTTACCACAAAATTTTACTACTATGTTAAAGTGGAATATGTCACGAAAAAACAATCTCGGAATCAGAATGATAAGTAAAAGCATCCCAGAGTTATTAATGCTTAAAGTGACAGTGGTCAGATGTGCAAAAAACGCTCTGGTCCTAAGGTGTAAAATGGCCTGGTCCTTAAGGGGTTAAATGATAAACTTTCTGCAATGCAGGCATGCAACCATCTTCTAAATAGTAGAAATTCCACCACGTATCTGGTCTTCACTTTTACCCAAAAGAAAACTATTACATAATCCTAACAGGCATCTCCCAGAATCCTTAGCAGGGTCTGCAAAGAACAAGAGGCCATGTGTAAAGCTGTGATCTGACAGAAGAATTCAGCACAGGCAGTATGAAGTGTACTCATTCACCCTCTGTCCATCTCATTTTCAGCTTAACATTTAACAAGATTTCCTGTTTCTACGCCTCTATTTTTAGAGCCAACTTTATGTTCTTTTACACTAAGCAATGGCTGTCAAGTACAGTTCAGCTATTTGCCTAATAAAAAAATAAAAAATAAAATGGAAACTTAGAAATAATAGGTTACTTGTGGACACAAGTAAAAAAAAATTTTTAAATTAAATATAAAATCTTGTCAGCTCTACTGACTTTTTGTAAATACTTGTATTGCCCAAATAATAACCATCTGGAGCATCTTTTCTTGGATCTGTTATTATTATTAAAAATGTATTCATAATCTGACACCTTGGCTTTATCCTACCCTTCTCTAAGGGGTGTGCAACTACACAGTCGGCAGGCTTCATTAAATTGAATCAAAATTTTGAATAAAAAAAAAAAAAAAAAAAAAAAAAAAAAAAAGGGTATTGGGACATCTCTTCATCTCCCAACCCCCCCCCCCCCCCCCCCTCCAACAAGTGGTAACACACAGGTGTCAATTTATAATTGTCTTGTAAGAACTAACAGCAGATGCTTCAAAATTGTTATTTCATGACAAATGCATGCGTCTCCAGCAAGTTGACGCAATTGTTTATCTAGTTTTTAGGGGGTATTTCTATCTATAGTAAGCCCCCCCCCCCCCCCCCCACCCCCAACTTGTTTAAGTGACTCAGAAGGGCTACACCACTTGCGCAACTCTCATTAATATTATTGGGAGTTAAAGGGGTATTCTGGCTTAATACATCTTATTATCCCCTATCCAAAAGGATAGGGGATAAGATTTATGATCGCAGGGGTCCAGTCGCTGAGGACCCCCGCATTCTCTGTGCAGCATTCTCTGCCAGGCGCTGCCTCCGAGACAAGGACGTCACTGCCATGCCACTTGATGTCTATGGGAGGGGGCGTGACATCATGACCACGGCATCCTGAACAAAATGGCCCTGATTTACTATTCTAAACCAGACATGTTTTGTTGGTTTGTCTGCGCCAGAATGTGCCAGAACTGAAAAAACCTGACTAACTCTCCATTTACTGAGAAAACCCGAAAAAGGGGTATGACCTTCAGGGGAAAGAAGGAGTGGTCACCAAAATGGGGGTGTAACCCTGACATTTTCACACACACAAAAAAAAAAAAAACATATTTACTAATGTTTGCACAGAAAATGTGGTGGGAAAACTCAACAGATCAGAGGATGTGTTAAAAAAGAGCAAAACGTATGGAAAAGTGCATAATGTAGGGAAACCTTAGTAAATACCTTCAAAAAAAATTGTAGGGAATTAAAACCCACAAAAGAAACCCACTCACTGGCCCTGATTTACTATCGTAAATCAGAACTGTGTTGTTGGGTTGTGCGCCAGAAGTTGGCACATTGTGCTACAAATTGTGTCTGCACCAGAATTTTTGTAAAAACCTAACTCCATTTTACTCAGGAAACCCAAAAAGGGTGTGTGACCTATGGCAAATTGGTCACAATATTTTCAAAAAATCCCAACATTTTTACTAATGTTTCCACAGAAAATGATGGTGGTGAATTTGAGCTCTGGAAAACCCGACAGCTCAGAGCAGTTAAAATAAGAAAAAATAAATAAATAAATAAATAAATAAATAAAAAGGCAAAATGTAGGGAAAAGTGCAAGACGTAGGGAAACATTAGTAAATACCATGGACAAATACTTGTGGGGAAACAAAACCCACAAAGAAAACTACACTCCACTCTTAGTAAGTCATGGCCATTATGTTCCCAGCAATAGGGAGCACGATGAAGACGCTGGGCCAGTAAGTTCACGTAACCTCTGGCACCTCTACCAGAACCTTATGAAGTTGGTGGAAAGCAGACACATGACTTTCAGAATTTTCTAACCCAGCACTCAGACCTGAAAGTGTACAAAACTTTGATCTTCGGAACAATAAAAGAAATAACACACAAAACCAATAAACACTTAGGCACCTCCATACAGTCATTCTGCTTAACGTGATACGGTCAAAAAATTTGTTTTAGACACTTACAATGTAGGTTATCCAAAGCCCACAGAAAAAATATTCATGCCTACATTTTGTGTAAGGTTGCTTCACTTCAGAAAGATCTCCCTTACCTCTTTAAGTCAACTGTTGTCACATTGAACACGACTCCTTTCAGCCACAAGATCATAAAAAGTCTCTGCGAGAAAGGGCAATTCCCAATGCTCTCCCCATCGCTCCCAGCCTGGAAAACACCAATATATTCAGTTACCATAACATAGTACAAGTTTTAGCATTGCATTTAAAAAAAAAAGTGTACCTGTCACTTATAAAACTTTTTATATGTCCTAGAGACATGTCAAGAGTTTTGATCAGTGGGTGTCTGAGTGTTGAGACCTCAAACACTCAGGAGAACAAGCCAAAAGCTCCTCTCCCTGTTCTGTGTCACGTGACAGAGCTGGGAACAAACGTGTTGAGCACAGACTTCCCGTGGCGCATTCTTCTTATCAGGGGAGGTTTGCTAAAACAAGTCAATTTTTTTTCCCCCAAGTGACAGTGCCCATTTAAATAGTACAGATCACAATAATGCATTGCGGTTAGAGATTAGCAAAGTTACAATGATTTGATTCGTCACGAACTTCTCGGCTCGGCAGTTGCTGACTTTAGCCTGCATAAATTAGCTCAGCTTTCAGGTGCTCCGGTGGGCTGGGGACTCTCTCCTAGGACTGTATCCACCTTTTCCAGCCCAACAGAGCACCTGAAAGCTGAACTAATTTATGCAGGAAAAGTCAGCAACTGCCGCTGTCTGTTAGCTGATGACTGTGCTGTTAGCTGATGCACACTTCCTCTCCATCCGCTCCTGCTTTGAAGTACAGGGCTCGGTGCTGGAATCAATCAGTCAAGGCAGCGAGGAGTAGGGGAGAGAGGAGGCATGCATGCTACAGCTCAGCAACACCTTGGAGACTTGAGCTCTGAGCATGATATAGAGCAGACATGTTCCCTTTAACTTCATCTTTAAAAGGGTTAACCCAAAATTAAATCATCTCACCTATCCACGGGATAGGCAATCAATAATTCTGGTGAAGGTCTGACTGCTGGGACCCCCCACCAATTATGAAAACACAGGTCTCTTGGCCCCCTCTTTAAATAGGGCAGTAGCAAACATGTACACTGTAACTGGAGCCACAGTGTGAGTACATGACTGTTGCTTAAAGGGGTTCACATACTTTTTGCTTTTCCTGTGGATAGGTGATCAGTTGTAATATTTAGATAACCTGTTTAAAGGGGTACTCCGCTAGAAAACATTTTATTTTTAAATCAACTGGTGCCAGAAAGTTAAACAGATTTGTAAATTACTT
This sequence comes from Hyla sarda, assembly GCF_029499605.1. Taxonomy (NCBI): domain Eukaryota; kingdom Metazoa; phylum Chordata; class Amphibia; order Anura; family Hylidae; genus Hyla; species Hyla sarda. The sequence goes on from NC_079190.1 coordinate 260,564,583, forward strand.
CTATTTAAAAATCTTAATCCTTCCAGTACTTATCAGCTGCTGTTATGATCCACAGGAAGTTCTTTTCTTTTTAAATTTATTTTCTGTCTTGCCACAGTGCTCTCTGCTGACACCTCTGTCCATGTCAGGAACTGTCCAGAGTAGGAGCAAATTCTCATAGCAAACCTTGCCTGCGGAAAAGAAATTCAAAAAAGAAAAGAACTTTCTGCCGAGTGTACAGCAGCTGATAAGTACTGGAAGGATTAAGATTTTTAAACAGATGTAATTTACAAATCTGTTTAACTTTCTGGCGCCAGTTGATTTAAAACAAAATATTTTCCAGAGGAATACCCCTTTAAGGACCTCAAGAAGTATAATCTAACACACACACAGAAGACTACAGACACACAAAAAAAACTCTGCATGTTATGTGCATGAGAAAGAGCCTTGCCTCAATATAAAATCATTAGCTTTTACTAACAGTACATAAGGGTACACACAGTCATGGCCGTAAATGTTGGCAACTCTGAAATTTTTCAAAGAAATAACATATTTCTCACAGAAAAGGAATGCAGTAACACGTTTTGCTATACACGTTTATTCCCTTTGTGTGTATAGGAACTAAACCAAAAAAAGGGAAGGAAAAAAAAGCTAATTGGACATAATGTCACACCAAACTCCAAAAATGGGCTGGACAAAATTATTGGCACCCATAAAGGGGTACTCCGGTGGAAAACTTTTTTTTATGAACTGGCGCCAGAAAGTTAAACAGATTTGTAAAATTACTTCTATTAAAAAATCTTTACCCTTCCTGTAATTTTTAGCAGCTGTATGCTACAGAGGAAATTCTGTTCTTTTTGAATTTCTTTTTTGTCTTGTCCAGTGCTCTCTGCTGACACCTCTGTCAGTGTCAGGAACTTTCCAGAGCAGGAGAAAATCCCCATAGCAAACCTATGCTGCTCTGGACAGTTCTTGACACGGGCATCAGATGTCAGCAGAGAGCACTGGACAAGACAAAAAAGAAATTCAAAGAGAACAATTTCCTTGGCTGCTATAAAGTACAGGAAGGGTAAAAATTTTTTAATAGAAGTAATTTACAAATCTGTTTAACTTTCTGGCACCAGTTGACTTATAAAGACCTAAAATAAAATAAATAAATAAATAATATGTTTTCCACCGGAGTACCCCTTTAACTTAATACAGTAACCCCCCCGACCTACGATGGCCCCGACATATGATAAAATTGACATACGATGGCCTCTCAGAGGCTTAAGCTGCTGTCGGATAGCAGTTTAAGCATCCCGGGCAGGTTCGCTTACCTATTCCCGCTGCTCCGGGTCCACTTCGCGATCCTCCGGTGTCTTGCGCATCTTCTCCAGGGTCCGGGCCTTGCTTTCCGGCGTCGTTATTACGTCACTACGCACGCCGCGCAGCAGCGTAATAACGTCACCAGAAAGCGAGGCCCGGACCCTGCAGAAGATGCGCAAGACACCGGAGGATCACGAAGAAGACACCGGAGCAGCGGGACAGCAGCGGGAGCCCCTGGGACAGCATCGGGAGCGGTGAGGACCTGGTCCGGAGCGACAGGGACAGGTGAGTACAGCTTCCTATACTTTACATTGCACGGATCCCTCAACATACGATCGTTTCGACAAACGATGGGTCGTTTGGAACGAATTACCATTGTATGTTGAGGGACCACTATTTGGTTGCACACCCTTTGGAAAAAATAACTGAAATCAGTCGCTTCCTATAACCATCAATAAGCTTCTTACACCTCTCAGCTGGAATGTTGGACCACTCTTCCTTTGCAAACTACTCCACGTCTCTCTTATATGAAGGGCGCCTTTTCCCAACAGAAATTTTAAGATCTCAAAAGGCGTTCAATGGGATTTAGATCTGGACTCATTGCTGACCACTTTAGAACTCTCCAGCGCTTTGTTGCCATCCATTTCTGGGTGCTTTTTGATGTATGTTTAGGGTCCTTGTCCTGCTGGAAGACCCAAGACCTGACGCAAACCCAGCTTTCTGACACTGGGCTGTACAGTGTGACCCAAAATCCGTCGTAATCCTCAGATTTCATGATGCCTTTCACACATTCAAGGCACCCAGTGCCAGAGGCAGCAAAACAACCCCAGAACATCATTGAACCTCCACTATATTTCACTGTAGGTACTGTTCTTTTCTTTGTAGGCCTCATTCCGTTCTCAGTAAACAGTAGAATGATGTGCTTTACCAAAAAGCTCTATCTTGGTCTCATCTGTCCACAAGACGTTTTCCCAGAAGGATTTTGGCTTACTCAAGTTCATTTTGGCAAAATGTAGTCTTTTTTTTTTTTTTTTTTTTTTTTATGTCTGTCAGCAGTGGGGTCCTCCTGAGTCTCCTGCCATTGCGTTTCATTTAAATGTCGATGAATAGTTTGCGCTGACACTGATTCTCCCTGAGCCTGCAGGACAGCATGAATATCTTTGGAACTTGTTTGGAGCTGCTTATCCACCATTTGGACTATCCTGCGTTGACACCTTTAATCAATTTTTCTCTTCCGTCAACGTGCAGGGAGATTAGCTACAGTGTCATGGTTTGCAAACTTCTTGATAATGTTGCGCACTGTGGATAAAGGCAAATCTAGATCTCTGGAGATGGACTTGTAACCTTGAGAATGTTGATATTTTTCCACAATTTTTGTTCTCAAGTCCTCAGACAGTTCTCTTCTCCTCCTTCTGTTGTCCATGCTTAATGTGGCACACACAGACACACAATGCAAAGACTAAGTGAACTTCTCTCCTTTTTATCTGCTTTCCGGTGTGATTTTTATATTGCCCACACCTGATACTTGCCCCAGGTGAGTTTAAAGGAGCATCACATGCTTGAAACAATCTTATTTTTTTACACAATTTTGAAAGGGTGCCAATAATTTTGTCCAGACCATTTTTGGAGTTTGGTGTGATATTATGTCCAATTTGCTTTTTTTCATCCTTTTTTTGGTTTAGTTCCAATACACACAAAGGGAACAAACAAGTGTATAACAAAACATGTGTTACTGCAATCCTTTTCTGTGAGAAATACTTCATTTTCTAGAGAAATTTCAGGGGTGCCAACATTTACGGCAATGACTGTACTTATTCAGTGATACAAAAGTTGACCTGTTCATTAGTAAAGCATAGAAACCTAGAATAGTCACTTATGGTACTAATTGGGATAGACATATGGTGGGCGTAAGTCAACCATAGGCTTAATTTATTTATGCAATAGAGTTTGACGTGGCAACTCAGATGTATAGTATCCAAGATATAAACTTCTTTATTTCAAAGTATAAAACAGGTAACAATACAGGTGACATTGCAGTGAGAGACATATACAGAGGGTTATGGAGCAGTGGGTTCGGACAGCTGTTTCGTGCCCATAATGCACTTCGTCGGACAACCTCGTATGCCCTTACAGGTGCAATTTAAATGATTAAAAGAAAAGGAAAGAGAAACATGAAGGAGGTGCTCAAAAAATTACGTGAGTACCTTAAAAACATTTATCTCAAATTTCATTATTGCTGTAACTTCTGAGACGGCTGAGTCTCTATCAGCATATGCCACACAATAGGACCGCGAATTTTAACATTCTCTCCGCGCATTCTACACGATTTGGAGAAATTCACGGCTCATTGAAGCGCTGCAGTCCCCATCATTGAAGCCCACTATTACCGCTATCCATATGAGACGGCCGAGTCTCTAAGCGGCGATCTATCCTTCGGCTCTTCAGTACTGCAACTTTACTTAACATTGCTACTGTTTGCTCATAAACACTGCTAGTATACCAGACATTGCTACATTGTTACCATGCAATAATTGTTACATTGTTGCCAACGGATACCACTCATTGTACAAACCGCGCATTGAACAGTACAATTCTGCACTTTACATATTTGTTTCTATTCAAAAAACACGTGCACCACTATTTTATTCTTACAGGCTGGAATATTCACAGACGTGTGGCTTTTATATTGATTGTATTCTATTACATATTTTTATATTATAATGTATTCTATGCTATGCAATTTTATAATTTATTAAAATTGTATTTTGTGTCCCCGCGTGCATCACAGAGCACATTACATATTTTATACAATTAATTAATAAACGTCTATCCAGTATTCAAGATCCTGAGCCTCAATTTTCCTTTTAATATATATTTAATTGTTATAGTTATTCCACCTCATATTAAGGTGGTATAATGAGCACTGGCCACAACTAAAAATTACCCATGGGTATGGGTCTATTGAACCAATAGTTTTTCTGATCATGTCTTTTTGAGCTTTTTACCGATGCTTATTTTCCAAAAATCTGAAATTGTTTAATTTTTTCTTAATGTAATGAAGGGTTTAGATGTAGCTGAGGGTCCAATTTCTGGGTCATCCTGTAACAAACCAGTATGTATTTTTTTTTTTTTTTTTTTTAAGAATATCATTCAATCGGGGTATTTTTAAAAGAAAACTATTTATTTATTTTCCTTATTTTTATTGATATTTTTAGATTTAAATTAAATAGGTCTCACTTAATTCTGCTTTATCATACACATTAGAAATTACACTTTCAGGGTATCCTCGTGCTAACAACCTAGTTTTCCCCCCATTGGCTGCATATAATCTATAATAAAATAGCACACACACACACTTGGTTGTATACTTGTTCAATGACACACACTACAGCAATGCCTACATTAATCTAATCAACTCTCCAAGTGTCACTCAGGCTGTAAGGGTACAATGACCATTCAGATTGTGATACCCTGCCACAATGCGCTATTCTTAGTGCCTTCTGTTCCTTCTTATCTGCAGCACATTTGCATTGCTCCAAAACCTAATATAGCCAAGTGACCTGTTGGACCAACGGCTAAACTGTTCTACAGAGGCCTCCTAGACACCAGGTGTTCAGTGCCACGTGTATTACTGTTCAGTACTGGATGGGATTTACATGATTACTACATACATTATAGTCAAATAGAAACAGTTTCACAGCGCACACAAGGATTTGTGTTTTGCAGGCGGCTATGAAACTGGATGTACTATTTACTAAAGTGCCAAAATTAAACAGAAACCTGATGCTTCTGAAAGAGGCTTTTCTTAGTAGTTTTCATGCTGACACTTTCCAGATGTGGTTGATGTTCAAGGCTGGAAACTGTACTTACACTGTGTGTCGGTGTGCAGGGCCAAAACAATTAGAATATGACCATAGAAACTTTATGCCAATTGACAATCCATATACAGAAATCTTTAACATTGAAATAATGGTAATAAAATAAAGTATAGAGACTAGACTATTTAAAAAGCTACACCCCCATTTTACAGGCTCTTTTTGACATGTATGTTTCAAATGCATTTAGAGTACCGGTCAACAAATAAAACTTTTAATAAAGTGTTCCTTGTGTAATTAACAGAGACTTTCCCATTAACTTGCTTTTAAAGTTCTCAACATAAATATGTTTAAAATGTAATTTCAAAAAATGCCCACTAGGTGGCTCTGTTCTGTTCCCTGCCACAAATAAGTGAGAGTTTGGTCTCCTCCCAGCCTTGCAGGAGACGAAACTCAGGAAATGTTTCTCTGTACTGAGCTTGATTGACAGCTGCACAGAGCCTCACTGAAAGCTGCAAAGAGTCTCATTGAAACATGCACAGAGCCTGAGGTCTTCTATTAATCACAGCACTGCAACGAAGTGAGGGCAAAAGTTGTCCCCGAGCAGGCTTCAGTGATATCATTCCTGCTGGGAAACACCCACTTTCTCCTGCTGGGAGATTGCACTCTGAGCAAGAATTAAGTTAAGATACACAGCTTTTTAAAGCTCTGATTTTTTTTTATTTTTTTTTTTTTTTTAACCTCCCTAGCGGTACGATTCCGTCTGGAAATTTGTACCAAAAGCGGTACAATTTTTTGCATTGAAATTCCACATCTCCCCCCGTCACATTCCCCCTCCCTTGTCACATTTCCCCCCCCCCATATCACATTCCCCCCCCTGTCACATTCCCCCCCCTTGTTGCATTCTCCCCCCCCCCTGTCACATTCATCCCCCCTGTCACATTCTCCCCCTTGTTACACTCTCCCCCCGTCACATTCATCCCCCCTGTCACATTCCCCCCTTGTTACATTCTCCCCCCCCCCCTTGTTACCTTCTCCCCTCTCCATGTTACATTCCACTCCCCCCGTCACATCCCCCCTTTGTCACATTCCTCCCCCCTGTCACATCCCCCCCCCTTGTCACATTCCCCCCCCCCTTGTCACATTCTCCCCTGTGTCACATTCCCCCCTTGTTACATTCTCCCCTGTGTCACATTCCCCCCTTGTCACCTTGTCACCTTCTTGTCCTGCAGCAAATACATTAGGTTTGCCGGCAGATTTCAAACCTAGTGTATTTGCTGCAGAACAAGTCCTTTCCCCTTCAGCCAATCACAGGCTTTACACCACTGCGGCCTGTGATTGGCTGAAAAGGGAAAGGTCCTGTAAGATGAATAGAGCAGTGAACAGAGCGCACGGAGGGGAACGACATCTGCAGGGACCGGGACTAGGTGAGCAAAAGGTTTTTTTATTTTCTTCCTTCTTACTTTTACACTTAGTTCAGGGTTTTCTACCAGGGGGCCTCCAGCTGTTGTGAAACTACTGCTCCCAGCATGCCCGGACAGCCTTTGGCTGTCCGGGCATGCTGAGAGTTGTAGTTTTGCAACATCTGGAGGCCCCCTGGTAGGGAAACACTGACTTTTAGTATATGTCTTTACCTGCTCTGGCCGGCCCCCGCAACGGGAGCCAACCCGAGCAGATAATCACATATTTTCCCGGGGGCTGCATCACTACATCGCAAAAAGCAAAAATCGCGATTTGATTGCTTTTGCGATATACTGTGCAGCCCGCACAGCAACTCTGCAATTCTACCCCGAGCGTGACTCGGGGTTACCGATTCTAGCAGCGAAAATTAACCCCGAGTCACGCTCGGGAATACCGCTAGGCTGGTTAAAGGTGGGAGGAGTGTTAGGAGTAGTAAGGGAACATAGCCTGAGTTAGGTTAGAAAAGTTTATTTGGCGACAGGTACTTTTTAAAGAGTTACTGTTCTGAGACAGGTTTATAAGATGAGGTGAACAAAACTACAATAACCACCAAATCCATTAGTTTAGATTCGCAAAATGTACTTCGCTTTCAAAGGGCCCCGCTTGCCTGGAAAAGTCCAGGATGACAGTCTTCTAGGATTATAATCTTTTTTTCAGGCAAACAGCTTCCAAAGCAGAACTCCTTTTCCTAACCAACCAAAGGCTGATCCATCAGATCTGCATCCAGCTGAGGTAACTGTTTACAAAGATGGACAAAACAGTGTACATGCTGCCTTAAAAAATTATAATAATAATAATTTAGAATTTCCTTGTTATATTGAGTTAAATGTAAAATACAAAACACAGACCACAAATGCGAGCTCAAGCTTGTGCACTGCTATATAACCAGAACGGTAAACATGTTCAATCCATTCATATCATCTATAAGTTTAAGGTGCTAATGCTTTTTTGTGCACAGAGAATTGTAACCTCATTTCATTCTGCTAGCTTAATAAAGTCCTAGGAGCTTCAGCCTTTGCAAGTCCACAAAATGTAATTGGACACGGCTCCTTCTTCCCAGATGTCAGACACAGCTGGTAATATCCAGCTGGTGTCCTAAAGCCAATCGTGCCCAGCCAACCCTATGGTATGTACCAGAGCTGTTTTTGTAAAGATCATAACAAGGATTTATTTGGAAGGGCTGGAAGAACAAATAATCCGAGACTGCTCTGCAGACATTATCTGGCATCCAAAACAAAGATGGGAAAATAAGCAATAGATGATCTGCTTATTGAATACCCCACCAGCTGGTTAATCTGGAGGGGTTGGCCCAATCGAGCTGTAAGTCTACCTATAGAACATGTTAAGATGACACCTGTCCTGGAAGGAAAATTAAAAGCCAGCATATGTGTGGAAAGATCATTACGTAGGGACTCAGAGGAGGATGAGCCTTCTAGTATAGGATAGAATGGGCTGTATTGTGTATATATCCTCCTGGGCAAATAGGTTATTATATATTTATTTGCTTAAGTGTTTTCCATGTGAGTACAGTGAATTAACAGTCAGATGTAATGCATGTCAGATACTGTTCACATCCAGTCTCCACCGCAGATTCTGTCAAAAGGCAGTGCTATTATTCTCTTCATATTGGTAAAAACCACTACAGAATCCAACAGATGTCAAGTCAACAGGACTCACCGGGCACAGCTGGTGGTATGTAATGCCATGGATCCAACACTACATCATTTATATTTTACTATTTACAGAAGTGACAGATGGCAGATCTGTACAGATCCTAACAATTTATTCAGTATCACGAAACTCACTTTCCAAGATTTATCAATCTGAGAACAAAAATTAAAAAAAAATTGTCAGAGCAACCAATCACAGCTCAGCTTTCCTTTTTCAAACAAAGCTGTGATTGGTCGCTGCCTGTCTGAGACAGATTGAGAAGTCTGGGCCACTGTGTAAAAGGAGTGGGTATAAATGACACCCTCCAGGATCAGCATAAACAGGGTTAGAGTTACATACCTTATAAAAAAAGAGTAAAGGGCAAACATAAGAACACAGAATATAACTCATAACTACCTACTAATTCCCCCCTAGATCTGCCTCTAGTCAGCTGAAAATGGTATCATTGAACAGTGGAAGCTCTTAGGAACCATAGCCCCTCAGCCATGGAGTGCATAAAATGGGGTATTGCAGTGACTAACCAGAACAGGAAGGTGCTTGAATGGGAGTATTGATGAGATATTGGGGTGGGTCAGTATAGTATCATATCTTTAAAATTTTACTGTGTGCTTAGCAGAATATAAAAACTTACCAACCCCCCCCCCCCCTAAATACCACTAGAGAAAACAAAAAAGCAAAACAAAAAAAAAAAAATAACCACACCAACGATCTGCTGACTCACTGACGGCAGAGTTTCAAACTATTCTGGCATTATAGAAAGCACGAACCATGTCCTGTCCGGAGCTTCATGGGATGGGTATTCTATGGCCAAACAGCTGCAGGCACGCCTTACATCACCAAGCACAATGACAATGCCACTGGATGGAATAGTGTAAGTGTGGTAGCCCTTGGGGGGGGTGTATGGTAGTGGTGGTATAGTACCGGTATATGAGGGGTTAATGTTAACCCTATAGTTCGTGACGCCAGGCTGAGTGCTGTTATGCTGAGGCAATGCTCCGGCCTATCGCCGCCCTTCCCAGTAACGATAGGTGCATGAAATGACTGAAGGTCCACAAGGAGATTGAACAACTTTACTTAAAGGGGGTTGTGCGCTGCCCTGCAGTTCGGAGCTCCGCACACAGCGTCCGGAAGTTCTTTACTCCGAACGCTGTGTGCGGGCTTCCGTGTTCGCAGCCGCCGGGTGTGACGTCACACCCGGCCCCTCGTGCCATCACGCCCGCCCCCTCAACGAAAGTCTATGTGAAGGGGGCACGACCGCTGTCATGCCTCCTTCCCATAGACTGAGTATTTTACTTTGAGTATTTTATATATATATATATATAAAAAGCTGAAGCAGCACTCTCAAGCGAAGGCAAATCTGTGGGAGCAGGCAGACTCAGGGACCCCGGTTCTGGGTCCAAAATTTGCAGAAATAAAATACACACACTATATATTTTATATATGAATATATATATTTTATAGTTCGAGATAGAGAGAGATGAGCGAAGTTACAGTAATTCGATTCTGCATGAACTTCTCGGCTCAGCAGTTGCTGACTTTAGCCTGCATAAATGAGTTCAGCTTTCAGGTGCTCTGGTGGGCTGGAGACTCTCTCCTAGGACTGTATCCACCTTTTCCAGCCCACCGGAGCTCCTGAAAGCTGAGCTAATTTATGCAGGCTAAAGTCAGCAACCGCCGAGCCGAGAGGTTTGTGACGAATCAAATCACTGTAACTTTACTCATCTCTACTTTTGTGTATATTTTGATGCAACATAGCATAAAATATAAAAAAAAAAAGGGCCTACAGGACCATGTGCTGTGCTCAGGCTGCATCCACCAGATAAGGATGTAACTGGTTTATTGTCTAACACTAGGGGATTCTCCAGTTCAGTGTATTCTCTATACAATGCCAAGACCTCTTGCACATGGCAGCTGCAGACACTATGTACTGCTGTATAGAGAATTACGTAGCAAAAGTACCCACAGGGCAAGTAAGAGTCTCTTAACTGAATAATCACCAAACCCCAGGAGCCCGGAGTAAATCACCCCAAATAGACTGCCCCAAAAACAACTTTTATTCTTATAGCTTAAAATGTAAAGCACACCTTAGCAAAAAAGTATAAAACAGGTATAGTGATTGAGTATATGCCTGTTGGACTCCCATCTAAAACATGGAAGTTGTATACTTTCATGTTTTAGTAATCAAAGTACCGTATTTATCGGGGTATACCACGCACCCTCATTTTACCAAGGATATTTGGGTAAAAAAAGGTTTTTACCCAAATATCCTTGGTAAAATGAGGGTGTGTGTGCGCGCGCGCGCATGTGTATACACGATACACTGTTTCTGACCCCGCAGAAGTCCCCAGGAAAGGCAGGGGGAGAGAGGCCGTCGCTGCCCGCTTCTCTCCCCCTGCCTTTCCTAGGGTCTAGAGCCCTGCTGCCGCCGCTTCTCTCCCCTGGCTATCGGCGCCGCTGCCCCATTGCCTCCCCCATCCCTGGTTTTATAATTACCTGTTGCCGGGGTCCGCGCTGCTTCTGGCTCCGGTGTGGTGTCTGTGTCGTTGCTATGCGCTGCGAGGCGCAATGACGAGTGATGTCTTCAACACAACGTCACTCGTCATTGCGTAGCACAGTGCATAACGACACAGGAGACACCACACCAGAGCCAGAAGCAGCGCGGACCTGACCCCGGCAACAGGTAATTATAAAACCGGGGATGGGGGAGGCAATGGGGCAGCGGCGCCGATAGCCAGGGGGAGAGAAGCGGCGGCAGCAGGGCTCTAGACCCCAGGAAAGGCAGGGGGAGAGAAGCGGGCAGTGACTGCCTCTCTCCCCCTGCTTTTCCTGGGGGCTTCTGCGGGGTCACGCAGATAGACTTTAGGCAAAAAATTTTAGCCTAAAAAATGCGTGTTATACGCCGATAAACTGCACTGCAGTAGACAGTCAAAAACTATCACTTAGTGAGTTTAAAAAGTAACTATCCTGCCTACCCCATGTTTCAAGAGGCAAATGCGGCACAAACAGGCATAAACTATGACTGTACCTGTGTTTTTCCTTTTTGTTAGGGTGTGACTTACATTGTAAGCTATAAGAATAAAAGCTATATTTTAGGGGCAGTCTATTTAGGGTGTTTTACCCCTACAGCCCTGGGGTTTGGTGCTTTTTCTGTATAGGGAATTCATGTGGCTCTAGGGAAAACTACTACCTTAATATGGGCTTTGATATTGAATCAGAAGGAAAAGAAACCCTATACGAAATAAGATGTACATCAAAGCAAAATAGAGGATCTAATATGCCGTATTAGGACTTCTTACAACTCAGATGTTAGAGAAAGCCATGATGTGGCCATATGCCTGACACATCCAGATAATCTATAGAATTATTTGGGGTTTATTCAAGAGTGCAAAATGACTTTATTAAGCGTCTCAATGTGAAGGATTCATATTGATGGCCTTCCCTGCCTTCTTAATGCTGCTGCTATGCTGTGAAATATTTTCCTTATTACTGTGGGAGCTTTTACTGCAGTCATATGGCAATTACCCAGCTTTACCAGAAACAGGACATCGAGGAGAACCAAGGTGGGGGAAATCTTATTTAACTCATAGGTACAAAAAAGTACAACAAAGATTAATTTACCATAACGTATAGTTGTCACCCAGAGACTTATTAAACTCTTTACTATGGGTCTAGATATTTTGCCAGTGCGAAAATCTGGAAGGAGACAAATCCTACACAACTGCCTTAAATATTTAGCAAAGCAACCGTGGAACTCCCTGCCATACAGTCATGTGCATAAACACCACTACTACAACCGAATCTGGAAGTCCTTCTAAACGTGTGTGTCAGGTTATGATCACCCTGTCTTACAGTACATACTGTACTAACAAGAGCCGACACATATACGTTTCCAACATGCACCTAAGGTAAAGCCACCATAAAATAAAAAGTGATGGCTGCTTCAACAGTAGCTTGCAGGTTGAGAAGAGCTGCTGTCTAGCAAAAGCCTCCATGGAAGAGTCAAGAGATAGAGGGAGGGAGGCAGCAGAAGGGACTGAACAGAAGTCAAGAGAGCGTGAGAGAGGAGGGGGAAGAGAGGCGGAAAACTGGATGGTGGGAGAGAGCCTGAAAGGAGCCCTGAAGGGGGAAGGGCACCAAACAGAAAATCACAAACTGGGAGGAAGGAGAAATCTCAAATGTAGAGAATGTACTTGGACAACCGTCCCCCTTCAATGTCACTGGAAAAGATTAGGAATTCTTACAGCTTTAAGGATTTTTGCCGCCAAATTAAGGAAAAACAAAAAGGTCTATTTAATGAGTTTTAATGCCGGGAATATTTGAAAAGCCTTGGCTGCTGTGCCATCGCACCCATCGCTGCACGTGCCCCATTCTTCCATAATACAGCTCAATACACGAGGTGTCAGGACCAGGGCTACATCAAGTCAAAGGTCATGGCCTGCATAGCTGGCAAGTGCACAAATTCCAGCCATCTGGGATCTTTATGGCATAGAAGGCTTTTTTTAGCCTGACATTCAACTTACTTATCTATGCGTTTCAGTTCTTGTCTTCACTCATTGTGTTGTCAACATGCAAATGGAAGCACAGTGAATGAATTCTATCCCTTTTATTACATGTAATACATCATCTTGGACAGCGCTGACAGTTGGCACACCCCATGGCCAATTGTAGAGCCCATCCCTGGAGATGCATCGTCCTTGGCTACAAGTCCCCTGTGAGGAGGCACTCGGGAGGCAGTTCTTAGAATAGCAGTACATCTTTGTGTGTAAGAATTGCTCAAAGCACAGCAGACACTTCATAGTAATAACTACCATCACAAATCCTTACAGGAATGAGCCTGGGATGTGCCACCACTACATATTGTTCTAGAACAAACAGCAATCGGCAAAGTAATAGGTTTACTCTATGACAACCTTCAAAACAGTGATCTGCAAACTGATTCTCCATCTTTGGTAAAACTACAACTCCCAGCATGCTCTGATACAGGCAGCAACAGAACATAAGAGAGTGAAAAACACAAGTTATTGTTATAAATAAATACACGTTCCATTGTATTAAGGATCATTCAATATATCATTCATATATCTTCAAGTCATAAAAAGGTCAGGTTCTCGTAAGTCCAGAGATTGGGAGCCATTCCATATGGAAATTCTGGATACATTGCACCCCTTATCTGCCGACACATTCTGCCTTATCTGCAGACACATTCTGTTTCACCTAATGCCCTGTAGACTAAAAAGATGTACAGTGATCAACCTTTGGATGATCCAGCATAGTTGAACTCTGGCTTAGTCGCACCAGATCAAAAAAGGCCAAATGACACTGAAAGGCAACCAAGCTGGATCGCTGGACATGTATGAACCTGGACATTAACCCATTTAAAGTTGGTTAAAAGTACACAACCTAAATGTTGTACCAACATACATAACAGGTGCGTACTGCTGGAGCACTGTTGCAGGACAGCAGGGGGACTTACCATAGACTTTTAGGGAGAGAAAAGTTTCATATATACAATTCAAATTTTGCAAACCATTTGCATGAGGCATTACATACACAGCCCAGGTTTTAGGGCTGCCCGTATTACGGCTTAGTTGAGTAACAAACAAACTTCACTTTGATGTAGTTTGGAGTTTGCCTCTGAATTATACAGACGCCATTGGGAAAGGGAAAAATGCAAGCAAGGTTTTCTCCTCTATAAGCATTGCTTCTAAAAAGGAGAATACCTGCATATTTAGGTGCAAAGCCATCATACAGTGGCACCCAAACATTCTATGGCTTAACAGTATGAAGACATGAGCGTGATAGGATATGACACGAGCTGCACATGCACTTCGTCTTGACTCCAGATGAAAGCATACTGCCCCATTCAAATAAATGGGATCCATGCTTTCATTGGTTTACCTCCAATGCTTTTTAATGGTGCCAGAAGGAAACACTGGCTGATGAACATATGTGAAGGTGGCCTTTAAAGCATACAGAAAAGCTTCTTGAGAATTTTTCCAGTGTCTTTATAGATTTTGTAATAGGAATAGTCCACTAATGGGCTACACCTAATCAAACTATAGGAAGCCTCATGCGTGTGACTGAGCGGGGTGGAAGTGAAAGAGGTATAATGTGATTGGTTGCTATGGGCAATACTGGGCCCCATGCATTATTACTGTTCTAACAAAAAGTGTCACAGCTTTTACACCACCTTCAAGTGTGCCCCAGGCGCAGGCTGTAAACACCGCGTATCAAAAGTCAATCAAGAGACAATTGGTGCAATAGCTGAATTAGTCCCATGTGAGTAGTTCCATACATCACAAAGAGATGAAAACATTTGTATGCGAGTGCTGACTGCCAATCTGCTCACAAAGAGCGGTGACAACATCTAACCACTGAAGCTTAATAGAATGGCACATGTATGGCAGGCCAAAGAGCACTGTATTCTGCTTTTTCTGACACTAGTAATAAATCCAGCAATGCTTGACTGAAGTATACGAGTTGTGTTTGCTTTGGAGCCGCACATGCTGGGATACTCAATTGCTCTATATTGTTTGATTGATTGATTTCACCAAAATGTCAAGGGTACCTCCCACTGCTATGGTGCACAGAAAGAATTGTGGCCCTGACTAAATGTAATACCCCCACCCTTCATGGTAGTGTAATCCTGTGCTGTGCTCCCTTATCCGTAAATAATGTGACATGCCAGGCAAGGGTTTTTGCTATGGGGCCCACTCATCAGAATTCAGGATCATGCTCTGCTAAAATGGACAATCTACCACACTGCTTGACTTTCAGACCAAATATGGTGAGGGAAATGGAGGCCACACAGAGATCATTTAGTAGGCCCATAATTCTTCAGATTGACAGTTCAGAAAATAAGGGCTGACATAGTATTAAGCTACATGGGATGCCTACGTACCAGTGGGTTCCTTATACACTAGAGTTTTCTCCATTATTACCGTAATAAAATCTCATTGCATTCCTCTTCCACTTGAACACCGTACACAGAGTAGCGGGACAGAGACATCCAGAGAAAATGATATTCTCCAACATGCGTGGTGATAAAGCCCTTTATCCATTTTAGACTCCAAAATCACCGTTTCCAAACATTGCTGTTTGCCTCAAGTATCCTCTAACCATGACACATCTATTCAAACCCCTACATCAAAAGATCTCTAAATATGTAGTGAACTACAGGTGGGACAATCCTTCTCTACATGCATATAAAGAAACAAGACATCACCTTTGCACTCCAGATCAACTGGTCAAAATTACATAAATTCCTAAACATCAAATCTTCAGCTGGCTGGCTGGTATACCCCTACTACACCACTCCTGACAGCAAGCATCTTCCTGACCTACTCCAATACCCACTATGAGTGCAAGACATCTTGTAACTCCCCAGCTACCTCTCTCCTCAACCT
Source organism: Hyla sarda (assembly GCF_029499605.1). NCBI lineage: Eukaryota > Metazoa > Chordata > Amphibia > Anura > Hylidae > Hyla > Hyla sarda. The sequence goes on from NC_079190.1 coordinate 260,580,223, forward strand.
TCTATCATATATCACTTTCTACTTTCAGAATAAACTCCCTTATTCAAAAGTCCTATACATTTCCATACCACAACCTCGCCAACGCTCCTTAGCTGTAACCACCTCCGACTCAAAAAAGCCTATATACCTGGTTTCATTGTGCCATCTACAAACTTAAGGTATTACCCAGGCTTCTATGAATGCTATTATCCCCCCTATCCCGCCATACACACCCTTGTAAATATTTCTATTACATTTTACATTGAGTTAACTACATTTGGGAGGGCAAGCATGCCCACCTATCTCATTCAGTTCTATTTCTACTCAAGAACAGAGCCACTTCTGGAATAGGATTACCAGATGTTAAAAAGCCACAATGGCAACAAATCCTGCTTCATGAAATATTGGGCCCTTACAATCAGTTGTTTGCAGCATCTAAAATGAAAGTATAACGATCCTCACAGCTTAGTGGAGCTGAGCGGGACCCATCTCAGTGTTCCGATCAGCTTAGACTACAGCGGGAGGGCCCTTCCCTGCCTCCTCGCTGTCCAATCGGTGATCCACTGCTGCCTCCAGCCTCTGAGCAGCAGAGCATTGATAACACTGCTAAATGATTTGCTATGGCATAGCAATGAACTGTATGCAATCAAAGGAGGGGGCAAAAAATTATTTTAAAAATATTATAAATAAAGTGAATAAGCCCCTCCCCTAAGAAAAGTTTGAATCACCCTCCTTTTCCCGTTTCACACAAGTTCAAAATAGGGTATTTTTGGTCACTTCATATACAGTACCAAAAAAAAGAAATAATAATAAATAAAATAAAAAGATAAAGACAAAAAATCCCATCAAAACTAAAATAGTACCGATAAAAGCTACAGATCAGGTCACCAAAAATGAGCCCCCCATATAGCACCGTACCTGGAAAAATAAAAGTTATAGGGGGTCAGAAGTTGATGCGCAGATTTGATGCGCAGGATTTTCTGCTGCAGATTTCAATGTAAACTGAATGACTGAACACAGCTTCAAATCCTGCTCATCAATTTTGCGCATCAAATATGCACAGAATACTGTACGTGTGAATAGACCTGTAATGTGCCATGTTGCTTCGCTATTTTACCCCCAAAAAGTGTAAAACTTTTTTTTAATAAGTTTATTTGGTATTGCCGCATGTGTAAAGTTTTACATATGCAAATGTGGTATAAAAAAAAAGTACAGATCATGGCGCAAAAAGTTTGCCCTTATACCACCACTTGGAATCTGCAGCATAAAATCCTGCGCATCAAATCTGCGCAGTATACTGTACGTGATAATACACCATTAGAGTCTATTCACATGTATAGTATTCTGCGCAGATTTGATTTGATGAATTAAATGACTGAACACAGCTTCAAATCCAGCGCATCAAATATGCACATGTGAATAGACCCTTAATGTGCCATGTTGCTGTGAATATATTATATAAATAAATAGGGTCAAAAGGACCATTGACATCTGTTGAGAAACTAGTGACTTCTGGAGAGAGGGGCTTTCCTGGCAAATGTAGTCAAAGGAACTATGAAACAGGTACAAGATACCAAACATGGATTACTTTCTATAAGGAACAACTCACGGCCTAAACCATTTAACGACGCAGGACGTAAATGTACGTCCTGGCGCGGTGGCACTTAACGCACCAGGACATACATTTACGTCCTGTACATGGCCGCAAGCATCGGAGCAATGCTCGGGTCATGCGTGGCAGTTCCCAGCTGCTGATAGCAGCCAGGGACCCGCCGGTAATGGCAGACATCCGCGATCGTGCAGATGTCTGCCATTAACCCCTCAGATGCCGTGATCAATACAGATCACAGCATCTGCAGGAGTGTGGTCAGAAAAACACATGATCGGATCGCCCGCAGCGCTGCCGCTGTAATCTGTAATGGCGGACGGAGGTCCCCTCAGTTGCCTCCGTCCGTCTCCCGGCGTCTTCTGCTCTGGTCTCAGATCGAGCAGACCAGAGCAGAAGATGACCGATAATACTGATCAGTGCTATGTTCCATGCATAGCACTGAACAGTATTAGCAATCAAATGATTGCTATAACCAGTCCCCTATAGGGACTATTAAAGTGTAAAAATAAAAGTAAAAAATAAAAATGTAAATTGGCCCTTTCTACCCTCATATTACCCCCAAAAAGTGTAAAAAAAAAAAAGAGTAAAAACATGTTGGCGCGTGCGTAAATATCCGAACTATTACAATATGTTAATTATCCCGTACGGTAAAAGTCGTGAATGTTAAAAAAAAAAAAAAACATTTTATTCCAAAAAAATTGATAAAAATGTAATAAAGGTTTTACATATGCAAATGTGGTATAAAAAAAAAAAAAGTACATATCACAGCGCAAAAAATTAGCCCTTATACGGAAAAATGAAAAAGAGGGATTTTAAAACATACTAAATTTGGTTAAAAAGTGTGATTTTTTTTAAAGGGGTATAATAGAAGTATGTAATCATGGGTATCATTTAAATCGTATTGATCCACGGAATAAAGAAAGCATGTCATTTTTACTGTAAATTGTAGAGCGTCAAGACGAAGCCTTCCCAAATTTGCAAAATTGCGGTTTTCTCATCAATTTACCCACAAAAATAGTATTTTTTGGTTGCGCCATATATTTTATGGTAAAATGAGTGATGTCATTACAAAGGACAACTGGTTGCGCAAAAACCAAGCCCTAATACTTGTCTGTGGATGAGTTATGATTTTTAGAAGACGAGGAAAAAACAAAAACGTAAAAATAAAATTGTCCTTAAAGGGTAACTCATTAAAATTAATTTTTGCTATTGCACTCCTTATGGGAAATTGAAAATATTTCAAATATACTTTGTTTAAAAAAAAAAATTTAAGTTTTCTATGTTTTATTTGTGCTTAAAAAAGCTCAAGAGCACATTTTCCCCATCTTATACACAGAAGCCCAAACACAGGAAGTGTAGCCTGGAGTGCTGAGGGGGGGGGGGGGTCCAGCCTCATCCAATAATAACTCATCTCAAACAACTGCCATATGCTGTTGGTTGGACAGCCCCCCCCCTCAGCACTCCAGGCTGCACTTCCTGTGTTTAGGCTTCGGTCCTAAGTGTGCATAAGATGGGGGAAAATGTGCTCTTGAGCTTTTTTTAAGCACAAATAAAAACATCGAAAACTTCATTTTTTTTTTAAACAAAGTATATTAGAAATATTTTCTATTTACTATAAGGAGTGCAATAGCAAACATTTATTTTAATGAGAGTGCCTATTTAAGGCCCAAATGGGCTGAGTCCATAAGGGAATAAAGCCACATCACAGAGAAAAAGAAGGCTTATATAATGTTAGTCACGAGGTCATTCTGATGCCTTACATGTTCTTTTATGTATCTAGCTTCATGGTTCACAAACCCATCTGTTCTGCTGCTCACTCATTCTGATATCTACTGCTAAGGAAGGAGCATGTCCGAGGCAAGCACCGAGCTTGCTCTTGCTCATCATGCATTTACCTCCTCCCTTAGTTTTCTGTGCTGTGTCTCTTTATCCAATCACTGCATGTTACTCTGTAACCCCTTCCTCTCTGTTTTCAGATAGGAGTCTGATGGACAGGACAGGAGTGAGCAAAAAATAAAAAATTAATTATAACAATTTTATAAATTTTTTTAATTAATGTTTTGCCAAGATGTCAGACATTTAAAAAGTTTTTGATTCTGTCAGTGTCCATTTAAATTTTACTAAATGACATATATATCCAAAAATTCACTTTAACCAATTATAGTACCATAGGCCACTATATATTACTCTCACCAAAAAACAATGAGGCCAATTATGGAAAAGTATTACAAACTTTATTAAACATCTAATAAAAACAGACATAAAATTACAGAAAATGATGAATCGGTGGTCACAGAACACATACTGAAAAGCGATGAGTATGTCCCCAATATATAGATAGAAAAAGTTGAGTAGTAGAGAGGCTTATTCAATGCAATAGCTTAATTGTTAGCACATCAAGAAAACAGTACAAGTATAAAGATGCATATAGGAATAAGGCAATCACATATGAGAGTCTATAATCAATGACAGGGTAAGGTATAGTAAAAACAAGCAATTCTGGTCATACACCCTATCATGGGACAGCTCACCTACCCCGAACGAGTTTTCGCTTGCCGCTTCGTCAGGGGGCCCCCTGATGAAGCAGCAAGCGAAAACGCGTTCGGGATATACTATTATACATACTATTGAGATTTGTAGGACAGGCTAATAGATTTCTTCTGACCACTACAGTTTATAGGTGTGCCTATATGATATACATTCTGACAAAGGATTTAGCCACATTATGTGGGATAAACTCATAAGGATTTCCTTAATGACTGAATGTACTTGGAACACTAAGAGAAAGGAATAGCAGTTCTCTCTGCAGCCAGGCACCACATGAGCAGATCATGGCCCATGTTACTTCTCTTAGGAAGACCCCAGTATAGACTGAGGCAGTGAATATAGCAGTTGGTTAGCAGATACGCTTTCTATTTCCCAGCAAGCAAATGAAAATGGGACATAGATTCCCCCCAGAGCAAATGCTCAGTGTGTAGTCTGACTAAATAGCATACAGACAAAAGAAGAGTACTATTAGGTCAGAGAAAGCCATCCATCACCCGTCACAATACTTCTACCGCTAACCTAGAATGAAATGCTTTGTGCTCCATAAATAGGACAATCGTGCCTAGCAGCTAGCATAGAAATATTAAGTGGGGGACATATATTGATACAAGACATCCTTGTGAATATTTTGCTGTCATGAACACTACTGTCCATAGAGGCGATAAAAAAGGTAGACCATTGTATGTACCATGCGATATTTAAGACCACGTGTGCCCAGTTTTGTTCTAGCACAAAAGTATTCTTGTGGAGGAGGCAAGAAAGGGTGTAACAAACATGTAACAAAAATGTCCCTTGGCAATAGTACAACATGTTTATAGATAGGCACCCTACATGTCACGATGGAAGAGAGCGCATTTGTAGGTTTTCACCAGATGTGTTTCGGCATGTGAAAATGACCATACACCTAAATCAGTGACCACTGTTATGGGCCATGAACTGTGACACCACATTGTGTCAGCCAAGTTAAAATCCCTGAATAAATCACCTTTAAATGGGCACTGTTAGATACAAAAAGGTTTTAGATGTAGTACCTCTGGGCAAAACATTAAAGGGGTACTCCGGCGCTTAGACATCTTATCCCCTATCGGACCCCCGTGACCTTGCACGCCACACCCCGTTTATAATCAGTCCACGGAGCGTGTTCGCTCCGGGTCTGATTACTGTCGATCACGGGGCCGGAGCGTTGTGATGTCAAGGCTCCGCCCCCTCAATGCAAGCCTATGGGAGGGGGCGTGACAGCTCCGGCCCCGTGATCGACAGTAATCAGACCCGGAGCGAACACGCTACGGGGACTGATTATAAACGGGGTGCAGCATGCAAGATCACGGGGGTTCCCAGCGGCGGGACTCGGCAATCAGGCATCTTATACCCTATCCTTTGGATAGGGGATAAGATGTCTAAGCGCCGGAGTACCCCTTTAACCTTTCTAATATACCGAGGAGTGCTATCAGACAGGAGAGGGCACCGAGGAGTGCTATCAGACAGGAGAGAGCACCGAGGAGTGCTATCAGACAGGAGAGAGCACCGAGGAGTGCTATCAGACAGGAGAGAGCAGACATTTTTCGTATCTTAGTAGATAATGTTAGTGAACCAATGTCTTTGATTAGTGTTTCCCAACCAGGGTGCCGCCATTGGCTGTCCTGGAAGTTGTAGTTCTGCAACAACTGGAGGAACCCGGGTTAGGAAACACCGGCCTAGATCAAAGTTGTAGTGCACCATAATGCACTTTTACTGAGGAAACATAAGGGCAGGTTTAACAATGCATTTAAATATCTGATACATTCAAATATTAAAATTATTAATATAAAATATTAAAATAACTCTTTATAACATATCAGGCTAGGTTCACATAAAGCATATGGTCAGTATTTGAAGCCAAATACCTGAAGTGGAACCAAACACAGGAAAAACTATAATAGAAGGATTTGTACCTTTAACTGAATTTGTGACCCATTCCTGATCACATTGCTATGTGTGAACCCAGCCTAAGTGTTGAGAAAACCTGGGTGGGTCTTCACACAGTCATACAGAGCATGACTCAATATTGAGTCAGTTGAATTCCACCAAGCTTAACGCTTCTCCCACCACCCCCCAACCCCCCTAACATGGCGTCAGGAGGTCCCTATAAACATCAGATGGCCAGCCAATCGCCCTGAAATCAAAGGGTTCAGCCTTCATGTCTAATGGAGTGGCGAGTTAAATGGGCACTGTCAGAATAACAAAATTTTTATATGTTGGAAATCTTGGCTAAACATTAACCTTTCTAATATACTTCATAAGAAAAAAATACGTATTTTCCTTTTATAGACATCATGGCTTATAAAGTCACCACTAGGGGTCCACATAGAACAGAACATAATCCTGTCTGGCTGAAGCATCATCTTTGTCCCAGCTGAAGCACATGTAGAGACAAAAGCCAGGAAATTAAACCCAATAAACTGAGGTGAGTCTGGAACAACCACCTATAAAAAAAAATTCACAATAATCCCAAGGCTGCAACAGCTCAGGACACAAGGTCCCAAATACAAGGAACTCCCCTAAAACGTAACTTTTAATGTATTGGTAATAAAATAAACCCGGTGATATAAACTATTAAAATTGGCATCACTGTAGCCTAGGTATAAAGTGCATGTGTAAACAAAGTTGTGTGTCTTCCAGGTGCTACCACCATTAGTAGAAGATAAAGCCCCCAATCACTTGGGTGGGATAGGTGCTATACCACAAGGCACTAACTGCTTCAGCAGCTAAGAACTGCATTCATCCTTGGGGGAGCCATTGGCTTTACCACCTTATAAAGTGGGGGCTACAGGCTCTTCCACTGTTATACCAATCACTTATTTTAGGACCTATCAATGACGCATTTAAAATGAAGAGATTTGCCCCCTCTACATGTTTCAGTGACTCATCCCAGTCTTCAGGAGGAAACACATGGCAAACAACCTACCGAGTGCTGACCGCTAGTATTTATAAGGATTGACCCCTTCTGTCATCAACTGGCGTCACATGGGGTCCAATCACCATCCTGCATCCATCCATGGAAACATGCCGCATCATTGCTGGACGACCAATCATGTCACAGAGCCGAGCTGCATCATACCTACCTCACATCCTTCTATGTCCTGTTACCGCGTCTCTAAGGTATCGCGCGCTGATCCCAGCTTCGGTGCAGCGTATCGCGCGATAATACAAATCCCACACATGACCGCGGACTTGTATTCTTGTTTTCTGTCGGGAGCTATGTATCGAAGTGCTGTGTATCGGAGAGCATTTACGAGGATAAGGTACTTGCACCATTTGTGACATCTTTATCATCGAATCTACGTGATACCAAAGACATTTTACCAAAACTACAAGATATTTCAGTTACAAGTACCACGTCCCTAGCCTCCCTCGATGTCGAATCCCTTTACTGCAATATCAAGCATTCACTGGGGATCACTGCAGTATCACATTTTTTGAATCACAATAATTTCTGTATTTACTCACAATTATTTCTTATTTAATGGCACATTGTTTCACCAAACACAAGGAACAGCAATGGGGTCATCATGTGCACCGAATTATGCAAATCTTTTTTAGGGTGGTGGGAAAACACTATTGTTTGTGATGAATCTTTTGAGTTGTACCCAAGTCCCATTTCATTTTGGGGTAGGTATCTCGATGATGTCCTAATTCTTTGGGACTGAAATAAAGCACTTTTTTCAGGATTTTGTTGGTCTTTTGAATACGAATTACATTGGGATGATGTTTACCTCTGAATTTGGAGGAAAATCTATCAATTTTCTTGATCTGAATATCTATATAGACGAGTCAGGTGTTCTCCAAACTAAAATATATAGAAAGCCAACATCTACTAACACCTTGTTACATTGGGATAGTTGGCACCCCAACACCCTTAAGGGCAGAATCCCGGTGGGACAATATTTGCAAGCCCGAAGGAACTGTTCCCTGGAAGATCAATTTGATGAAGAATGTAGGGATTTATACAAACAACGAAATTATCCACATCGACATTTCAACAAAAAGCATTTCATAGAGCTAAAGGAAGTGATAGGATGACACTGCTGGTTAATTCTAGACCTAGTGAACAACCTAAAATAATACGATGTATAGGGATATACGATGGCTATACTCCCCAAATTATGGGCATTCTGCTTAAGTACTGGTATTTATTCACCATGGACAAAGATTTATCAGAAGTACTAGACAAACGACCCAATGTGACTTACCACAGAGGATGAAATCTGGGAGACCATTTGGTCCACAGTCGTCTTGAGACAGAAGAAAGAGAGGAAACATGGCTATCTAGGAAACCTATGGGATTATTCCCATGTGGTTATTGTTCCGTTTGCTCAATCATTGTCAAAACTAAATCATTTACCAATCCTATTGATTCACGCACATATCAGATTCGACAGTTTATTAACCCGATAACGACCATGGACGAGTATAGACGTCCAGGTTGGCGGCCGTTCCCGCACCTGGACGTCTATACTCGTCCATTATTCCCGTGGGTGCTGCCCAGTGCACCCACGAGATCACGGCAGGGTCTCTGCTGCATCACACAGCCGGGACCCTGCTGCACTGCCAGGACCGAAGTAAACTTCGGTCCCGGCAGTTTTAACCCTTACAGCCGCGGTCGGAAGTAACCGCGGGCTGTCACCCCTGCAGCACCCCGCATCGCGATCGCGGGGTGCTGTGTGTAATATGCGGCTGGCCGGGACCTGCCGCACTGCCGGGAGTGAAGTTCACTTCACTCCCGACAGTTTAACCCTTACAGCTGCGGTCAGAAGTGACCGCACGCTGTAAGGAGTTCTGACAGAGGGAGGGGGCTCCCTCTGTCTCTTCTGCAGCACCCCGCATCGCGATCGCGGGGTGCTGCAGCATACCTGGGCTGCCGGGGGTCCTACAAAGACCCCCAGGTCTGCCCTGGGTATTGCCTGAGAGGCACGTCCTAATATGCTGCCTGTTAGTGAAAACTGGCAGGCAGCATATAACTGTAATGCTTTGGAATACTAAGTATTCCAAAGCATTAAAAAGTGTAAAAATAAATAAATAAAATAAAAGTGTAAAAATAAATAAATAAAATAAGTGTAAAAATAAATATGTAATAAAAGTGTAAAAAAAAATAAAATAAAAAAATATATTAAAAATACATTTATTAAATGAATCTGACAAAAAAAAAAAAAAAAAAGCATAATGTGTAGGATCGCATTGGCGGACAACCGCAGCATGTAATATGCTGCGGATGTCCACCATGTGATCCTACACATTATGCAGCAGTCACGGTAATGAGCTCGCTGCTGCGGCTGGGTAGCTTTGTGTGTCCACTCATAGCGGCGGATTTCCCGCCAGCAGTCATGAGCGGACACACTGAGCTACCCAGCCGCAGCAGTGATGGATATATTCGCCATGAGTGGGTGCTTATTCCCACAACATGGCGGATATATCCATCAGGAGCCTTAACTGTCACAGACAGATGCGTTATACTGCCAGCCGACCAAGGACCAATCAGAGAGGTCCCTGGTCCAGCCAATAACTTGTAGAGGTATGGTATATAAATGGGGTCACTTGTGGGGGTGGGGGTACTGTTCTGCCCTGAAAGCCAAATGGCGCTCCTCTCCTGAGTCCTACCACGCGGCCAAGGAACCATATATGGCCAAAGCGGGGGTATTTCCGAACATGGGACAAGCAGCTAAATAAAATATTGGGTGCATTTCTTTCAATATCAGAAGTGATGTACAAAAAATATGTCCCACAAATGATGCATTTGTGAAAAATAGCAAATTTCGAATTTTTAACACTGACTTGTAATAATTCCTGCCAAAAAACTATGGTGTTAAAATACTCACTGTACCCCCTAGCGAATACCTTGAGGGGTCTAGTTTTTAAAATGGGGTTATTTGGGGGGGGTGTTCCTATATTCTACTACCTTTTAATTTCTGCAAACCTTGCATAGCACATAAAAAAAGATGTACTTGATGTACTCAAATTGTTAGGCTTCTAACTAATTTAAAATGTTAATTAAAAACAAAAAAAATGATGTCAAAATAAAGTAGACATCTGAAAGTATAAGTTTCATAAACTATTTGGTCAGTAAATATAAATATATGCAACCTATTAGTGTTAAAATAGCAAAAAATCGTAATTTTTTGTAAAAATGTCATGATTTTTTGCATTGTAAAAAAAAATACAAATGATATCGGCTTACTTTTACTATGTACATGAAGGACAACTTGTGACAAAAAAACAATGTCAGAATTATCGTGATTGTCAAAACGTTACCAGAGTTATTCTCTAATAAAGACAGACATCCCCGATTTGAAAAAACAGGCCTGTTCTTTCAGGGGCGTACAGGTTTATTTGCATTGGTCCTTAAGGGGTTAATTGCAATAGTAAAAAACCATCATATACGTATATACTCGAGTATAAGGTATAAGCCGAGTTTTTCAGCACGATTTTTCCTGCTGAAAACGCCCCCCCCTCGGCTTATACTCGAGTGAACTCTCTGCCTGTCAATCCCTTCTCAGTGGTCTTGAACCTGCAGACCTCCAGATGTTGCAAAACTACAACTCCCAGCATGCCCGGGCATGCTGGGAGTTGTAGTTTTGAAACATCGGGAGGTCCGCAGGTTCAAGACCAGTGCCTGGGCCTTCGACATCATCCAGACCCCCCCCCCCCTTAGTTTTCTACTCACCTCCCCTCGGGCCATCTCTGCTGCAGGGACTGTCTGGTGGGGAGGGTTATTCGTTCCGGACTGTCCATCTTCACCGGGAGGCCCTCATCTCCGCTCCGGGCCCAGATTAGCAACGTTGCCTTGACCATGACGCACAGGGACGTCCCAAACGTCCCTGTGCGTCGTCGTCAAGGCAACGTCACTACTTTTAGATTTTTTTTTATTGGTGATAAGTTTAAGTTCTTGACCTACCAGCTGTAGCTCCATTGTACATACTTACCCGGAAGAACTTCTATTTCCTGCTATAAGAATTAGAGATGAACGAACTTACAGTAAATTCGATTCGTCACGAACTTCTCGGCTCAGCAGTTGATTACTTATCCTGCGTAAAGGAGTTCAGCCTTCAGGTGCTCCGGTGGGCTGGAAAAGGTGGATACAGTCCTAGGAAATAGTCTCCTAGGACTGTATCCAGCTTTTCCAGCCCACCGGAGCAACTGAAAGCTGAACTAATTTATGCTGGAAAAGACATCAACTGCCGAGCCGAGAAGTTCGTGACGAATTGAATTTACTGTAAGTTCGCTCATCTCTAATAAGAATAAATAGGCTAATATTCACTGTTATGCATCCATTATATTATCATTTATGATGAGCACTACTTTAAAATGTTTTTATATTTGCTATTTAGATTTAATGCTAGTTTGTTAGATATATTCGTGGAAATTATACCAGGTTTCTAATCCATGACTGTACTATGTTGGATGATGCCTTAGCCTTTACTACCTAAAAAAAAAAACGTTTGCGTTTAATAAATATTCTTTGATTGTATAATGCTGGATCATACTTTAACCTCATCCCCCTAAAGAATTCCACGTTTATGATATGGTACAGAATAAACAATAATTATGAGATGCTGAAGTTGATTGACTTTTATGGGAATCTGAGAGCATTGCAGTATAAGACGTGGGCATGCATGAGAACTTTAAAGGGGTTATCCAGGAAAAAAAACTGTATATATCAACTGGCTCCAGAAAGTTAAAACAGATTAGTAAATGACTTCTATTTAAAATTCTTAATCCTTCCGGTACTTATCAGCTGCTGAAGTTGAGTTGTTCTTTTCTGTCTAACTACTCTCTGATGACACCTGTCTCGGGAACTGTCCAGAGTAGGAGCGAATCCCCATAGCAAACCTCTTATGCTACAGACAGAGGTGTCAGCGGAGAGCACTGTTGTCAGACAGAAAAGAACAACTCAACTTCAGCAGCTGATAACTATTGGAAGGATTAAGATTTTTTAATAGAAGTAATTTACAAATCTGTTTAACTTTCTGGAGCCAGTTGATCTATTAAAAAAAATAAATAAAAATAAAGTCTTATCCTGGAATACCCCTTTAACACTCGGGCAGCGCTAGATTGAACACAGCGCATGCGCTAAAACAGCGCTCCAATAAACAGCTCCCGACATAACGGTCATGCGTGGGATTTGTATTATGCGATATACCCCATCGAAGCTGGGAACAGCGCGCGATATATAAGGGTGCATTCACACTACGTTTTTGCAATACAGTTCCATATGTTTTCAATGTGAAAACCGTATGGAACCGTATTGAAAACCTATGCCAAAAGATGCATCAGGTTGTGTCCGTTTTGCACGGTTGTGTCAGTTTTCTTTTCCCCCCCGTACCCAAAATTATAGCCTACCACGGTTTTTGGTTTGGGTGAAAAACCGTATTAAACCGTATACGTTTTTATTTTTTTAAACATGGAAGTCAATGGGAACCGTACAGAACTGTATGTGCGTACAGTTCCATCAGGTTTTCACCATACGGTTTTTGACTTTGTACAGTTTTTTTTCTTGGACTTTCAATCAAACAACTTTATAATGGAGTGAAAAGTTAAAAACGTATATGTTTTTTTCTTTAAAAAAAAAAGATGCAACCGGAGATAATTTTTTACAGGTTAAAATTTGTACACACGTTTTGATACAGTTTAGTCCGATTTTGAGGAATCAGTTTTTCATCTAAAACCAGATAGGGGAACTGTATTGCAAAAACGTGGTGTGAACCTAGCCTCTCAGACGCGGTAAAATGGCGAAGATGATAGAAGGATGTGAGGTGGATGTGAGGTAGGTATGATGCAGCTCGGCTCTGTGACATGATTGGTCGTCCAGCAATGATGCGGCATGTTTCCATGGATGGCTGCAGGATGGTGATTGGACCCCATGTGACGCCAGTTGATGACAGAACGGGTCAATCCTTATAAATACTAGCGGTCAGCACTCGGTAGGTTGTTTGCCATGTGTTTCCTCCTGAAGACGGGATGAGTCACTTAAACAGAGGGGGCAAATCTCTTCATTTTAAATGCGTCATTGATAGTTCCTAATATAAAAGTGATTGGTATAACAGTGGAAGAGCCTGTAGCCCCCACTTTATAAGGTGGTGAAGCCAATGGCTCCCCCAAGGATGAATGCAGTTCTTAGCTGCTGAAGCAGTTAGTGCCTTGTGGTAGCGCACCTATCCCACCCAAGTGATTGGGGGCATTATCGTCTACTAATGGTGGTAGCACCTGGAAGACACAACTTTATGTTTACACATGCACTTTATACCTAGGCTACAGTGATGCCAATTTTAATAGTTTATATCACCGGGTTTATTTTATTACCAATACATTAAAAGTTATATTCTAGGGGAGTTCCTTGTATTTGGGACCTTGTGTCCTGGGCTGTTGCAGCCTCGGGATTATTGTGAAAGCCAGGAAAAGCTCCTAGAGCACTGTTTCCCAACCAGGATGCCTCCAGCTGTTGCAAAACTACAACTCCCAGCGTGCCCGGACAGCCGGCTGGCTGTCCGGGCACGCTGGGAGTTGTAGTTTGGCAACAGCTGGAGGCACCCTGGTTGGGAAACACAGCCCTAGAGTGTGAATAGAAACTGGAAGAGAAGTCCTTGGCTGAGCTTAGAGCAGCGTTTCCCAACCCGTGTGCCTCCTGCTGTTGCAAAACTACAATTCCCAGCATGCCCTAACAGCTGAAGACGCCTAGCATGCCTGGAGTAGTAGTTTTGCAACAGCTGTAGGCGCACTGGTTGGGAAACGCTGCTCTAAGCATTTTGGGCTAAATAGTCATGTGGGTGGTCCTCCTGAGTAACTGACAGCTCTCTAAATGAACGATTATACACAAGTGGCTGTCAGTAACTAGGACCGCCCACTTGACTACTAAGCCCAGAAAGAGTAGAGATTTAAATGGCAACTTTATATGCAAGGCTCCTTCTGCTCTAACTGTATACCCCATATATACTTTATATTCAAAGTGACAGGCTTCCTACAATATAAAGCAGTGATTTCCAACCAGGGTGCCTCCAGCTGTTGCAAAACTACAACTCCCAGCATGCCCAGACAGCAGAAGGCTGTCCGGGCATGCTGGGATTTGTAGTGTTGCAACATCTGGAGGCACCCTGGGTGGGAAACACTGATATAAAGGCTATAATATCCGTTTGATGTGCCCTATTAAGCATTACACATGCTCCATCCAGTAATCCCCGAGCCATGTAGTAGTATATTGCATACACCGTACGGGGCGGCAGTATACAGTATATACACCGTACGGGGCGGCAGTATACAGTATATACACCGTACGGGGCGGCAGTATACAGTATATACACCGTACGGGGCGGCAGTATACAGTATATACACCGTACGGGGCGGCAGTATACAGTATATACACCGTACGGGGCGGCAGTATACAGTATATACACCGTACGGGGCGGCAGTATACAGTATATACACCGTACGGGGCGGCAGTATACAGTATATACACAGTACGGGGCGGCAGTATATAGTATATACACCGTACGGGGCGGCAGTATATAGTATATACACAGTACGGGGCGGCAGTATATAGTATATACACAGTACAGGGCGGCAGTATATAGTATATACACAGTACGGGGCGGCAATATACAGTATATACACCGTACGGGGCGGCAGTATACAGTATATACACAGTACGGGGCGGCAGTATATAGTATATACACCGTACGGGGCGGCAGTATATAGTATATACACAGTACGGGGCGGCAGTATATAGTATATACACAGTACGGGGCGGCAGTATATAGTATATACACGTACAGGGCAGCAGTATATAGTATACACTGTACAGGGCAGCCGCACATGGTCCTCGCAGCATTAACACGAGGGGCTGGGTCCTGATGACAGACAATGATGGCTGCACTACCGCACGGACACGGAGCCGATTATCCCGTTACATAACGGGCCAGGGATGGAAAGTTATCGGGGTGACGGCCCGGTACCGGCGGGTGTGTACGGGCTCCGGAGGGCGCGCTTCTTACCTTGACGAAGAGTTCTATGAGGTTGTCCTTATCCTCCAGCACTCCGTTGTGCGGCACGGGCACGGACATCGCGGCTCCCCTGTTGGATGGTGCGCTCCGCCAACTTGTCTGCGGCTCCCCCCTGTTGTTGTGGTGCGGTGGTCCCTCTCCCTGTCTCCGCGGGCTCAGGCTCTATAGTGATGCGTGCAGGAGGCGCTGGGTAGGATAAAGGAGCTCCTGAAAGCAGGCGGACTGTATAACGGGACGTTACTGGCAGAGAAGGGAGGGGCGGGGCCAGCCTGCGGAGTCATTAACCACTTCATCCCCGTCACTCCCGCACAAAGTGCCCCAGTATTACACGGATTATACAGCGCGCTGTTCTCATTTGGCGGCTTACTGAATGCGTACAATGGAGCCTGTGGAACAGCAGGGCGTGTGCGACTGTGCACTGCTCCTCTCTGGGGAGTACTGGAACTATATGGTGGGGATTAATGGCCCCTTTCTGTTGGTTCAGCTATGTCCACACATGGGGGCCCTGGGCAAGGGTGGTGTGAGGTAGAACCGCATCGGATTTATTAGTGTATTCACTGCATTTAATACATGGGTTAAGGCAGTTTAATGGCCGTCTTAATGAAGCCCCTTTGCTACTCTGTGACAGAAAACGCCTCATAACTGCGCTAAACACAAAAGTAGCATTAGTTTTAAGATTCATAGGCTATGTTCACACAACTTTCTGGTGAACATATTTAGCGTACGCGCCAGGAGAGCACCCAGTGACACAGTGGAGGTCACCCTGGTTGGGGTGGTATGTGTAAGAATACTCTTTAGGTATAAGGCGTGTTCACACTATGAAGGCTACATTCACACTGTCGGTGTGCTCCCACCTGTTCAGCTGGACCGGTCAGAGCACAAGTGATACTGCCAGGTCCCAACAGATCCCATTGTCTTGAATGGGATCTGTCAGGTGTGCAGTATTTTACAGTTGAGTGGAGAAAAAAAATAGGACATATTTTTCATTGCTCAACTCCTGTCCTTCCAAAAGAACTGACCAATGGAGCTCCCAGTAGTGTGAACAAGCCTGAATGGGGCACATACTGTGGCAAATACTACAGCCCATTGTAGTGGGCCCCGTGCATTAAGTGTAGTCAGCTAGTGAGTCCTGCTAAGTAAGTGTATAAGTGTGGGAAGTGGTGGGAATTTAGACACTAGCTATACAGTGAAGTGGATTAGCGCAGCAGACCAAGCTATTAAATCCTAAATGATAAGCATACGCATAAGGTCACATGCTGCCCACTGTCCATTAAAGTGAATGTGGCAGGCTGCAGTGTGTTGTGGTATGTATAGGCATCCAGTGGTTCCCTCTTCTGGGAGCTCTGCACTTGCCCATATCCACTTTATATTCCCCAGCTATCACTGACAACTTATCCCAGCCACAACTTGTTTCAGCAGAGTTTGATACGCTCCTTAGGGCACAATATGGCATAATGCCACAGAAATAGTGGGTCCGGAGTATCCCTATGGTATTAGTGTACCACAAAGTAATGGTGTACTCTTTGTCCTCCTCTTCCCACAGTATTGGTGCAACTACACACAGTAAAATTAATCAAACTAGCGTTGTGCCAAGTTAGTGGCCTCCACACAGTAATTGTGCCACCTAGTTAGTAATGGTGCCCCCACTTTGTAAAAATTTACTTTAGGACAACCTACTCAGTAATTATGCCCTTTAATAGCATCTGCTTAGCAGTGATGGCCCCTTATTGCCCCCATTAATTTTCTGTAGTGTCCCCCACTCACTAATGGAACCTCCCTTATTGAACCCTTCCTATTAATAATGCCCCCCTTATTGGCCCCACTTGATACTAATGCCCCCAGTAATACTCTGTAGTATCCCCTACTCACTAATGATACCTTCCTTATTGAATCCTGTTTTATTAATAATGCCACACTTAATAATAATGCTCCCTTACTAAGGCTGCTTTCACACTATGAAAAGTACCCATTATATAACACCCGTTATAAAATGGCCTCAACTCAGACATCGTGGAGCAGCCACGATGTCTGAGTACACTGCACCGCGATGTCAGAGTGCACTTGCCGACTCGCAGGCCCCCTGTGTGGCTGCTCGTAGCGGCGGATTGCCGCTGCGAGCAGACCAGGGCGGAGCGAGGTGGGGTATCGGGGGTGGCAACTGCTGGAGGCACAAAATGGGTCGGGTCACCAGCGGATCTGCAGCATAAAATACACTGCGGATCCGTTACGTGTGACCCTACCCTAAAAAGGTCAAAACCAACACAGTAGCTCTTCTTTGCAAAAGTTGCATAGTTGCCACCAAAATGCCAAAATAATGTTATTACTGTATATTTAAAAAAATAAGCCTCTTAGCCCTTGACAAAGCTGGTACTCTGGCCGAACATTATGGAGGCTAGAGGAGTGGGTTTAAATTACGCAGCGTGGGAAAGTGTGCCAATATATATTGTGACAGTGGAGATGACATAGAGTGTTAATAAAGCCAGGAGCAAACAATCCTACTGTCATGAGGCAAGGTGAGGTAAAGTTTGTTATTTAACTTTGTGCAGCCCGGACACAAAGGATAGATAAAACATTTTATCACAGTAATCCTTTAATTCTGAACCTTAGACAACTAATAATAGGCTGACTAAATGTATTCATATTAAATGTGATACAGACATGGAGCCAGAAAAAGCTTAAGTGCTAATTTGAGTTGTACTTAATAATAAATGACTTGCATGCTATGTTAGCTTGTAATTCCAAACGTCTGAGTGAGATAATAAAGTAAAATATGTGTCAGCAAAATTACAATTTCAGTGATAGCATCTAACAATGCAGTTACTTGTCTTGCTACTTACGTATGTGTGGGACTAAAGAAGATCTACTAAATGCTTATTTGGAAATGTTATACTGACTGGGTGATGTAATAGAATATGACATAATGTCTGTTTAGGAGGGCTAGGTCTCTCTACTGGGCAGGAGCTAAAAATATCCCATAGAAGGGGAAAACAGTGAAACACTAAAATAGCTCTATTCCTTGCCAATGTAGCAACATTCTGTCCTATGCTTTTTCCCAAAATAGTATGTTTATTTAAATGCCAGTGCCAGTCTTAAAGGCAATCTGTTTGCATTCGGATATGATCTGCTGACGATATTATGTAGCTGCTTGTACAATAAAGTAAAAAATACTTTTGTAGTAGCTGTCTGTATTGTCAAAACAGAGAAATTTGCACTTTATATCTTCTATGAAGAGTCAAAAAGGTGTTCATCAGCTGCATCAGGGGGAAGGGGCGGTAAGGTGTGCCAGACTGTGGCACTGATGCGGCTGGTAAATGCCTTTTTTCGGTCGGAAACTATTGGGGGACACAGACCGTGGGTATATGCTCTTGCCGCTAGGAGGCACTGACACTAGCCATACAAAAAAAAGGCGTCCCCTCCTGGCAGGCTATACCCCGCCTACTGACCCTGAACTAATCAGTTTTAGCTTTGTGTCCTAGGAGGCAAGACACAGGTCTGGTGTTCTCCAGACCTGGTCTCCTTTTTTTGTTTTTTCGGATAGGGCCTGTTTAGATTCTTTTATTCCTTTTATTTTCAGGAGCATGGCGCTACCTGTTCCCCGATATGCGGCTACGGGGCACGGGCACATAAGATACAAATGCACTGTTAACCCCTTCCCGCCAACAGCCAGCACGCCGGGTAGTACCTTGGGTCCAGGTCTTCCTATATTCCCTGCTCGTCCTGGTCTGTAGCAGCATGACGTGATGCAGGCATCAATAAGTCTGGCTGAAGACGTCTTCGGGTGGAAGACATCTTCAGGTGAGTATGGTTACAGGGTGAGTATGTCCCCCCACCACCACCCCCGCTAGCTTCTATTTCCTTAGGAGTCCCCCTATCCCTGGAATCGCCTTGTGAGAGGATGGGACTTCTCTCCTTTTTATTCTGGGTCTGGGGACCTGTTAATGTCTCACTTCAGTGTTCTTTTTCATGTCATGGCTCACTTCAGTGTTCTTTTTCATGTCATGGCTCACTTCAGTGTTCTTTTTTCAGTGCCGGGGCTCCGGGACAGTGTTCCCTCTCCCTCCCCGACACTGCTCTTCACTTTAGTGGGGGAATACTTTGCACAGCCGGCAGTGTTTTTTACTTTAATTTTGGGAGCCGCACGTGGCAGATAATACAGCCGGCGTCTTTTTCTCTGCATGCGGGCATTTCGGCCATTGCAGGGATTGTGCTAGGCTAGGGGCCGGAGCTTCTGCAAGGGGTTAATGTGTCGTGGCGGGTTTCAGTGCTGGAGCTTTTGCCCACGTGTGGCGAAGCTCCGCCCACCACTGGCATTCCCCTATGCGCTTGGGGGTCATTGATAACCAATAAGGATAAGCCCGGGAAGGTGGCCTGCCCTGTGTGTGGCTAGCGCCTCCCCCTCTTCTCTCTCTCTGCTCTGTGCCTCACGCAGCTGCTCCTGGTCTCTCTCAGCTCCGCTTTACAGCCTCTTCTGATTGCAGCAGGACACAGACCGGGTGAGATTGGGCTATTGGGCTACCAGCTATGTCTGACCCCAGACCCGACCCCCTATCCCAGACAGGCTACGGCACTGGTTACCTACCATGCATGTGTGGACTGTAAATCCCAAATCCCTGGGGGTTCTACTGAATCCTCCTGCTCCGCCTGCTCCTCCAAGCTGACCTTGCCATCGGTTTCTGTGGCCCCTGATGTTCTGGTGGAATACATGGGGCCCGTCCCTCCTCCAGAGTGGGTATCTTCCCTTACCCAGTCGATCTCTGAATTGGCTAGGGTCTCCAAGTCAGTGGCCTCCGCCTTAGAGCGATCTTCCCTGCGGGATACACCCAGAGACTCACATTACACCCAGAGACTCACATTCCGTGTTCCCGGACCCGCTTTTCCTCCGTGCTTCTAAGCGCGCTAAGGTGATTACCTCTGGCTCTTCTTTGGAGCATGACCGGGTTGGCTCCTCTTCTCGCTGGTCTCGCTCTTCCTCTCTGGCTCACAGGGAGAACTCCCACTCCAGGGGCCGTTCTCCGAGTCATTGTTCAAGGTCCCAGTCCTCTCACTCTAGGTCTCCATCTCCTCAGTCTAGGGTTGCCTCCGCAGGTTCCCGTTCCCAAGGGGAAGTTGTGGACGATGGGTGAGATTCCGCCTCGGATCATGAGGACTACTCAACAAAGTCCGAAAGAGTGGAAGGATTAGGGTCAGCCATCCGGGAAACCTTTCAGCTGGAGGACCCTGGAGCTTCGGATCCGGATCCAGAAGTCTCCTTTTGCCGCTCGCGGCGTGCTCCCAAGGCTTTCAGTTCTCATGCAAAATTTGACGCCTTGCTGGATGCAGCTTGGAAACATCTGGTAAGAAGATTTCAGGCAATCAAGAAGGTTCAAGCCCGATTTCCCTTCCCTCAGGACCTAGTTTCCAAGTGGACGGTGCCACCTAAGGTTGATCCTCCGGTCTCCCACCTGTCCAAGTCCACTACTCTACCTCTTGCAGACGCAGCATCCCTTAACCCTTTAAGGACCCGGGCTTTTTCCGTTTTTACATTTTCAATTTTTCCTCCTTAACTTTAAAAAATCATAACTCTTTAACATTTTCACCTAAAATTCTATATGATGGCTTATTTTTTGCGTCACTAATTCTACTTTGTAATGACATTAGTCATTTTACCCAAAAATCTACGGTGAAACGGGTAAAAAAAAATCACTTTGCGACAAAATTGATGAAAAAACACTAAGTTTTGGGGGCTTCCGTTTTTACGCAGTACATTTTTCAGCAAAAATGACACCTTATCTTTATTCTGTAGGTCCATACGGTTAAAATGATACCCTGCTTGTATAGGTTTCATTTTGTATCACTTCAGAAAAAAAATCATGAATACATGCAGGAAAAATGATACGTTTAAAATTGTCATTTTCTGAGCCCTATAACTTTTTTTATTTTTCTGTGTTCAGGGGGCTATGAGGGCTAATTTTTTGCGCCGTGATCTGAAGTTTTTAGCGGTACCATTTGTACTGATCAGACTTTTTGATCACTTTTTATTCACTTTTATGTGGTGTAAAAAAGTGATAAAAATGCGCTATTTTGGACTTTGGAATTTTTTTGCACGTACACCATTGAACATGTGGTTTAAAAAGCGGTATATTTGTATAATTCGGACATTTCCGCGCTCGGCGATACCACATATGTTTATTTACACAGTTTTTTTTTTTATTCTTGGAAATGCCGGGTGATTCAAACTTTTATTAGGGGAAGGGATAATTGAAAGTGTTAATGATTTTTTTACACTATTCTTATGCAATATTATAGCTCCCATAAGGGGCTATAACATTGCATTTACTGATCTTTAACACTGATTGATGCATCCCCATAGGAATGGATCAAACAGTGTTTTCGGCGATTGAATGCTCAAGCCTGGATCTCAGGCTTGAAGCATTCATTCGGTGATCGGACTGCAGGAAGGAAGGTAAGAGACCTTCCTCCTGTGCTACAGCTGTTCGGGGTCACCGTGTGGGGTCACCGTGTGACCCTGCGTTATATCGCAGGACGGGACTCAGGGCGTAAGTTTACGCCCTGGGTCCTTAACAGGTTAAAGATCCTGCTGACAAGAAGATGGAAAACTTGGCGAAGTCCTCTTTTGAGGTAGCTGGGTCCTCATTGCTTCCCACCTTTACTTCCACTTGGGTGGCCAAGGCGGTGTCGGTTTGGGCTTCCCAGCTTTGCCAGGGTATCCTTTCTGGGGTCACTAGGGAGGAACTGGAAGATGCAGCTCACCAGCTCTCTCAGGCTAACGATTTTCTCTGCTCAGCGGCTCTAGAATCCGCTCGCTGCTCGGCCTTTGCCTCGGCTAATTTGGACTCCATTCGCCGCACCATGTGGCTGAAGGCGTGGGACTCCGATGCAGCTTCAAAGAGGTCTCTGACTGAGTTACCCTTCTCGGGTTCCCGACTCTTTGGAAAACGGTTGGATGAGATTATTTCCGAAGCTACGGGAGGGAAGAGTTCTCTGCTTCCACAGAACAAGCCCCGTCGCTCCGAACCCCGTCGGAAGGCGGCTTCCTTTCGGCCGATGGCACCAGGTCGCCCTTCCAAACAGGCGCACCCTTCCTCTTGTAAAGCCCCCTCCTTCAAGGCACGCTCTTCATGGAAGTCGGACAACCGATCTGGCAGTTTTGCGGCCAAATCTGGTACCCGTAAGCCTGCCTCTTCCTGAAGGGGCAGCGCATCATATTCTCAGGTGGGAGGTCGCCTATCTCTTTTCCAGGACATATGGCTGGCTCAGGTCCAGGACTCTTGGGTACGAGACGTCATTTCTGGGTGCTTTCGGATAGAATTTGCTTCCATCCCAAAAACCGCTTCTTTCGATCCTGCCCTCAACGGTCCCTTTCCTTGGCGGCAGCCTTTCAGGTTGCTTTACGTTCTCTCCTCTCTCAGGGAGTGATAGTGCCAGTCCCACCGGGAGAACGCAGTTCAGGGTTCTATTCGAACCTCTTTGTCGTTCCCAAAAAGGAGGGCTCGGTTCATCCCATTCTGGACCTCAAGTTACTGAATCGCTATCTGCACCTCCGCCATTTTTGGATGGAGTCTCTCCGGTCCGTGGTGGCCTCCATGGACCAGGGCGAGTTTCTTTCATCGGTGGACATCCGGGATGCCTATCGCTTTTTTCCCAGCTCATCAGCGGAGGGTCATTTTCAGCTCGTGGCGCTCCCTTTTGGACTAGCCATGGCTCCCAGGGTCTTCACCAAGGTCATGGCGGCAGTCATTGCCATCCTTCGGAGCCAAGGGATCTTGGATGACCTCTTAATCAAGGCCCCATCTCGCTCCGAGAATTTGGAGTGTTCAGATCACGCTTCACACCCTGTCCTCTTTCGGCTGGGTGATCGGCTGGGAGAAGTCACATCTGTCCCCCTCCCAGTCCCTGATATTTCTGGGTCTCCTTTTTTGACACGGCAGTAGCCCGGATCAGTCTTCCCTTGGACAAGCGGTGCTCTCTGCAGCTGGGGGTCCGTCGTCTGCAGCGCCCTTCCCTGTTTCCAATTCGTTTCTGCATGGAGGTCTTGGGCCGTATGGTGGCTGCCATGGAGGCAGTCCCCTTCACCCGGTTTAATTGTCGCTCCCACCAACTGGTCATCTTGGACAGGTGGGACAAGTCTCCGATGTCCCTGGATCGCCGGATCCCTTTGCCTCCAGCGGTACGGCGGTCTCTTCTTTGGTGGCTCCATTCTCTTCTTCTTCTGGGGAGGTCTTTCCTCCCTCTTTGCTGGCAGATTGTCACTACCGATGCGAGTCTCCTGGGCTGGGGAGGTGTGTTTCGGGACCTGACGGTCCAGGGTCACTGGTCTCCCCAGGAAGACCGTCTTCCCATCAATCTCCTGGAGCTTCAGGCAATCTTTCTTTGCCTCCTCCACTGGGAGACTCTCCTTCAGGGTCGGCCGATCCGTGTTCAGTCGGACAACGTGACGGTGGTCGCATACATCAACCGTCAAGGCGGTACCCGGAGTCGCTCGGTGATGGCGGAGGTCTCCAAAATTCTCCTCTGGGCCGAGGCTCGAGTTCCTGCTCTTTCAGCGATCCACATTCCGGGTGTGGAAAATTGGGAAGCGGACTTTCTCAGCCGCTCTTCGGCAGACTCGGGGTAGTGGACTCTCCATCCGCAGGTGTTCTCACAGATCTGCAATCTCTGGGGGACCCCGGATGTGGATCTCTTCGCATCTCGCCACAACAGGAGGGTTCCCCTCTTTGTGGTGAAGTCGCAGGACCCTCTGGCCATGGCAGTGGATGCTCTGGTCATTCCGTGGTCGTCCTTCTGTCTCCCTTATCTTTTTACGCCCCTTCCCCTCCTGCCCAGGGTTCTGAGGAAACTCAAGGCGGAGGGCATTCCTGCCATTCTGGTAGCTCCGCTTCACTCCGATCTTCTTTCTCAGGGTCCTTTTTGCCACCCCAATTTACTGTCGCTGCATTTGACGGCGTGGCAGTTGAAACCGCGGTATTGAGGGCGCGCGGATTCTCTTCCGAGGTTATCCGTACCATGCTTTGGGCACGCAAACCTTCCTCTGCCAGGATTTATCATCGCACCTGGAAAGCTTATTTCCGGTGGTGCGAGGCGCAGGATTTTTCTCCGTTGGTGTTTTTTTCTTTTCCGCGCCTTCTTGCTTTTCTCCATTCGGGGGCTGGACCAACATTTGACCCTTAGCTCTCTTAAGGGTCAGGTGTCTGCTCTCGCTATTCTTTTCCAACGGCAGCTGGCCTCTAATTCCCATTTCCGCACCTTCTTGCAGGGAGTGGCCCACAGGGCTCCTCTTTTTAGGTCCCCCACTCCTCCGTGGGACCTCAACCTGGTACTTGGAGCTTTGAGGGAGGCTCTGTTCGAACCTATTAGGGATGCCTCTCTTCATATCCTTTCGTGGAAGGTCACCTTTCTCATTGCCATCACTTCTATTCGGAGGGTCTCTGAGTTGGCATCTCTTTCCTGCTGTTCCCCTCTTTTGGTTCTTCATCAGGACAAGGTGGTTTTTCATCCACCTGCTTCCTTCTTGCCCAAAGTAGTTTCCTCCTTTCATGTGAACGAAGAGATTGTTCTTCCTTCCTTTTGTCCGTCCCCTTCCAATGCCAAAGAGCGTTCTCTACACACCCTTGACGTGGTTCGAACTGTCCGGACCTACCTTTTGGTCACCTCCTCTTTTCGGCAGGGTGACTCTTTTTTTGTGATTCCTGAGGGTAGTCGCAAGGGTCTTCCGGCTTCAAAGCTACCATTTCTCGGTGGATTCGCTCTGCCATTTCGGAATCGTACCGCGCAAGGGCAAGATTCCACCTTTTCGGGTGACTGCGCATTCCACACGTTCCGTTGGGGCTTCTTGGGCTCTCAGCAATAGGGCTTTGGCCCTGCAAGTCTTTAAGGCGCCCACCTGGTCGTCCTTGCATACTTTCATCAAATTCTACCAGGTGCATACTTTCGTGCCGGCTGATGCCAGTTTGGGCCGCAAAGTGTTGCAGGCGGTAGGGGCATCGTCCTCTGCTTGATTTTGAGTTTAGTATTTTTCTCCCCACCCTGAGGACTGCTTTGGTACGTCCCAGGGTCTGTGTCCCCCAATGGTTTCCGACCGAGAAAAGTAGATTTTTTTTATGCTTACCGTAAAATCTCTTTCCTGGAGGATCCATTGGGGGACACAGCGCCCACCCATGGTTTGGGTACAAGTTTAGTTAGTTTTGTCCGAGGGGTGGCTCGGTTTTTCTTTTTGCCTGATTCCCTCGGACTCCTGCTGGTTTTCTTTTTCTGTCGGTTGCCTCCTACTGCTTTGCGACTTTTTTTTGTATGCCTAGTGTCAGCGCCTCCTAGCGGCAAGAGGATATACCCACGGTCTGTGTCCCCCAATGGATCCTCCGAGAAAGAGATTTTACGGTAAGCATAAAAAATCTACTTTTTGACTCTTCATAGAAGATAAAAAGTGCAATTTTCTCTGTTTTGACAACACGGACAGCTACTACAAAGGTATTATTCACTTTGGGGGAGATTTATCAAAACTTGTGCAGAGGAAAAGTTGTCCAGTTGCCTATAGCAACCAATCAGATTGCTTGTTTCATTTTTCACAGGCCTTCCTAAAAATGAAAGAAGCTATCTGATTGGTTGCTATGGGCAACTGGCCAAGTTTTCCTCTGCATCAGAACTCTTTCAATTTGGCACCTAAACATCCATATGATGGCTTATTTTTTGCGCCACCAATTCTACTTTGTAATGGCATTAGTCATTTTACCCAAAAATCTACGGCGAAACGGAAAAAAAAATGATTGTGAGACAAAATAGAAAAAAAAATGTCATTTTCTAACTTTTGGGGGCTTCTGTTTCTACACAGTACATTTTAGGTTTGATTTTGTTGTACTTCTGGAAAAAGTCATAACTACATGCAGGAAAATGTATGTGTTTGAAATTGTCATCTTCTGACCCCTATAACTTTTTCTTTTTCCGCGTATGGGGTGGTATGAGGGCACATTTGTTTGCGCTGTGATCTGAAGTTTTTTAGCGGTACAATTTTTG
This sequence comes from Hyla sarda, assembly GCF_029499605.1. Classification (NCBI taxonomy): domain Eukaryota; kingdom Metazoa; phylum Chordata; class Amphibia; order Anura; family Hylidae; genus Hyla; species Hyla sarda. The sequence goes on from NC_079190.1 coordinate 260,606,392, forward strand.
TATTAATCGTACTTTTTGATCGCTTTTTATAAATGTTTTCATGATACAAAAAATGACCAAAAATACGGAGTTTTGGACTTTTGAATGTTTTTTGTGCGTACGCCATTGACCGTGCGGTTTAATTAACAATATATTTTTATAATTCGGACATTTCCGCATGCGACCATACCACATATGTTTATTTTTATTTACACTGTTTTGTTTTGTTTTTTAAATGGGAAAAGGGGGTGATTCCACCTTTTATTAGGGAAGGGGTTAAATGATCTTTATTCAAATTTTTTTTTGCAATGTTATAGCTCCCATAGGGGGCTATAACACTGCATACATTCATCTTTTACATTGATCAATGTTTTCTCATAGGAAACCATTGATCAATGATTCTGCCGCTTGACTGCTCATGCCTGGATCTCAGGCACTGAGCAGTCATTCGGCGATCAGACATCAAGAGGCAAGGTAAGGGACCCTCCTTCTGTGTCACAGCTGTTCAAGATGCCGCGATTTTGCTGCGGACATCCAGAACAGCCCCCTGAGCTAACCGGCAATGATTTACTTTCATTTTAGACGCGGCGTTCATCTTTGAATGCCGCGTCTAAAGGGTTGATAGCGCGCGGCACCGCGATCAGTGTCGCACGCTATTAGCCACGGGTCCCGGACGTTGTTAGAGGCCGGCCCGACCCGGGCCCCGCATTATAGAATGGGAGTGGACTCAGGGCGTACAGGTACGCCCTTGGTCCTTAACAGGTTAAATATTTTATTATCCTATAACTTATTGTTTCTACCTTTATAAGACAAAACTGTCTTTCACTGTGTCCAATGAAAACATAATGACATACTGCAATGTTACCGTGTATTCTTACAAAAACTATACTCTCTTTCCTATGTCATTAATATGCTAATGAATGCCACAGGTGAGCGTTCTGCTCTCTGTGTGCTCACCCGTGCCATGTATTAGAATATTAATGATGGGGTTGGTCCGGACAGAGAATATGGAGGAGGCAGAGGAACTGGGTGAGTTTGCTCCCTGCCTCCAACACGCAGAGCTGCGCCATGCAGCAGAAAGATTACAGTGCCATATCTCGGAATACTCAACGGATTCAAGTAATTGACCCTTCTTTGTAAAGCTGTTCACCCACACTATAGCCCAGTGGGTTTAGGGTGAACAGGGTGTCAGATTCTCTTTAAAGGGAAACCAACAGAAGGATCACCTAACCTGAATATACTGGTATATAGTGTGGTTGATCCCCTTTAAAACACTTTTTACCTGGTTCTGATACGTTCAGGGATGCTTAACCCCTTGGGGACGGAGGGTTTTTCCATTTTTGCACTTTTGGTTTTATCTCCTTACCTTTTAAAATTCATAACCCTTTCAATTTTGCACCTAAAAATCCATGATGGCTTATTTTTTTGCCCCACCAATTCTACATTGTAATGACATCAGTCATTTTACTCAAAAATATACGACGAAACAGAATAAAAATCATTGTGAGACCAAATTGAACACAAAAAAAGCCATTTTGTAAGTTTTGGGGGCTTCCATTTCTCTTTATTCTGTAGGTCCATAGGATTAAAATGATACCCTATTTATATAGGTTTGATTTTGTCATACTTCTGGAAAAAATCATAACTACATGCAGGAAAATTTATATTTTTAAAATTGTCATATTTTGACCCCTATAACTTTTTTATTTTTCTGCATATGGGGCGGTATCGGGGCTATTTTTTTGTGCTATGATCTGAAGTTTTTAGCGGTACCATTTTTATATGGATCTGACTTTTTGATAACTTTTTATTCATTTTTTCATGATATAAAAAGTGACCAAAAATTCGCTATTTTGGACTTTGGAATTTTTTTGCACGTACGCCATTGACCGTGCGGTTTAATTAATGATTTTTTTTATAATTCGGACATTTCGGCGATACCACATATGTTTATTTTTATTTACACAGTTTGTTTTTTTTTATGGGAAAAGGGGGGTGATTCAAACTTTATTAGGTTAGATGATCTTTATTAACCTTTTTTTATAAAAAAAAATTTTGTTGCACTGAGCAGTCAATCGGCGATCGGACACCAGGAAGCAGGTAAGGGGACCCTCCTCATGTCCTACAGCTGTTCGGGACGCCGCAATTTTACTGCAGCGGTCCCGAACAGCCCACTGAGCTAGCCGGGGGTAGCTTAGTTTCACTTTAGACGCGGCGATCAACTTTGAACGCGCGTCTAAAGGGTTAATAGCGTGCGCACCACGATCAGTGCCGAGCGCTATTAGCCACGAGTCCCGGCCGTTGTTGGAGGCCGGGCCCGACTCGGGAGTAGAGGAAAGGGCGTACAGGTATCTTCCTCATTGCTGATATGCTAATGCTTAGTTCTGCGCAATGGAGGCACGCTCCTGCACTTTCAGCAAGCTGTTTACCTTCCTCGGATCCTGATTTCTCCTCAGGTTGCAGAACCCAGGGCATGGGAAACAGGAGCTGCCTCTATTGCGCAGAACTAAACATTACAATACCAGCAACAAAAAAGATATTTCAAGAAATATTATCATTTTTTTTCATTTCATTAAAATTTTTTGTTATACTCTTTCTGCTTACTTAATCCTTTGAGCTTGTTTTTGCAGGTTTATGGGGTAAATCTAACTAGACAGAACAACTGTCATTAGGTTGTTTTTTTTTTATTGGGGTGGGAGTGTGGAACTCCAAATTTTGCAATTGTTTAGCTTTTTGAATGTATGCTGTTCATTTTTCAAAAATAAGAGATTGTCATCTGTGAATTTAAAGTGAATGCATCACCTAAATCCAAAAAGCTCTAAGGACATTTCGGGGGTTGTAGTTTTGCAACAGCTGCAGGTACACTGGTTGGGAAAAAAAAAAATCTAAAATCTCATTCAAACAATAGGTAATTTTCTGATGCCACATTACTTTTAACCTCAAGGAGAAAACATGCATGCCTCACAAATGGAGTTTAAAAGATGAGTCATTCTTTTGTGATTTGGGTGTTATAGCTATTGATAATTCTTTGTAAGATTTGCTTTAATTCAATAAATGGATTAAGGCCATATACACAGAGTAGTAATTGTCCACATGCCAATGATTACAAGCTTCATATTAAGTATTCTTGTGCAATAGTCTTGTTTTCTCTAGTGATATTTACCTCTCTATTATTGTTCTGTCAATGAACAAATGTTACAATTAATGTAAGTGCAACAAACCAATGTCAATATGATTTTCATGATCTTCTTGTTCTTCAGCTGTTCTTGTTCTTCATATGTTCTTTTCTCATAATCCCTTTTATCTGGTATGGTCTTTGGAATCCCAAGTTGCAGCTCCCAGGATTGGCTATAAAATCAACAACAGACTAAAGGACAAGGTGTAATACAATATTTTATAATACAAGATTTATCAAACCTTATGCAAAAGAACATAGCAACCAATCACATTGCTAATTTCATTTTTGAGAAATGACTAGATGGGCCAAATGATTCTTATATGCCGACACATTCTATGTTTCTATGTATGTTTTATGGAATGGTTGCTATGGACAACAGTGGTTGTAGTGGTAGCAAATGCGTGTGGGCCACCCTCACCACATGGGCAGCGTGAGTGACCTGAATCTTCTTCACTTCCGGACATTCACGCTACCTGCTCACACCATGCTTACAGGTAGAAGTGAAACCCAAGCCCATCCGGGTCCCAGGACACTTGTCCCGGATCCCAGGGTGCATGCTGCTTTTAACTGTCTGTGCATTGTTACAATGCTAACACAGTTAAAGTACAACAGCAGCTGAGAACCTCAAGTGTAGCCAGTGTCTCTGTACCATGCTGCATGCACCAGATGTGAGGAGAGGAGAAGACCTGCAAGGAATCAGAGAAGATAGGAGAAATGGGGGGAGTTTGTGAAATGTGGGGTCCCCCCCCACCTTTTTTTTCATGGTCCACATACATTTGGATACTGTGAGGACCTATCAATATATATATATATTTGGGTACAGAGGGGACTATCCACTATATGGAGGTAGAAAGGGCCCATCTACTACATGGGAGACACAAAGAGACCGATCAACCAAATGGCAGCATAGAGAAGACTCTGCCTATGAGTCACTGGATGTAACCACACTGTATAAACTTGTATGAAGAGCTTGTGTACAGCTGGTATATACAGTATCAGTATAAGTGTCAGTGTATTGGGGGGGGGGGGATATTTGTCTTTGCCCCCCCCCCCTCCCCCATGTGAATGTACAGGGTACATTCAGATATGTGGGGGTTTACAGCGAAATTCTCACTTCAAGTTTGAGCTGTGGCAAATTTTCCACTGCAGCTCAAACTTCCAGCGGGAAACTCGCTGTGAAGCCCCGCTTGTGTGACTGTACCCTAAAAACACTACACTACACAAAATAAAGAGTAAAACCCTTACAGTTACCCCTGCCCCCCCCCCCTCCCCACATAAAAACGGCAGCTGAAGGCACCCTGTTTGGGAAACACTGCTGTAGGGTATTTTTGGTAGCAGAGGCAAGCGCCATGCTTTTGTTTGGGTCCGTCCCCATGCAAATCCCTTATTCAGGCCTCAAATGCGCATGGCGCTCTCTCTTCAGAGCCCTGTCGTATTTGAAGGCAACAGTTTAGGGCCACATATGGGGTATTCCCGTACTTGGGAGAAATTATGCTACAAATTTCGGGGGGCTTATGAAAAGGTAAAGTTGGGGTCTACACCAGCATGTTAGTGTACATTTTTTTTATTGTTTACACTAATATGCTGGTGTTGCCCCATACTTTTCATTTTCACAACAGGTAAAAGGAAAAAAAAGACCCCCAAAATTTGTAAACCAATTTCTCCTGAGTACGGAAATACCCTATATGTGGATGTAAAATGCTCTGCGGGCGCACAACAGGGCTCAGGTTACAAATTTTGGTTGGCTTTTTCTCCTTTACCCCTTGTAAAATAAATAAATAAATAAAGGTCTACAAGAACATGTTAGTGTAAAAAATGAAGATTTTGAATCTTCTCTTCCACTTTGCTGCTATTCCTGTGAAGCACCTAAAAGGGTTAACAAACTTTCTGAATGTCATTTTAAATACTTTGAGGGGTGCAGTTTTCATAATGGGGTCCATTATGGGGTATTTGAACTGGTCCCTGAAAACTTCCGATTTTGAAAATTTTCGTGAAAAATTTGAAAATTGCTGCTAAACTTTGAAGCCCTCTAATGTCTTCAAAAAGTAAAAACATGCCAACGTTATGATGCAAACATAGTGGGAGATTTATCAAAACCTGTCCAGAGGAAAATTTGCTCATAGCAAACAATCAAATCGCTTCTTTCATTTTTGAAAAGGCCTCTGAGTAAAGAAAGAAGGGCTCTGATTGGTTGCTATAGGCAACTATGCAACTTTTCCTCTGGACAGGTTTTAATAAATCTCCCCCATAAAGTAGACATATTGTATATGTGAATCAATATATAATTTATTTGGTATGTCCATTTTCCTTACAAGCAGAGTTTCAAAGTTAGAAAAATGCAATGATTTTCAAATTTTTCATGAAATTTTGGAATTTTTCACCAAGAAATTATACAAGTATCGATGACAATTTACCACTAACATAAAGTAAAATATGTCACGAAAAAACAATCTCGGAATCAAATTCATAAGTAAAAGCATCCCAGAGTTATTAATGCTTAAAGGGGTACTCCGCCCCTAGACATCTTATCCCCTATCCAAAGGATAGGGGATAAGATGTCAGATTGCCGCGGTCCCGCTGCTGGGGAGCCCTGGGATCCCCACTGGGGCACTGCGCTATCATTACAGCACAGAGCGAGTTCACTCTGCATGTAATGACGGGCAGTACAGGGGCCGGAGCATCGTTACATCACGGCTCCGCCCCTCGTGACGTCACGGCCCGCCCCTTTCAATACAAGTCTATGGGAGGGGGCGTGGCGGTCGTCACGCCCCCTCCCATAGACTTGCATCAAGGGGACGGGCCGTGATGTCACGAGGGGCGGAGCCATGACGTCACGCTGTTCCGTCCCCCGTATCGCCCATCATTACGCACAGAGCGAACTCGCTCTGTGCTGTAATGAGAGCGGGGTGCCACAGCGGGGATCCCAGGGCTCCCCAGCAGCGGGACCGCGGCGATCTGACATCTTATCCCCTATCCTTTGGATAGGGGATAAGATGTCTAGGGGCGGAGTACCCCTTTAAAGTGACAGTGGTCAGATCAGATGTGCAAAAATACTCTGGTCCTTAAAGGGGTACTCCGGTGGAAAAACATTTTTTTTTTCTTTTGTAAACCAACTGGTGCCAGAAAGTTAAACATATTTGTAAATTACTTCTATTAAAAAATCTTAAACCTTCCATTACTTATTAGCTGCTGAATGCTACAGAGGAAATTCCTTTCTTTTTGGAACACTGATGACATCACGACCACAGTGCTCTCTGCTGACATCTCTGTCCATTTTAGCAATCATGCATAGCAGATGTATGCTAAGGGCAGCTGCAGTGCACGGCAGCTGCACTGCTTTGCAGGGCTGGGGTATTGGGTTCAAATCCCACTAAGGACAACAATAAATAAAGACTTATTATTATTATTATTATTATTATTATTATTATAATATCGTCAGCAGAGAGCAGTGTGTTCGTGATGTCATCAGAGAGCATTCCAAAAAGAAAAGAATTTCCTCTGTAGTATTCAGCAGCTAATAAATACAGGAAGGATTAATATTTTTTAATAGAAGTAATTTACAAATATGTTTAACTTTCTGACACCAGTTGATTTAAAAAAGAAAAAAAAATTGTTTTTCCACCGGAGTACCCCTTTAACCCCTTAAAGGGAACCAATCATCAGATTTTACCCTATTTAACGCTTGGTAAAGAGTTATATAGGGTAAAATCTTTATTTTCACCATTCCTGGGGGATGCTCCTGCCCCCAGGGATGGTGAAGATATGAAGTTATAAACTAATCACCACCGCCGCCGTAAGTAGTCACCTGGGCGGGGAGCTCTTCTCATCTACTCCCGTTCTTCGGCCGCCCCCTCCGCTTGATTGATGGGCCGCGTCATCGTTCCGCTCACTGAACAGACGGAGCAGAGTGATGACGCGGCCCGTCAAACAAGCGGAGGGGACGTCGCTGCCGGCTGAAGAACGGGAGTAGATGAGAAGAGCTCCCCGCCCAGGTGACTACTTACAGCGCCGGCGGTGACTAGTTTATAACTTCATATCTTCACCATCCCTCGGGGTAGGAGCATCCCCCGGGAATGGCGAAAATAAAGATTTTACCCTATATAACGCTTTGCCAAGCGTTATATAGGGTAAAATCTGATGATTGGTTACCTTTAAGGACCAGGCCATTTTACACCTTAAGACCAGAGCGTTTTTTGAATATCTGACTACTGTCACTTTAAACATTAATAACTCTGGGATGCTTTTACCTATCATTCTGATTCCGAGATAGTTTTTTCGTGACATATTCTACTCTATGTTATTGGTAAAATTTTGTCGATACTTGCATCGTTTCTTAGTGAAAAATTCCAAAATTTGATGAAAAAATTGAAAATTTAGCATTTTTCTAACTTTGAAGCTCTCTGCTTGTAAGGAAAATGGATATTCCAAATAAAAAAAAATTTTGTTCACATATTCAATATGTCTACTTTATGTTTGCATCATAAAATTGACAAGTTTTTACTTTTGGAAGACATCAGAGGGCTTCAAAGTTCAGCAGCAATTTTCCAATTTTTCACAAAATTTTCAAACTCAATATTTTTCAGGGACCAGTTCAGGTTTGAAGTGGATTTGAAGGGTCTTCATATTAGAAATACCCCACAAATGACCCCATTATAAAAACTGCACCCCCCCCCAAAGTATTCAAAATGACATTCAGTCAGCGTTTTAACCCTTTAGGTGTTTCACAGGAATAGCAGCAAAGTGAAGGAGAGAATTAACAATCTTCATTTTTTACACTCGCATGTTCTTGTAGACCCAATTTTTTTATTTTTACAAGGGGTAGAAGGAGAAAATTTATACTCAGATTTGTAGCCCAATTTCTCTCGAGTAAGCACATACCTCATATGCCTATGTAAATTGTTCGGTGGGCGCAGTAGAGGGCTCAGAAGCGAAGGAGCGACAAGGGGATTTTGGAGATTGTTTTTCTGAAATGGTTTTTGGGGGGCATGTTGCATTTAGGAAGCCCCTATGGTACCAGAACAGCAAAAAATCCCCACATGGCATACCATTTTGGAAACTAGACCCCTTGGGGAACGTAACAAGGGGTAAAGTGAACCTTAATACCCCACAGGTGTTTCACAACTTTTGCATATGTAAAAAAAATAATAATAATTTCACTAAAATGTGTGTTTCCCCCCCCCCCCAAATTTCACATATTTTCAAGGGTTAATAGCAGAAAAGACCCCCCAAAATTTGTAACCCCATCTCTTCTGAGTATGAAGGTACCTCATAAGTGGACCTGAAGTGCACTACGGGCGAACTACAATGCTCAGAAGAGAAGGAGTCATATTTGGCTTTTGGAGAGCAAATTTTGCTCGAGGGGCATGTCGCATTTAGGAAGCCCCTATGGTGCCAGGACGGCAAAATAACCCCCACATGGCATACCATTTGGAAACTAGACCCCTTGAGGAACGTAACAAGGGGTACAGTGGTGTCTGTCAGATCTTTGGAACAGTGGGCTGTACAAAATTTTTTATTTGCACAGCCCACTGTTCCAAAGATCTGTCAGACACCAGTGGGGTGTAAATTATCACTGCACCCCTCATTACATTCGGTGAGGGGTGTAGTTTCCAAAATGGGGTCACATGTGTTTTTTTGTTTTTTTTTTGAGTTTGTCAAAACCGCTGTAACAATCAGCCACTCCTGTGCAAATCATCTCAAATGTACATGGTGCACTCTCCCTTCTGGGCCTTGTTGTGCACCCCCAGAGCACTTTGCGCCCACATATGGGTTATCTCCGTACTCGGGAGAAGTTGCATTACAAATTTTGGTGGGCTTTTTTCCCTTTTACCTCTTGTCAAAATGAACAGTATAGGGCAACACCAGCGTGTTAGTGTAAAAAATTTATTTTTTTACACTAACATACTGTTGTAGACCCCAACTTCACCTTTTCATAAGGGGTTAAAGGAGAAAAAGCCCCCCAAAATTTGTAACACAATTTCTCCCGGGTACGGTGATACCCCATATGTGACCCTAAACTGTTGCCTTGAAATACGACAGGGCTCCGAAGTGAGAGAGCGCCATGTGCATTTGAGGCCTGAATTAGGGATTTGCATAGGGGTGGACATAGGGGTATTCTACGCCAGTGATTCCCAAACAGGGTGCCTCCAGCTGTTGCAAAACTCCCAGCATGCTTGGACAGTCAACGCGACAGTCAATACGATTAAAATGTTACCCACGATTATACACTTTTCTATTACTGTTGCGCTTAAAAAAAATCACAAACTTTTTAACCAAATGAGTACGTTTAAAATCCCCCTATTTTACCTCCATATTAGCCCACAGACTGAATAGATTCCTCCCCGACCTAATTCATAACGACCAAGTGGGGTTCATCCCTGGTCGTCAAGCCCCAGATAATATCCGTAAGGTCCTTGATGTGATTCACTGGTCTTCTTCGACTTTGGTTCCCTTGACTTTGTTGGGGCTTGATATTGAGAAGGCCTTTGACTCCGTTTCATGGTCCTATATGTTTAAGGTTCTGGAAAGAATGGGATTCTCGTGCCCGTTTTTAGCAGCTCTACATACATTATACTCTTCTCCTCAGGCTTACCTTAAGCTCCCTTCTTCCTTCCCGAGTCCCATTGCCATTGAGCGGGGTACTCGCCAGGGGTGTCCGCTATCGCCTGCCTTATTCGCATTGGCCATGGGACCACTGGCGAGTGCCCTAAGAAGAAACCCTGACATCTCAGGAGTAGATATAGCTGGATCGATATATAAGGTTAATTTATTTGCGGACGATCTGTTATTGACCCTTACGAATCCCCTGGTTTCCATTCCCAATTTATTTGCGGTCCTGGATACTTTCTCAGAGGTCTCCGGACTAGTAATTAACAAGAACAAGTCGGAGGTATTGTTCTGTAACACCCCCAGGTCGACACAGGATCTCATTGGTCTTAACTTCGACCTCCACCCCACCACTTCTTACCTTCCCTATCTTGGGGTTTCTCTTCCCTCTAACATTGCTACTCTTTTTAAACTTAACTACCCCTCTCTCTTTAGGTCCCTGAGGGCCGACATGGCTAGATGGAATCTCCCACATATTTCCTGGTTGGGCAGGCTCCATTCTGTTAAGATGGTACTGCTACCTAGACTTTTATACTTATTTCGAACCCTACCTATTCTTATTCACTTACCTGATCTCCGGACACTCCAGGCTGATATCTTTCGTTTCATTTGGCGAGGCCTCCACCCTCGTATCCCCAGAGTTATTATGTACTTACATAAGAGCGTTGGGGGACTATCTGTCCCTAATCTCATCAAGTATTATAGAGCGGCTCATCTTGCTCAATTATTGTTATGTAATGCTGGTTCAAGCAGTGGCGTTGCTAGGGTTGGTGTCACCCGGTGCGGTAGAAAATGGTGTCACCCCATAACCCCCCCCCCACACACACACACACATGCACACATTCCACCAAAGTAATATTTTAGCCTGTCGTGCGAGACACCAAAGTGCATCGCAGAAAAGCATTATCAGTATTATAAACAAATATACCAATTTCCAAGTAAGGGGAACGCACTAAAGAAGCTTTTACAATGTAAAACTACAGCTCCCAGTATGATGTAACCAGTGATAAGGGGATTCTGGAAGTTGTTAACTGCAGAACTTACAAGTGGCTATAGCTCTGATGGGACATAGTCCGGTATAATGCACAATAAAATAAGTTATTACAGGTGACGTCTTCTCTATAGTCTTCCCTTATCTAATTCAGATGGTACATACCACCGGGTCCAGCTAAATCTTCTCTCTGCAGAATGTGACGCCCAGATGGCTCCTCACTTTGTCAGCGCATTCTAATAATCTATTTGAAAACAATTATAATATAATGAGGCCAGACATTGTATCCTTTGAATATTATACTACCACAAACTGAACCCTCTGAATATAATACTTCCACACACTGCGCCCCCAATATAGTTCTGCCACACACTGTACCCTCTAAATATAATATTGCCACACACTGCGCCCCCCCCAAAAAAAAATTCTGCCACACACTGTACCCTCTAATGTCACACACTGCACCCTCTGAATATAATACTACCACAAACTGAGCCCTCTGAACATAAGACTGCCAGACACTGTACCCTCTGAATATAATACTGCCACACACTGCACCCTCTGAATACTACCACACACTGCTCCTTCTGAGTATAATACTGACCCACACACTGCACCCCCCTGAATATAATTCTGCTACATACTGCTCCCTCTGAATGTAATACTAACACACACTGCTCCCTCTGAGTATAATACCACTGCCACACACTGTGCCCTCTGAATATTAGACTGCCACACTCTGCACCCACTGAATATAATACTACCACAAACTGTGCCCTCTGAATATAAGACTGCCAGACACTGCACCCTCTGAATATAATACTACCACACACTGCCTCCCATTATAATTCTGCCACATACTGCACCCTATGAATATACTACCACACACTGAACACCCAGAATAAAATAATGCCACATACTGTACCCCAATGAATAAAATACTGCCAAAAACTGCACCCTCTGATGGTCCTGCCGATGGATGATGGGGGTGCTACTGGCAGGAGGATGATCCTGCTCATGGATGATGGGGGTGCAGCACCCCTATCATACATCAGTAGCACCATCATCATACATCAGTAGCACCCCCATCATACATCAGCAGGATAATACTCCTGGCAGTGGCACCCCCATCATCCGGGATGGTGGAGGTGCTACTGGCAGAAGGATGATCCTCCCAATGGATGATGAGGATGCTACTGCCCCCCCCCCCCGGCTGTAGCACCCCATCATACATTCGCAGGATAATCCTCCTGCCAGTAGCACCCCCATCATCCCGGATGATGGGGGTGTCACTGCCAGGAGTATTATCCTGCTGATGTATGATGGGGGTGCTACTGATGTATGATGATGGTGCTACTGATGTATGATAGGGGTGCTGCACCCCCATCATCCATGAGCAGGATCATCCTTCTGCCAGTAGCACCCCCATCATCCATCGGCAGGACCATCAGAGGGTGCAGTTTTTGGCAGTATATTATACATTGGGGTACAGTATGAGGCAGTATTTTATTCTGGGTGTTCAGTGTGTGGTAGTATATTCATAGGGTGCAGTATGTGGCAGAATTATAATGGGAGGCAGTGTGTGATAGTATTATATTCAGGGGTACAGTGTGTGGCAGTATTATATTCAGAGGTACAGTGTGTGGCAGTATTATATTCAGAGGGTGCAGTGTGTGGCAGTATTATATTCAGGGGTACAGTGTGTGGCAGTATTATATTCAGGGGTGCAGTGTGTGGCAGTATTATATTCAGGGGTGCAGTGTGTGGCAGTATTATATTCAGGGGTGCAGTGTGTGTGTCAGTATTATATTCAGATGGTGCAGTGTGTGGTAGTATTATATTCAGAGGGTGCAGTGTGTGGCAGTATTATATTCAGGGGTACAGTGTGTGGCAGTATTATATTCAGGGGTGCAGTGTGTGGCAGTATTATATTTAGAGGGTGCAGTGTGTGGCAGTATTATATTCAGGGGTGCAGTGTGTGGCAGTATTATATTCAGGGGTGCAGTGTGTGGCAGTATTATATTCAGAGGGTGCAGTGTGTGGCAGTATTATATTCAGGGGTGCAGTGTGTGGCAGTATTATATTCAGAGGGTGCAGTGTGCGGCGGTATTATATTCAGAGGGTGCAGTGTGCGGCGGTATTATATTCAGATGGTGCAGTGTGTGGTAGTATTATATTCCGGAGGATAATCTGCTGATGGATGATGGGGGTGCTACTTGCAGGAGGATGATCCTGCTGATGGATGATGGGGGTGGGGGGGGGGCCACGGGGGAATGTGGTTGTGTAGTGTGGCGCCGCTGGTGAGGACGTGGTGAGGACTTGATGTGGATGGGGGGGGGGGTGCTTTTGCTGCTGAAGTTCTCACTCTAACTCTGCAAGTGATTCTGCAAGTGATCTATTTGTGCTGGCGGACATGGTGTCACCTGATTCTGCAAGTGATTTACGGGGGTGGGGGGGGATGGGTGCTGGCGGACATGGTGTCACCTGATTCTGCAAGTGATTTACGGGGGGGGGGATGCTGGCGGACATGGTGTCACCCTGGTCGCAGTGCTACTGTGTCAGTCTCTCAGAAGGTCCGGAGGCCATCTACGTGCTGCCACACACATGAGGACGGGGGGGCTCGGTTTGTGGGGCTTGCTGGTGAAGATGTCACTCACTGCTGTTGCTCACTCTCTGCAAATGATTTCCGGGGGGGGGGGACGTGGTGTCACCCCTCCAGGCTGGTGTCACCCGGTGCGGCCCGCACCCCCCGCACCCCCCGCACCCCGGTCGCAACGCCACTGGGTTCAAGTGCACCTCGCTGGCTTACTCTGGAAAATGCTCTCCTCTCCCCCCCATACTTTGTGCTCTCTTATGTGGTCATCCAGTCCTATCTTTACCTTAATCCCCCCCTCTGCTCTCCTCTCTCGCTACTTGCTGCTCTTGTGGCGATCTGTTCGTTTCAAGATTCCTCTTCAATCTCCTCTATTCCCAGCCTTACCTATTTTTCATAACCCCCTTTTTACACCAGGCCTCCAAACAGGTCAATTTCACTGGTGGGTACTCAACAAACTTACTCGCATACATGATTTTCTCCTTCGTACCCAACTTATGACCAAGAAAATGTTTATCGCTAGGCTAGATATACTCCTCCACCTTCTGAATTATATAGACTTAATCAGATCTTTTCCTTACTTTTGTCTCTCCCTTTCTCCTCTTCGGGGATTTTCCCTACCTCTTTTGAGGCACTCGCCATATACTCACCCTCTCGACCTGGCTCCCTATCTCATATCTACGCTTCACTTAACCAGCCTTCTCCGGACACTAAGCTACCCTTCATGTCTCAATGGGAAGAGGATCTGGGGGTAACTATGCCCTTATCTACGTGGCACGATTGTTGTACCCAAATTAGTAAAGGGAGTTGGCAGGTTTCTCTAGTTGAAACCTCCCTAAAGGTACTACACAGGACTTATTATGTGCCAGCTCGCTTGCATATCATTTACCCCGAGGTGTCCTCAGACTGCTTTAGGGGCTGCCATGAGACAGGTTCCATGCTCCATATTTGGTGGACCTGCCCTCAGGTGGCGAGATTTTGGTCGGACATAACAGGCCTGATTTCCTCGGTGTTGCACACCAGACTGTCCCCCTCACCTGATGTTTGCTTATTAGGACGTAGGCCGCAGGGCATGTCTTTTGCTTCATTTAAGTTACCTCAATTTATTCTGCTGGCGGCCAGGATCCATGTGGTGTCTAAATGGCGCTCCAATGTTTTATCTAGCTCACTAGAGTGAATCAAATATTGCTATCTGAAAAGCTTAATGCAATTAGAGCTGATACCAGAGATAACTTTTATAAGATTTCTTCTCTCCATGCCCCGGACTTGACATATTAGCTATCTCTGTGATGCACTGTATTGATAGGTGAGAAACATTTAATGACATTTAATGATTGCTTGTCCCCAATGCTATTTCCCCTACCCTTCTTCTTTACCACCCACCCTCCTTGCCCTCCCCACCCTTACCTCCCTGCCGTCCCTCTCCGGATCCACTGATCCTCACCCCAGTTGGTTGGCACTATTGCCAGTTGTTGTCTAAGGTGAGACTGCATTAGGTTCAAAACTTGCTGTAAGTACTATCTATACTGTTTAACTGTGGCTGAAATGTACTTCTCTGTACTGTTTCCTTGATTTCAATAAATATATCTTTTGACACTAAAATCCCCCTATTTTGAAGACCTATAACTTTTTCATTTTTCCGTATAAGCGGTGGTATGAGAGATCATTTTTTGCGCCGTGATCTGTACTTTTTATTAATACCATATTTGCTTATACAAAACTTTTATTACATTTTTTATTAATTTTTTTGGAATAAAATGTTATAAAAAAAAGCAGCTATTTTGGACTTTTTTTATCACGTTCACGCCGTTCACCGTACGGGATTATTTACATTTTATTTTAATAGTACGGATATTTACGCATGCGGCGATACCAAATATGTATATAAAATAATTATTTTACACGTTTTGGGGGTAAAATAGGGAAAATGGGACAATTAAAGGTTTTATTGGGGGAGGGCTTTTTTTTAACTTTTTTTAACTTTATTTTTTTCCTTTTTTTAACTTTTATTTACACTCTTATAGTCCCCATAGGGGACTATTTATAGCAAGCATTCGATTGCTAATCCTGTTCAGTGCTATGTATAGGACATAGCACTGATCAGGGTTATCGGTCATCTTTTGCTCTGGTCTGCGGGAAGGCAGATCAGAGCAGAAGACTCCTGGAAGTCAGCGGAGGCAGGTGAGGGGACCTCCGTCTGCCCTGCAGGATGATCGGATCGCCGCGGCAGCGCTGCGGGCGATCCGATCATCCTGTTAAGTGACCACGATGCTGCAGATGCCGTGATCTGTATTGATCACGGCATCTGAGGGGTTAATGGCGGACATCCGCGGGATCGCGGGTGTCCGCCATTACCGGCAGGTCCCTGGCTGCGATCCACAGCCGGGAACTGCTGCGCATGATGCCGGCATCACTCCGATGCCCGCGGTTATGCTCAGGACGTAAATGTACATCCTGGTGCATTAAGTACCACATGACCAGGACATACATTTACGCCCTGCGTCGTTAAGGGGTTAATACACCCGAGAAATGGGCGCAAACCCTATATGCTTTTCACAGACAAAAAGTTCATATCCTGGCCCTTCAGGAAACCCATTTTAAAAAAGAGCATCTTCCCAAATTAAACAATAGATACTACTCACAGTGGCTGCATAGTGTTAACCCTGAAGCCAGGACGAAAGGGGTGTCCCTCGCATTTCATCACTCCCTCCCGGTAAAAGTACTCTCCTCCTCTATAGACCCTAACGTGAGGCACATTTTCGCTAACTGTGAAGTATTGGAACAACAACTTACTGTGGCTTCCCTGTAAGCCCCTAATCATGGTCAAATCCCTTTCCTCCTGAAAACAATGGAAGCCCTGGCCTCCTTTGCTATTGGCCCCGTGTTCTTATGTGGAGACTTTAACCTCCCATTGTTCCCCGCTACTGACTCCTCGATGGGCAGATCTCATATTTCCCACAATAAACTCCAAGCACTTAGATCTAAACTTCATACCCTTCAACTCAGTGACGTATGGAGAGCCCCCAACCCACAGGAAAGGGACTACACATTTTATTCCAATTCCCATCAATCATACAGTCGCATTGACTACATATTTTGTCCCAATCACCTCCTCCCCTCGATCTCCTCGGCCAAAATCGGTGTGGTGACTCTCTCGGACCATGCGCCGATGTTCTGCACCTTCTCGCTCCCCTCTTTTGCCAAGCCTCACTCCACTTGGAAACTTAATGAACCTCTCCACTTGGACTTGGTTTGTCTCCATGACCTGAGGGAAACTATACAGAATTTCATGCAGGATCATGTTACCGACCCCTCTACCCGATGGTCAAATGGGAAACGCTTAAATGCGTACTCAGAGGAATTTTCATGAAACATGGGGCTTGGCTGAACAGGGCAGCTTCTACTAAGATGCACACTCTTCTCCAAGAACTTAAAAAGCTAGAGATACCACACAATCACAGCAAGAGGCGACATATTGTGACCTCCTCCGGACGCGTCATGATCTATCGGATCTACTAAATAAGAGTCATCGCCACAACAAACAAGTGACGGGACAACTGCTTTATGAGTGGAGCAGCAAATCAGGACGCTTATTAGCGAACGTGCTTAGCCCCCCCCCCCCCCCCCGCCATGTCGATGATTGCAGAAAATCGCATGTCAATTCAGACATGCGATTTTCTGCTATTCAGGGCTGATCGGGTCTCTGGTGACCCAATCGCCCGGAAAATAGGGATGATTGGAACTGTCAGTGACAGCCCCGATCATCCTGAGGGATAGGACCGAGATTCTAGTGCTGCGATCTCCTCCTATCCCCTGCCATTGGTCAGAAAGGAATTCATTGAAACCCCCCGCTCTGCCCACCCCTGGATGTCGGGCAGAACGGGGGGAGAAGATGGAGGCCGGTACCTGAAAAGAAGATGGCGTGGGGAGACATCCAGCGGAGATCACGGTGCAGGTAGGGAGGCGACGGTGGGGGGGGGGGGGAGTTTTAGGGGGGGAGTTAGGTGGCAGTAAAGCGATCTTTACTGCTGCATTCCTAGTGGTTGCCAAACTACAACTCCCAGCATGCCCAGACAGCCAAAGTGACCACTGTTACAGTAATGCCCAAACGGTAGCCCTCCAGATGTTGCCAAACTACAACTCTCAGCATGCCTAGACTGCCCAGGCATGCTGGGAGTTGTAGTTCTATAACATCTGTCCCTTCAGATTTTGCGATTTTCATGAAAATTTTGCAAATTGCTGCTCTACTTTGAAGCCCTATCATTTTTTCTAAAAGTAAAAATATGTCCATTTTATGATGCCAACATAAAGTGGACATATTGTATTTGTGAATCAATATAAAATTTATTTGGAATGTCCATTTTCCTTACAAGCAGTGAGCTTCAAAGTTAGAAAAATGCAAAATTTTCAACATTTTCATGAAATTTGGGGATTTTTCACCAAGAAAGGATGCAAGTAACAACGAAAATTTACCACGGAAATAAAGTAAAATATGTCACGAAAAAACAACCTCAAAATCAGAATATTCAGTAAAAGCATCTCAGAGTTATTAATGCTTAAAGTGACGGTGGTCAGAATTGCGAAAAAGGGCTCAGTCCTTAAGGTGAAAAAGTGCTGCGTCCTTAAGGGTCTTAAGGGCCAGGGCAATTTTATTTTTTGCGTTTTTGTTTTTTCCTCCTTGCTTTCTAAAATCCATAACTTTTTTATATTTCCATCTACAGGCCCAAATAAGGGCTTGTTTTTTGCGTGACCAATTCTACTTTGTAATGACACCCCTTTTTTCCATTAAATGTACGGCAAACCCAAAAAATTATTTTTTTAGAGAGGAAATTTAAATAAAAACCACAGTTTAGCAAATTTTGGAGGGCTTTGTTTTCACACTGTACATTTTATGGTAAAAATGATGTTTTTTTTATTCTGTGGGTAAATACTATTAAAATGATACCCATGGTTACATACTTTTCTATTATTGTACCGCTTAAAAAAATCTCTGACTTTTTGTACAAAATCAGTATGTTTAACCCCTTCCCGACCTATGACATACCTGTACGTCATGGGTGGCAAGGTGTTCCCGACCCATGACATACAGGTACGTCATGAACATTACTGCCGCTACTCGCGGCACCCCGCAGCGCCCGGAAAGATGGTGGCTATCACTGATAGCCAGCCATCTTACCGTGCGACCATGGGGGGTTTCATCGCTCTGCTAAGTGTCCCTAACCCGTCCCCCGGCGTCACTTACCCGTCCGGGCGGTCCCGGCGTCCTCCATGCGGTCCCGGCTGCGCTGCGTCCCGGAGGTGAGTTTGCAGCAGCAGTGCGGCATCTTCATTGGCAGCAGTGAGATCGCCGTAAAGCGATCTCACTGCTGCCTCTGAGAGTTTCAAAACTGCAACTCCCAGCATGCCCAGACAGCCTTTGGCTTTCTGGGCATGCTGGGAGTTGTAGTTTTGCAACATCTGGAGGCCCACAGTTTGGAGACCACTGTATAATGGTCACCAATCTGTGCTCTTCCAGATGTTGCAAAACTACAAATCTCAGCATGCTCAGTCTGTCCAGGCATGCTGGGAGTTGTAGTTCTCTAACATCTGGAAGAGCACAGATTGGAGACCATTATACAGTGGTCTCCAAACTGTGGACCTCCAGATGTTGCAAAACTACAACTCCCAGCATGCCCAGACTGCCCAAGCATGCTGGAAGTTGTAGTTCGGCAACATCTGATCCTTCAGATATTGCCGAATTACAACTTCCAGCATGCCTGGGCAGTCTGGGCATGCTGGGAGTTGTAGTTTTGCAACAACTGGAGGCACACTAGTTGGGAAACATTGTCCGTTTCCTACCTCAGTGCCTCCAGCTGTTGCAATTGTTGCAAAACTATAACTCCCAGCATGCACTGACAGACCATGCATGCTGGGAGTTGTAGTTTTGCAACAGCTGGAGGCACACTGGTTTGGAAACACTAAGTTTGGTTGCAAAACACTTGAAAGTTTATTACTTAACTTAGTGTTTCCAAACCAGCGTTCCTCCAGCTGTTGCAAAACTACAACTCCCAGCATGCACGGACAGCCAAAGGGCATGCTCGGAGTTTGTACAGGGTACATTGGGCGGAGGTTTATACTCACATGGGCGGAGGTTTACAGTGAGTGCTGCAAGTTTGAGATGGCGCAAATTTTGCGCTGCAGCTCAAACTTCCAGCGGCAAACTTGCTGTGAACCTCTGCCCATGTGACTGTACCCTAAAAACACTACACTACACTACACTTACACTAACCTAAAATAGAAAGTAAAAAACACTACATATACACATACCCCTACACAGCCCCCCTCCCCCCCAAAAATGAAAAACGTCTGGTACGCTACTGTTTCCAAAACGGAGCCTCCAGCTGTTGCAAAATAATAACTCCCAGTATTGCCGGACAGCCATTGACTGTCCAGGCATGCTGGGAGTTTTGCAACAGCTGGAGGCACCCTGTTTGGGAATCATTGGCATAGAATACCCCTATGTCCACCCCTATGCAAATCCCTAATTCAGGCCTCAAATGCGCATGGCGCTCTCTCACTTTGGAGCCCTGTCGTATTTCAGGGCAACAGTTTTGGGACACATATGGAGTATCGCCGTACTCGGGAGAAATTGCCTTACAAATTTTGGGGGGCTTTTTCTTCTTTAACCCCTTATGAAAAGGTGAAGTTGGGGTCAATACCAGCATGTTAGTGTAAAAAAATAAATTTTTTACACTGACATGCTGGTGTTGCCCTATACTTTTCATTTTCACAAGAGGTAAAAGGGAAAAAAGACCCCCAAAATTTGTAACGCAATTTCTCCCGACTACGGAGATACCCCAAATGTGGGCGCAAAGTGCTCTGGGGGCGCACAACAAGGCCCAGAAGGGAGAGTGCACCATGTACATTTGAGGCGATTTGCACAAGGGTGGCTGATTGTTACAGCAGTTCTGACAAACGCAAAACAATAAATATCCATATGTGACCCCATTTTGGAAACTACACCCCTCACGGAATGTAATAAGGGGTGCAGTGAGCATTTACACCCCACTGGTGTATGACAGATTTTTGGAACAGTGGTCTGTGAAAATGAAAAATAAAATTTTTGATTTGCACAGTCCACTGTTTCAAATATCTGTCAAACGCCAGTGGGGTGTAAATGCTCACTGCACCCCTTATTAAATTCCATGAGGGGTATAGTTTCCAAAATGGGGTCACATGTGGGGAGGTCCACTGTTCTGGCACCATAGGGGCTTCCTAAATGGGACATGCCCCCCAAAAACCCTTTCAGAAAAACTCACTCTCCAAAATCCCCTTGTCGCTCCTTCCCTTCTGAGCCCTCTACTGCGCCCGCCGAACACTTTACATACGCATATGAGGTATTTCCTTACTCGAGAGAAATTGGGTTACAAATTTTAGGGTGATTTCTCTCCTTTTACCCCTTGTAAAAATTCAAAAATTGGGTCTACAAGAAAATGCGAGTGTAAAAAATGAAGATTTAGAATTTTCTCCTTCACTTACTGCTATTCCTGTGAAACACCTAAAGGGTTAAAACACTTACTGAATGTCATTTTGAATACTTTGGGGGGTGCAGTTTTTATAATGGGGTCATTTATGGGGTATTTCTAATATGAAGACCCTTCAAATCCACTTAAAACCTGAACTGGGCCCTGAAAAATTACGATTTTGAAAATCTTGAGAAAAATTGGAAAATTGCTGCGCAACTTTGAAGCCCTCTGGTGTCTTCCAAAAGTAAAAACTTGTCAATTTTTTGATGCAGACATAAAGTAGACATATTGTATATGTGAATCAATATGTAATTTATTTGGAATATCCATTTTCCTTTCAAGCAGAGACTTTCAAAGTTAGAAAAATGCTAAATTTTCAAAATTTTCATGACATTTTTAGATTTTTTACCAAGAAAGGATACAAATATCAGTGAAATTTTACCAATAACATAAAGTAGAATATGTCACGAAAAAACAATCTCGGAATCAGAATGATAAGTAAAAGCATTCCAAAGTTATTAATGTTTAAAGTGACAGTGGTCAGGTTTTCAAAAAATGCCCAGGTCATGAAGGTGAAAATGGGCTGGGTCATGAAGGGGTTAAAGGGGTTATCCAGGAAAAAACTTTTTTTTTATATATATCAACTGGCTCCAGAAAGTTAAACAGATTTGTAAATTACTTCCATTAAAAAATCTTAATCCTTTCAGTACTTATCTCTGCTATTGGTGGTCTAGACGTGACCACCAATAGCAGATCGGGGGCGGAGGGGTTTACTTTCGGTTTCCCTGTTCTGCCCACCCACAATAGGCGGGGCAGGACGGGGAAACCGACAGGGACCGGGGCCGAAGATCCACTTACCCATCGGCGACGGCAGCGGGCGACGATCAGCGGCGGCAGCGGGCGACGATCGGCGGAAGAAGAGGACCGCGACGCAGCTTCCTGGATCCGACGGAAGCCGGTGAGTTACTTAGCAACATCTGGAGGGCTACAGTCTGAGACCACTATAGTGGTCTCTAAACTGTAACCCTCCAGATGTTGCAAAACTTCAACTCCCAGCATGCCCAGAGAGCTGTTTAGGCTTGCTGGGAGTTGCAGTTTTGCAACAGCTGGAGGTCTACAGTTTGAGACCACTGCAAAGTGATCTCTATACTGTGCACCTCCAGATCTTGCAAAACTACAACTCCCAGCATGCCCAGACAGCAGTTTGCTGTCTGAGCATGCTGGAAGTTGTAGTTTTGCAACATCTGGAGGTCCACAGTTTGGAGACCACTGTGCAGTGGTCTCTAAACTATAGCTCTCCAGATGCTGCAAAACTGCAACTCCCAGCATGCCTAAACAGCAAACAGCTGTCTCTGCATGCTGGGAGTTGTAGTTGCGATCCCTCCAGCTGTTGCATAACTACATCTCCCAGCATGCCTTTCGGCGATCAGTACATGCTGGGAGTTGAAGTTTTGCAACAGCTGGAGGCACACTGGTTGGAAAATACTGAGTTAGGTAACAGAACCTAACTGAAGGTTTTCCAACCAGTGTGCCTCCAGCTGTTGCAAAAGTACAACTCCCAGCATGCACGGTCTGTGAGTACATGCTGGGAGTTGTAGTTTTGAAACAGCTGGAGGTTTGCCCCTCCATGTGAACGTACAGGGTACATTCACACTGGCGGGTTTACAGTAAGTTTTCTGCTTCAAGTATGAGCTGCGGCAAATTTTTCGCCGCAGCGCAAACTCCTAGCGGTAAATTCACTGTAAACCCGCCAGTGTGACAGTACCCTAAAAACACTACACTACACTAACACATAATAAAGAGTAAAACACTACATATACACCCCCTTACACTGTCCCCCCCCCCCCCCAATAAAAATGAAAAACGTATTGTACGGCAGTGTTTCCAAAACAGAGCCTCCAGCTGTTGCAAAACAACAACTCACAGCATTTCCGGACAGCCACTAACTGTCCAGGCATGCTGGGAGTTTAGCAACAGCTGGAGGCACCCTGTTTGGGAATCACTGGTGTAGAATACCCCTATGTCCACCCCTGTGCAATCCCTAATTTAGTACTCAAATGCGCATGGCGCTCTCTCACTTCAGAGCCCTGTCGTATTTCAAGGAAACAGTTTAGTGCCACTTATGGGGTATCTCCATACTCAGGAGAAATTGCACTACTAATTTTGGGGGCTTTTTTTTCCTTTTACCCCTTATGAAAAAGAAAAGTTGGGGTCTACACCAGCCTGTTAGTGTAAAAAAAAAAATTTTTTTTTACACTAACATGCTGGTGTTGTCCTTTACTTTTTATTTTCATGGGAGGTAAAAGGAAAAAAAGGACCCCCAAAATTTGTAACGCAATTTCTCCTGAGTACGGAAATACCCCATATGTGGGCGTAAAATGCTCTGCGGACGCACAACAAGGCTCTGGAGTGAGAGCGCACCATGTACATTTGAGGCCTAAATTGGTGATTTGCAGAAGGGTGGCTGATTTTACAGCGGTTCTGACATAAACCCCAAAAAATAAATACCCACATGTGACCCCATTTTGGAAACAACACCCCTCACGGAACGTAACAAGGGGTATAGTGAGCCGGAACACCCCACAGGTGTTTGACAAATTTTCATTAAAGTTGGATGGGAAAATGAAAAAAAAAAAAAATTTTCACTAAAATGCTGGTGTCACCCTAAATTTTTCATTTTCACAAGGGAAAATAAAAAAAAGCCCCCCAAAATTTGTAACCAAATTTCTTCTGAGTAAGAGCATACCCCATATGTGGATGTAAAGTGCTCTATGTGTGCACTACAATGCTCAGAAGAGAAGGAGCGCCATTGGGATTTTGAAGAGAAAATTTGTCCGGAATTGAAGGCCACTTGTGTTTACAAAGCCCCCATGGTACCAGAACAATGGACCCCCCCCATATGTGACCCCATTTTGGAAACTACACCCCTCATGTAATGTAATAAGGGGTACAGTGAGCATTTATGCCCCACAGGTGTCTGACAGATTTTTGGAACAGTGATCCGTGAAAATGAAAAATTTAATTTTCCATTTGCACAGCCCACTGTTCCAAAGATCTGTCAAACGCCAGTGGGGTGTAAATGCTCACTGCACCACTTATTAAATTCTGTGAGGGGTGTAGTTTCCAAAATAGGGTCACATGTGGGGGGGTCCACTGTTCTGGCACCACGGGGGGCTTTGTAAATGCACATGGCCCCTGACTACCATTCCAAATGAATTCTCTTTCCAAAAGCTCAATGGTGCTCCTCCTCTTCTGAGCATTGTAGTTCGCCCGTAGTGCACTTCAGGTCCACTTATGGGGTACCTCCATACTCAGAAGAGATGGGGTTACAAATTTTGGGGGGTATTTTCTGCTATTAACCCTTGCAAAAATGTGAAATTTGGGGGGAAACACACATTTTAGTGAAAAAATGTATATATTTTTTACATATGCAAAAGTCGTGAAACCCGTGTGGGGTATTAAGGCTCACTTTATTCCTTGTTACGTTCCTCAAGGGGTCTAGTTTCCAAAATGGTATGCCATGTGTTTTTTTTTTTGCTGTTCTGGCACCATAGGGGCTTCCTAAATGCGACATGCCCCCCTAGCAAAATTTGCTCTCAAAAAGTCAAATATCACTCCTTCTCTTTTGAGCATTGTAGTTTGCCCGTAATGCACTTCAGGCCAACTTATGGGGTGCCTCCATACTCAGAAGAGATGGGGTTACAAATTTTGGGGGGTATTTTCTGCTATTAACCCTTGCAAAAATGTGAAATTTGGGGGGAAACACACATTTTAGTTAAAAAAAAAATTTTTTTTTTTACATATGCAAAAGTCGTGAAACACCTGTGGGGTATTAAGGCTCACTTTATTCCTTGTTACGTTCCCCAAGGGGTCTAGTTTCCAAAATGGTATGCCATGTGGGTTATTTTTGCTTTTCTGGCACCATAGGGGCTTCCTAAATGCAACATGCCCCTCAAAAACCATTTCTGAAAAACGTACTCTCCAAAATCCCCTTGTCGCTCCTTCGCTTCTGAGCCCTCTACTGCGCCCGCCGAACACTTTACATAGACATATGAGGTATGTGCTTACTCGAGAGAAATTGTGCTACAAATATAAGTATACATTTTCTCCTTTTACCCCTTGTAAAAATTCAAAAATTGGGTTTACAAGAACATGCGAGTGTAAAAAATAAAGATTGTGAATTTTCTCCTTCACTTTGCTGCTATTCCTGTGAAACACCTAAAGGGTTAAAACACTTACTGATTGTCATTTTGAATACTTTGGGGGGTGTAGTTTTTATAATGGGGTCATTTGTGGGGTATTTCTAATGTGAAGACCCTTCAAATCCACTTCGAACCTGAACTGGTCCCTGAAAAAGCGAGGTTCAAAATTTTGTGAAAAATTGGAAAAGTGCTGCTGAACTTTGAAGCCCTCTGGTGTCTTCCAAAAGTAAAAACACGTCAATTTTATGATGCAAACATAAAGTAGACATATTGGAAATGTGAATTAAAAAAAAATATTTTGAATATCCATTTTCCTTACAAGCAGAAAGCTTCAAAGTTAGAAAAATGCTAAATTTTCTAATTTTTCATCAAATTTTGGGATTTTTCACCAAGAAAGGATGCAAGTTACCACAAAATTTTACCACTAAGTTAAAGAAAAACAATCTCGGAATCAGATTGATAACTAAAAGCATTCCAGAGTTATTAATGTTTAAAGTGACAGTGGTCAGATGTGCAAAAAACGCTCTGGTCCTAAGGTGTAAAATGGCCTGGTCCTTAAGGGGTTAAAAACAGCCTATTTTGACCACCTATAATTTTTTTATTTTTCCGTATATGGGCGGTATGAATGCGCATTTGTGGCATTTTCTGTACTTTTTATCAATACCACATTTGCGTATATGAAACTTTTAAATCACTTTTTATAAAAAAAAAATTGGGGAATAAAATGTGACAAAAAAGCTGCAATTTTGGACTTTTTATTTTTTATGTTTATGCCGTTCACCGTACAGGATCATTAACATTATATTTTGATACTTCGGACATTTTTTTTTATGCTTTTTGGGGGTAAAATTGGTGAAAAGGGACAATTTCCATTTTTATTGGGGGGATTTTCAACTTTTTTTTACTTTAAATTTTTTTAACTTTTGTTTTACGCTTTTTATGTCCCCATAGGGGATTATCTACAGAAATCATTTGATTGCTAATACTGTTCTGTGCTATGCATAGGACATAGTACTGATCTGTATTATCGGCGAACTTCTGCTCTAGTCTGCTCGATCTCAGACCAGAGCCCTCTGGCTACCATTTTAGATGATCGGAACCACGCGTCAATGATCATCTATTTAAACGTGCACATTGCCGCAGATGCCGTGATCTGTATTGATCACGGCATCTGAAAGGTTAATGGCGGACATTGGCACGATCGCTGATGTCCGCCATTACGGCGGGTCCCAGGCTGCTGATAGCAGCCGGGACCTGCAGTACATGAAGCGAGCACTGCTCTAATGCTCGAGGTTATGTACAGGACGTAAATGTACATCCTGGTGCGCAAAGTACCTCCACACCAGGACGTACATTTATGTTTGTGGTCATTAAGGCATATTCTGCTTAAAACATCTTTTCACCTATCCAAAGCAAAGGGGATAAGATGTTAGATCACGGGGGTACCGCCGCTGGAGACCCCCGCAATCTCCGGGCCAGCGGACCGCGGTGGTGTCGTCCAGAACACGAAAGCTTGCAGCTTCCGTGTTCGTGACATCACGCCACGACTCCTCCATTCATGTCTATGGGAGAGGGCGTGACAGCTAGTTCACTCCGTGCACCGAATGACAGGGGTGCCACAGTCGAGATCATAGGAGTCCCCAGCGGTGGGACCCCTGCGATCTAACATCTTATTCCCCTATCCTTTGGATAGGGGATAAGATGTTTTTGGTGGAGTACCCCTTTAAGGGGCTAAAGCTGCTCACTGTTTCTTCAATTCTTCAGAGGCAGTGTTGCTGCAAGCTGTGTTCTGCATCCTCGTCATGCAAGTAATTTCCCTTTATGACGTCATACTATGCCACCTTTCTAACATTGCTTTTCTTGAAAAAGATATTACAAAGTTATGGACACTAGATTTCTGGAGACATAATGTTGCTCCAGTGAGTCCCAGCTACTGCTAGCATTAAGGGAGCTCAACTCCTTGCACACAAACAGGGTTCTATGCTATATGCCACACACATGGCTCTGCACTGTATGCTGCACACTTACATGCTCTGCCCTGAATGTTACGTACACACAAACACGACCCTAAACAAATGACATGTGCTTGTGCTCTTCTAAGACCCCATCCCTGGCTGCTACTACTGCATAGTTGTTGTTTTTTTCAGGATAGGGTTACATATAGTATATACGTATACTGCTCAAAAAAATTATGGGAACAATAAGATAACACATCCTAGATCTGAATGAATGAACTGATCGTATGAAATACTTTTGACTTTACATAGTTGAATGTACTGACAACAAAATCACACAAAAATTATCAATGGAAATCAAATTTATCATCCCATGGAGGTCTGGATATGGAGTCACACTCAAAATCAAGGTGGAAAACCACACTTCAGGCTGATCCAACTTTGATGTAATGTCCTTAAAACAAGTCAAAATGAGGCTCAGTAGTGTGTGACCTCCACGTGCCCGTATGACCTCCCTACAATGCCTAGGCATTCTTGTGATGAGGCGGTGGATGGTCTTCCTAGGGATGTCAACTCCGGGACAGTCTTTGGCGTTGGTGGATGGAGCGAGACATGATGTTCCAGATGTGCTCAATCGGATTCAGGTCTGGGGAACGGGCGGGCCAGTCCATAGCATCAATGCCTTTTTCTCGCAGGAACTGCTGACACACTTCAGCCACATGAGATCTGGCATTGTCTTGCATTAGGAGGAACCCAGGGCCAACCGCACAAGCATATGGTCTCATAAGGGGTCTGAGGATCTCATCTTGGTACCTAATGGCAGTCAGGCTATCTCTGGCAAGCACATGGAGGGCTGTGCAGCCCCCCCCAAAGAAATGCCACCCCACACAATTACTAACCCACCGCCAAACCGGTCATGTTGGAGGATGTTGCAGGCAGCAGAATGTTCTCCACGGCGTCTCCAGACTTTGTCATGTTGGTCATGTGCTCAGTGTGAAACTGCTTTCATTTGTGAAGAGCACAGGGTGCCAATGGCAAATTTGCTAATCTAGGTGTTTTCTGGCAAATGTCAAACGTCCTGCACGGTGTTGGGCTGTAAGCACAACCCCCACCTGTGGACGTCGGGCCATCATACCACCCTCAGGTTTATGGCCGTTTGAGTGGATACATGCACATTTGTGGCCTGCTGGAAGTCATTTTGCAGGTCTCTGGCAGTGCTCCTCCTTGAACAAAGGCAGAGGTAGCGGTCCTGCTGCTGGGTTGTTGCCCTCCTACGGCCTCCTCCACGTCTCCTGATGTACTGGCCTGTCTCCTGGTAGTTCCTCCTTGCTCTGGACACTACGCTTACAGACACAGCAAACCTTCTTGCCACAGCTCGTATTGATGTGCCATCCTGGATGATCTGCACTACCTGAGCCTCTTGTGTAGGTTGTAGACTCCATCTCATGCTACCACTAGAGTGAAAACACCGCCAGCATTCAAAAGTGACCAAAACATCAGCCAGGAAGAATAAGAACTGAGAAGTGGTCTGTGGTCACCACCTGAAGAACCACTCCTTTATTGGGGGTGTCTTGCTAATTGCCTATAATTTCCACCTGTTGTCTGTTCCATTTGCACAATAGCATGTGAAATTGATTGTCAATCAGTGTTGCTTCCTGAGTGGACAGTGTGATTTCACAGAAGTGTGATTGACTTGGAGTTACCTTGTGTTGTTTAAGTGTTCCCTTTATTTTTTTGAACAGTGTATTTCATGCTGCTTATCAAGAAATATATTCAATATTCTCCTACGAGCAGGCACACAGGGCTACCCGCAGCAGGTCTGTGTGTGCAGTATGGTTTGGAGGTGGGCTCAGTTGACAGATGTGACTATAACGCGCAGGCCCACCTCTAAACCTCACTACACATTCAGGGCTGCTATGTGTGACCCTACACATTCAGGGTATACGCTATGTGTGACCCTACTGTTAAAGTGGATCAGTCCCCAGTCTTATGATGGAAGCCTAAATTAGTGTTAGAGACCCTAACTGCAGCACTGTCTCCTGCATTCATTTTTCATTAAATCAAATATGTTTGTGGAGCACAAAAGTTCTATCAATGTTGTACTCATGAATTGTGCTCCAGCCTATTAAGGAGCTGCTTTTGCTCAATCAGTATGAGCAAATAATAGCATATTAATAGTTTAAGTCTTTCCATGGTAGTATTTTTTTCTGTGTTGGTTTCACTCCTGGTTTTGGCTAAAAATACTGAACAAATAATGATTAAAATATTATATGTGAACCCAGCCTAAATAATGCATAACAGCTCCATGTCAATATAATTAGGCATATAGGAAATAAATTATCAGAAATACTGGTTGTGCAAAGTGTTAAAATAACTTCTTTAAAGGGTACCTCTCATCAAATAAACTTTTGATATATTTTAGATTAACGAATGTTGAAAAACTTTCCAATAGCATGTTAATGAAAAATATGCTTCTTTCTATTGTATTTTTCCCGATCAGTCCTGTCAGCAAGCATTTCTGACTCATGCTGGAGTCCTAAACAGGCTGTGAACAAAGCAGGCTGGCAGCTCTGAATGTTCTCCTTTGTGAACAAAGCAGACTGGCAGCTGGTAGTGTTTAGGACTCCAGCATGAGTCTGAAATGCTTGCTGCCAGGACTGGTAGGGAGACCCCTAGTGGTCATTTCTTCAAAGTGGAAAATTAAATAAAAAGAAGCATATTTTTTAACAACATGCAATTGTAAAGTTATTCTGCATACATTAATCTATAATATATCAAAAGTTTTTTTGATGAGAGGTACCATTTAAATAAAATCTTTTAAAGGGGTACTAGAATGCATTGCTTTATCTCAGCTCTTGATTCCAGCCATTCTACTCTGCTTACTTCTCTGCATAGAGCTTTGTTCATCACAAGACAGCATGCAGTAAACACACCTTATTCTTTCCTAAATATCTCATAAAAGGAAAATGGCCACACTAAACACCACACTAAAAATGAAAGAACTACACAACTTCCTTTCAGGTGTATTTCAAATAAAAACATGCAGAAGCCACTACAATTTGTGACAACACTATATATCGTATTTTTCGTCCTATAGGACGCACCGGCATATAAGACACACCCAATTTATAGGTGCAAAATCTAAAAAAATAAAGATTTTGAACCCAATAGTGGTCTTCAACCTGCGGACCTCCAGATGTTGCAAAACTACAACCCCCAGCATGCCCGGACAGCCGTTGGCTGTCCGGGCATGCTGGGAGTTTTAGTTTTGCAACATCTGGAGGTTCGCAGATGGAATACCACTGCATTGGAGGTAATACTCACGTGTCCCCGCCGCTCCAGACCCGTCACCGCTGCCCTGGATGTTGCTCCATCGCTGTCGCCGTGTCCCCGTCGCTCCGGAACGTCTCTGCTGCTGGCCGGGTATCCTTGCTCTCCGTCGCCGCCATCACGTCGTTACGTACGCCGACGCACGTACGTGACGACGTGATGACGAGGAAGGAGAGCGCCGGCCATACAGGGGATCCCTGAACGGAGAAGACACCGAGGAGGCAGGTAAGGTCCCTCCCGGTGTCCTGTAAGCACTAACCCGGCTATTCAGTCGGGCTGTTCGGGACCGCCGCGGTGAAATCGTGGCGGTCCCGAACAGCCCGACTGAACAGCCGGGTTAGTGTCACTTTCCCTTCAGACGCGGCGGTCAGCTTTGATCGCCGCGTCTGAAGGGTTAATATAGGGCATCACCGCGATCGGTGATGTCCTGTATTAGCCGCGGGTCCCGGCCGTTGATGGCCCCAGGGCCTGCCGCGATAGGTGTGTATTCACCGTATAAGACGCACCAACAGTTTTGGGGAAGAAAAAGTGCGTCTTATACGGTGAAAAATACGGTAAGTAAATTATAGTAATATATCTTGGGGGTGATAGTTTTATTCAAACACACTTTTCTGATACCAGAATACCATTTCATCTGAAAACTCTTGCCCGACAAGGCTGTCGGTACTAAGTGTGGATATAGAAGTAGTAAAGTAGTCTATAATGTTATTATCAGAAGTGCTCCCTTTACATAGCAAGCTGAAGGTAATTTATATTCTCTACAACATATTTGTAAAGTAACAGCCTGCTTTCTGCTGATAGATTTGTACAGTATTACAAACTGGCACTGAAATAAGCCTCAAAACACACATATAACACTGCTAGGGTCACCCAGGAATGTATTCAAGTAGATTTAAAGTGGCTCTAAGGCTAAGTTAAAGTCAAAGTTACAGCTACATGGGGTAACCTATGGTAACTAACAGCTTGTTTAAACACACACTGCACTGGCAGATTTTTAATGCTTTTTAACACTAAAATATAGTTGTATAAAGTATCCCTGTTTGCTGGAAGATGCCTGCTGATGTTAAAATGCACGCTGACGTATCAGAAGTCACAATGGCTTTTTCCAAGCATTCCAAAATTGGTCCCTTTTAGGGAGTAGCAACAGGTTTTGAGCCTAGTAAGTAAAGGCGCAATGGATTTTTCCAAGCGTTCCAAAAATTCTCCCTTTTGGGAGTAGCAACAAATTTTTAATTTGGAAGTAAAAGCCACAATGGCTTTTCCAAACATTTCAAAAATCCTCCCTTTTTTGGAGTAGCAACAGGTTTAGAGTCTGGCAAGTGAAAATGCAATGGATTGTTCAAAGCATTCCAAAAATTCTCCTGTTTGGGAGTTGCAACACAACTGGCGTTCCAAAAAAGAGAAGAATTTGCTTTTTTATGAAAAGCTGAAAAAAAAATATCCCTTTTTTGGGGATCATGGATTGTGTATGTGAAGGCCTGGTTGGTGTATTAACAGCAAGGGTGAACTGGGAATAGTTGAGCCATCAGAGAACAGGTGGTGGACTGGTTGTAGTAGCCAGTGGACAGGATAGCATGTAGTGGTATACTGGTGGCAATTGCAGACATAAGGCAGTGGTGGACTGATGGGAGTTGCAGTAGTCAGTGGACAGCAGGCGGTGGTAGACTGGTGGGAGTTGTAGTAGCCAGCAGGGGTGGCATCTGGCACAGGAGTTTTAACCCCTTAATGACCACGGACGTATATTTACAACGTGTGAAGCACGTTTCGTACCTGCAGGGTCCCGGTTGCTATCAGCAACCGGGACCTGCGGCTAATACCGGACATCACCGATCAGGCTGATGTCCGGTATTAACCCTTTAGACGCCGCAATCAAAGTTTCCCATTTTAAAAAAAATTGTGTGAATAAAAATAAAAACAAACATATGTGGTATCGCTGCGTGCGTAAATGTCAAACAGCACGGTCAACGGCGTACGCGCAAAAAAATTCCAAAGTCCAAAATAGCATATTTTTGGTCACTTTTTATACCAGAATAAAAAGCGATCAAAAAGTCTGATCAAAACAAAAATGGTACCGATAAAAACTTCAGATCATGGTGCAAAAAATTAGCCCTCATACCGGAGTAAGGAGGAAAAAACAAAATAGCTAAAACTGAAAAACGCTTGGTCCTTAAGGGGTTAAATTCCTCACTGAACCATGCATTGCTAGGAGACAATCTTGTTGGATGATGCCGCCTACTGTGCTGAACACTCTCTGTTGCTACACTGGAAGGTGACAAAATACCTAAGGCCAACTGGGCAAGTTCTGGCCAATGGTCTAGTCTGTTGACCCAGAGGTCCATTGGTTCTGGGCTCATGGCGTCTGTCAGGGAAAGGGCACAGCTTAGATGTACATCAACCTGGTTGTTCAGGTGACGGTGTACATCCCTTAGGTGGCATATCATGCCAGGACGGAACACCAGATATAAAAACGTTGCCATAATGTACTCCAATGTGAAAATGCCGCCGCTGCTCCTGCCTCTTGCAGGGGTAGTGCTGGCAGAGGAAGTTGAATATTGACTCAGCGGAGGGAGGACCCCCATTTGGCTTATTGCTGGAAAGCCATGGCAAGCTAGCTGTGTAGCCTTTCTATATAAAAATTAAATTTATCCTACTTCTTATAAGGTGAAAAAGAAGCTTTTTTCATCATGGTTGTCATCCTCATCATGACCTTGTGTAGGTTCCTCGTCCCCTATCCCTTTGACAGATTCCATCTCCAAATCCTCCTCAAGAAGAATATCCATAGTGCTGCCAGCCAGATGGAAACCTTCCTCCATCTCTCATTGTTCAATCATCACCATAAACATTTGCTCCAGGAGGAATATCAGCGACATAACTGTTTCCACTGTTGTCCAATGCTGACAAATCTTGTTGACTCTTTGAAAGGATTGAGCATGCAACAGGTGTTTCCAATTAGCTGCCAATACCTCAACCAAAAGTCAAACAGGCTCCAAAAACTGTCTGTCGCATAAGGAAGTCTGTCACCGCTTTGCGATACTGGTACAGCCGGTCCTATATATGTGTACTGTTGAGCTCCACCATGTTGGAACGTCACAAATGAGTTGGTGTTGAGGAAGACCATTTTGGTGTTGTAGGTCAAAAAGATCATGTTTAAAACATAACAACACATGCACATACCCAGCACATCACTCAGACTACCAAATGTTTGATGACAAGATTTGGCACACGTGCAATACAGGGAGAGTGTCTTGCTACCTAGATGCAGGGCAGCCATGATATTTGTGCCATTATAGGCATCAGTTTCCTAATTGCAGATTTGGACCATAGAGCCAGTGTGAAACTTTCTGCTGCAGTAAGGGCATAAAATCATCTGATGTAATACAGCAAGGCAGCACTTGACTTTGCACCAATAAAAAGGAGTAAGGAGGAGGGTAAGCTATGCTATTCCCTGTGGGGGACTGCAAGATATCTGTCAAGAAAGGACCTGGAATATGAGGAAGAGAATAGGTTCGAAAGTAGTAGTGAAGGTGTCACTAGTATTTTGTGGCTTTGTCGCGGTGGAGCCTTGTTCTGCAAGAGCCAAACGACAACCTTGGGGATGTATGTCTCCTCAGGAAAACCCTGAATAGAGACCCTCTAAAGTCTAAAACTTAGCTTTTAATAATTACAAATTATTATTAAAGGTGCTTGAAATATTTCCACTAGGTGGCAATATGTGTTTAAAATTACAGTCCCTATTAGTAAAGTTTTATTAATGCATTCTATGCAGGATGGTCTTAATCACGGAGTTCAGTTTGCAGCACTCTGCTCTGACACCGTCTATAGACATAGTGTCACTGCGCACCGTGATCCATCCATTTTATAACAAAGGGACTGAGCTAAAATCTACTCCTCTGGCTCAACGTTTCGCTAGTTGGACCTAGCTTTTTCAAGAGTATGATGTACCTCATACTCTTGAAAAAGCTAGGTCCAACTAGCGAAACGTTGAGCCAGAGGAGTAGATTTTAGCTCAGTCCCTTTGTTATAGAATGGATGGATCACGGTGCGCAGTGACACTATGTCTATAGACGGTGTCAGAGCAGAGTGCTGCAAACTGAACTCCGTGATTAAGACCATCCTGCATAGAATGCATTAATAAAACTTTACTAATAGGGACTGTAATTTTAAACACATATTGCCACCTAGTGGAAAATTTCGAGCACCTTTAATATTAATTTGTAATTATTAAAAGCTAAGTTTTAGACTTTAGAGGGTCTCTATTCAGGGTTTTCCTGAGGGGACATACATCCCCAAGGTTGTCGTTTGGTATATAAAAGCCCGTAGACCCTCTAGGGGGTATTTGTGAATTTACTTGTTCTGCAAGAGGTCAATCCAGTAGGCCGTAAAAGACGTACTACCCCGGACCATAGCTACTACTCTTAGTATCTACTGTGGCATGCACTGTGTGGCACATCATCAAGTGCATGGAATGGCCCACCCTCTCTGCTACAATTGTGCAAACCGGGGTTGGCTTTTTTTGCAAAAAAATTACAACCAGGTATGCACTACCTGGGCTGGGCACACCTCATTAGTTGCCTAAAGGCTATAGAGCCAACATGATGGTACAGTAATGCCTGCACCACCAACTTGGCCAGGTGCGAATTAAGGTGTAGTACAACATGGTGATGGGGCAAATACTGTTGTCTTTATGACATCGATTCCCCAATAGATAATTAAAAGGATGGAGGAGGACACAACACTGAGGAGGACAAGACATAGAATATGCTGCCTGTGGACGAGGCCAGGCTGCTAGACAGATGGAAGAGATCTGGAGGAGCAACAAGAGCAAGGTTTTCATCACATTGTGGGGCATCTAAACGGCCTTGTGATGCTTCTCCATGTGCCGTAGTTCCTACACTCGTACATTGGCTTTAGCTTACTTACTTTTGGGGCGATGGCAGAGTGCCACATTTTCTGCATTTAGCAAGACAAAAGAATTTCCACACTGCAGAATACTAGACAGGTACACCACCACCTTACTGCACCCCTCCTCTGGAAGGTTTTTTTCTCAGGCTGTCACCTAAGCTGATCAGACCAGCAGGTCCACATTTAGTATGTTTGACATGTGTTCTGGCCCAACCTCGGCTACGCTCTTCTTCGCTGACAGTACCATTACACTCCTACTCTGAATGCTTCAATTTCTCCTCAACTGGTTCCCAGATTGCTATTCCGCATGCAATGCATAGTTATATTAAACCCTGGAAGAAATGCTATATGTCTGATTAAACTCAGAAAATACAGTAATACGCAGTAATGTGAGCAATTATGCTATTGTTAACTCAAGAGTGCTCACGAGTATTGAAATAGGCGGGCACTGCGCTGCATAAAGGTGGATGCTAGGAAGTGCCACCAGCCTCCTTTGCGCAGCAAATCCTACTCTGCATTTAAGCTATGGGGACAATACCTTCTGGACAGATATCTGTAATTGACCCCTCATTCTACTCATGTCCACCTACACCCAGAAAATTGGGTTTAGTGCAGGTGAACAGGCTGTCAGTTTCCCTTTAAATGCATATTTATGTTAAACCCAGGTAGAGATATTATGTAGATTAAACCCAGAAAATACACGTAACATGGCCTTTGATGGCTGGTCTGTGTTCACTTTCAATGCGTTCAATGGCCCTCATTTACTAAGAGTGTCGGGTTCATCTCTGAGTGTTTCTTGTTTTACGCTGTGTATTTTTCTCCCTGATTTACTAATGTATCGCACGGGGGGAAAAAAATTGTGTCGCACAGGTTGGAAATTGTGTCGCAGGGTAATTTGTATATATGCCCCCCACACAGCTCTATCATATGCTCCCCGCAGCGCATGTGTACATATATATATATATCCCCCCGCATAGCGCTATTATATACCCCCCGCAGCGCATATGTACATATATATATCCCCCCACATAGCGCTATTATATACCCCCCGCAGCACATGTAGATATATATTATATATGCCCCGCACAGCATATCTATATACATATGCCTCTGAAGCACTATTAATGACTAATGCAGTGGTCTCCAACTTGCGGACCTCCAGATGTTTCAAAACTACAACTCCCAGCATGCTCGGACAGCCGTTGGCTGTCCGGGCATTCTGGGAGTTGTAGTTTTGCAACATCTGGAGGTCCGCAGGTTGGAGACCACTGCGCTTCAGAGGCATAGGTATATAGAAGCGAAGTGGGGACCAGACATATAGCGTTATCTGGTCCCCACTTCGCTACAATACATAATCCTCAGCAAACAACAGAGCTGCCCCATCGCCTCCCCCATCCTCGGTGTTATAATTACCTGTTGCCGGGGCCCGGGGTCCGCGATCATGCTGGCTTCGGCGCTGTTGCTGTGCTCTGTCACTGTGCGCACTGACGAGTGACGTCCCCAACGCACGTCGTGACGTCACCGTCAGTGCGCACAGTGACAGCGCACAGCAACAGCACCGAAGCCAGCATAATCGCGGACCCGGGCTGGGAACAGGTAATTATAAAACCGGGGATGGGGGAGGCGATGAGGCAGCTCTGTTGTTTGCTGAGGATTATGTATTGTAACGAAGTGGGGACCAGATAACGCTATATGTCAGGTCCCCACTTCGCTTCTATATACATATGCCTCTGAAGCGCAGTGGTCTCTGACCTGTGGACCTCCAGATGTTGCAAAACTACAACTCCCAGAATGCCTGGACAGCCAACGGCTGTCCGTGCATGCTGGGAGTTATAGTTTAGAAACATCTGGAGGTCCGCAAGTTGGAGAACACTGCATTAGTCATTAATAGCGCTTCAGAAGCATATGTATATAGATGCGCTGTGCAGGGCATATATAATATATATCTACATGCGCTGCGGGGGGTATATAATAGCGCTATGTGGGGGGATATATATATGTACATATGCGCTGCGGGGTATATAATAGCGCTATGCGGGGGGATATATATGTATACATGCGCTGCAGGGGTATATAATAGCGCTATGCGGGGGGTATATATATATATATATATATATATATATGCACACATGCGCTGCGGGGGGTATATAATAGGGCTATGCGTTGCAGGGACAAGACAGATGGCGAAGCAGGGGGGCAAGATATATAGAAGCTGTGGGGACATATACAAAACCCCCAGCGATTCTATATATCTTTCCCCACCGCAGCTCGCAGGAATCCCTGAATGGCTCCTCAGTATGGGCCATTCAGGGATTCCAGCGGGTAATTTGAAAACGAAAGTGAAATACATCGCACGTTGCTGGGGAGTGGACCATGCCGCCCACTCCCCTGCTTAATAACTTTTGATCGGATAGGGTCTCAGAAGTGAGACCCGATGTGATCAACCCCTTTGCCCCTGTACTACTACCCCCAACATGGAACAGACCCTGTTCCATGATGGGGGTAGGATTCACTCGGTTTTAAGTAATTTCCCGACTGCTCAGAACTGTCAGGTTTTAGTGAAGAAAAATTCACAGGTTTTCCTGTGTTTTTTCTTTTTTGTCGGGAACATGCCCCTTTTTGTGATAACCACACCCATTTTGACGGGTTTAAAAACCACTCGGAGTGATGATATCTTTTGTCGCACAAATTTGGTCGCACAACCCGACAAAAAAAGTCGGGTTGACATTAGTAAATGAGGGCTAATGTGTATGTATGTTAAACCCTGGGAGAAATGCTATATATTTGATTAAACCTCAAAAATACAGGCAACTTGGCCTTAGATGGCTAGTCTGGGTTCACTCTCAATGCTTTCAATGCATGGTTATGTTAAACACAGGTATAAATACTATATAATTGTTTAAATCCAGAAAATACACTGGCCTAAATTGTGTATTCCACATTCACAGAGCTTTTAATATGTATTTATGTTAAAATACAGGTCTGCCCACTGCTTTGCTCAGCTTGAGAGATATCACAATGTGATAGCTTTTATGAGCTTGTTCTGCAGTCCAACTGCTGGAATTTGTAGTGCACCAACAGTTATGCAGGTAACAGAAGGTCAATCCACTGTTCAATGCTTTGCTCACCTTGCTAGGTATTGTAATGTGACAGTTTTTATTGGCTTGTTCTGCATGACACTACTGGAATTTGTAGTGCACCAACCAGGGCCGTTTGAAGGAATTTGGGGGCCCCAAGCAAAATAGACATGGAGCCCCCCCCATCCCCTCCCCACCTTACGCACGGAAAAAAGTTTATATACAGGACCATATAGAGATATATACCCCATATAAGTGATTACAGCTACATGAAGGAACTAACAGGTCACGTCTTTTATGATCAGCGTCGTCCTCTTTCCTTTTCTTCCCCATCCGACTCAGACTGCCATGATGTCTTCTTCCAGCCAAAACTTCATCTCTCTTCATCTGCAGAACAAACATCTTAGACTCTGCATTTTTCCAGTGTTCTCCTTAACACTACACAATCTCCTCATCTATAGGCCTGTAATAATGCCCCCCTTGGTGTCCCACGCAGTAACAGAGCATGGTGCCCAACAGTCCCCAACCATGGTGCCTCCAGCTGTTGTAAAACTATAGCGCCCAGACGACCTCTGGCTTTCCGGGCATGCTGGGAGTCATAGTTTTGCACCCCTGGTTGGGAAACACTGATGTAGGTAGTTAGGTAGCCAGGTACATAGGTAGTAGGGCTGCACGATATGGGGAAACTGTGCGATTCCGATTATGGATCTAAATATTGAAATTTCAATATTATAAACAAATTGTGAAATCCTCCCATTTCATGTCCAATTTCCCACCTTTTACATCTATTCCCCCATTTTATATCCACCACCCATTTCACATCTTCCCCGTTTCATTTCTATCCCCCCCCCAATCACATTCTCCCCATTTCATTTCTATCCCCCCATGTCACATTCTCCCCTTCCCATGCCTACCCCCTGTCTCATCTTGCCCCATGTGACATTCTCCCCCCATGTTAACACCCCCCACCCCCATCCCAGTAGACAGGTAGTACCCCCAAATTAGATCCCCAGTAGACAGGTAGTACCCCCAGATTGACCCCCTCCCCCCAGTAGGCAGGTAGTACCCCCAGATTAACCCCCAGTAGGCAGGTAGTACCCCCAGATTACCCCCCCCCCCAGTAGACAGGTAGTAGCCCCATATTAGACCCCACCCCCCTGGTAGGCAGGTAGTACCCCCAGATTAACCCCCTCCCCCCAGTAGGCATGAAGCACCCCCAGATTAACCCCCTTCCCCCAGTAGGCAGGTAGTACCCCCAGATAAACCCCCTCCCCCCAGTAGACAGGTAGTACCCCCAGATTAACCCCCTTCCCCCAGTAGGCAGGTAGTACCCCCAGATAAACCCCCTCCTACCCAGTAGGCAGGTAGTACCCCCAGATTAACCCCCTCCCCCCATAGGCATGAAGCACCCTCAGATTAACCCCCTTCCCCCAGTAGGCAAGTAGTACCCCCAGATAAACCCCCTCCCCAGTAGGCAGGTAGTACCCCCAGATAAACCCCCTCCCCCCAGTAGGCAGGTAGTACCCCCAGATTAACCCCCTTCCCCCAGTAGGCAGGTAGTACCCCCAGATAAACCCCTCCTACCCAGTAGGCAGGTAGTACCCCCAGATTAACCCCCTCCCCCCATAGGCATGAAGCACCCCCAGATTAACCCCCTTCCCCCAGTAGGCAGGTAGTACCCCCAGATAAACACCCCCCAGTAGACAGGTTGTACTCCCAAATTAGATTCCCAGTAGGCAGGTAGTACCCCCAGATTAACACCCAGTAGGCAGGTAGTACCCCCAGATTAACCCCCTCCCCCCCAGTAGGCATGAAGCACCCTCAGATTAACCCCCTTCCCCCAGTAGGCAGGTAGTACCCCCAGATAAACCCCCCCCCAGTAGACAGGTAGTACCCCGAAATTATATCCCCAGTAGGCATGAAGCACCCCCAGATTAACCCCCTTCCCCCAGTAGGCAGGTAGTACCCCCAGATAAACCCCCTCCCCCAGTAGGCATGAAGCACCCACCGATTAACCCCCTTCCCCCAGTAGGCAGGTAGTACCCCCAGATAAACCCCCTCCCCCAGACCCCAGTAGGCAGGTAGTACCCCCAATTAACCCCCTCCCCCCAGTAGGCAGGTAGTACCCCCAATTAACCCCCTCCGCCCAGTATGCAGGTAGTACCCACAGATTAACCCCCCAGTAGGCAGGTAGTACCCCCAGATAAACTCCCCCCCAGTAGGCAGGTAGTACCCCCAGATAAACCCCATCCCCCCCGTAGGCAAGTATTACCCCCAGATTAAGTCCACTCCTCCCAGTAGGCATGTAGTACCCCAAATTAACCCCCTCCCCCCAGTATGCAGGTAGTACCCCCAGATTAACCCCCTCTCCCCCCCAGTAGGCAGGTAGTACCCCCAGATTAACCCCCTCCCTCAGTGTGCAGGTAGTACCCCCAGATCAACCCACCAATAGGCAGGTAGTACCCCCAGTACCCCAGGAGGGTACCATCTACCTACTAGGGGAGAGGGGGTTAATCTGGGGGTACAACCTTCCTACTGGGGGGGATAACCAGATTACCCCCCCCCCGTAGGAAGGTAGTACCCCCAGATTAACCCCCTCCCCCCAGACCCAGTAGTCAGGTAGTAGTACCCCTAGGTTATCATTAGACCCCCCGGGGGCCCCGGCTGGTACCTGCTCTGCTGCTGCAGTTGCTGGGTGGAATTCAGGGGCTGAATCAGGGCCGGCGTCAGGACGTAGTAATGCCGGCCCTTGAATTCGGAGAGCGTGACGTGACGTGTGCTGGGGGCGGGAACATCCTCCTGAGTTGACTTCCCACCGGCAACTACAGGCTGTAATCTACAGGTGAGCTGGGGCGGGCACAAAAATAGGAGCCGGAGGCCGAGCGGCTTTAGTCTTGGCCTCCCGCTCCAGGCTCTCGCACGGCTGGCCCGGCTGGCCGAGCTGCCGAACCAGGACAGAGGCAGGAGAATGGCAAGCACCAGCTCTGCTCAGGGCCCCGGGCCAGCTCGGGGGCCCAAGCAATTGCTTGGTTTGCCTGTCCTGTAGTGACGGGCCTGGCACCAACATTGACAAGAGGTCATTGTCAGGTCAACCCACTGCTCAATGCTTTGCTCAGCTTGTATGGGTTCCTTCCGCAGTAATACTGCTGCTGGCATTTGTAGTGCACCAAGTGGACACAGTAAGGCAGGTGACAGGAGGTCACTGTCTGAGGTCAGCCCACTGCTCAATGCTTTGCTCAGCTTGCTTTCAAATTCAAGTGGATTTGTAAAGACCAATCAATAGTTCCTGTCTCCCTCTCAGTTTTTTTTATTCCATGATGGCTGTGACAATACAATGCAAATGGCTTCATCAGCCTCTTAAACTCACCCCCTATACTGTCTCCTGATTGACATGGAAGCTGTATATCACATAAATGCAAGCAATGATTGGATAATCTGGGGTAATGTGATCTTGCTGCATGGTATACTGGGCTAACCTGACGTTGTTTCAGTGTTTATAGTACTTCCTCTACGGTGCAATCCTGAAAGCTCAGCGAGCCACTGTCACCCTGAAGTTCTGAGCGAGAACGTATGTGCTATGCTCATGTCAAGTAGTCTTTCTTTTCTGCAGCATTTTATTTGCTCAGGAATTTTAACTTTTTTTTTTAGGACTTTTAACAAATGGTTAATCCTAAGTATAGGCCCTCAAAAGTCTGATCAAAGTCTGATCAATGGAAGCAGGACCCTCATTGTAAGGAGCTGCTGAGCTTTCTGATAAATGAGATGATCTTATGTCAATGTGGCTGAGCTGCAGAAAAGAGACACAACTGATTGATGGGATCCCTTAAACCTGTTCACCCACACTAAACACAATACACTGGGTTATAGTGTGGGTGAACAGGAGACCAATGCGGGCTCTCTGACTAATATACACTGCTCAAAAAAATAAAGGGAACACTTAAACAACATACTGTAACTCCAAGTCAATCACACTTCTGTGAAATCACACTGTCCACTCAGGAAGCAACACTGATTGACAATCAATTTCACATGCTGTTGTTCAAATGGAAGAGCCAACAGGTGGAAATTATAGACAATTAGCAAGACACCCCCAATAACAGAATGGTTCGGCAGGTAGTGACCACAGACCACTTCTAAGCTCCTATGCTTCCTGTCTGATGTTTTGGTCACTTTTGAATACTGGCGGTGCTTTCACTCTAGTGGTAGAATGAGACAAAGTCTACAACCCACACAAGTGGCTCAGGTAGTGCAGCTCATCCAGGATGGCACATCAATACGAACTGTGGCAAGAAGGTTTGCTGTGTCTGTCAGCGTAGTGTCCAGAGCATGGAGGCGCTACTAGGAGACAGGCCAGTACATCAGGAGACGTGGAGAAGGCTGTAGGAGGGCAACAACCCAGCAGCAGGACCACTAACTCCATCTTTGTGCAAGGAGGAGCAGGAGAAGCACTGCCAGAGCCCTGCAAAATGACCTCCAGCAGGCCACAAATGCGCATGCGTCCACTCAAATGGTCAGAAACAGACTCCATGAGGGTGGTATGAGGGCCCGACCTCCACAGGTGGGGGTTGGGCTTACAGCCCAGCACTGTGCAGGACGTTTGGCATTTGCCAGAGAACACCAAGATTGGCATATTTGCCACTGGCACCCTGTGTTCTTAACACATGGAAGCAGGTTCACACTGAGCACATGAGACAGAGGTGACAGTGTCTGGAGACGTCATTGAGAATGTTCTGCTTCCTGCAACATCCTCCAGCATGACCATTTGGCGGTGGGTCAGTAATGGTGTGGGGGTGGCATTTGTTTGGAGGACCGCACAGCCCTCCATGTGCTTGCCAGAGGTAGCCTGACTTGCCATTAGGTACCAAGATGAGATAATCAGATCCCTTGTGAGACCATAGGCTGATGCAGTTGGCCCTGGTTTCCTCCAGGACAATGCTAGACCTCATTTGGCTGGAGTGTGTCAGCCGTTCCTGAAAGTGGACTGGCCCACCCGTTCCCCAGACCTGAATCCGATTGAGCACATCTTTGACATCATGTCTCACTCCATCGACCAATGCCATGTTGCACCACAGACTGTTGCTGGAGTTGGCCACCTCATCAGGAGCATGCCCAGGTGTTGTAGGGAGGTCATACGGGCACATGGAGGCCACACACACTAATGAGCCCCATTTTGACTTGTTTTAAGGACATTATGTCAAAGTTGGATCAGCCTGTAGTGTGGTTTTCCACTTTGATTTTGAGTGTGACTCCATATCCAGACCTCCATGGGTTGATAAATTTGATTTCCATTGAAAATTTTTGTGTGATTTTGTTGTCAGCACATTCAACTATGTAAAGACGAAAGTATTTCATACGATTAGTTCATTCATTCAGATCTAGGATGTGTTATCTTAGTGTTCCCTTTATTTTTTTGAGCAGTGTACATACCTGCAGTCTGGCGCCCGGTCCCTCTGAAGATCCCTTTCTTTCTGCGCTGAATTGCACGCTGGAGGCGGCTGGATTTGAATATTCATGTTTGCTGGTCAAGTGAGCGCTGAGTAGGCACAAGCGCTCACGTGACCATAAATAACCAAATCCAGCCGGCAGGCCAGCCTCAAGCGCGCAATTCAGCGCAGAAAGAAG
This sequence comes from Hyla sarda, assembly GCF_029499605.1. Lineage (NCBI taxonomy): Eukaryota > Metazoa > Chordata > Amphibia > Anura > Hylidae > Hyla > Hyla sarda. Next base: position 260,650,332 of record NC_079190.1, read on the forward strand.
CCGATCTTCAGAGGGACCGGGCACCGGACTGCAGGTATGTATATTAGTCAGAGACCCTGCATCAGTCTCCTGTTCACCCGCACTATAACCTCGTGTATTGGGTTCTGTGTGGAGGAATGGGTGACCGTTTTCCTTTAAGAGAAAAAAACAGGAAAAATATGCTGTAAAGCAGGGAAATTCCATGTGTGAGGCCATATTCACACATCAGGAATTTCCGTATGGAATTCCATCAGAGATTCTGGAGCAGCAGAGTCTCATTGTATTCAGTGCCAGATGTTTCTGGCTCGGAAAATCCAATTTCCGCATCCGCAGATTATGCCGACGCCCGCAGTCTCCGGAATGTTCCCACTGAGATATTCTAAAGTGTGGACATAGCCTAAAAGTAGATTAGGGACTTGCTGGCCTTTATGTGTTAACTGCTGTAATTTGGAAGAAATTATACAGAAATGTACAGATTACTTTACCCCTTGTCTCCAGCACAGTGTCAAAACAGACATGCCGCCATACCAATACAATGAAACCAGGTATTTGATCATACATAACACAGTAAACACACTTGGCAGAAGATGATGAGAAAATCTCACATGACCTCAGATAGTTGGCTGAAGATGATTCAATGTATTATACGTAGACTTGTTCTATTATCCTTCACAGTGAATGCTGACAAATCTATACATTGTTGTTTGTGTACATAGTTCATTTTTGTCCCATATTCCCACATACCTAGACTTGGCATTTATAAACTGGATGGAAATAGAAGAATAGGATAATTCAGTGTAACAAATGAGAGATCCCGGAAATTGTTAAATACATAAATCTAGCTAGTGAGCAATAGTTTGCTAAATTTTCAGTGCACCCTAAGGGCTTCTGTTGATGACCCTATTCTGAAATGGTGATTTATGAATATGGAGGTATTTACACTGCTGTGCTTTAATTCCACAACAAAGAAATGACAGCATGCTCCTTCAGATGCCATATTGCAGACCTTATAATACTATAAAGGCTTCATTCTACATCAACACCAACCAATAGTGTCAGAGGGTAGTGCCTAAAATGTTACATTTATTATTCAATTAGTATGTGAAAATAGTGCTTCCCACCTAACATTTACAGATAAACTATTTACAACTGTGGTCACAGATACAGGATGATATAGTTGTATCTCAGAATAGGAATACTCTGTGCCTTCTCTCAGGGCTCATTAGGGTCCAGACAGCCCCAAGTGCGGCACCCAAAAAAACATGAATGCCTTAGATAAAGTCACATACCACTAACACATTTCTGTTGCCAGGTTACAGACACCATCCTCAGAGAGGTACATATGTATAGAGAATATCAATAAATAAATTGACCACTATATAGCACATGCACCAGTGGATTAGAGCTAATGGCACAACACAGTGGCCACCAATAATCCTGTAAAAAAAAGGGGAACAGTGTCATATGTACAACAATCCTCAGGAAGTCTCATATGGCATTTCCTCTGTAGGATGAGTCGATCTAGATTTCCTCCCCTTTGGGATGACAAGAGTCTGTCAAGGGGGCGATAATGTACAGGGGAGACATAAGCGGATATCAGACAGAGGCATCCAGACCTAGCTCAATGGGGAAATTATCTATAGAAGAGGGACATAAAAGAGAATGGGCGACACACATGGGGGGGTCCTTGGTTGGAGCAGGGGATGGGGAATAACGTGAGTTTAGGGAAACTATCCTTACCCTAGAAGACCCTACACTGGTACCTAGGATCTGGGCGAAATTGTTGCTCTAAAAAGGATGGTCCCGCACTGGAATCTCCTATTAAAGTCTAGGATTCCCAGCTCTAGAGAAGTGACATACTCCTTTATAAAGGATGACTTCCCTATCTGCCTAGTGGTCACCTCAGTGTGTTGCCACGTAAAGATATTACAAAAAACAACCAAAATTTTGTTGTTCATTAAGACCATGTGGGGAAATAGTATAAAATTTGTGGATCCATTGGCATTCCCTCTGTAGGACCGCAAGAGTCTGTCAATACCAGCAAATCTAATGCATGTCACGTCACCACCATGATGTTGGTTGATATGTGTCGCTACAAGAGTGTCCCTGGTGTTCCTTATATCCCCAACATGTTCTAGGATTCTTTAGTTGGGTTGGTGGGAGGCCATCAAAGTATTCAGTGATGAAAAGGAAATATTCTGTGAATGGGCCCTCATGAGGTCCTGCTTCATAGACCATATTTTTGTATTGTGGTGTGGCACTAAGACCGAGTTTGAACAATTTATCTGCTTACTGAACAATGATCTGAGTTTATACTTTACCTTTGAGACTAATGAGATACAACTGGAATTCCTGGATGTAAAAATCTTTGAGATCAGAATGGTGCACAATATATCATTAAAAAAAAACCTGAGGTGGGATAGCTGCCACTTAGGGCCCCTATAGGGGGATCTCCAAAGTGCAGTATCTCAGCCTCAAGAGGAACTGTTCAAGGATGGAGGATTTTTAGAGAGAGGCAAGAGAAATGAGGCAAAGATTTCATGAAAGAGGTTATCCAGACTATGTACTCACCCGAGCATACAAAAAAAGCGCTTAACAAACAGCGTAAGGACCTATTAATCCCCAAACCCTGTGTGGAAACATCCAATTGTTTGAGGATAATAGGCATTTTGACAGAACAGACCAACATACCGTATGCTACTGTTCAAGTACTGGGATATCCTGAAGATGGACCCAGACCTATCCGATGTTGTAGGGGATTTCCCCCAGTTCACATACAGACAGGGGCGTAGTTTGGGGGACCTTCTAGTTCGAAGTCACCTACCACCTAACGATCCACTCACTCGGACTTGGTTGAGTAACTGGGCCCCTACCAAGGGTTGTCATAAATGCGGTCATTGTAGGCTTGCCAATTCATTATTAAGACAAATGTATTAATCAGGTCATCTCCATCAAACATTTCATTAATTGCTCCATGAAAGCTGTAATCTACATCGCCATGTAGACATGTCCATGCCCATACTACTATGTGGACAAAACAATTAGAGAACTAAAAAAGAGAATCCTAGAACATGTTGGGGATATAGGGAACACCAGTGACACTCCTGTAGCAAGAGATATCAACCAACATCATTGTGGTGACATGACATGCATTAGATTTACAGGTATTGACAGAATCTTGCCGTCCCACAGGGGAGGAAATCTAGACTGACTCAACCTACAGAGAGACTGTTGACTTGAAATACGACAGGGCTCTGAAGTGAGAGAGCGCCATGCGCATTTGAGTCCTAAATAAGGAATTTGCAATAAGGGCGAACCCGGTTACAAGGTTGGTGCTTGTCTCCACCAAAATCCTACAGCAGTGTTTCCCAAACAGGGTGCCTCCAGCTGTTACAAGACTCCCAGCCAGCCAGGACAGTCTATGGCTGTCCTGCAAAACTGGGAGTTGTGGTTTTGCAACAGCTGGAGGCTCCGTTTAGGAAACACTGCCGTATGAGACGTTTTTCATTTTTATTTGGGGGGGGGGACATGTAAGGGGGTGTATATGTAGTGTTTTACTTTTTACTATTTGTTAGTGTAGTGTGGCGTAGTGTTTTTAGGGTACATTCACACGGTTGGGTTCACAGTATGTTTTCCGCTGGGAGTTTAAGCTGCAGCGGAAAATTTGCCGCAGCTCAAACTTGTAGAGACCCACTGTAAACCCGGCCGTGTGAATGTACCCTGTACCTTCAGCTGTGGCAAAATGACAACTCCCAGAATGCAGTGACAGACCGTACATGCTGGGAGTTATAGTTTTACAACAGCTGTAGGACCACTGGTGGGGAACCACTGAGTTAGAAACAGACTCTAGCTCAGTGATTCCAACCCGTGTGCCTCCAGCTGTTGCAAAACTACAACTCCCAGCATGTACGGTATGTCAGTGCATTCTGGGAGTTGTAGTTTTGCAACAGCTTGAGGCACACGGGTTGGAATCACTGACTCTAGCTCAGTGTTTCCCAACCAGACAGGGCCAGACAGTCAGGGATGCTGGGCATGTAGTTCTGCAATATCTGGCCCTTCAGATGCTGCAGAACTACAACTCCCAGCATGCCTGGACAGTTTGGGCATGCTAGGAGTTGTAGTTATGCAACAACTGGGGAAGAACAGTTTGGAGACCGCTAAGTAGTGGACCGTATAGTGGTCTCCAAACTGTGCCACTTCAGATGTTGCAAAACTACAACTCCCAGCATGCCCAGACAGTCAGTGCATGCTGAAAGTTGTAGTTTTGCAACATCTGGAGGACCACAGTTTAGAGACCACTACACAGTGGTCTCCAAACTGTGACCCTCCAGATGTTGCAAAACTACAACTCCCAGCATGCCCAGACAGCCTTTGGCTGTGTGGGCATGCTGGGAGTTGTAGTTTTGCAGCTTTTAGAAGGCTACAGTGAAGATCACTTACCGCGATCTCCGCTGCAACCTTCTCAACGACGCACTTTCCGGCCGCACTCCTCCTGCTGCCGCCACTCCTCCAGGATGCCACCCCGTGCTCCCCCCCCCTCTGCCCCGACTTCGATCGGTGGGCAGAGCGGGGGAAATTAACTCCGATTGGCTCGGATTGTGGCAAATCGCCGGTCTGAATTGACCGGCGATTTGCCGCGATCGCCGACATGGGGGGGGGGGTGTCTCAGGTCCCCCTAGGCATTGCCACGGGATGCCTGCTGATAGATATTAGCAGTCATCCCGATCCGATCACCGCCCGGTGAGCGGCGGTGAGCGGAAATGCGGAGGGCGTACAGGTACGCCCTCCGTTCTTACGTACCGGGACGCGAGGGCGTATCCATACGCCCTCTGTCCCCAAAAGGTTAAGGACCAGAGCATTTTTTGCACATCTGACCACAGTCACTTTAAGCATTAATAACTCTGGGATGCTTTTACTTATGAATTTGATTGCGAGAATGTTTTTTCGTGACATATTCTACTTTATCATAGTGGTAAATTTTTGTCGATACTTGCATAATTTCTTGCTGAAAAATTGCAAAATGTCCTGAAAAATTTAAAAATTTTGCATTTTTCTAACTTTGAAGCTCTCTGCTTGTGAGGAAAATAGACATACCAAGTAAATTATAGATTGCTTCACATATACAATATGTCTATATCATAAAGTTGACACATGTTTTTACTTTTGGAAGACATCAGAGGGCTTCAAAGTTCAGCAGCAAATTTCAAATTTTTCACAAAATTTTCAAAATAGGAATTTTTCAGGGACCAGTTAAATTTTGTAGTGGATTTGAGGGGTCTTCATATTAGAAATACCCCATAAATTACCCTATTATAAAAACTGCACCCCTCAAAGTATACAAAATGATATTCAGAATGTTTGTAAAAACTTTAGGTGTTTCACAGGAATAGCAGCAAAGTGAAGGAGAAAATTCAAAATATCCATTCCATTTCATCCCTTCGCAGCACACAAAGGGTTAACATATTTCCTTTTCCTACTGGGCAGAAGAATGTGACTTGTGGGTGACATCTGTAGTCTCAAGAGGCTATGCTTTGGAGCTGAGAGTTGTTCCTACGGACAGTTTCTTTATCAAAAGAGGAAACGCTCAGGTAAATTCCCTCATGGCAGAATTCATGCAAAAAGGCACCCTAGAGCCAGTTCCAAACAGGCAAAGAGGTCTCGGAGTCTACTCCAGAGTTTTTGCAGTGCCCAATAAAGAAGGGACTTGGAGGCTGGTTATAGATCTTACCAACCTGAATTCTTTCATAGTCAAAAGGAGATTCAAGATGGAATCAATCCTGTCGGTTGTGGCAGTATTGGAACAGGACGATCTCATGGCCACAATCGATTTAAGAGACGCCTATCTCCACATCCCCATCCTCAAATCTCACCAGAGATTCCACAGAGTAGCTCTTCTCATGGATCACAAAGTAATTTACGTGCCTCCCATTTGGCCTGTCTTCAGCGCCACGAGTGTTCACAAAGGTGGCTGTGGTACTGGCAGCACATCTGAGACTGCAGGGAGTGAACATCATTCAGTATTTGGACGACTGGCTGATTTTGTCTCACTCCAAAGACCTTCTACTATATCATATCCAGATCACGATCACAGTATTTGAAGAACGTGGATTTCTGGTGAATTATCAGAAGTCTCGTCTCACTCCGACATCTCTAGGCAAGTTTCTGGGATTCAGGATCGATTCTTCTACCATGAGGCTGTTCCTCTCGGAAGACAGGAGCCAGACGCTTACATCGGAGGTTGTCAGACTGATCAGCAGCACCGAGATGAAGGTTCGGTCGGCTATGAGCATATTAGGCCTGATGACGTCCTCACTGGATGTGTTTCCATGGGGAAGAGCTCATATGAGACCTCTACAACTGGACATCTTAGCCCAATGGAACAGGAGGCCTTGGGGATTAGACAGGACAATGTCCTTTTCCGACTCTACGAGACAAGATCTTTCCTGGTGGTTGCGTCTGGAAAAGGTGGGTACAGGAAGATATTTGTCTTTTGTTCCTCAGGTTCTCCTTACCACTGATGCCTCTGCCAGCGGTTGGGGATCGCATTTGGGTAACAATTGGGTCCAAAAAAGATGGTCCAGATATGAAACATCTATGTCCTCCAATCGAAGGGAGCTCCGAGCAGTACGTCTAGCCTTGTCTCACTTTGTTTCTCTGTTACAGGATCGCAAGGTCCTGATTCAGTCAGACAACCTCCCGACGGTGTTCTATCTAAACAAGCAAGAAGGAACAAGATCGTCCCAAATGATGGAAGAGTGCAATCTTCTTATATCCTGGGCAGAGAACCATCTCATTGACCTGCATGCTGTTCATATTCGGGGTTCTTTGAATCACTGTGCCGATTTTCCTCAGCAGGAAAGAGGTCAATCCAGCAGAGTGGAGCCTGAACAAATCAGTCTTTCATCAACTAGTCCAGAGTTTTGGTGAGCCGGAGATGGATGTCATGGCAACCAGGCCAATCGGAAGCTTCCGCTCTTTCGCTCCATTTATCGGAAGGACCACCCAGACGGCCTGTCTTTCTCCTGGAACAACAGATTTCTTTATGCATTCCCACCCTCGGATGCTTCTCAAGATCAAGCAAGACAAGGCCAAAGTATGGGCAATTCTTCCATTTTGGCCAAGGAGGGTATGGTTCCAACTCGCATTAAAGCTTTTGAAAGGCTGTCATTGGGAACTGACAGCCCAGCCGGACTTGCTGCTTCAGGAAGGTCTGTATCACCCCATGCTCTCCAAACTGAGACTCACAGCCTGGTTCCTGAGAGGCTAACCCTGTTGTCCCAAGGCCTATCGGAAGATCTCATTGACTTACTATCTGCCTCAAGGAAACCTTCCACACTTAAAGTATACTCTAGAGTGGTCAAAACCTTTCAAGCCTGGTGTATGAAACATCATGTTACCAATACAAACATCTCCCAAGTTTGCAGTTTTTCAAAGAGCGTTTTGATAAAGGTCTGAAACCAAACACCATCCAGGTAAAGTTTTCAGCTATTAATGATTTTCTTCAAGGTACACTTTCTAACAATCCGTTGGTGAGGAAGTTTTTTTTAAAGCTATTTCAAATCTCAGACCTACGCTTAGTCCACCGGTTCCTTCGTGGGACTTACCATCAGTCCTCAAGGTCTTAATTATTCAGCTTTTAGACCTTATGGACAAAGCTGACATCAAATTTCTGTCATGGAAAGTTCTTTTTCTGGTGGCCATTACCTCGGCAAATAGAGTTTCTGAGCTCCAACCTCTGTCTATCCAGTCTCCATATTTGAGAGGGCTTCAAGATTGTTTAGTTCTACGCCTTGATCCATCATTCAGACCTAAGGTCTGTTCTAGGGAAAATCTCAATCAAGAGATTTTTCTTCCGGATTTTTTTCCTCAGCCTGAGGATGATCTTCAGTCTTCTCTACACACATTGGATGTCAAAAAAGCAGTACTATGCTACATCAATAGGACTCAATCCTTCAAACTGTCAAATGCTCTCTTTCTTCAGTTTGCGGGTCCCAATAAGGGAAAGCCGACATCAAAAGCTTCTCTTGCAAGATGGATTAAAGGACATATGCAGCGTTACAAACACTTATCCCCTATCCTCAAGATAGGGGATGTTTGATCGCGGGGGGTCCGAACGCTGGGGCCCCTGGCGATCTCCTGTACGGGGCCTCGGCTCTCCCGTGCAGGGGGGCATGCCAGCCGCAGCATGACGTTGCAGCCAGCACGCCTCCTCCATACATCTCTATGGGAGAGGCGGGGAGGCAGCATTCTTGCCTCCCCGCATCCCCCATAGAACTGTATGGGGACAGGGAGGAGAGGGGGCGTCACCGTTGACCTCTAGGTCGACGCTATGCGCCTTAGCGCTCACCATGAGCGCTTATGGCGGCGCCCCGTTAGGGAGATCGGGGGGGTCCCAGCGGTCGGACCCCCTGCGATCAAACACTTATCCCCTATCCTGTGGATAGGGGATAAGTGTAATGCTGCTGCAGTTGTCCTTTAAGGATGTAATCTCTTTCTGCTATTCTGCTTTGGGTAAGGAATGCCCTTTTCAAGTGCATGCCCACTCGACCAGATCAACGTCCACTTCCTGGGCTAATTTGGCGCAAGTATCATTGGATCAGATCTGCCGAGCAGCGACATGGTCATCCTCAGACACCTTTGTCCATCACTATAAGTTGGATCTCATGGCTGGCAAGGAGGCGTCCTTTACAGACAAGTGCTGGAAATGGCTATGTCCTGATTCCCCCCCTCTTTTTGTTGATATTGCTTTTCATATGCCATATGCTGCCGAAATTGAAGGGTTAAATTTACTTACCAAAATTATTTCCTTCCATGAGTCCCGAAGTAGCACAAGTTTCCCACCCTATTAAATGTTCATTGCTGCATACTACACAGAGGGGAAGATTTTTTTTAAAACCTGTGCAGAGGAAAAGTTGCATGGTTGCCTATAGCAACTAATCAGATCTCTTCTTTCATTTTGCAAAGGCCTTGATAAAAATGAAAGAAGCGAGCTGATTGGTTGCTATGGGCAACTTTTCCTCTGGACAGGTTTTGATAAATCTCCCCCAGTGTGTTTGTGGTTTTGTGCGAATGGAAGGGTCAGGTATCCAGGTGTTCCTGATTGATGAATTAATTTATGAGTCACATTCTTCTGTCCAGTAGGAAAAGGAAATATGTTAACTTTTTGTGTGCTGCCCAGAGACTCATGGAAAGAAAACATTTTGGTAAGTAAATTTAACCCTTTTTTACACTAACATGTTCTTGTAGACTCAGTTCTTGGATTTTTACAAGGGGTAAAAGGAGAAAATGCCCAATAAAATGTGTAATATAATTTCTCTCGAGTAAGGAAATACCTCATAAGAGAATGTAAAGTGCTCTGTGGGTGCACTAGAGGGCTCAGAAGCGAAAATGGGATTTTGGAAAGTGAATTTTGCTGAAATGGTTTTTAGGGGGCATGTTACATTTAGGAAGCCCCCCATGGCATACTATTTTGGAAACTGCACCCCTCATGGCATGTAACAAGGGGTACAGTGAGCCTTAACATCCCACAGGTGTTTGACGACTTTTCATTAATATCGGATGTGTACATTTTTTTTTCTTTCACTAAAATGCATTTTCTTCCCCAAATTTACCATTTTTACAAGAGGTAATAGAAAATGCCCCCCAAAATTTGTAACCCCATTTCTTATGAGTATGTAAATACCCCATGTGTGCATGTAAAGTGCTCTGCGGGTGAACTACAATGCTCAGAAGAGAAAGAGCGCCATTTAGCTTTTGGAGAGAGAATTTGTTTGGAATAGAAGTCGGGGGCCATGTGTGTTTCCAAAGCCCACATGTGATCCCATTTTGCAAACTACACCCCTCACAGAATGTAATAAGGGGTGCAGTGAGCATTAACACCCCACTGGCATTTGGCAGACTTTTGGAACAGTGGGCTGTGCAAATGAAAAATGTTATTTTTCATTTTCACGGATCACTGTTCAAAAAATCTGTCAGACACCTGTGTCTGTGAGGGGTGTAGTTTCCAAAATGGGGTCACATGTGGGGGGGGGGGGGGGGGTCCACCATTCTGGCACCATGGGGGCTTTGTAAAGGCACATGGCCTTCAATTCCAGCCAAATTCACTCTCCAAAGCCAAATGGCGCTCCTTCTCTTCTGAGCATTGTAGTGTGCCCGCAGAGCACTTTACATCCACATATGGGGTATTTCCTTATTCAGAAGAAATTGTGTTACAAATTATGGGGGCTTTTTTCCTATTACCCCTTGTGAAAATGAAAAATTTGGGATAACACTAGCATTTTTGTGAAAAAAATCATTTTCACGTACAACTTTAACGTAAATTCTTCAAACAACTGTGGGTAGTTCAGGCTCACTATACCCCTTGTTACATTCCTTAACCACAAAAGGACCCAGGGTGTACCTGTACGACCTGAGTCTTCCCCCATTGTATAACGCGGGGGCCACGGCGTGGCCCCGTGTCATAGCAGGTCGGGCCCGTCCTCTAACAACGGCTGGGACCTGTGGCTAATAGCGAGTGGCACTGATCGCGGTGCCGCGCAAATAACCATTTAGACGTGGCGTTCAAAATTGATCGCCGCATCTTAAGTGAACCTAAATTGCTGCCAGTTAGCTCAGGGGGCTGTTCGGGACCGCCACGGTGAAATTGTAGCTGTAGGACACGAGGAGGGTCCCCTTACCTGCCTCCTGGTGTCCGATCGCCGAATGACTGCTCAGTGCCTGAGATCCAGGCATGAGCAGTCAAGCGGCAGAATCATTGATCAATGGTTTCCTATGGGATAATTTGCTGCATCTCAAACTTGCTGTGAGAAACTCGCTATAAACCCCAACCCGTGTGAATGTACCCAGTACCTCCAGCTGTTGCAAAACTACAACTCTCAGCATGCAGTGACTGCAAAAGGGTATGCTGGGATTTGTAGTTATGCATCAGCTGGATGCATACTACTACAACTTCCAGCATGCTGGGGGTTGTAGTTATGGAACAGCTGGAGGCACACTGGTTGCAAAACACTGAGAGTTTGTTACTTAACTCAGTGTTTCCCAACCCGCTTGCTATGGCTGGGTGGTATGACCAAATATGTGTATCACAGTATTTTTGTAACTTATGGCGGTTCCACGGTACATAACGGTATTCCCCCCCACCAAAACTAATCAGCCCAGCGCTGCGCTGTCCCCATCGGGGTAAATACTCACATATCACCTGCAAGCGCTGCCCTCCTGTTTGTTGCGGGCCACCAGCACTGACATTCTATACTGTACACTGTATCCCTATGCCCGGGCTGCATAAGGTAAACAAAATAAACTTTAACGCACATTCCTACGTTGGCCTCACGCTCTTCCTGGGGACGGGAATGTCGGAGAGCCGTCAGCCTATCACCGGTGATAAGCTGTCCAACGTTCCCGTCCCCAGGAAGCTGGTACGGACCGACAGGGAAGGTGAGTTAAAGTTTATTTTGTTTATCTTTTGCTGCCCGGGCATAGGGATACAGCGTACAGTATAGAGTGCCAGCGCTGGCGGCCCGCAACAAACAGGAGGACGAGGAGGGCAACGCTTGCGGGTGATATGTGAGTATTTATCCCAATGGGGACCGCGCAGCGCTGATAATTTTGGGGGGGGGGGGCGGCAGAACAGCGCATGCGGGTCGCATATGATTGGTTCCCCGATGTGGGGACAGCGCAGCGCTGATAATTCAATCATTCCCGAGGGGGAGGGGTCAAATCGGTATTGCGGTATGAGGAAACTTAATATCGTGCAGGACAAAAATTTTGGTATTCGGTATGAACCGGTATACCACCGAGCCCTACCGTGTGCCTCCAGCTGTTGCAAAACCACAACTCTCAGCATGCCCAGACAGCCAAAGGGCATGCTAAGAGTTGTAGTTTTGCAACAACTGGAGGAGAACAGTATGGAGACCACTTTGTAGTGGTGTCCAAACTCTTGCTCTCCAGATGTTGTAAAGAGTCAACTTTAACGCACGTTCCTACATCGGCCTCACGCTCTTCCTGGGGACGGGAATGTCGGAGAGCCGTCAGCCTATCACCGGTGATAGGCTGTCCGACGTTCCCGTCCCCAGGAAGCTCGTCCGGACTGACGGGGAAGGTGAGTTAAAGTTTATGTTGTTTATCTTTTGCCACCCGTGCATAGGGATACAGCGTACAGTATAGAGTGGCCCGCAACAAACAGGAGGGCAGCGCTTGCTGGTGATATGTGATTATTTACCCCGATGGGGACAGCTCATTGGGGGGGGGGGGCGGCAGAACAGCACTCGCGGGTCACATATGATTAGTTCCCCGATGTGGGGACAGCACAGCGCTGGGCTGATAATTCAGCAAATCGGTATTGCGGTATGGGGAAAAGTTAATATCGTGCAGGACAAAAATGTCGGTATTCGGTATGAACCGGTATACCGCCCAGCCCTACCGTGTGCCTCCAGCTGTTGCAAAACTACAACTCCCAGCATGCCTAGACAGCCGGAGGGCATGCTGGGAGTTGTAGTTTTGCAACAACTGGAGAAGAACAGTTTGGAGACCACTGTGTAGTGGTGTCCAAACTCTTGCTCTCCAGATGTTGCAAAGCGTCAACTTCAAGCATGCTCAGACTGTCCAGGCATGCTGAGTTGCAGTTTGGCCAGATGTTACAGATCTATAACTCCCAGCATATCTGGACTGTTTGGGCATGCTGGGAGTTGTAGTTTTGCAACATCTGGAAGAGCACAGATTGGAGACCACTGCACAGTGTGGCCCTCCAGATGTTGCAATACTACAACTCCCAGCATGCCCAGACAATACTACAACTCCCAACCTCCCTGAGGACGTTGTCTACATCCAGAAACACGTTCGTGGTATGTGACTATTATCTAAGGGATACATGTTTATTCGGTGGTGCACTTAGGGCTGGCAGAGCCCTAATGAGCCCTGAGAGTATTCCTATTCTGAAATACAACTATATTATCCTGTATCTGTGACCACAGTTGTAAATAGTTTATCTGTAAATTTTAGGTGGGAAGCACTATTTTCACATTTTCCTTATATGATTTTTATCTTCTAATTGAATAATAAAAATTATACACTGCTCAAGAAAATAAAGGGAACACTAAGATAACACATCCAAGATCTGAATGAATGAACTAATCGTATGAAATACTTTTGTCTTTACATAGTTGAATGTGCTGACAACAAAATCACACAAAAATTATCAATGGAAATCAAATTTATCAACCCATAGAAGTCTGGATATGGAGTCACACTCAAAATCAAAGTGGAAAACCACACTACAGGATGATCCAACTTTAATGTAATGTCCTTAAAATAAGTCAAAATGAGGCTCAGTAGTGTGTGTGGCCTCCACGTGCCCGTATGACCTCTCCACAACGCCTGGGCATGCTCCTGATGAGGTTTGTGGTGCAATGTGGCATTGGTGGATGGAGCAAGACATGATGTTCCAGATGTGCTCAATCAGATTCAGGTCTGGGGAACGGGCGGGCCAGTCCATAGCATCAATGCCTTCCTCTTGCAGGAACTGCTGACACACTCCAGCCACATGAGGTCTAGCATTGTCTTGCATTAGGAGGAACCCAGGGCCAACCACACCAGCATATGGTCTCACAAGGGATCTGAGGATCTCAACTCGGTGCCTAATAGCAGTCAGGCTACCTCTGGCAAGCACATGGAGGGCTGTGCGCCCCCCCCCAAAGAAACGCCACCACCAAAATCGTCGTGCTGGAGGATGTTACAGGCAGCAGAACGCTCTCCACGGCGTCTCCAGACTGTCACATGTGCTCAGTGTGGACTTGCTTTCATCTGTGAAGAGCACATTGCGCCAGTGGCAAATTTGCCAATCTTGGTGTTCTCTGGTAAATGCCAAACATCCTGCAGTGTTGGGCTGTAAGCACAACTCCCATGTGTGGATGTCGGGCCCTCATACCACCCTCATAGAGTCTGTTTCTGACCATTTGAGTGGACACATGCACATTTGTGGCCTGCTGAAGGTCATTTTGCAGGGCTCTGGCAGTGCGTCTCTTTGCACAAAGGCAGAGGTAACGGTCCTGCTGCTGGGTTCTTGCCCTCATACGGCCTCCTCCACGTCTCCTGATGTACTGGCCTGTCTCCTGGTAAGGCCTCCATGCTCTGAACACTACACTGACAGAGCGAACCTTCTTGCCAAAGCTCACATTAATGTGCCATCTATAATGAGCTGCACTAACTGAGCCACTTGTATGGGTTGTAGACTCCGTCTCATGCCTCCACTAGAGTGAAAGCACCGCCAGCATCTTCTTTAGTCAAAAGTGACCAAAATATCAGCCAGGAAGCATAGGAACTGAGAAGTGGTCTGTGGTCACCACCTGCAGAACCACTCCTTTATGGGGGGTGTCTTGCTAATTGCCTATAATTTCCACCTGTTGTCTATTCCATTTGCACAACAGCACGTGAAATTCATTGTCAATCAGTGTTGCTTCCTCAGTGGACAATGTGATTTCACAGAAGTGTGATTGACTTGGAGTTACATTGTGTTGTTTAAATGTTCTCTTTATTTTTTTTGAGCAGTGTAGATTAGGCACTCCCCTCTGACACTATTGGTTGGTGATTTAGAATTTTGACTTGCTGGGTGAATTTGGGATCAAGCCTGGTCTTACGTGGGAACTGTACTGTGAATTATGAAGGCGGGGCTAACTTGGAGATTGTACCAGCCCTACACTATGTACAGTCAGTTCATGTTAGACGAGAGCTATTCCTATTTTCTGCATTAGAGGAGAGTTGGGACTGCAGGAAAGACTTATGTCATAAGACAAGTGGCGATTGAGAAATATTGCTATAACTGTCTGTGCCCTCGGGCTAGAGTTAGCAGAACATTTGGAAAACAGAGGGTATCCGAAAGAGTTGGTAAATTGTGCATATGAGAAAGCTAAAGTAGTAAAGTAAGAATGCAGTACATTAGTGAGTAATAAGAGTAGGAAAAAAAGGTGAAAGACGCTTAGTTTTTTCTTTTAAACATTCCTCTATGGATAGAGTAGTACAAACAGCAATAAGGAAACATTGGCACATCATTGAAAATGATCAGAATTAAAAGAAATCACACATTGGGTAATATGTTGGGCAAAAACGAGTACAGAGCCATTAATAGCAACTGGATGGATAAGGTAGCCCCAAAGGGTAATCATAAGTGCAGACAGTGTACTATGTGTAATTTTAACATGGCGTCCGGATACTTGCGTGTAGGTGGCATCGAATGGTATGTCAATAAATTAATAACATGTAAAACAAAATATGTAGTATATGTGATAATGTGCCCTTTTGGGCAGTTTTATTCTGGGAAAACCATGTGCCTATAACTGAGAATCCGTGAACATTTCTGTTCTATCAAAACAGGAGTAGGATGAAAAAGGTTAATTGAACATGTTTGTGAGGTCCACAATAATAACCTCAATGTATTGAAATTTGCAGGATTAGAAGTGAAAGGAGTTCCCTACAGAGAAGGGAACAGACAAAAGCTCCTATTGCAAAGGGAAGCAGATGGATTTTGAAGACGGACGCAATGGGTCCCTTAGGACTAAATTATAGATTGGATATGAGCATTTTTTGTAGGATGTCTCGTACTAGCTATTTTACACAGTATTGAGTGGTCATAATTAGAGGTACTGGTGATAGCTGTCACAGTTTTGTTATTTCTTTATTATGTACTGCTAATGTGTATTATACCCAGCGCTTTTTGATTATGCTTGAAAGTCATTGCATTATCAGAGTTGACAAAAATATTATTAATATTCTATGTATGATATATCATATATGTCTACAATTGAGCTCTAATAAAGTCACTTGTAGTGAATGCAGCCCAGTAGTAAAGGATGGAAGCCTGATTTATTCATAAGTTCGTCCTGTAATAGAGATAATACAGGTAGGTGGAGTAAATGTTACCCTCCCATTTTTTTGTCACCTGGCATGTGACCGTCTCAGTAGTCAGATGACCGATATTGGCCTTGATTCAGCCTAATGTCCGGTTCATTGGAAATGCAAAGGCGTAGTTAACCCGGATGATAATGCAGTGACAATCAGGTAAGCACTTAAGACACAGGGAAATTATGTAATCTTTAAGAGTCAGAGGAAGCGCTATACGCACGAAACAATTGTCGCTTCATCAGTGAACGCACCTGCATGTACACCTGTTCACACATGATGTTGGTGGCATAAAACACAACTTGATTTTAGTGGTGAGTGTCATCTATTTTTCATCGCTGGAAGTATTGGAACACTATTGCATTAAGATTGAGCACCCCATGAAGTTTACCCACTCTAAATGCAAGTCCCAGCTAATCCGGCTGATGGGCTTTTTGTAAAGTAGCTGTGCCAGGCATACTTTTCTTTGCTGGGGTTGAAAAACACTGCTGTAGGCCATTCACATCTGAGCACCAGATGATCAGTCTTGCAAAAAATAAAAGGGAACACTTAAACAACACAATGTAACTCCAAGTCAATCACACTTCTGTGAAATCACACTGTCCGCTCAGGAAGCAACACTGTTTGACAATAAATTTCACATGCTGTTGTGCAAATGGAACAGACAACAGGTGGAAATTATAGGCAATTAGCAAGACACCCCCAATAAATGAGTGGTTCTGCAGGTGGTGACCACATACATCTTCCTATGCTTCCTGGCTGATGTTTTGGCCCCTTTTGAATGCTGGCGGTGCTTTCACACTAGTGGTAGCATGAGACGGAACCTACAACCCACACAAGTGGCTCAGGTAGTGCAGCTCATCCAGGATGGCACATCAATGCGAGCTGTGGCAAGGTTTGCTGTGTTTGGCAGCGTAGTGTCCAGAACATGGAGGCACTAACAGGAGACAGGCCAGTACATCAGATGTGGAGGAGGCCATAGGAGGGCAACAACCCAGCAGCAGGATCCCTACCTCCGCCTTTGTGCAAGGAGCAGGAGCACTGCCAGAGCCCTGCAAAATGACCTCCAAATGTGCATGTGTCCACTCAAAAGGTCAGAAACAGACTCCATGAGGGTGGTATGAGGGCCTGACGTCAGCAGGTGGGGGTTGTGCTTACAGCCCAACACGGTACAGGACGTTTGGCATTTGCCAGAGAACACCAAGATTGGCAAATTCGCCACTGGCGCCCTGTGCTCTTCACAGATAAAAGTTCACCCTGAGCACATGTGACCGACATGTCTGGAGATGCCGTGGAGACCGTTTTGCTGCCTGCAACATCCTCCAGCATGACCAGTTTGGCAGTGGGTCAGTAATGGTGTGGGTGGCATTTCTTTGGGGGGCCGCACAGAAATCCATGTGCTTGCCAGAGGTACACTGACTGCCATTAGGTAACAAGCTAAGATCCTCAGACTCCTTGTGAGACCATATGCTGGTGTGGTTGGCCCTGGGTTCCTACTAATGCAAGACAATGCTAGACCTCATGGAGCTGGAGTGTGTCAGCAGTTCCTGCAAGAGGAAGGCATTGATTCTATAGTCTGGCCCGCCAGTTCCCCAGACCTGAATCCAACTGAGCACATCTGGGATAACATGTCTCGCTCCATCCACCACATTGCACCACAGACTGTCCAGGAGTTGGAGGATGCTTTAGTCCAGGTCTGGGAGGACATCCCTCAGGAGACCATCCACCCCCTCTGCAGGAGCATGCCCATGTCTTGTAAGGAGGTCATAAGGGCACGTGGAGGCCACACACACTACTGAGCCTCATTTTGACTTGTTTTAAGCACATAACATCAAAGTTGGATCAGCCTGTAGTGTGGTTTTCCAGATTTTGAGTGTGACTCCATAGCCAGAGCTCCTTGGGTTGATACATTTGATTTCCATTGATAATTTTTGTGTGATTGTGTTGTCAGCACATTCAACTATAAATAAAGACAAAAGTATTTCAATCCATTAGGCAAAGTTTCAACTTTTTTTTTTTTTGGGGGGGGGGGCATGAAAAACGCCAATTCTGCCGCATGGAGTTTTTCTGGCCAAAAAACGCTGCGGACAGATGTTAGCTGTAAATCAATGAGAAATCGCTAAATTCTTATTCCACTTGGCGTTTTTCACTTCAGCATTTTTTTTTTTTTAGAGTTTTTCAGCTCCTTGGCAGTTTTCCAAAATTGCAGCATGTTGAGCCACTGGCGATTTTTAAGTCAAAATTGTGGCGTTTTTCTCCCATAACAGTCTATGGGAGTGAAAAAACACCAAGAAAAACGATATGTGGGTTTTAACTTTGGTGTTTTTTCAGGCGATTTTTATTCTTTTTTTTACTTTAGCGATCAAAAAAAAGTGATGGAGATACCTTTTTTAATAAAATTTCGTAGGGTACCATTAAAAAAAAATAAAAGACAGTAGTGAAATTTTTCTTTTTTATTACCAAATTTTTATTAATTTTTAAACAGGGATCAATTTATGTAGGCAGGCGGGGACCTAAAAATGTAGCCGACAATAAATAAAAATGTAGTGTATGTTTTTAACAATTTTTTAGGTAGTACTACTCCCAGCATGGAACACTGTTCCATGATAGGAGTTGTAGTACCTGTACTAATTGACAGATCGCCCTGGGTTCTGTATAATTTATAGATGCGGCCGGCCGCTCTTCTATGGTCCCCTGCACGGACGTATATCACATTCATATTTCCCGCAGGGATCTGTGATTGGCCAGATGGTTTCAGCCAATCACAACTCTCTGTGGGAAATAGGAATATGTGTATATATACGGCAGTGCAGGGGACCATAGAAGAGGAGTCGGAAGCATCTATACATTATACAGGAGGATCATAGCGGGTATGAGAAGTTACACTCGCTGCGATGTCTATTAATGCAGATACTACAGCTCCCAGCATTGAGCAGAGTGTGCTCCATGTTTGGAGTAGTAGTACCTGCAGTCAAGGACACATCACAGCGGATCGTCCTGTCTATAGCAGAGATGGAGCGACTGTATACAGCGCTCGCATCTCTGCGCTGTACTCCGGCCGGCCACTCACTCATTCATATTTCCCTCAGAGCTGTGATTGGCTGCAACCGTCCGGCCAACCACCACTCTGGGCGGAAAAAGGCGATTTTTTATTTACTTACCGTAAAATCTCTTTCTCAAAGGATCCATTTTGGGGACACAGACCATGGGTGTATGCTGCTGTCTCTGGGAGGTATGACACTATGGCAATAAAAAAAGTTGGCTCCTCCCAGCAGGATATACCCGCCTCCAAGCCCTGAGCTAATCCGTTTTAGTTCCAGAGCAATAGGAGAGGACCGACAGGTCAAGGAGAAAACACGAACTGTCCGAGAACCAGAGAAAATATATATAACTGAACTCACCCTCGGACAGAGAACCAAAGAGAAACCCAAAAGGGCCGGAGCTGTGTCCCCCAATGGATCCTTCGAGAAAGAGATTTTACGGTAAGTAAATAAAAAAATCTCCTTTTCTCTATCGGCTCCATGGGGGGCACAGACCATGGGACGTACCACAGCCGTCCCTTGGGTGGGAAGAAGAAAAACCTGGTTAGGCGGACGGCTGAACCACCGCCGCCTGCAGTACCTTCCGGCCCATACTAGCATTAGTCAGTGCGAAGGAATGAACCCGGGAAAAAATCCCGAGAGAGTATGCAAAGACGACCAGGTAGCCGCTTGCAGATCCCCAAGATGCCCCAACAGAACGGGGAGAATGAGCCAAAACCCAGAAGAGAGGGATCTTCACCCTACAGCGAAAGGCGTCCAAAATGGCAGACCGGATCCACCAAGAAGTGGTGGTCTTGGAAGTAGGTTGTCCCTAGCGACGACCTTCCGTAAGGACAAACGGGAATCACATCGAGGAAAGGAAGCGGTGACAGAGAGGTAAGACTGAAAGGTCTGCACCACATCCAGATGGTGGAGTAAACGCTCCTCAGAATGAGAAGGAGCGAAGGACGACGTCCTTACTGAGATGAAAAGCTCAAATTACCGTAGGCAAAAAAGAAGGAGCTGGCCGATAAACGACCTTGTCCTGGTGAACCACCAGAAACGGAGAATGGCAGAAGAGAGCTGCCAATTCGGACATCCACCAAATAGAGGTGATAGCTATAAGAGACGCCACTTTCCAGGAAAGCAGGCACAAGGACACTTCCCTAAGAGGTTCAAAACAGGGACCATGGAGGACACCCAGAACCAGATTGGAGTCCCACAGGGAGAAGGGGTCCGATGATGGAGGGGCAGCCCGTGCCACTCCGTGAAGGAAAGTCCTGACACGAGAATGAGAAGCCAAAGGACGCTGGAAAAGAAGAGAAAGAGCCAAAACCTGACCCTTAGGGGAACAGAGAGACAACCCCAATTCCCAATCCCGACTGCAAGCAAGCGAGAAGACGGGACACAGAAAAAGTAACAGGACAGAAGTCCTGAGTTGCACACCAAGTAAAATAGGACCGCCAGGTACGGTGGTAAATTTTTTATTAATTTTTTGCCGAGGAGGGCCTACAAGCCCCAAGCATGGTGCGAATGACTTGGGAAGAGAACCCGCAGTCCCTCAAAACTGCGGCCTCAACCGCCACGCTGTCAACTGCAGCGACTGTAAATTGGGGTGGCAAAGAGGAACCTGCGACAGCAGGTCCGGACGAAGTGGAAGGCGCAGCGGAACGTCGTCCAGGAGCCTGACCACGTCAGCGTACCACGTCCTTCGGGGCCAAACTGGAGCTACCAGTATGGTGAGGACGCCCTCCGCCTGGGCTTCCTCAGAACCCTGGGAAGGAGAGAAAACAGAGAGGGCAGGGGAAACCCCGCCCAAGGAATCCCAATGGCAGGCATGGCTAGAGCCAGGGGGGTC
The DNA here is from genome assembly GCF_029499605.1 of Hyla sarda. Classification (NCBI taxonomy): domain Eukaryota; kingdom Metazoa; phylum Chordata; class Amphibia; order Anura; family Hylidae; genus Hyla; species Hyla sarda. The sequence goes on from NC_079190.1 coordinate 260,671,077, forward strand.
CTGGGACTTCGACACAAATGAAAGAATCTTCCGATTGTGCCGGACACGAAAAGGTCCCCGTCTAGAATGCCCCAGAGGTCGCAGATCTGCACGAAGACTACTGGATGTAGAGACCACTTGCTGGGGGTCGGCTGAGGAAGTCCACTTCCCAGTGAGCACACCCGGAAGGAACCGCCGAAAAAGGCCGGAAACATATGTTCCATCCAGGGGAGAATCTTTGACACCTCGGCCATGCTGCCGAGCTGCGAGCGCCGCCGTGCAGACTGATGTCGAGGCGTTGTCCGACTGGATGCGGACAAGACGGGACAGAAGATGGGACTCACAAAGAAGAATCGCCCCCAGGTCCAAAATGTCTATTGGAAGAAGGGCTTCCCGGAGAGACCAGAGGTCCTGAACCGACCAATCCCTGAACACACCGCCCCAGCCCGACAGAGTGGCATCTGTCGTGACTACCTTCCTGTGGAGGGAAGGAATGGTCACCCCCTGAAGAAGGGGGGGGGGGGAGAAACGGAGCCACCAGAGCAGAGACTGACGGATCCGACGAGGGAGAGCAACCTTGTGATCGAGAGACTGAGGAGATCTGTCCCATAGAGAGAGAATTGCCAGTTGAAGGTGACGGTAATGAAAACTGGGCAAAGGGTACAGCCTCCATGGCCGCTACCATCCGACCCAAGACTTCCATATGAATTTGGATGGAAACTGGGGCCTTGGCACGAAGAGAGTGGACTCCAGACAGGAGCGTCAGACGGTTGTCCGGCAGAAGACAAATCCGGCCAGAGACCGTGGAAGTGAAGTCCCAGAAGATCAGAGACTGGGTGGGAGAGAGGACAGACTCGTCTCTGCTGAACATCTACGCGAAGCGATTCAGGGTCTGGAGAGTAAGATCCACAGTCTCTAGAGTCTGGACTCTGGTGAGAGCCTTGATGAGAAGGTCGTCCATGTAAGGAATCACAGACTCCGCACGACCGCAACAGGACTATCACTGGCGCAAGGGTCATGGTAAAGACCCGATGAGCAGTGGCCAAACCAAAGGGTAGGGCTACGGATTGAAAAAGCCCCTCCGGAACCGGAAGAGCCGCAGATGGCTGGGAAATATAGGAACATGAAGGTAGGCATCCTTGATGTCCACTGAGGAAAGAAACTCCCCTTGTGCCCCGGAAGTGGCAGAGAAGATGACGGTGAGACGCTTGAGGCCCAGAATCGGTCACACAGAACCGCCTTCCTGGGAGACCACAAAAAAAGTGGAATGAAAAACCCCGAAAATATTCCCCTGTAGGAACGGGAAAAATGGCTCCCTGGGCAGGGACTAGAGGGCCTCCCGAGACTGCTTCCCAGAGAAGGAGACCAGGGTGTTCGGGGCTTCCTGAATGTGTGTGGTCCCGATGTCTGGAAAAAGTAAGAGACGACCTCTCACCCGAGAAAAACCTGCGGGTGGTGGCTGCACTCCATGTGGAAGTGGGATTGCGGTTACCCGATTTTTGGTCAGAACAGTTGGTGTCCGACTTACATGACGAACGCGCCTGCCGAGACCCCTTATTGGGGCCAAAGGTCCGAAAGGAAGAGGACTTCCCCTGGGAAGAAAAGCAAGCCTTATTTTGAGGCAACAAGTACTTTTACCCCCCGTCGCCACAGAGATAATCTCGTCAAGGCGCTAGTCAAACAGACGGGTACCAGTAAAAGGCAATTCGGTAAGAGACCTTTTGGAGGCGGCATCCGCATTCCACACCCCAAGCCACATTGAGCAGCGGAGGGCCGTAGGAGATCCACAGCAAAGGCAGCACAACGGACTGACTGCATGGAAGCTGTGCACAGAAGTCCCCAGCATTGGAGAACCAAAGCAAGATAGATCCTCCGGGGGGAAATCCCGCCAGGATACCCTGACTGAGTTGTGAGCACCACAACAATAGGGCCTCGGACCCAGAGCCTGCTGAGTCCGAGGCAAACTCTGCTAAGGACTCCACCGTCTGGTCTGTCGAGTCCTTGAAGGCAGCTGCATCTACCAGCGGCAGGGTAGTAGCCTAGAGAGGCGGGAAATTGGTGGAACCATGGAGAGAGGGGAAACCACCTTAGAGGCAAGGTCCTTGGCGAATGGGTAACGCACTTGAACCCTCTTCATTCCCGTGAACCTCTTGTCCGGATGTTTACATGCAGATTCCAGAAGTATGTGAAGTTCAGCGTGAGAGCTGAACCCTTGAGGTGCTGGTTGAGCACAATGAAAGGATACTTCAGGAGTAACGTCTGAAGATCCTGGGTCCTCTAAGTGAAAGGGGTCTCTTATGGCCGCCACCAATGAGTCCACTGTTTCAACTATATCCGAGCGGTCCTCTGAGTCAGATGCAGATTCGGAAGCCTCATCCGCCAGTTCACCAGGAGAAAGTGAAAGCGTGGAGGCAGCCCTGGAGGGGCCCAGCCCAGCAGGCATCCCAGTCTGGTCCCCAACCGGCTAGCGGCGGGGACTGGAATTCCCACGGGCGTATGCATACGCCCCACGTCCTTAAGGACTCGGGATGCAGGGCGTGTGCATACGCCCGGCGTCCTGAAGAGGTTAATATTGCACTGCAAAAACATGTTTTATGGAATAAATATAAGTTTGTTGTTATGTTCCAAGAACTGTGCCTTTTTTTGTTCCATCAATGGAGCTCTATAAGAGTTTGCAGGATGTGTTCTAGTTTTTATTGTTACTTTCATTGTTACTATCTTTCCACCTTTGCTCTCCACACAGCAAGTCTGCAAAAGCTGCTGTAATCATTACTCTTCTACTCCTTCACATGTCATAGTTTAGTACAAGGCAGTGTTCTGCAAACACACATCATCGTTCCAAAGAAAGATATACACATGTATATTACAGGGAGATGGTGATGTAGGCTGAAGAAGCTGGGCAAGGGGGTTGTGACATTCAGGAGGGCAAGACCAGAGATTAGTGGCAATTTCCAACCAAGTCTCCAAAGACAGCAGTGGATAATGAGTCATCTCTGGAGAGGGAGAAGCCACAGAGCTAGAGACAATACCACACTGAAAATTGAAGAATTACAGATTATTTAACAACAATTTTCTGATACTGAAATACCCATTTAAACCAGTGTGCCATCTACTGAAAGTGTAGCCACTAGGTTCTCGATTAGATGCACTCAAATCTGTTTGAGATGCAATGATCTTTTACAGTGAAATTAAACAAGTAATAAAGAGCACATTGCAAGCACATGACGAGGAAGAATCACAGGCAAAAGCTTAGAAAGATGGAAATGTCACAGTGCTGGGCTTGGAAACAGTCACGACTGTACTCAGCTATAAACCTGCACATTTGGCGTCTATAAAATCCTTAAGGATGCAGGGCGTACCAGCATGTTCTGCTCCCGCGATATAACGCGGGGTCATGCGATGACCCCACATCATATCGGGTCAGTCCCGGCGGCTAACGGGAGCCAGGACCCGTAGCTAATAGCAGATGTCACTGATCGCTGTGACGTGCGCTATTAACCCTTTAGATGTGGCGATCAAAGTTGATTGCCGCGTTTAAAAGGTAAAGGATGAGGACCACTGCGGCGAAACCAGTGTCCTGATCAGCTAGGCCACATCAGGAAGGTCCCTTACTGCCTCCTGCGCGTCTGATCAGCGATTGTTTGCTCCAAGCCTGAGATCCAGGCTTGAGCAATCAACTGCTGATAACGCTGATCAATGCAATGCTATACTGCATGTTACAGTCCCCTATGGGGGCTATAACATTGCAAAAAAAAAAAAAGTGTAAAAAAAAGTTAAGGGCTCCCTGAGGAAGGAGACGAAACAGCTGTAGGGGTTGTGGTGGCATAAGCGGTGCAGTTCCAATATGGGTAAGACATCTTTTTTGATATATTTATGGCAGGACTTTGTTACTATTACTTAGTAAGTTGGAGGTTAGCAATAGAGTAGACATCTTTACTATCATAGCACCTTTCAGCAGCACAAGCACTTTACATGAATTGGCCATATATATGATTGCATAATAACGCTGCCCTTCTTATTCCCACATATTTTGTTGGGTACTTTTTTAATATTATTTAGTGTTTATGTATTTTCAATAAAATTTGCTATATTTTTGGAAATTCGATTCTAGTTATGCGTCTTTTTTGCAGTGTATTATGTCCTTTAAGGGGTTAATGGCACAAAAACAGCGTGTTTCAGGCCAGAACCTGGCCCTTGGTCAGGAACAGTGCATCTAGCCCTTCGACAACAGGTTTGCCACGTTGGGGTGGTGTCGCCCCTAGCGTCCATTTGCCCAGTGACCTCTGGCTATTGTTGAGTATAATCCCTATATATTGTTGTAGCTAATACTGCCATGTAATTGTTTACATTTATATCTATTGCACTTTACCCATGTTGGGACTTGCATTTTATGTGACTGATGTATTTATTTCTATTGGGCTGTAAGTGACACTTGAGTTACACCTTGTTTTTTTTTTTTTTTTTTTTTATCTCCCCTCCTTGGGTAGAATCCCTCCATTTTTCAACTTATTATTCACTAATAAAATATATATACTATGTAACATTTGTTTAAATTACTCAATTTTCTTCAATGATTTTGTATGTAATAAGGAGGTCATATAGGAGTGGTTAACTAGGGGGTTCTTCACTGTTTATGCACTTTGGGGGATATTTCTCAAAACCTGTCCAAAGAAAAAGTTGCCCATAGCATCCAATCAGATCGCTTCTTTCATTTTTAACAAGGCCTCCGTAAAATGAAAGCAGCAAGCTAATTGGTTGCGACAGGCAATGGGGCTTCTCCCCCCCCCCCCCCCCGGACAGGTTTTGATAAATCTCCCCCTTTGCGTTTATATACCAAGCAGAATTTATTTGTATACCCCTTTATCTGAGATATATTTCGATGTAAAATATAAACATGGATCTCTGTGTTGAGGCAGTCCCTTTAAGTTGTTAAATTCTGTCTAGGTTAGGAACATACTGTGGGAGATCAAAACCTTTCCAGAGGTAAAGTTGCCTATAGCAACCAGAGCACTCATTTTTCAGAGGCCTTTTCAAAACAAAATAAAAGAAGCAATATGGACAGGTCTTGATAAATCTCCCCTCACTGTGTATACAACTGTTTGTCCTGTGTCAAGGCATGTGTTAACTCTTCCTACAGTCAAAACATACCCAAAGATGAAGTGTAATCCTACAAACAAATGGCATGTTATTAAAATAACTGCACCTTCAATGGCTTTCCACAAGCTCCATAATTGAAAGTCATGGATACCAAGTAAGCCAAAATTTATAAACCAACTCCTTAATGCCAAAATCAATTGAACATCCTAAAAATCTAGTCTTCCATAAAGCTTTCTTTTAAAAGCAGAAGGGATTTTTTTTTTTGCAGGGCTATTTATACGGGAAATATTTTTATTTATTTTTTTAAATACACACACCTTTTGTTACCATAAAATGACTGAAACCAAACGAAAAATATGGACCAAAATAAATAAAAACAAAACTGCAATTCTGAAGAATGTAACTTTTTAGTCTCAATAAAACTGACTTCTTATCTGTATTGTACAGGTCATTACGCTGGCAACAATACCTACATTTATATAATTGTTATGTTTGAATTGCCATCTTCTGATCCATATCCAACTTACAATTTTCATCTGTGGATCTGTGTGAAGGCTCTCTTTCTTATACCATGACCTGTAATTTTTACACAGTACCATTTTAAGGTGGAACGTACTTTTCCCCTTTTTTGTTATGAAGTGACCAAAAATTCTTGCATTTAGCATTTTTTTCATTTACATTGTTCACCATGCAGTATCAAAACTACCATTTTATTCAGACATTTCTGCACGCTGGGATACTAAATATGTACTAGGAAAGCAAGCATGGAGGCTTTTTAGAAGGCCTCCAGCTGCCATGGTAACTGATATCAGCACACAAATCAGATCATGGGTAGGCTAAAATCTGATCGTGGGTCTGAACAGAGGATTACAGGAGAGCAGATCTCCCAAACATTCTTCTCACGTGTACAGAGCAAAGGAAGCATTACCAATCCTTTAAGGCTGGGTTCACACTACGTTTTGGACATACAGGGTCATTGAATGAGCCGACCGAAGTCAGATAATGACTCCAGTCAGCTCATTTTTGCCCCATATGCAATTTTCTGACCGGACCTAAAAGTGGTATACATCACTGATTGTAGCAACTAGCTGATCAGCAGTGTGGGGCACCAACCAGGAAGAAGATAGCACCAGAGCAGCGACACCAGGGCACCGTGGGAGCGGGGCAGGTAAGTTCAGTTTTTTTTTTCATGCAGGCAGCCTGGAGATGAAGGTTTAAATATGTTCTACATTAGAATACCCCTTTATAAATGTATAAAATTCTAAAACTAGAGAATGCAAAAATGCATATAATCACTTAAAAATTCAGTGTGAACAAAAGCTTTAGAGAAGCTGTTCAGGTATAAAAAGCAAATGATCCTTTCTGAAGGGAGCAAATGGCAAGTGGAGACTTGAGGGCCACAGCCTGGCACATCTTACTGCCCTTCCTTGTCAGACTTTCAGAAAAGGTCTTGGAGGTGAAGGAATAAAAACAATTTTGTAAGTTTGGCAAACACCATCAGCAACAGGAAAGGTAGCTTGCTTTTATACCCAAACATGAGTTTGTATGCGCAGCTCTTAGCAAATACAGATTCCCTTTAAACAGGCTTTTGTCACCTTACAAAGTTATCAGCTATCCACATGCTAGGGGGCTACTATCTGATTGTTGGGGGCCAACTACTGCAACCCCCCCCCCCAATCTTGTGTACAGGAGTCTCCTGATAGAATAAAGCAGCGAGTTGTGTATGCAGTCATTTATTCTCAATGGGAGCCAGAACAATGTTGAGCCGTCTCGGCAGCTCCTGTAGAGAATGAATGGAGTCGACCCACCGCTCCATTCTAAAGGGAGATTCTGGTTGCAGTTATTGAGATTGTAGTGGGCACTATTGGTCAGACCATCCACGATGGGTCAGATGCGCCCCCCCCCCCCCCCAATCATGTGGGCAAGGGATAACTAATTACTATTTTCCAATCTTACAAAGAGTGTGGATAAAAGTATCTGCTATAAAGACGAAGTTATGCAACTTTAGGAACTTAGGCAACACCCTACCCCTTAAAAAAAACTTTAATAAAATAAAAGTGAAATTCCAGTGTTCCAAGTCATCGTCTATTTAACATAACATGTCCACAACATAGTGGAGAAAATAACGTGTTGAGTATAGAAGATTGAGGTAAACTGGTTTCAACAGCCTCACATACAGGAACACAAAACCATGGCTGTCTTATTATATGATCATTAAAAGGGGTTTCCCAAAGAAAGCTTTCTTACTGGTCAAAAAGATGTTTTGAGTCATCAGCATATCCAAGCATTTGGGTTCTCCACTAACACCTATGTGAAAGCCCTTAAATATCTTTAAAGGGAATCTGACTGTATTTGCTGCTAAGAGTGTTGGATAGCTGTTGGTGGTTGTCAAACTTCTAAAATTGATTCTTTATTTCAGCCAAGTGTCATGAAGGTTTGACCACGATGGTTAGGTGCCTGAGCCTGGCACACCACCTCGCCCTCACCTTCCAGACCCTCCATGATTGTAAGTGGAGCCCTGTACTTTGTCAAGGAGGTGTGAGTGATTTAGGACTTGGCACTTCAGAAACTTTTTTTCTGTAAGTTTGGCAACCACTATCTGCTCCGGGAAAGGTTGGCTTTCAAACCCTAACAGCAAACACAGCTGACAGATTGCCCTTAAAGGGGTAGTCCAGGCAAAAACTTTATATATCAACTGGCTCCGGAAAGTTAAACAGATTTGTAAATTACTTCTATTAAAAAATCTTAATTCTTCCAATAGTCATTAGCTTCTGAAGTTTTCTGTCTAACTGCTCAATGATGATGTCACATCCCAGGAGCTGTGCATGATGGGAAAATATCCCCATAGGAGCTGCACAGCTCCTGGGACGCGAGTCATCAGAGAGCAGTTAGACAGAAAACCGCAACTGAACTTCAGAAGCTAATAACTATTGGAAGGATTAAGATTTGTTTAACTTTCCGGAGCCAGTCGATATAAAAAAAGTTTTTGCCTGGAATACCCCTTTAATATCAATGTACTGGCACCACTATAACAAAAATAAGCAATGGGGTCCCCCTTATCTTGGGATAGGTAAGGTTCCTATATTTATATACTAATTGTATAGCATAGTTGACTATTTTTCTGGAAACCCCCTTTAATGGTTTAACATAACTGCTTTGACATTGTAACCAAAGGCAGGAGCCTTCTTCTAACACTTTATATGCTTTTCATGTAATGAAAATAAACAACAGTCTGTACAATTTATTAAATCTGGAAAACTCACGGTATGACAATGGAAATATTAAAAGCAGAAGGAAAAACATTTTATCCAATCCAAGTGCCAACAATGACAGTACAGGATTGAGAAAGTATAACAAAATGTTCCACAGTTGCATGACCAGTTGACTTCTACTGCCTCGGGTGCAGGAGTTAAACCTCTCCCACCACTGTATGAAATGATTAGGTGTATGTAGTAAACCCTAACCTAATAATTCGAATAGTCTAACCTTCCAAATGCATTAAGCCTTCTGAAGAGAGGAAATTACAAAAAAAAAAAAAATAATAATAATACAATTTACACTTTGCAAATGAGACGTGAGCAGAACTAGGATTGAGGGGAAACCTGCGCTTTTCTCATGGAACGCAGAGCCTTCTCTCGTAAATGCTTCTCCAAATCGTCTAGATTTCCTTCACCGTCACTTTCAGTCTCCTGGTGGGGGAAACGTATAGGATTTGTGTTTAGGGAGGTACACGGCCGGCATCAGTAGAATTTTTATTACGCTGCAGCAGAAGACAGAAAAGGAGGCAGAACAGTGATTGGTGACCAAAACTAATCAATGGGGCCCACTACACTACCCACCACCTAAGTTTATGCGTGCAGGAATAATGTTTTTGTACAGACAGACTTGGGAAGTGTTTTCTTGGTAAGGCTGGGTTCACACTACGTTTTGTCCCATACAGGACCGCATACGGCAGGGGAGCTGAAAACTTGCGGTCCCGTATGTGGTCCAGTATGTAATTCATTTTAATGAGCTGACCGGAGTGAAATGCTGACTCCGGTCGGCTCATTTTTGCCCCGTATGCGGTTTTCCACCGCACCTAAAATTGTAGTCGACCACTTTTAGGTGCGGTGGGAAAACCGCATATGGGGCAAAAATGAACCGACCGGAGTCAGCGTTTCACTCCGGTCAGCTCATTGAAATGAATTACATACGGGACCGCAAGTTTTCAGCTCCCCCTGCCGCATGCAGTCCCATATGGGACAAAACGTAGTGTGAACCCAGCCTAAGATAACTGGATGTTAAATGAGGAGGGGGTATATACACTGCCAGGACTGGGCATAAAAAAAAATTGCAACTGTACTCACCTTCTTGGCTTCAGTATCCACATCTGCCTCAGTGACCTCTGGAGAAGCAGCAGCTGCAGCCTTCTCTTTCTTATGCTTTTTGTGTTTCTTGTGCTTCTTCTCTTTTTTATGTTTCTTGTCCTTTTTCTTCTTTTTCTTTTTTCCTCCTCCCTCCTGATCTGAAACCTACAAAGTGGGGGGAAAAATGTTTGTTTTTCAGAACACCTACAAAAATCACTAGAAGCGTGGTGTGGCACCATATTATTAAATACAGCATATTTACCCAAAAAAAAAAAAAAATAATTCCCATACACTGACCAATACTAAGCACAAGGGGGGGGGGGAGATTTATCAAAACCTGAGAAGAGGCAAAGTTGTCCAGTTGCCCATAGCAACCAGATTGTTTCATTTTTCAGAGGCCTTGTTAAGAATGTAAGTAGTAAGCTCATAAGTTGCTATAGACAACTGGGCAACTTTGCCTCTGCAAAGGTTTTGATAAATCTCCCCCAAGGTCTTTATCAGCTGTTCAAGGCAACAGACTAGATACCTGAGCAGGAGACGGGCTTGGTGTGGTGCTCTTCGTTTTCTTAGCTGGGGCAGGAGCTGGAGACCAGTTGGGTGATCGTGATAGAGACCGGGATGGTGAAACAGCTTGTATTTTAGGAGCTGGTTCAGGGGATCCAGAGAATGATGATGAGCGTCTTCTAGGAGGTGGACTTAGGGACTCCCTGAAAAGGCAAGGAAAACAGAAAATGGGCATATTAATATAGATTTAACCAGACAGCAAAACTATGCAGGTAACTTATAAAAATTACTTTTTCAGTTTCTTTGGTTCTGGTGTTCTGGATACTCGTCGAATAGGTCGTGTACTTGGAGAAGGGGACTGTTGCCTCCTAAGAGGAGAAGCCGATGGTCCCCTCCTATGTGCTGGAGGGCTCTCAGAGTTACGTGCAGCTCTTGGGCGTGGAGATGGTGATAAACGTTTAGGCTGCAAAGGAGAACGTGCTTCCCTTCCAGATCTGCTTGGGGATGATCCCTTTCTGTGCTTAGATGGTACAGAGGGAGACCGTCTTTTTCCTCCTGGAGATCCTTTATGTTTTGGTGGAGGTGAATGTGATACTCTGTGTTTCGGTGGAGGAGGTGACTGCGATACTCTGCGTTTTGAGGATTGCTGAGCAAGTGGTGAAGAAGTCCTCCTCTTAGGAGGTGGAGAAGGAGAATATCGTCTTTGAATTGGTGGAGAGTACCGTCTTTGTGAGGGAGACTGCCTGTGAGGAGAAGGGGACCTAAGTACATATCAAAAATAGTAACATTTGTCAAAACTCTACAATAAAATAAAGTCAATATATTATTAGTGAAGATGGATGCATCTATATTTACTTACACATAACCCAACACTTAGCAATTTATGGGTCAAAGCTCTCTCCGGCAGAAGATCTTAAAGCTTACTTAATGGACTTTATTACACTGGCCCTGCCACAAAGTTCCCTTACGGAAAGGACTATAGAGCGGGCTCACAGACTGATACACCCCAAGCATTTGTCTAATGATGTGCCCTGGGATGTAATAGCCCAAACCCATTATTTCCCCAAAATAATCTTTAATGTCCTTTGCAAGACATAAGGCTGAAGTCCCACCTAGGTATCGGGGTCTGCAACTGCTCTCCGATCTTTCTGCTGATACATTGCAGCAACGTAAGGCCTTGGCACCATTTACATCAGTGCTTAGAAAACACAAGATCTTATATCGTTGGGCCTATCCCACAAAAGTGCTAGTTACTTATAAGGCCTATGTAGTTAAAACTGCTGAAGGGGGATCACAGCGGTTAAAAGTGAGTGACGATTACTGGATCCTCCGTTGGAACTTTCACATAATGCACTACCACCCCCTATTGAGCCAGTACAACCTGAGTGGCAAATAGTCGGTTATGAGTATAACACATGTTTATTTTGTATTTGATGTACCTACTACTCCTCCTTATTTTATTTGCAGCAATCTCTTTGTACTATGGTTCTACACTTATGGTGTAAGTTGCTTTGTTAAATGTGAAAGGCCTAAATAGCCCCTTTAAACGGGCATGCATGTGGGAGTAAGCAAATAGATTAAAGAGTGACATCTTTTGCGCACAAGAGATGCATAAGAGAAACACGCACATTTCGTTCGTCATCCTTCATTTACACATAATCCATTTCCCATTACACAAAAAAAAAAACAACTACGGGTGTGATTGTGGCAATAAAAGATACCGTATCAATAAAAGTTATTCATCAGGTATTCGACCCAGAGGGAAGGTATATTATACTTGTAGGCACACTTAGGGTACGTTCCCACCTGGCGTATACGCAGCGTATTTCACGCTGCGCAAAATCTGCAGCAGCGGGAAATATGCTGCGTATCCTTCGCTCGCCATATACACAAGGCTTTTCGGCGGCAGCTGAGTGTGTAGTGAGTTTTGGAGGCGGAGCCGCACGTCAGTCATGCCGACACAAAAATTTGCGCAAGAGTTTTTTTTGCATCTTTTTTTCGCAAAATCTGATATAATTCTTCATAGCCATGCCTACGGTTAACTTTACCATAGAGCACTTTCTACTGTAGAATTGAATTTATTAACCGCGCAAATATACACCACCGCAAAGGACACAAACCAAAGTGTTCTAAAGCATCTGAGAATTATATTAACTATTTGGGACAGTTAGGACTACTACTTCCATCAGACTGTCTATGATGGGAGTTGTAGTCCAGGGGCTGAGGTGCAGATCGCACCGGGTCAATCTCCAGAGACCTGCATCCGCATTTATTAACTGTAAAAGCCGGCGGGACATCCAACTACACTGCGCTGCCCGCCAGCTCCTATTTACTGTATCACATTTCATAATACCGCCTGGGAGACGGGAGCTATTCACCAATCAGAGCTCCTGTCTCACAGGCGGCGGCAATTATGAATTATGAGAGATTTATACAGGAGCCTGAAGCTGGCAAGCAGCGCAGTGTAGCCGCATGTGCCGCCGGCTTGTTAACTTAATAAACGCAGATAGCAGTGGGTCTCTGGAGAATGACCTGCTGAGATCTGCACCTCAGCCCCTGGACTATAACTCCTATCATGAACGGAGTCTGTCCATGGTGGGAATAGTAGTCCTAAAAGTGCCGCAGCTGGGGGATGTGCAAGTGCCATGCCTCAGCACTGCAGTACTACAACTACTCCCATCATGGGACAGACTCTGTCCCATGATGGGAGTTGTAGTACAGGGGCTAAGGGGCAGATCACACCGGGTCATTCTCCAGAGACCCGCTGCGATCCAAATTTATTAAATGTAAAAGCCGTCGGCACATGCGGCTACACTGCGCTGCACGCCGGCTCCTGTATCACATTTCAGAATCCCCGCCAGGGAGACGGGAGCTCTGATTGGTGAAAAGCTATTCACCAATCAGAGCTCCTGTCTCCCGGTGGCAGGGATTATGTATTATGAGCAGTGTGTACAGGAGCCAGCGGCCAGTGCAGTGGAGCCGCATGTTTCCCCAGCTTTTACAGTTAATAAATGCGGATTGCAGCGGGTCTCTGGAGAATGACCTGCTGCGAGCTGCACCTGGACTATAACTCCCATCATGGACGGAGTCTGTCCATGATGGGAGTAGTAGTCCTGAAAGTGCCGCAGCCGGGGGATGTGCAAGTGCCATCCCTCAGCGCTACGGTACTCCAACTACTTCCATCATGGGACAGACTCGGTCCCATGATGGGAGTTGTAGTCCAGGGGCTGAGGTGCAGCTCGCAGCAGGTCATTCTCCAGAGACCCGCTGTGATTCGCATTTATTAACTGTAAAAGTCGGCGGAACATGCGGCAACATAGCTATTCACCAATCAGAGCTCTTTTCTATTGGGCAGGGATTATGAAATGTGATACAGTATACAGGAGCCAGCGGGCAGCACAGTGTAGCCGCCGGCTTTTACAGTTAAATGCAGATCGCAGTGGGTCTCTGGAGAACGACCTTGTGTGATCTGCTTCTCCGACCCTCTGTCCATGATGGGAGTAGTAGTCCTAAAAGTCCCGCAGCCGGGGGATGTGCAAGTGCCATCCCTCAGCTCTGCGGTACTACAACTACTCCCATCATGGGACAGACTGTCCCATGATGGAGTAGTAGTCCAAGGGCAGAGGGACAGAGAGCTACACAGTCCAGGCCTGATTGTTCTCATTATGCTTTTTTTCCATTTCTGGCAGCGTGTTCCCAAACATGGAGACTCCAGCTGTTGCTTAACTATAGCCCCCATGATGGGAGTTGTAGTTTAGCAACAACTGGAGGCTCCCTGTTTCTGAACACGCTGCATTATGTGCGCTCTCTCCAGGGGAGAGCGCAAAAAATGTACTAACCCATATTTCTTGTTTTCCTTTTCTTCTCATTTCAGATACGTGAATGCGGAGGACTACGTCAGATTCGGTGGACTGCGACGATGACCAGCGTTTTTTTTATTTCAATAAAATGGTTAACGAGGGCTGTGGGGGAGCGTTTTTTTTATTAAAAATTTTTTTTCAATGTGTTGTGTTTTTTATAATTGAATTTTCAGGCTTAGTAATGGATTTATAAGACAGCTTCCACTACTATGCCAGGGCTTAGCGTTAGCCCCAAAATAAGCTAACGCTAACCTCTATTAGCCCGGTACCCACTGCCACAGGTGTGCTGAGAAGAGCCGGTAACAACAGGCCCGGAGCGTCAAAAATGGCACTCCTGGGCCTAGGCGTTAGCAAGCTGGCGTTATTTAGGCTGGGGAGGGCCAGTAACAATGGTCCTCGCCCAACCTGGTAACGTCAGGCTGTGCTGCTTGGTATCTGGCAGATACTGAAAATAGGGGGAACCCTATGCGTTTTTTTCAATTATTTTAAATAAATAAATACGTGTGTGTGGTTCCCCCATTTTTTCATTATCAGCCAGATACCAACCAAGCAGCAACAGCCTGATGTTACCAGGGTGGGCGAGAACCATTGTCACTGGCCCTCCTCAGCCCAAATAATGCCAGCCTATTACCGCCTAGGCATGCCATTTTTGATGCTCCGGGCCTGTTGGTACCGGCTCTTCCCGTCACCCCGGTGGTTAGCGCTAGCTAATTTTGGGGCTAACACTAAGCCCTGGCTTAGTACTGGATTCTGTCTACAAGAATGCTTCCACTACTGGATTCTGTCTACAAGATGGCTTCCACTACTAAGCCTGAAAATTAAATTATAAAAAACACAACACAATGAAAAAAAAAAATGATTTAAAAAAAAATTATAATAAATAAATAAAACTCCCCCACAGCCCTCGTTAACCATTTTATTGACATTTAAAAAACTGCTGGTCTTTGCAATCCGCCGAATCTGACAGTCCTCCGCATTCACATATCTAAAATGAGAAAACACTAAAACCAACCATTTCTGTGATTTCTACAACATCAAAAAGCTGGTGTGAAATTTTTTATGTAAACTGGACTCTCACCCCTTCGAAAATATCATGTCAAGACGACAATATACGTGCACACGGCCACTTTTACAAAACTGAAGTGAACAATGTAAACCGCGGCACAGAACTCTTTGAAAATGTGGTTGTGCCAAAATTGTTGAATAATATCACTCAGTACCTAATCCTGACCATGTACATCTAATTTTTGTGTGTCTACCTTTTTTTTATTGCACTTTTAGTTTAGCTCACTAGTCTGAATTCCTCTCAACGGGAGGGGGCGTGGCTTCACTGCAGGTCTCCGCCCCCTCCCTCAGTATGCTGTCTGCTCACTTCTCCCCTAGCATTAGCAAAACTACAACTCCCAGCTTGTCCTCACTGACAGTAGTGGGACACAAGTTGACAGTGGGAGGATTTTTCCTCCAGCTGTGAGCCCTGCGCTCACAGCTGTCAATCAAGGAAGTGTGTCCATGACATAGGTGATGATGCATGGACACAGCAGGACTAGTATGTGTCCAAGCAGGCAGGGGGGGGCAGTTTGAATGGCCTTTTCAGTATGAAATACTGAACATTTTATAATGAAAGCAATTGCAAAACCTATTGGTTTTACATGCTTTACAACATATCAAAAGTTTTTGTATCTGATAGTGCCCATTTAAAGCTAAAATCCCATTTGGCCTAATGCCAGAACACAGGTGCTCAACTGCCGCAGACCTGAGGAAACAAGACTACATGAAGGCCTGAGGCACACCACACAGACAGAAAGGAAGGTGGGCGCCACACATGCAGAGTGACCGTAGTATACGCAGGGACACAGACACCTTACGAAAGTAGTGGGGAAAGAAAGGAGATCCGAAAGAAACCAGACATCCAGAAGTCCGGCAGTATGGAAAACAAGCTCAGCACCAAACTGTGTCACAACAATGCCCCTAGCAGACCAACGTGGAACTCTTAGGAAGGGGGAACAGAGAGTGCTGCTGCTGTAGTCGTGAAAGTCCATGGAACTTGCAGGAAACACACCAGGACTGCGGTCGCAGACGAAAGAGATTAAGAAAGCATGTGGGGCAGGAAACATGTAGACAGTCTGACAAACAGGTATAAAAGGTCCAATGAGAGGTCCAAAGGACCCACAGAGACATCAGCACTACAATCCTGTACAACAGGTTAGTGCAGGTGATACTGATAACAGATTCCCTTTAAGGATTAAAGTGGCCTCCCTAAAAAAAAAAAAAAAAATTTAATTACTACATTACCTGCGCCTCTGTGGAGAAGGAGAACGTCGTCTCCTTGGTGGTGGGGCAGGAGAAGGGCTGCGTCGCCTTCTCTGTGGAGGTGGAGATGGGCTTCTCCTCCTTCGGCTGAAAAGAAAAGGGAAAAAAAAAAAAAACACAACCTTAAGTTTACATAAGGACAATTATGTATGTGTTTGTGAAGCAATAATTTTTCACAAGAGTTCCCAGTACAGTAAAACCGACATGCAAACTTTATTCTATGGGTCAGTCTAGTTGCAGTAACCATAACATTTGTTTCATTATATGGTTTAAAGACAAAATTGAAAACCTTAACCCCTTAAGGACGCAGTTCATTTTCACCTTAAGGACGCAGGCCTTTTTTGCAAATCTGACCACTGTCACTTTAAGCATTAACTCTGGGATGCTTTTACTTTTCATTCTGATTCAGAGATTGTTCGTGACATATTCTACTTTATGTTAGTGCTAAATTTTTGTCAATACTTGCATCATTTCTTGGTGAAAAATAAAAATTTTTTATGAAAAATGGAAATTTTTGCTTTTTTTTTACTTTGAAACTCTCTGCTTATAAGGAAAATGGACATCCCAAATAAATTATATATTGATTCAAATATACAATATGTCTACTTTATGTTTGCATCATAAAGTTGACGTGTTTTTACTTTTGGAAGATATCGGAGTGCTTCAAAGTTCAGCAGCAATTTTCCACAACATTTTCAAAATCAGAATTTTTCAGGGACCAGTTCAGTTTTGAAGTGGATTTGAGGGGTCTTCATATTAGAAATACCCCATAAAATGACCCCATTATAAAAACTTCACCCCTCAAAGTATTCAAAATGACATTCAGTAAGTGTGTTAACCCTTTAGGTGTTTCACAGGAATGGCAGCAAAGTGAAGGAGAAAATTCAAAATCTTCATTTTTTACACTCGCATTTGTATATGTAGTGTTTTACCCTTTATTGTGTGAGTGTAGTGTTTTTAGGGTACATTCACACTGGCAGGGGTTTACGGTGAGTTTCCCGCTAGGAGTTTGCGCTGCAGCCAAAAATTTGTCGCAGCTCAAACTTCAAGCAGGAAACCTACTGTAAACCCGCCCATGTGAATATTGCCTACCGAACTTTAATCCCCCCGCCTCCGATCTGCTATTGGTCATCGCTTCTTGACGACCAAAAGCAGGGATAGGAGGGGTTGGCCACCTAACTCCTATCCCTTAAGGGGGACCGGGGTGTCTCAGGACCCCCTTGGGCATATGCACGGGATGCCTGCTGGTATCCATACGCCCTCCGTCCTTAAGGACTTGGGGCGTATGCATGCGCCCTTCGTCCTGAAGAGGTTAAAAAGTACCTGTCATGATCTTGTTGAATTTTATAATCCTCCCATTTCACTGCCCCCATCATGGTAAACCCTCTCCTAACATTTTTAAGTTTTCCATCTTGATATCGCTCTGTATTTTCTGCTCAGTCTCCGTCAGATTCACAGAATGGGAATGGGCATTACCCAGCAGGCTGTGACATCATCTGAAGCCATACAGGGGAGAACTTCCTCCCTCACTCTGCTACACATAGCTCAGAGCAGTTCAGTGAGATGAGCTATGATTGGCTAAGGTTGACAACTCTTGTCTCTATCTACCTGTTTATGTGCAGTGTTTTAATGGTTAAAAAATTTATGTTTTTTAACCCTTTAAGGACCAAGGACGTACCGGCTAATCGCGGCATCCCGAACAGCTTACAGGACAGCGGGAGGGCCCTACCTGCCTCCTCGCTGTCCGATCGCCGAATGACTGCTCAGTGCCTGAGATCCAGGCATGAGCAGTCATGCGGCAGAATCGATCACTGGTTTCTTATGAGAAACCAGTGATCAATGATGAAGATCAGTGTGTGCAGTGTTATAGGTCCCTATGGGAAAAAAAGTGGAAAAAAAAAAGTGAATAAAGATCATTTAACTCCTCCCCTATTAAAAGTTTGAATCACCCCCCTTTTCCAATAAAAAAAAAAGCACAGTGTAAATAAAAATAAACATATTGCATCACCGCGTGCGGAAATGTCCGAATTATAAAAATATATCATTAATTAAACCGCTCGGTCAATGGCGTGCGCGCAAAAAAAATCCAAAGTCCAAAATAGTGCATTTTTGGTCACTTTTTATAACATTTAAAAATGAATAAAAAGCGATCAATAAGTCCTATCAATGCAAAAAATGGTACCGTTAAAAACTTCAGATCACAGCGCAAAAAATGAGCCCTCATACCGCCCCATACACGGAAAAATAAAAAAGTTATAGGGGTCAGAAGATGACAATTTTAAAACTTATTAATTTTCCTGCATGTAGTTATGATTTTTTCCAGAAGTCCGACAAAATCATACCTATGTAAGTAGGGTTTCATTTTAATCGTATGGACCTACAGAATAAAGATAAGGTGTCATTTTTACCGAAAAAATGTACTACGTAGAAACGGAAGCCCCCAAAAGTTACAAAACTGCGTTTTTTTCAATTTTGTCGCACAATGATTTTTTCCCCGTTTCACCGTAGATTTTTGTGCAAAATGACTAACGTCATTACAAAGTAGAATTGGTGGCGCAAAAAATAAGCCATCATATGGATTTTTAGGTGCAAAATTGAACCACCCTACTTGGGAACCACGAAAAGGCTGGAATGGAAACCCCGAAAGCGCTCCCTGGAAGGGACCGGGACAATGACTCCCTGGATGAAAAGGGACTGAAGCACCCCCCCCCCCCCCAAAATTCCCTCGCTAGCGAAGGAGACCGAGTGGCTCCGGAAGAGAAGCAATTTCGATCCGGTATCCGTTGGACACCACGTCCCTGACCCAGGAGTCTTGAATGTTCGCCGCTCAGACGTCTTGGAAAAATAAAAGACGACCTCCCACCCGAGAAAAATTTGCGGGTGGGGGTGTCCCTTCGGAAGTGGGTTTGCGGGTGCCAGACTTGGCTGCAAATCGTCCGGAACGATTATCCAATTTTCAAGAGGGGTGCGCCCGGAAGGAGGGAACCTTTTTGTCCCGTGAGGGCGCCTGCCCCGACCCATTATTGGGACCAGAAGTTCGAAAGGACCGAAAAGAAAAAGACTTCCTACGGGAAGTAGTGCGAGCCCTATGCTAAGGTAATAAGGAACTCTTGCCGCCCGTCGTCTCAGAGATGATCTCATCAAGGTGCTTGCCAAAAAGTTGGGAGCCGGCAAATGGAAGCTCGGTAAGAGACTTCTCGGAAGCGGCATCCGCGTCCCATGCCTTAAGCCACCTGGAGCCACGGAGGGCCACTAGGTTACCCGTGGCAAAGGCAGCACAGTGGGCTGACTGCATGGAAGCAGAACATAGAAAGTCTCCAGCCTTGGAGCACTGGAGCGCTAGGTCAGACAGTTCCTCCAGAGGAGATCCAGAAAGAACACGTTGACTGAGTTGGGAGGACCAAACAGAGAGTGCCTTCCGACACCCAGGCAGAAGCAAAGGCGGGAAGCAGAGAGGAACCCGCCGCTTCGAATGCAAACTTTGCCAAGGTCTCTACCCTTTTTGTCTGCTGGATCCTTGAAGGCAGCCGCATCCACCAGCGGAAGCATCGTAGCCCCAGAGAGGCGTGAGACTGGCGGGTCCACCGAAGGAGGAGAAGTCCATTTTGAGATGAGGTCCCTGGCGAAAGGGTACCGCACCTGAACCTTCTTTGCTTAGTGAAACCTCTTGTCAGGATGCCTTCAGGCGGATCCCAGCATCCAACATCTTGGGTGCTAGACGGGCACGATGAAAGGATACTTCTGGAACTACGTCCGAAGGAGTCCCTTATGGCAAAAACCAATGAGTTCACCGTGTCAGCCATATCCGATCGGTCCTCTGAATCAGATTTTTTTTTTTTTTTTTTTTACAAAATGTTAAACTCACTGCTGGCACCAGTTGATCAGAATTATATTTTTTTCTTTCCACCGGAGTACCCCTTTAAATTGCTATAGGACCTAAAATGTGAGTGTGTATGTATATCTATTTATATCTATCCCCTTCATCTACCCACCCCCATTAGAAGGATATTCTCCTACTATATTTATTTAATCCTAGCATGGGAACTATAGTACTAAATTCTAAATGAGTACATCTAGTTGGAGACTATTACAAAGGCCTAAACCAACCTTTTAAGAGGAGGCGATTGCCACCTTTTCAGACTCTGCATCCTGAGAGCAAGGAAAGAAAGATTCAAGGTTCAAGCACATTTCCAAAACAAATATGCAAAAATTTGCAACTTCCTGCACATTAGAGATTATGAATGGGTGTCTCACTGACTGCTGCAGAGACCCTTCAGCGTTGTTGGTATTTTTGTGCTCCAAAAGATAAAATCACTAGTAATAGCAGTAAACAGGAAATTACATCCTGTTTCACAAACCTAAAAATAGAATTGTGCACTTTGTAGAGCACAAATGACTTGGCTTCTACCATTTTGTACCATAGTAAATGCTATAGTCACAATTACATTATCACCGTTATTCTATTCTAGATGTCTGTTAACATCCTATTTTTACAGCTGTCCTAGAGTGAATTCCATCAGCTGCTATCAATTGCATTGGGTGGGAAGGAGCGAACAGATTTCCCATTTTGAACTGTTCAAATCGGGAAAAACTCACTTTTATGTTTTAAGAATCATCGTAAGGTCTCCTATGAATGTCTAATATGGCAGTGAGAATCATTTTTTCTTTTTTGTACATTCTGGATTAGGAATGCTGCCTAGAAGACATGAAACACACTACTACATACATAGAGATACTCACTGTGGAGAAGGATCCTTGGGTCTTTTCCGTGAAGGGGATGGACTTCTTGACGTAGAATGCCTTCGCCTTCTTTCAACTTCCCCATTTTTCACTCCTGAGCGCTTTGGCCTTTCATCTTCTGAAGAGGAAGATGACCCAGAATCTAGAATTTAAATGTTAACAAAGGTTCCATCTGGATTAATTTCAATCTCTTGAGAGGGAAAACAAAACCCTAAGAAAAACATCTCTACAACTAACAGTGATTAACCACTTAACGACGGCCGAATAATGAAGAAAAAAATAAGAAATTAAAAAGTAAACTATTTTGTTTGAGGTTTTTCTTTTTCTTTCAAGTAGTACAGTAATAGATAAGAATGTAAACATGGATCATTTTACAGGAGAAATGCAGCGGAAATTTTATCTTCCCCCTGTGCCCAGGCTGCAAAAAGGAGATTTGTTTTGTACTTCCTGTAAAATCTCTTTCTCAAAGGATCCATTGGGGTACACACCGTGGGTATACGCTACCATCTCTAGGAGGTTTGACACTATGGAAACAGAAAAGTCGGCTCCTCCCAGCAGCGTATACCCGCCTCCAGGTCACTGAGCTGATCAGTTTCAGTCCCAGAGGAATAGGAGGAGACAGACCGGTCAAAGAAAAGAACATGAGCTGTCAGAGAACCAGAAAAAAATAATTGAACACACCCTCGGACAGATAACCAAAAAGAAACACCAGAAAGGGTGGGAGCTGTGTCCTTCAATGGATCCTTCGAGAAAGATTTTACGGTAAATACAAAAAAAATCTCCTCTCTATCGGCTCCATTGGGGGACACAGACCGTGGGACATACCAAAGCAGTCCCTTGGGTGGGCAGAGAAACAGTCAGGCAGACGGCTGAACCACTGCCGACTGCAACACTTTGCGGCCCAGACTAGCATCAGCCAATGCGAAGGTATGAACCTGGTAGAATCTCGAGAAAGTATGCAAAAGCGACCAGGTGGCCGCCTTACAGATCTGCGAGGCAGAGGCCCTGTTGCGGAGGGACCAGGATGCTTCAACAGAACGGGTGGAATGAGCCAAAACTCTAAAGGGTAGGATCTTCCCTTTGCAGCGGTAAGCTTCAGAAATAGCAGATCGGATCCCCCGAGAAATGGTGGCCTTGGAAGCAGGCTGTCCCTTCCGACAACATTCCGTAAGGGCGAAAAAGGAATTGCACTGACGAAAGGAAGAGATGACAGATAGGTCTCAACTACCCGTACCACATCCAGTTTGTGGAGTAAACGCTCCCTGGGATGAGGAGCGGGACAAAAGGACGATGTCCTCATTGAGATGAAAAGCCGAAACGACCTTTGGTAAAAAGGAAGGATCCGGACGGAAAACAACCTTGTCCTGATGAATCACCAGAAAAGGAGAGCGGCAGGAAAGAGCTTCCAGTTCAGACAACCTCCGAATGGAGGTGATAGCTATAAGGAAAGCCACTTTTCAGGAAAGCAGGCTAAGAGAAATCTCCCTGAGAGGTTCAAAGGGTGCACCTTGCAGGGCACCTAGGACCAGGTTGAAGTCCCAAGGGGGAGAAAGGGACATATAAGGAGGGGGTAGAATGAGCCATGACCTGGAGAAAGGTCAGGACATGAGAATTGGATGCCAGAGGGCGCTGAAAAAGAATAGAAAAGGCCGAAACCTGACCCTTAAGGGAGCTGAGAGCCAGCCCCTGTTCCAACCCTGACTGCAATAAAGAAAGAAGACGGGGAACGGAAAAACTCACAGGAGAGAAGGCTTGAGATTCGCACCAACTAAAATAAAGCCGCCAAGTACGGTGGTAAATTTTCGCAGAAGAGGGCTTGCGAGCCCTGAGCATGGTGCGAATCACCAGCGAAGAGAAACCGTCTCAACAGCCACGCTGTCAAACACAGCAACTGTAAACTGGGTTGGCAAAGGGGACTCCGTGACAGTAGGTCTGGCCGAAGAGGAAGACTCAACGGGACGTCGTCCAGGAGCCTGACCACGTCGGCGTACCACGCCCCCTTCGGGGCCAGTCTGGAGCCACGAGAATGGCGGGGACGCCCTCTGCTTTGAGCTTCCTCAGGACCCTGAGAAGGAGAGGAAGAGCAGGGAACAGATAGGGCAGGGCAAAGCCTGACCACGGGATCACCAAGGCATCTACTGCTAGGGCCAGGTGATCCCGGGACTTCGACACAAACTGAGGAATCTTCCAGTTGTGTCGGGATGCGAAGAGGTCAACGTCTGGAGTGCCCCAGAGGTCGCAGATCTGCGTGAAGACCTCTGAATGCAGAGACCACTCGCCGGTTCCCATTCCCAGTTGAGCACTCCCGGAATGTGAATCGCTGAAATGGCCGGAACCCCGTGTTCTGCCCAGAAGAGAATCTTCGTAACTTCGGCCATGGCTGCTGAGCTGCGAGTGCGGTTGATGTACGCCACGGCCGTGGCGTTGTCCGACTGGACTCGGACAGGGCGGCCTTGAAGAAGGGACTCCCAATGGAGAAGACAGATATGGATCGCCCTCAGTTACAAGATGTTTAGGGAAAGAAGGGCTTCTCTGGGAGACCAGCGGCCTTGAACCGTCCGGTCCCTGAAAACCCCGCCCCAGCCCGACAGACTGGCATCCGTTGTGACCACCTGCCAGTGGAGGGGAAGGAATGATTGCCCCTGAAGAAGCAGGGGGGACCGAAGCCACCAGAGAAGGGACTGACGAGACCGTAGCGATAGAACAATCTTGCGGTCGAGACACAGAAGAGACCTGCCCCACCGAGAGAGAATCGCCAGCTGAAGAGGGCGGTAATGAAACTGGGCAAAGGGCACGGCTTCCATGGCTGCCACCATTCGACCCAGGACTTCCATGCAAAGACTGATTGAAACTGGGACCGGCTTCCGAAGAGAGTGGACTCCCGACAAAAGTGTCAGTCGTTTGTCCGGCGGAAGGCGAATCCGAGCAGCGGCCGTGTCGAATTGAAGCCCCAGAAAGACCAGGGACTAAGTGGGGGAGAGGACAGACTTTTTCCAGTTGACCATCCACCCAAAGCGAGATAAGGTCAGGAGAGTGAGATCCACGTTCTCCAGATTCTGGGCTCTGGTGGGAGCCTTGATGAGGAGGTCGTCCAAGTAAGGAATCACTGAGACTCTTCTTAACCGCAACAGGGCAATCACTGGCGCCAGGTTCTTGGTAAAGACCCGAGGAGCAGTGGCCAGGTCGGAGGGGAGGGCTATAAATTTTAAATGACCCTCCGGAACCGCAAAGCGGAGGAACCGCTGATGGCCTGGAAATATTGGAACATTGAGGTAGGCATCTTTGACGTCCACCGAGGAAAGAAACTCCCCTTGATCCATGGACGCCACCGCCGAACGGAGAGATTCCATACGGAAATGACGGATTAGAAGATGTTGGTTGAGACGCTTGAGATCCAAGATTGGCCGCACAGAACCGCCTTTCTTGGGGACCACGAAAAGATTGGAATAGAAACCCCGAAACCGTTCCTCATAAGGAACCAGGACAATGACCCCCTGGATAAGAAGGGACTGAAGAGCCCCTCCCCCCGCGATTCCCTCACTAGTGAAGGAGACAGAGGGGCCTGGGACTGAAAAAACGATCCCTCGGAAGGGAGGCAAATTCTATCCGGTACCCATTGGACACCCACGTCCCTGACCCAGGAGTCCGGAATGTGCGTGGTCCAGACGTCTCAAAAAAACAAGAGACTACCTCCCACCCGAGAAAAATCTGCGGGTGGGAGCATCCCTTCATGGAGAGTGGGCTTACGCGTTACCGATTTGGCCGAACGGTTAGTAGACTTCCAAGAGGGGCGCGCCCGGAAAGCAGGAACCTTTTTGTCCCGCACAGGCACCTGCCCAGACGCTTTATTGTAACCAAAAGTCTGAAAGGACCGAAAAGAAGAGGACTTCCTACGGAAAGAAGTGTTAAGCCTTGTTCTGGGGCAGTAAGGAACTCTTGCCACCCGTCGCCTCCGAGATAATCTCATCAAGGCACTTGCCAAAAAGCCAAGAACCGGTAAACGGAATTTCAGTGAGACTTTTTGGGAGGCGGCATCCACGTTCCATGCTTTAAGCCATATGGAGCGACGGAGGGCTATCAGGTTCCCGGTGGCAGATGCAGCACAACAGGCTGACTGCATGGAAGCAGAACACAAAAAGTCTCCGGCTTTAGAACATTGAAGAGCTAGAGCCGACAATTCCTCCTTAGGGGCTCCTGAAAGAATACCCTGACGGAGTTGGGAATGCCAAACCGAAAAGGCCTTAGATACCCAGGCAGAAGCGAAGATAGGAAGCAGGGAGGAAAAGGCTGCTATGAAGGCATGCTCCGCTAAGGTCTCTACCTTCTTGTCTGCCGGATCCTTGAAAGCAGCCGCATCCACCAGCGGCAGCGTAGTAGCCTTGTAAAGGCGAGAAAACGGTGGGTCCACCGATGGAGGGGGAAGTCCACTTAGAGATGAGGTCCTTGGCGAAAGGATATCGCACTTGGATTTTCTTAGAACCCCGAAACTTCCTATCAGGATGCCTCCAGGCCGATTCCAGAATGGCGTCAAATTCAGCATGAGAGCTGAACACCTTGGGTGCCGGTCGGACACGATGAAAGGAAACTTCTGGAGTCACGTCCGAAGTTTCTGGGTCCTCTAGAAGAAAGTTGTCTCTTATGGCCGAAACCAATGAGTTCACCGTGTCCACTGTGTCCGATCGGTCCGAGTCAGATGCTGAATCGGAAACCTCGTCCGCAAGTTCTCCAGGAGAGTGTGAACGAGTGGATGCAGCCCTGGAGGAGGGAGACTCCGACCGGGTGCACGGCTCTGGAGAGCCAGAGCGGTGACCACGGGAACACCTTCTGGAAGAATGACGTTTGCGGCCAGAAGGAGCGGTGAGGCGAGACCTACGAGGGGATCGCCCGTATCTACCAGAAGACCCAGGGGATGAGTCAGAGGAGACACCTCTAAAACGCTTGTGAGAGCGTGAAGCATGGGGAGAGGGGTAGCGGGTCCCCCTGGAGGGCCGGTGCAAGGTGGACCTCTCCAAGGCAGTCACCACAGAACGGGAGACCTGATCGGATATGGACTGGAAGAGGAAGAAACCCAGGCTGGAGGGGCAGCCGAAAACACCAGGTCTGCTAAAGCATCCGGGGCAGAAATGGCAGGGGGGGTCTGGGGGAGCAGGCAGAACAAGTGGGTTAAGCAGAACCTGGCATTTTTGAATTACAGCTTTTACAGGTGTAATGAGTAACAAGTACTCCAGTTAACTGTTTAGAGCAAGGAACAGTTCTGGGCACAGACATAAAAAAAATGAACAATCTCACCCAAGCCCGTGTCCCCAGGGAGCTGCTGTGAGGAGAACTCCGCTTAAAGTCAGTGAGAGAGAGATAGAGAGAGAGAACGCCAGCCAATAGTAATGGAGGGCTGAGCCAGGTGATTGGCCCTTGCAGCTCCCATGTGCGCTCACAGCGCTGATTGGTGGCCAGTTCGCACCTCTGTAGAAGCTCCAGAAAAAATACATTAAGAAATAATAATGGCGCCCGCAGCTGCCGAAACGAACGTAAAACGAGCGTTATGCTCTCGTAGAGAAAAGTGCTGAGCCGCGGCTGCCGAAGTAACTGTGCCCCACACACTGACTGCCTAAAAGACTGCTCCCCCATATAATGAAGGTGCTCCTTTCCTGCAGGGAATATCCCATGACCAGCCCCATCTCACACTGCTCAAGTATGAGCTAGTAGTCCCAAAACTGGGAGACTCCAGATGTTGCAAGTCCGACCTAAGGGAAGGAAAAAATACTCACCTTAGTCTGAAGAACTTACCTCAAGAAGTCTTCAGAATGTAGTCTTCAGTCAGCATTGTCACCTGCAGCAAGCCAAGCTCATAGCGTGAACAGGGAGGCAGGGGGACCCGGACCCATGAGGTATAACCCCAAGCGCTGACCGTTGGCGAGAGGGGGTTAACAGTACATCCCAGATGCCTGCCACCTAAAACCCCAGAGCAGTGTCTATCCTCCTTAGACACTAAGCTGAAACTGATCAGCTCAGTGACCTGGAGGCAGGTATACCCTGCTGGGAGGAGCAGACTTTTCTGTTACCATAGTGTCAAACCTCAGAGACAGCAGCGTATACCCATGGTCTGTGTCCCCCAATGGAGCCGATAGAGAAAAACAAATTTTAGCTCACCCGACTACGTTCCCCAGTTGCGGCAGCTCTGTACATGATAGTGTGCTCAGCCTATCACCGGCCGAGGCAGGACATCGCTGCGGCCGACGATACGATGACCAGTGTGAAGCACAGACCCGAGCAGCGCTGAAGGAACGGGACACAGATACTGGAGCAACGTAGGAAGTAGAGATGAGCGGACTTACAGTAAATTCGATTCGTCACGAACTTCTCGGCTCGGTGGTTGCTGACTTTTCCTGCATAAATTAGTTAAGCTTTCCGGTGCTCCCGTGGGCTGGAAAAAGGTGGATACAGTCCTAGGAGACTCTTTCCTAGGACTGTATCCACATTTTCAAGCCCACCGGAGCACCGGAAAGCTGAACTAATTTATGCAGGAAAAGTCAGCAACCGCCGAGCTGAGAAGATCGTGATGAATCGAATTTACCGTAAGTTTGCTCATCTCTAGTAGGAAGGTAAGCTAAAATTTTGTTTTTTTCTGTAGCTCTGGCACTGGGGAAGGTAAAAATGTTCTGCCGCATTTCTCCTTTAATTGCATTGATCCACAGAAAAAAAAATAGAAGAACAATTTTACATAATTGTGGATTTTTCAATTTGCCCACAAAATATTTTTGGGCTGTGTCTTACATTTTTTGGTATAAAGTGAAAAATTATTGGCCACACAAAAGATGATCTAACATGGGTCTGTTAATGAAAAAAATAAAAAAGCTATGGCTCTTAGGAGGTGAGGAGGAAAAAAACGAAAATGCTAAAATGAAGCTGGCTTTGTCCTTAAGGCCAAAATGGGCTGTGTCCTTTTAAGCAAAGCAAGTTTACAAAAAGTTGATTTTTATGCTTACTGTAAAATCTCTCTCGGAGGATCCATTGGTGGACACAGAGACCGTGTGTATATGCTGCTGCCACTAGGAGGCAGACACTAGGCAACAAAAAGAAAGTCTGCCCCTACCAGCAGGATATACCCCGCCTACCAGACCTATCAGTTTAATCCCAAAGCAGTAGAAGACAGACAAGGAAAGAAAAAATAAAAATAAAAACAGCAACCGTCTGTGGAAACCACAGACAAAAAAAATAACCAAACCAAGCCTCAGACAGGCAACCGAACCAAGGACGCTAGAACAAATTGGTGGGTGCTGTGTCCCCCA
The DNA here is from genome assembly GCF_029499605.1 of Hyla sarda. Classification (NCBI taxonomy): domain Eukaryota; kingdom Metazoa; phylum Chordata; class Amphibia; order Anura; family Hylidae; genus Hyla; species Hyla sarda. Next base: position 260,699,199 of record NC_079190.1, read on the forward strand.
ATGGCTCCTCCGACAAAGATTTTACAGTAAGCATAAAAATCTACTTTTCTCGTTTGGCTCCATTGGGAACACAGAGACCGTGGGATGTACCAAAGCAGTCCCCGGGGTGGGAGAGAACCCAAGCAACTCCGGTAGAAGGCTGGGCCACAGACACCTCCAACACCTTGCGACCCAAACCAGCGTCAGTGGACGCAAAAGCGTGCACCTTGTAAAATTTTGTGAAAATGTGCAAGGATGACCAGGTAGCAGCCTTACAGACTTGCAAGGCCAAAGCCCTGTTGCGGAGAGCCCAGGAGGCCCCGACGGAACAAGTGTAATGAGCTGAGCACCGGAAAGTCGGAGTCCTCCCTTTGCAGCAGTAAGCTTCAGAGATGGCAGAACGGATCCACCGCGAAATTGTCACCTTCGAAGCAGGAAATCCCTTACGACGACCCTCCGTAAGCACAAAGAAAGAGCCACACTGGCGAAAGACTAAAGTGCCCAAAAAGGTAAATCCGAGCGGCCTGTACCATGTCAAGATAACGAAGGCAAACGATCCCTGGGATGGGACGGAGCTGGACAAAAAGGACTATATTCTCATTTAGCTGAAAGGCGGAGACTACCTTAGGCAAAAAAAGATGGGACCGGACTGAAAACAAGAGAGAGCAGACACCTGACCCTTTAGGGAACTGAGAGCCAAGCGTTGTTCCAGCCCAGACTGTAAAAAGGAAAGAAGGCGTGGAAGGGAGAAAACTGGGGAGAAGGATTGAGAATCACACCATCAAAAGTAGGACTGCTACGTACAGTGATAAATCTTCGCAGAGGAAGGCTTGCGTGCCCTGATCATTGTGCGAATCACCTGGGGGGAGAACCCCTTGGCCCTTAGAACTGTGGTTTCAACAGCCATGCCGTCAAATGCAGTGACAGTAAATTGGGGTGGCAAAGAGGACTCCGAGCAGGTCAGGACAAACTGGGAGGTGCAGCGGTACATCAGTCACTAGGCGAACCACGCGTGCCTGGGCCAGTCCAGAACCACGAGAATGGCAGTGACGCCCTCCACTTTGAGTTTCCTCAGGACCCTGGGAGAAGAAAGAGGAGGAACGGATAAGGGAGGACGAAGTGTGACCAGGGAATCTCTAAGATGTCTAACGGCTAGGGCCATAGGATCTCGGGACTTTGCGACGAAGCAAGGAACTTTCTGGTTGTGGAGAGAGACTCGAAGAGGTCCACGTCCGGGGTGCCCCAGAGGTTGCAGATCTCCACAAACGCCTGTGGATGAAGAGACCACTCGCCGGGGTCAGCAGAGGAGCGACTGAGGATAATCCTGCGATCGAGGGATAGCGGAGACTTGTCCCACCGGGACAGAAGGGAAAGTTGAAGAGGCCAACAATGAAACTGAGCAAAGGGAACGGCCTCCATGGCCACCACTATCCGACCCAGGACTTCCATGCAGAACCGAATCTGTGCGGCCGCTGAGTCCCAAGAAGATCAGAGACTGGGTGGGAATCAGGTTGGACTTGTCCTGATTGACCAACCAGCAGAAACGGGACAAGGTTTGAAGAGTGAGAAGGAGACTCCTGATTTTGGTCTCTGGATGGAGCCTTGACCACGTCGTCCAGGTAGGGGTTAACGGACACCCCCATGCACCCCTGGGTTCGCAGGATGGCGATCACTGCCGCCAGGACCTTGGTGAAAACCCTTGGGGCCACGGCAAGGCCAAAAGGAAGGGTCACAAACTGAATATGGCCCTCCGGAACGACAAAGCAGAGATAGCGCTGATGCGCCAGAAAAATTGGGATGTGGAGGTAAGAATCTCTGATATCCACCGAAGAAAGGAACTACCCTTGATCCATGGGTGGCGGTTGAGGAGTGGGTGGCAGTTGAGGAGTAGGTGGCGAGTGAGGAGCTTCAGATCCAGGATCGGGTGGACGGAACCTCATTTCTTGGGGGCGAACAGGTTTGAACAGAACCCCGAAAATGCTCCTTGGGAGGAACTGGAATGATCAATCCCTGATCGAGAAGGGTCTGAAGCACGACCCGAAAAGCGGAAGCTGAGGAAGGAGAGCAAAATCGAAAAAAGCGGTCCCTTGAAAGGGAAGCAAGCTCGATGCTATAGCCGTCGGATCCAAGAGTCCTGCACGTGGGCACGCCAAACATCCCCAAACAGGGACATCCTCCCACCGAAAAGAATATCCGGGTGGGGGCATCCCTTCAGGCGGAGGGAGGCTTACGGGTACCCGACCTGGCCACAAAACGGCCGGAACGGTTATCAGACTTTTAGGTGGGGCGAGCCTTGAAGGAGGGCACCGATCTTGCTGCCTGACCCAAGCCAAAAGAAGGTTGACTTCCTGTGGGAATCGGTACGGCGAGACTTGTTCTGCAGTAATAAGGAGCCCTTACCTCCAGTAGCCTCGGACATAATCTCATCCAGGTGTTTCCCGAAGAGTCTGGTCCCAGAAACAGGAAGCTCAGGGAGAGATTTCTTGGAAACATCATCGGCATCCCAGGCCTTGAGCCACATGGAGCGACGAATCGCCACCAGGTTACCTGTGGCAAAAAGCCGTACAACGGGCAGATTGCGGGAAAGCAGAGCACAAGCAGTCTTCAGCATTGGAGAGTTAAAGTGCAAGATCCACCAAATCTTCCAAAAGGGGCCCCGGGCAAAATGCCCTGGCGGAGCTGGGAAGCCCAGACAGAAAAGGCTTTGGACACCCAAGCAGAACTAAAGGCCGGAAGCAAGGATGAACTCACCGCTACAAAGGCGAACTTGGCCAGATTCTCAAACCTCTTGTCCACCATGTCCTTAAAGGAGGCTGCATCTGCCAATGGTAGAGTAGTCCCCCTGAGTTTGTGTCTGGATGCTTCCATGCCATTTCTAGTACGGTGTCAAATACAGAATGAGAGCTGAATACCTTAAGGAGAGTGATGGAAGCGATGAAAGGAAACTTCGGGAGCTGGGTCCGAAGTTCCGGGGTCCACCAGGTGAAAGGTGTGCTTGATGGTTAACCCCAAGTTGTCAACCATGTCAGACACGCTGGCTCGGTCCCCTGGATCAGAGGCAGAACCTGACGCCTCATCTTCCAGCTCCCCAGGAGAATGGGAACAGGTGGAGGCAGCCTTAGATGAAGGCGAGGTGGACCTGGCAGGCAGACCTGGATACCTAGGACTCCGATCAGAAGAGTTACCCCTAGAACAGGGTCGTTTCCGGGGGGGGCCAGCGAGGAAAAGGAAGACCCATGAGGAGAGCAGCCCACACAAGCATAACAAGTGACCAGGGCCTCAGTGACCTGTCTGGGGTCTTGGTTCAAACACAGGTGCAAGCAAAAAGGAAGTTGGCAAAAAAATAAAATAAAAATGGAGCAGTCTCAACAGATGTCTGTGTCCCTCAGATGGAGAGGAGAAGCAGGCTGTAGTGTGAAGAGCCAGCACTCTGTCCAGGAGTGTGAATGAAGGGCTAAGCCTAAGGAGAAAGGGGCAGAGTCATATCCAGGCTGGCCCTCATTGGAGGAGAGGAGAGAGGCACCCAGGGATGACCCCTGCAGCGCTGGCCATAGGATGAGGTGAAAAGGGGGCCAGAACCCCCCCCCCCCTCCCCGAAATGCTGGCAGACGGGGAGTGGGCGGAGCTATATGCTGCGACTAGGTCGCAGCCTCAATTAATGACCCCCGGAGCTCTGAGGCGCATCGACAGGGAAGGTAACCCCCGACGCTACGGTTGCCTCACACGTGTAGGCGTCCAAAGTGAAAGTAAAATGACGGTCGTGCGTGTACAGCGCAGCCACCAGGTTAGAACTGCGGGGCTCTCAAAATTGCCCCAGGTGAATAAAGCTTGCCCTAGTGACTGACCCTGACTTCAGGATTGCAGAGCAGGAACTGTCCCTAGAATGAATAAAGAGGAGTGGGCCCAAAACAGGGGGAATACAGAGGTTGAAAAAACTGAATAAAAGAGAAGGAAAAGGGGGAAAAAAAAAATATTCTGTCCCGGGAAAACTTACCTACTGAAGTCTTCAGACAGCTATTAAACACCTGCTTCAAGCCGGGGTGAGACAGCGAGACAAGCAGGGTAGGTAGCGGGACCTGGACCCAAAGGTGCAACCCCAGGTGCTGACCGGTGGCAAGGGATTGACAGTGCATAACTTGATGCCTGTGCCCCTTCTTCGCAAATGGGGGAACAGTGAGTGCTATTGCTCCTGAACCCCCATCTAAAAAGAGAAATAAAAAGGAGAGAGAAAAAAATTTAAAAAGCTGCATACGGGACCCTAAACTAGAAAATAAAAAGACTAGGCCTGGAGAAGTCCAGACCTGTGTCTGCCTCCTACGGACACTAAGCTAAAACTGATAGCTCAGAGTCTATAGGCGGGTCTGACTTGTTGCCTAGTGTCAGCCTCCTAGTGGCATATACCCAAGGTATCTGTGTCCCCCAATGAAGATGAACGAAAAAATTTAAACGTTTACTTTAACCAGTAGAAAAAACATTTAAGCATGTCTGTCATCCTCCAAACTAAAGTGTACACACTAGATTTATTATTAATACAAGACAAAAATTTTCTAATCAGTTGGATGGATTGGTAAATCCCAGTCTATGAATATAAAAAAATAAATAAATTTATGAACAGAAATTACCTGAGGAAGACTGCTGATTTTGTCTCCTATACTGACGACGTTGCTGTACTGAATCGGATGTCCCCATTTTTCCTCCCTTATCATCATCTACAAAAGCAAAGTGGATCTTGAAACTGAAAAATACATAGATCTTGCAATTCTGAAATAAGTGCAGTTCCTGATGCTGGGGGGTAGTCAGACATTTATTAAGGAAATTTGACACGATAGCTACTTTTTACAAGCCCCTTTAGTACTAGAGAAGGGGTAGACCGCTATTGTAAAAAGCTTCTCACCCTCTGATATGGTTGTCCATTTATCGGACCCTTTTACATACCCTTTTCTGTCTTCTCCCAAGGAAACTAAGGGACAAACAACGAATTTGAAGTTGGAGTATTGTGCCTTTTTAGTAGACACTTGTTACAATATTCCTAGCACACTTTTCATTTAAAAAGAAGTCTCGTGGTGGCACCTCCTTTAACAACCATGGTTTATTTTCGGCATGGGCTGCTAAGGGTGTATTTAGTGGGCTTGGGACCGCTACATATCCAGCAGCTGAGTGCTGGAGCTAATAGCTAGCAGGACTGGAGACCCGACGTCCCACCATGCCCCCTCCATTCATGCCTATGGGAGGGGGTGTGACAATGCGGGTGCTGCACAGAGATCGTGGAGGGTCCCAGCGGAAGGGGCCCTCGCAATCAGCCATCTTATCCCCTACAGGGGATATGATAGGGGATAAGATGTCATTGGCCGGAGTACCCCTTTAAGGGGGTTGGATCGGCTCCTCGCAGAGATTGTAGGAAATCTGTTGTCATGGCAGCCGTGCTGGATACATTTTCTCTAACTGTAAATTGATCAATTCAATAACATTGCACTGGACTGATCAAATGATTGTTTATAGAAGTCACCTAAAAGGGACTTGGTGGCAAAAAAATTCAAATAAAAAATAAATATACATTTTAGAAAAGTGTTTTAACAATTAAAACAATGTTATTGAAATAGGATGATGAATCCCACAATTTCTTTAAAATGTATGGCAAAATGTCCAGAGCAGCATATGTTTGCTATGGGGATTTTCTCCTGCTCTGGACAATTCCAAAAATGGACAGCAAAGAGCACTGTGGTCGTGACAGAGAAATCCAAAAAGAAAAGCATTTCTTCTGTAATATATAGCCCCTAAAAAGTACTGGAAGGATTAAGATTTTTTAATAGAAGCAATTTACAAATCTAACTTTCTTGCACCAGTTGATTAAAAAAAATAAAAAAAAATAAAGTTTTCCACAGGAGTACCCCTTTAAAGCGGTATGGGTTACAAAAAAAAACGTATCCCCTATCCCAAGTATAGGCTAGCGGTGGGATCCCCCGTAATCTGACACTTATATAAGTTTTTGTATGCCAGAGAACTCCTTTATGGATGGATGCAGTGTTGAAGAATATGTAGCGGATGGACATTAACTATAGGTTTCCCAACTTACCAGATTCTGATATTTCCCTTTTACGTGGCTTTGGGGAAGGTGATGGAGTTTTCTGCTTCTCTATAAGCTTGTGTTTTGACACTATAATAAAATATACCAAAAACAAATGTAAACTAGGATAGCAATAAAAGTTAATCTATACAAAAGGATGATTAAAGAGATTTTTTGTACTCATCGTAAAACCTCTCTCTCTCTCTTAACCTTCATTGTGGGAAAAAGAGCATGGGTATATGCTCTTGCCACTAGGAAAAAAAAAAACTAGGCTCCTCCCTGGGAGGATATACATGCCCACTGGAAGTGAGGTAATCAGTTTTGTCACAAAGCAGTAGGAGAAGCCAACCAAGAAACAAGTCCAAAAGGACCCTAGAAAGGAATCCCGGAGAAACACTCAAGAACCGTAAAAGGCTATCTGGAAAGAATGAAGACATCGGTGGGGTGCTATGTCCCCCAATGAAGGCTACGTGAAAGATTTTACGGTGAGTACAAAAAAAAAAAAAATCTCCTTTTCTCGGTCGCTCTTCATTGGGGGACACAGACCATGGGATGTACCAAAGCAGTCCCTGGGGTGGGAAGACCAACACCAGAGAAAGGGAGACAGTCCGGAGACTGAACCCCAGCTGGCTGTAGGACTCAGACGAGACCCTGGGCTAAAAGGCAACCGAGGCCTGGAACTGAGGGTCCAGAAGTTCCCACTGTCCATGGAGATGGACTAGTAGGCCATGGTCCTTATAAGAGACTCTAAACCAACAAGAAGGGGCAATGCAGAGACCCGATGGGCCAAACCAACCTGGAAGGATGTAGGAAACCAACTCCAAGAAGCAAAGAACCAGACAGAGGGAAAGCCTGGTTGGGAACCAAAACGGAACGACAAGAGAACCCCATACAGAGGATCAACCGAAACCAGAGAACCTGGTGAGAAAACGCCAGGGAGAGCCGAAGGAGAGTCAGACAAGGTGAAGACCAGAAACCTCTGTAAAAGATATGGGAACAGTCTCTGGAGAGGCAATGTGCAGACGATCGGAACCAAAAAGGTGTAGGCGCCAAAAAACACTGTCCCAGGGGCACAGCGTGAGCACCCAGGGAGAAGAGCGGACTCAGAGGACGCCACACTGGCTGAAAAGCGGGAAGAAACCACAGCCATGCTGCAGCCGAAAAATGTCCCGACTGGAACAACCAAGTAGTCCAACCCCGGAGTAAAGGGACCCCAAAGGACAAAAATTGAAAGTAAGGAGTAACCCGAAAAACTGGAACGGAGACATGGAACTGGAGACTCAAGACACCGGGAGGTGCCCCACCTGTAGGGGGAGCAAAACCAACAACCGTGAAATGCTCCAGGAAACATACTGCTATGCCGGGACAAGAAGAAGAGTGGTACAGAACGACCGCCTCACAATAAAATTGTGGAGAAGCCTGGGCAGGGGCACTACACGTGCCTGGGACCGCAATCATCACAAAGGCCCAAAGGACTAGGAGGAGGACAGACCCAGAAAATAAGGTACACCACAGCAGTCCAGGAGAGGCCGTGCAGAACAGGACGTCACCCCAGCAGGCCCCATGCAAGAACAGAGGTGCTCAACCACCACAGACCTGCGGAAACAATTACACAGGAAGCCCTGAGGTACACCCCACCGAAAAGGATGGGAGGAAGGCTCTACATGAGCAGGGTGTCCAGAGCATATGTAGGGACACAGACATGGGTACCTCATGATAGTAGAGGGAGGTACCAAGAATGCAACCACAAAGGGAACCACAGACATCCAAATGTCTGGAAGCATGGAAACTAGTCTCAGCACTCAATGGTGTGCCACAACCCTGCCCTTAGAAGACTAATGATATGCTGTTAGAAAGGGGAACCAAGAGTGCTGCTGCGAGGTCCATAGAACCTGCAGGAAACACCCACACCCCATCTCTTAATGGCACTATACACCAGAATTGCAGTCGCAGACTAAAGAGATGAAGGACGAATGAGGTGCAGGAAATATGCAGACAGTCTGACTTACAGGAAGAAAGGCCCAATGAATCCACAGAGCCACTTCTTCGGAACTTCACACTGAAACTGTCACCAAACGTCTGCCGCTGGAGCGGCAGGAATGGGGAAGGTGACCTGGCGGATAAAAAACCATGCAAACAGTCTGGCTAATTGGCATAGAGACCGTGAACACACCAGTTTAGTCCTCAGAACCACACACTGAAAGTGGCTTACCAGCCCTTATCCGTGATAGCAGCAGGCCTGTGGAGAGGGACCTGAGATAGAAGGGAACCCTGTGAACCACTACGTGGTGCATTGTGAAAGGCCCATGGAGCAGCATGGGTTCCCTCACTCAGAACTACACCTCAGCAGTGGGATGCCTGAACTTCCGCCAAGGTGTGGGAAGTGAATGGTAGGTGACCCAATGTAGTAGTAAACCACACTGACCACAGCCTGGTTGACGTCAGTTCCGTGTACCTGCAGGGGACCCTCTTCCAGATTTCTTCCACCAGCAGTGAGGTGCTGGAAATCCCAGCCATGCACGTGGCAGCCCAGGGATGGGAGACCGATTGCATCAGAAACTGTGCAGACAACAGTCTGGCTGAACGAGTACCCCTCCAGGTGCTGGCGAAAAAGGAAAAACGGTCATATCGCCAATCACTGTGCCCCCTTGGTCGCAGGTGGGAGGATGGGGAGGCCTAGGAGCCATGGATAGAATCCCCCCCACATTGGGAGATCAGGGGAGGCTGAGGAGCCATGACAGGGCACTTCTTTGGACACCGCGCACTGGTAGTGGGGTACCGGAAGTCCAGTCGCAGAGACATAAGGCATGTGAGAAATGACAGGCGGTGGAGGAACCACGCAGACTACTGTCTGGCTCACTGGTATGGGTCTAGGGGTGTGAATCGCCAAGAATTTGGCGATACGATTCGAATCGCGATACCAGTGTGGCGATTCGATATATCCCGATATATCGCGATACCGTCTAGGTGACGATACATCACGATATATCCCGATACATCGCCCACCTGGGAGCATTCATAGATCCCAATAGACACCGCTGTCAGCTTTGACAGCGGCGATCTAGTACTCCGGCACACACTTCTCATTTTATCCCGTCCGGGCTGCAAAATAAAAGAAAACGCACTCTCTCACCTGCCAACAAGCCCCCGGAACTCCGGTACACGTGTTCGGTCCCCGGGCTGTATTCTTCTTACTTCCTGTTAGCCCGGCACGTCACACGGAGCTTCAGCCTATCACTGGCAGCGGGACATTGCTGCAGCTGGTGATAGGCTGAAGCTCCGTGTGACGTGCCGGGCTAACAGGAAGTAAGAAGAATACAGCCCGGGGACCGAACACCTGTACCGGGGCTCCGGGGGCTCGTTGGCAGGTGAGAGAGTGCGTTTTCTTTTATTTTGCAGCCCGGACGGGATAAAACGAGAAAAGTGTGCGTCGGAGTACTCCTTTAATAGCCAGCCGCGGCGATCGCCGCATGCTGGCTATTAGTGGCGGCCCCCGGCTGCTGAGAACAGCCCGCTCCATACACAATGCAGAGCACCGCATGCTGGATACTAGCGGCGGTGATGCATCAGCGGCCCCCGGCTACTGATATCAGCCGGGGGGGGGGGGGTCGCAGAGTATGGAGCGGGCACGAGTCGGAGCCCGCTCCATACACCCAGAGCGCTGCCGTGTCAGATCCGGCCTGCCTGGCTCCACAAATGTGGAACTTGTATCTCCTGATGCCCGGGACATGCTGTTCCGGGCATCAGGAGATAAAAATTCCACATCCCTAAAAGAATAGATTATAAAAGATTTTGAATCGATTCAGTATCGGCAAATGAAAAAATCGCGATAATCGTGCAAATCGATTTTTTCTTACATCCCTATATGGGTCCATAGTGTGCAACAGGTCAATCCATCGGACACCTTGCACTGGCCGTGAGGTACCGGAATGTCAACTGCGGGTGTAGCAGATACGAGATGACCTGTGGAGGAGGGAATCAGTGTATGCACACACCATGAACCCTCCCTTGATGGATGGCCATCGGAGGAAGAACCCCGAAAAGGCACTAGGCGTCCGCCAGGAACGCAAAAGCCTTATAAGGGCACCGGACCAGAGCTGTGCCCCCATAGGGAGGGACTAGGGCCAGCCATTTGCACAGTCAACATGGCATTGTACAAAGAGTAAGGGAAAAACAGGCAGAGAATGTAACCCCAGAAACTCCAGGGACCACGTAACGGCCCTTCACCATGCTCCCCCAGAGTGAGAACTCTGCAGAATTGGGTATGGCAGAGGCATAGGGCAAAAAACATTGTGCCGATAGAGCTATCTGGACATATACAGTCCCAGAAAAGGACCCAGCAGATAATCTGATAAAAACAGATATTAAAGCGTACCCGACAGATCAAAAAAAAAAAAAAAAAAATTTGGTTTTAATATATCACTCAGTACCTAATCCTGAGACACAGCGGTGCCTGGCTAGACAGGCTTCCGCTGAGTTGGAGCATAAATGGCCCTGAATGGAGTCAGAGGAGGGAGACCGCCTCTGACATCCCTGGTAGCGTGAACAACTACTGCAGCACCCTAAGCCTGGAGGGCTCACTGCGGAAGGAGGGGCAGAGCCAAGCTACATTCATGAGAGGCGCAGAAAGGCACTGGGCTTTTCCTGACTGGTGCTCCCAAGACAGCACCAAAGGGGGAGAGTCCAGATTCCCAGCACTCGCAGGTCACATAGGATTAGTTCCCCGATGTGGGGACAGCGCAGCGCTAGGCTGATTCATTAATTCCCGAGGGGGAGGGGACAAACCAGTATTGCAGTATGGGTTAAAATTCATATCATCCAGCACAAAAATGTTGGTATTCAGTATGAACCGATATACCGCCCAGCCCTATGCAGGGGCAGTGGGTGACCCAGACCCAGGGTACAAACTCCAGGCGCTGGCCGTTGGCAAGAAGGGGTTAACAGTACACACACTGTCTCTGCCCCTTTGTCGCATATGGGGGGGGGGGGGAGAGAGGAACAGGTAGCGCCATGCTCCTGAACCCCCATCTGAAAATGAGAAACAAAAAGGAGGAAAAAAAAAAAGCTAACTAAACAGCCCTAACTAGAAAATAATTTAAAAAAAAAGACCAGTTCTAGAGAGCTCCAAGACCTGTGTCTTGCCTCCTACTGACATTAGCTAAAACTGATTACCTCACTTCCAGTGGGCAGGTATATCCTGCCAGGGAATAGCCAACTTTTTTCCTAGTGTCAGCGCCTCATAGTGGCAAGAGCATATACCCATGATTTCTGTGTCCCCCCAATGAAGAGCGACCAAGAAAAATATTTTCTATTAACCATACAAAATGAGATTACCTAAAGGACGAGGAGGTGAAATAGATACTCTAGATTTTCTTGAACGTGATGACTGCTGTGGTGATGGAGAACGCCTTTTCTGTGGTGGGCTTGGAGGTGGAGACTGTCTGTATCGTCTCCGTGGAGGACTGGCAGAAGGAGGTGAGCGGCGAGGTTTGCGTGGTGGGCTTGAGGATATTCTTTTAGGCTGCTTCTTTGGAGGTGGTTGAGGTGATCGGGATGAGGATGATGAGCTACTACTTCCAGACAAAGATGCTGAAGAACGTCTCCTCCTGGATGTTTACAAGATTACATAATTTTAATATATATGCTTTGTAATAAGCATATGCTCATACAAAAGTTGAAACAGATCAAATACTTACCGCCTAATAGGACTTCTGCTTCTCTTGTGTCTAGGTGGAGGAGGCATTCGGCGAGGGGGACTTCTCCTTCGAGGAGATGGCCTACGACGGGGGCTAGGGCGCCTTCTCGGGCTGTAGGATCTATCATATAACAACTGTATTAGGATCTTTTGATAAAATCAACTCAAACAATATGTTGAAGAAAAAAAAAAAAGATTTTTTTTATAACTTTTATACTATAAAGAGTAAAGCTCTACCTGGATCTTGAACGATGTCGTCTCCGTGGCCTAGAATGGGAAGGTGAACGAGATTTGGACTTTGATTTTGAGCGCGTACGAGACCTGTGACGGTGTCTTTCCTTCTCTTTAATTTTGCGCAAATTTGGTTCTGGTGATGCATCCTTGGTATCTGGTGCAGAATCAGGTTTAGGGATCTTGACTATGTCACTGGGGGGGGGGGGGGGGAAGAGAAGAGAGAAAGGGACAACCTTTAACATCTTTTTAAAATAAAAAAAAATTGATTTCAAGTTCAACGTAAAAAGCATAAATGTAAAAAGTCAAAGATAGAAAGGCAGCGGGGCTTGCTACACCAGGAATTTGCAGCAACTATAAATAATGCACAGAAAGGACACAGTTATCACATGCCTAGTTAAATTAGGGCTCACTCCGTTACCTAGATGATGTTGCCTCTTGCACAGATGGCTCCTTCACATTAAGTGATGGTTCAGGTTCCTGTACCTCTGGCTCTCTCGTCTCAAAAACTGGAGGAGGGCTAGGACTTTTTGTCTTGTGCCGTGGAGAATGAGAGTGGCTTCTTTTCCTCTCTCTTCTGCTTGGAGATTTCCTCCGCGGTGAAGAGGACCTTCTCCTTGGTGAAGAGGACCTAGATTTTCGTCTAGAGAAACAAAAACACCCCATTAGGTTACCTTGATAAGCCATACAGACAAGCATCAAATGACTGCTACTTACATAAAACATTAAAAATTACCTTCGCGGACTTCTAGATCGATCTCTTTTATCTCTGTCATCTTTATCTCTTCTATCTTTCTCATCATCTTGCTTCTTCAAAGAGGCCAATTTCTCCTGTTCAATCTTAAAAATAATAAGATCAGTGATTTTATATGGTATTAAGTGGCATACAAATGTATTGTACAGGCTGTCATGGATGTAACAAGTGTTTATTTCATGTTTTCTGAATTATATTTAAAAAGGTATGGATCACGAGCAACATTTATCCCTTCTCCAAAGATTATGTAATATGCATATATTGCTAATAGTGCCACCATAAGGATATCCACCAACTATAAAAACAAGTCCTGAGTCTGCCATTAAAATCAAGCGACAGTCACCAGCACACCACCTTTCCATTCAGTGTTGGACTGAAGAAGATAGCCAGAAACTAAAGGCCTGTAAATTCAACCTCTACAGTGGGTAAACTCAAAGATGCTATGCTAGAGTAGCTCAAAAAAGGGATTTTTGCCTTACCGTAAAATCCTTTTCTCGGAGGATCCATTGGGGGACACAGACCTTGGGTATATGATGTTGTTGCTAGGAGACTTGACACTAAGGAAACCAAAAAAGTCAGCTCCACCCAGCAGGATATACCTGCCTACAGAGCCTGAGGTAATCAGTTTAGTCCCCAAGCAGTAGGAGAGGATCGAGAGGCAGAAACCCAGACCAGTCCGAGGTAACCAGAACAAAAAATTAACTGAACACAACCTCGGACAGGTAACCAAAACCGGAACACCAAAGGGCGGGAGCTGTGTCCCCCAATGGATCCTCCGAGAAAAGGATTTTACGGTAAGACAAAAATCCCTCCCTCTCTATCGGCTCCATTGGGGGACACAGACCTTGGGACATACCAAAGCAGTCCCTAGGGTGGGCACAGAAAACAAACAAGGGGCAGGTTGGGCCACCGCCGCCTGCAACACCTTACGGCCCAGACTAGCATCAGCGGATGCAAAGGTATGAAGCTGGTAGAATTTAGTAAAAGAGTGCAAGGACGACCAGGTAGCCGCCCTACAGACTTGAGAGGCTGAAGCTGTTATGGACAGCCCAGGAAGCTCCGACAGAACACGTGGTGTGAGCTGAAACCACATGGAGTGAGCTGAAACCCTGAAAGGAGGGGGTCTTCCCCCTGCAACAGTAAGCTTCTGAAATGACAGACTTTATCCACCGCGAAATGGTTGCCTTAGAAGCAGGTAGACCCTTACGGTGACCGTCCGTAAGAACAAAAAAGGAATTACATTGACGAAAAGACATAACAGGTAGGTACGCACCGCCCGTACCACATCAAGTTTATGAAGCATACGCTCCCTGGGATGAGATGGAGTGGGACAAAAGGACGGGAGGACGATATCCTTATTAAGGTGGAAGGCAGAAACCACCTTAGGTAAAAAAAGAAGGAACCGGACGAAAAATAACTTTGTCCTGATGGACAATTAGAAAGGGAGAGCAGCAAGAAAGAGCCGCCAACTTCGAAACCCGTCTGATGGAGGCAATTGCCATAAGGAACGCCACCTTCCAGGAAAGGAGACGAAGGGAAGCCTCCCTGAGGGGTTCAAAGGGTGCGCCCTGTAGGGCGCCAAGGACCGAATTCAGATCCCAAGGAGGTGTAGGAGACCTGTAAGGAGGAGCCGCGTGGGCCACTCCTTGAAGAAAGGTCCGAACATGAGAATCAGATGCCAGAGGGCGTTGTAAAAGAATGGAAAGGGCCGAAACTTGACCCTTTAAAGAGCTGAGAGCTAATTGCTGTTCCAACCCTGACTGCAAAAATGAAAGGAGTCGGGTAAGGGAGAAAACCACTGGAGAAAGAGAAAGATTCACACCAACGAAAATAAGACCGCCAGGTACGGTGGTATATCTTCGCGGAAGAGGGCTTGCGCGTCTTGAGCATGGTGTGAATCACCTGTGTTGAGAAGCCACGGGCCCTTAGTACCGCGGTCTCAACCGCCACGCCGTCAAATGCAGTGACGGTAAATTGGGGTGGCACAGGGGACCCTGAGAGAGAAGGTCCGGACCAAACGGAAGGCGCAGCGGAACGTCGTCCAGGAGCCGGACGATGTCTGCGTACCACGCCCTCAGAGGCCAATCTGGAGCCACGTGAATGGCGGGAATGCCGTCCACTTTGAGCTTCCTCAGGACCCTGGGAAGGAGAGGAAGAGGAGGGAACAGATAAGGTAGGGCGAACCCCGACCAAGGAATCACCAGAGCATCCGCTGCCAGAGAACGGGGGTGCAAAGAGGTCCACATCTGGAGTTCCACAGAGGTCGCAGATCTCTGCAAACACCTCCGGATGAACACTCGCCGGGGTCGGGAGAGGACCAGCTAAGTAAGTCCGCTTCACAAGTGTTTACACCTGGGATGTGAATTGCTGAGATGGCCGGAGTGTCTCTCTGGGAGACCAAAGGCCCTGGACTGTCCGGTCTCGGAACCCCCCCCCCCCCAACCCGAAAGGCTGGCATCCGTCGTGACAACCAGCCAATGGAGGGGCAGGAAGGAGCGCCCCTGAAGAAGTAGAGGGGAGCGGAGCCACCACAGAAGGGAGCGGCGAGATGTCCGAGGAAGTACAATCTTGCGATCGAGGGACGAGGGAGACCTGTACCACCGGGATAGAATCGCGAGTTAAAGGGGTCGAAAATTAAACTGAGCGAAGGGAATGGCCTCCATGGCCGCCACCATCCGACCCAGGACTTCCATGCAAAAGCAAATGGACACTGGGGAGGGGTTCCTGAGTATACGAACCCCCGACAGAAGGGTCAGACGCTTGTCCGGCAGGAGGAGAACCCGGGCGGACTGGGTGTCGAACTGAAGTCCCAGAAAAACCAAGGACTGAGTGGGGGACAGCTTGGACTTGTCCCGATTGACCAACCAACCGAAGCGAGACAGGGCCTGAAGAGTGAGACAATCTAGAATCTGGTCTCTGGACAAAGCCTTGATCAGAAGGTCGTCCAAGTAAGGAATCACTGAGACCCCCCCTCGTCCGTAGCAGGCCGATCACCGGCACAAGGACCTTGGTGAATACCCTCGGAGCTGTGTCCAGGCAGAAGGGGAGAGCCACAAACTGGAAATGTCCCTCTGGGACAGCAAAGCTGAGGAACCTCTGGTGTCCAGGAAAAAAATCGGAACATGGAGGTATGCGTCCCTGATGTCCACTGAGGAAAGAAACTCCCCCTGATCCATGGTCACCACGACCGAACGGAGAGACTCCGGAGGAGATGCCGGTTGAGGAGCTTTAGATCTAAGATGGGGCGAACGGAACCCCCTTTCTTGGGAACTACAAAGAGGTTGTAATAAAAACCTCGAAAACGTTCCTTGGGAGGAACCGGGACAATGACCCCCTGAATAAGGAGGGACTGAAGCGCAACCCGAAAGGCCTTTGCCAGAGAGGGAGACCGTGGGGCTCGGGAAAGGGGAAAAAAAAGCGATCCTTTGGAAGAGAGGCAAACTCGATCTAGTAACCATTGGATACCACATCTCTGACCCAGGAGTCCTGTACATGCGTGGTACAGACATCCCGGAAGACCTCCCACCCGAGAAAAATCTGTGGGTGGGGGCGTCCCTTCAGGCAGAGGTGTGTTTTCGGGTGCCAACCTTGGCCGCAAAGCAGCCCGAACGGTTAACTGATTTCCAGGATGGGCGAGCCTGGAAGAAGGGAGCCTTCTTGTCCCGAGAAGGCGCCTGCCTGGCCCCCTTCGTGACCCCGAAGGTCCGAAAAGAGGTAGACTTACGGCAGGAAGTAGTACTGCGGGCCTTATTTTGAGGTAATAAAGAACTCTTCCCTCCCGTGTCTTCAGAGATGATTTCATCTAGGCGCTTACCAAAAGCCGAGAGCCAGTAAATGGAAGCTCAGTGAGAGATTTTTTGGAGGCTGCGTTCACATCCCAGGCTTTGAGCCACGCGGATCTACGGAGAGCCACTAGGTTACCCGTGGCAAAGGTAGCACAGCGGGCCGACCGCATGGAAGCAGAACATAGAAAATTTCCAGTTTAGAAAGCAGAATTAAGTTGGCTAGTTCTTCCGAGGAAGCCCCAGAAGAAATGCCCTGACTGAGTCGGGAAACCCAAACCGCAAGGGCCTTGGAAACCCAGGCAGAGGCAAAAGCAGGGAGAAGAGATGAACCCGCAGCCTCAAAAGGCAAATTTTGCCAAAGTCTCAACCCTTTTGTCCGCTGGATCCTTAAAAGCAGCAGCATCGGGCAAAGGCAGGGTAGTAGCCTTAGATAGGCGGGAGACTGGTGGGTCCACGGTAGGAGGTGAAGTCCATCGGGCAATGAGGTCCTTAGCAAAGGGATAACACGCTTGAACCATCTTTGTTTTTTGAAACTTCTTGTCAAAGTGCCTCCAGGCAGACTCCAGCAAGGCTTCAATTTCAGCATGGGAGCTGAACATCTTGGGTGCCGGACGGGCATGATGAAAGGGAACTTCTGGGACAGCGTCCGAAGTTCCTGGGCCCTCTAGGTGAAAGGAGTCTCTTATGGCCGAAACTAATGAGTCCACCGTGTCGGTCATGTCTGTGTGGTCTTCTGAATCAGAGGCAGAAGCCTCATCAACTAGTTGTCCAGGGGAGTGGGAACGGGTGGAGACAGCTTTAGAAGGAGACACTGACCTGGTGTGCCGTTCTGGGAACACAGAATGACGACTCGGGGAGAGTCTTCTGGAAGAGAGACGCTTGCGGGAAGACGTAGCAGAGGGACGATGCCAATGAGGGGAGCACCTACGACTGTACAAAGACTCCGGAGAGGAGTCAGAGGAATGACCCCTATTACGCTTGTGAGGGAGAGAGAGTCTCTCTTGAGGAACGGTGCAAGGAGGACCTCTCGAAGGCAGTCACCACGGAACGGGAGACCTGGGCCAAGTCAGAGATAGACAGAGAGGGAAGACACCCATATTGGAGGGGCAGCAGAGCCCACCGGGTCTGAGAGAGCATCCTGGGGGGGGGAGAACAAGTGGGTTCAGCAGACCCAGGCATTTTTGAGTTGCAGCCCTTACAAGAATAGTAGGTGACCAGGGCCCCAGGTTAGTACTGGGCGGTATACCGGTATAAACCGGATATTGTTTTTTTTTTCTCCCACGGTATGGATTTTTGCCCATACCGCTATAACGGTCGGGCCCCACCCTCCGAGTCAATAAAAATTAAACTTACCCGTAATGGGGGTGGTCCAGGCCATCCATCCTTCCTGTAAGTGTTCGGCGGCATTCTGGGTGGAGGGTGAACCGGTCCGGGCTGTCCTTCTCCAGGGGTACTCTTCTCCACTCCAGGCAGGCTCCGGCCTAGTACGCTGCATAGACGCCGCGATGGCGGCTATGCAGCGTTACTAGGCCAGAGCCTGCCCGGAGTGGAGAACCGGACCAGTTCACCCTCCACCCGGAATGCCGCCGGACACTACAGGAAGGATGGATGGCCCGGACCACCCTCCCCGGACGGTCCCTGCAGCAACTGGGAAGGTGAGTCAGGGTTCTGGGATGGACAGGGGTCTGTATAATATACTATACCTACAGTAGGCCCTCCAGCTGTTGCAAAACTACAACTCCCAGCATGCCCGGACAGCTGTTGGCTGTCCGGGCATGCTGGGAGTAGTAGTTTTGCAACAGCTGGAGGCACCCCTAGTTGGGAAACACTGACCTATGTTATACACTACTATATAGTCCAACATGCTGGGAGTTGTAGTTTTGCAACAGCTGGAGGCTGTAGGGTTGTTTGTTACATCTATTTAAAAGGGTACTCCACTGCCCCAGTGTTCAGATCATTTAGTTCCAAAAGCCCATTTAGTTCTGCTATGCCACCTCAATGCAAGTCTCAATGTAAAAAAAAAAAAAAATTAAATAAAAAATAAAACAGTGAAATATTGTGATACTTTAGAAAAATACTGTGATACTCATTTTTGGTCATATCGCCCAGCACTACCCCAGGTACCTGCTTAGAGGGAGGAACAGTTCTGGACTCAGACATGGATAAAATATAACAGTCTCACCAGCGTCCGTGTCCCCCACCAGGCAGCTGCTGTGAGGAGAGGAACGAGGAGAAAAAAAGAAAAAAAAAAAAGAAAAAAAAGGCATGGGCAGTCGGACCAATCAGAAGAGAGGGGCCGGATTAGACTGGGGCGCCTCCGATTGGGCTCATAATACCCTGCACAGTTCCCATTGGCTGAGAAGGTTTGCGCTCCTAAAACCCTAGGGAGCGAACCCCGCCAGGGAAGGAAGATGCCGGCTTGAAAATGGCGCCCCCTCCAATCGCCAAAGCATATGTGAGTGCGGGGGAACAGGAGCAAGCGAAAGTGCCGGCGGAAGCGAAAGTGAAAGCAAACTGCGCCCCGGCCGCCTCGGCACACGAGGCCGAGTGAGAAGGCAGCCGCGGCTGCTGAAGAAGGAAGACTAATAAAGTGAATAATGTAGAAAAAACAGTCCTACACCACTGACTCGAGCCCACTGAGTTCCCCCAATAAAGTGGTAGGGAGCCCCTGCCTAATAGGGACCCCAAACTAGATGCAATAAAAAAGGAGTGGGACGAAAACAGGGGGTCTCCAGAGGTTGCAAGCCCCCGCACCTGAAAGAAAAAAAAGGGGGATACTAGCCTTAATCTGAAGAACTCACCTAATGAAGTCTTCAGTCATGAAGTCTTCAGCCAGCTTTTGTCACCTGCGTCATGCCGGGCTTGAAAATCGAGACAAGCAGGGAAAAGTGGGGGACCCGGACCCATGAGGTACAACCCCAGGCACTGGCGAGAGGGGGTTGACAGTACATCCCCGATGTCTGTGCCCCCTAAATCTCAAATGGGGAAACAGTGAACGCTATGTTCCCGAGTCCCCACCTGAAAAAAAGGAAAATAAAAAGGCAATAAGAAACTAAACGTCCCTATTCTGGAAAAATAAAAAAAAAGTTAGACCAAGTCTGGGGAAAAGACTTGTGTCCATCTCCTGCAGGTGGGTATATCCTGCTGGGTGGAGCTGACTTTTTTGGTTTCCTTAGTGTCAAATCTCCTAGCAACAACAGCATTTACCCAAGGTCTGTGTCCCCCAATGGAGCCGATAGAGAAAAATGTTTTAACTTTGTATCGCATGGGTTTATGAGGTCCTGTAAAAAGAGTCTGATTAGCTTTTAAGAGGCAAGATTATACACAAAGATGACCTGTAGTCTCTCTTTAAAAAGTGAGATACGATATGATATGTAAAGATAGCTGAGGGGTGGCTCGTCACATACCTTTCTATAGAATGGTGATTAACGCCGCTTGCTGCAGCTTCCTTAGGCTGGGTTCACACTACGGTTTGTCATCACGGTTCCCGTATACGGCTGGGAGGAGGGGTCGGCGGGGCTTAATCGCGGCGCCCGCACTCAGCCGTATTCGGGAACCGTAGTTAATGTATGTCTATGAGCCGACCGGAGTGAACCGCAGCCTCCGGTCGGCTGCTTTTTCGGCCATATGCGGTTTCCCAACCACAAGCAAAAACGTGGTCGACCATGTTTTTTGCTTGCGGTCAGGAAACCGCATACGGCCGAAAAAGCTGCCAACCGGAGGCTGCGATTCACTCCGGACGGCTCATAGACATACATTAACGATGGTTCCCGAATACGGCTGAGTGCGGGCGCCGTGATTAAGCCCCGCCCACCCCTCCTCCCAGCCGTATACGGGAACTGTAATCACAAACCGTAGTGTGAACCCAGCCTCGGCCCAGCTGTGAGCAGGCTTCAGAAGCAGCAGCCAAGATGTCAGTGCGCTCCTGGAGCGCTGCCTGTGCACTAAGCCTGCCGCCTGAATAAGGAGGACAATGGGCAAAAGATCGTGGAAGTATCATCAGAAATTAATACATTGTTCACCTACCTGTCTTTGTTTTATTTCTTCTTTCTTTAATTCAAGAAATGCAGTAGGAATGCCAGCTATATTTTCTTGTGCACTCAAAAGAAGTGGCCACAACTCTCCCATGAATTCCCGAGCATTTTTGCCATTTAGAAAGCCAGTCAGGTTAATCTGCATCATTTTTGAGTCTGGGTTCTGAAAAAGAAACAGGAAGATTTTTAGGTGAGCACTGAAAGCATTACTTTTATGGAGGGTGCGATTTGTACTTGGATTATATACAACGAGTTTCATAAAATTGTGAGAAGCAATTTGTTTTTTCGTATAACTTCGTGGCTTATACTCTGCCAAGAATAAAGCATTTGCCTTATCAAATTGCCTGTTAATCCTTTGTGGAGGTTGCCAGGACTCGTATAAAAATGTTTTTTTTTGCAAAAACGACTTAGATTCTATCCTACAGACTCACTACAAAGTGGCACTCTTTACCGAAACAACTTACTATAATCTTTGCAGGCTAGAAGGATTTCATGTATTCCCCTGCAATGTATACAGTCCATAAGACTATACTGGTGGGTAACATGTTGAGAACAGGTATAGTCCACAAAGGCTTAAAAGGTTTCTCAACAATACTGGAAAATTTGACATATTTGCATAGTCAAGCAAATATAGGCCCTTGAGACAAGCATAGCGCAACAGCACAAAGTACAGATTCCAGCAGTCTTCAGCTTCTTCTCTGAACCTTAGGCAGGTTTTGGGTATCTCCAAGTTCCCCTGGAGAGAAAGGTGTTCGCTTGGCTTGCTTCCGACTGCCTACAGCAATTCAACCACCTTGAGTTTAATGTTATATCATTTATCTAAATTGCAAAAAATGAACAAGCAATAATGAGTACATAGCCACAAATATAAAAGGTTATCAAAGATCTACTCTTTAAACTGATGCTTTTGAAATAAACAAACGTACAAAAGCAATTGTAATAAATTGTACAAACTATTCAATTAAATCAGACCTGTTAAAAGAACAGTATGTAACTGCTGTCTAGTAATAGAGTATAATGAGCGCACCACAAAAATAAGGAAAAAAATAAAACATGCACAAAGTGCAAGTATCCAAATGACCTCTGGGCCAACTACCGTATTTATTGGCGTATAGCACACACTTAAAACTACAATTATAGGCAAAAACCCTGCCTGCGTGTTATACGCCGATAAATCTGCCGATCACTGATTGAAAGTGGCTGCAGCCCTGGCTGCTTGTTAAAAGATCAGCTGCTCGGCTGTGGCCACTTTAAAACAGTGACCAGCGGCGGTTGCTGCAGCGAGGATTACTCCCATCTCTCGAGGTCAAATAAAATTTTAAAAAAGCAGGGGAGAAAAATCAGGGTGAAGGAGAGAGGACAATCGTAAAAAAACACAGATAACATGGGGGAGGGGGGGAATGATGAGGCACAGGAGGGGGATCACAGAGGCACAGGGGGATAACTAAGGGGAAATGAGGCGCAGGGGAATCACAAATCACAGGGGGAAATGAGGTGCAGGGGGATCACAAATCACAGGGGGAAATGAGGCACTGGGTAAATGATGAGCCACAGGAGGATGGAGGGCGTGTTGTAGCACAGGGGTTGATAAAGGGGAAGGAATGATGTGGCACAATGGGGGGGGGGGGGGGGGGGGGGGGGGGGGCGAGAGCCGCCTGAGGAGCAGGAAAATTATATGGCAAATGGGGGGAATGATGTGACATTAAGTTCAGAGCTTCAAAGTAATTTTACATACATTTTTTTACTCAAATTTCCCTGTTAAATTTCCCTGAGGGTGCGTGTTATACACCAGTGCGTGTTATACGCCGATAAATACGGCTTTTTATTTTCTCGTGAACAGTGGACTAGTTGTGGAAAATAATGGAGAGACCTCACAATGAGGACTAAATAAAATCTAACATTTCAAAAAAGCTCTAAAAGGAGAATTTTCATCTTATATAACTTAATATATGCCATACGTTCATGATTAGTGCGGGTCGGACTCTGGGAACTGCACATATCCTGAACATGAAAAAGGCCACAGTGCTGGGGCAAAGTCACATATGACAAATGAATCATTGTATACAAACAATGCATTTCATTCAGGGTTGGACAAATTCAATGGACTATGTTGTCAATCCACCACAATCTTTTTGCAGGTACCTTTTTGTTGTGCATTTCTTTTTTCCTTTTGATGTCCGTGAGAGTCCAGATTGTTAGGCTACTAAAAATAAAACTGCCTCCTATAGTCTACAGTATTTTTCCATTCTATTTGATATTTGCGTTTACAAAGGTTAGCATTACATTGCAAAAAGATATTCTCCCTCTCTACTTCATTTCTCGAAGAAAACTTTTGCCTTGACGTGTTGTAAGGCAATTTTAGTACCGATAATCCCCCTCACTCCTGTCTATAAATTGTACAGTATTACTGTTCCTTTTTGGTTTTGCTCATCCACTGTAACACAACTCACCTCCAGAACACACACTGCATCATCAAGAGTTGGGTCAGAGCGACATTGGACACTCACTCTGCTGTGCCCTAAATAGTTGATGGTGCTATACTTCACACGCAAGGAATAACTTCCAATTTGGTTCAGGCCTTTTAAATCATAAATCACATCATCATTAGAAAACTCGCCAACTAACCCATTTTACACAGCAAAACAATAACTTCTGCCTGACTTGCAGTCTGAATACCACGCACCACCATTTAATCTAAAGCCACCACATTGTTTCTAAACGATTTGAACGTACATGCTAAATAAAACAAGTCTTTGCATTTCACACATTTTAACTTTAAAGTCTGAAACCTTCAGCAAGGGATACCTTTACTTCCAGCTGGTTGAAAATGAAGTCTATAACCACATCATCCTCGAAGCCTAATATTTCTGTTACACGCTTTGTTATCCAAGGCTTTATAACTTCCAGATTTACTTTGCTCATTTCCACCTGTAAACAAAGGCACCATTAGTTATTACTATGAGCCAGAAAGTAAAAACAATAAATAAATTCTATGACAAGAAAAATGGCCCCAACTCTTAGAGCCTGACAAATATAACAAGGTTCAGCAGTGGATACCTTTGAGGCCCACAGAGTAGAATGAAGCAGCAGTGCACATGCCAAACCACTGCTCCATTCAACCAGGAGCGACACAGGACTCATGTTCTTGTGATCAGTCCCAGTGGCAAGTCCCCCACCAACCAGACTCTTAGTGCCTAGCCTGCAAATAAGTTGTTAATGGCAAAATCCCTTTGATACTCCATGTAAATACTGCTTGGCAGGGGTGTCCATTTAAATATAAAACTTAGTAGTCAATACAGTGACACTTGCCTTCTTTTCCAGGCATTCTGCAAACTTTAGCTGCTTCAAAAGCTTCTTCTGCTTGTTGCTGAAACGATTATCCTGCTCCGCACTCGTGCCCTATAAATCAGAAGAGAAAAAATAATTGAAAAGTGGAACTTACATTTTAGAACATTGGACAGAGAAGTAAGACAAAAAGTCAGGTATGAGTACAACTGGAGATCAGCCAAGCTCTGGTTCTACCCCCTGAAATTGAGCGAGGAATAGCTGGGCACCACGGAGAACACTTAGCAGTGACTTAAATCCCTTTTTTAGCACTCAAGTAAATTTAGAAAACCATATTGGTTTTGTAAAATTAATCCTTAAAAGTACAGGTATAGGCAAACAACTATTTTAAGCCTACTATAAATGCAGATGTGATTGTTAATACAATAAAAGTACTTGTGCAGATAACAGCTTTAAAGGGAATCTGTCACCCACACTAACCTACTGGTAATAGTGCTGGCGACTGATTCAAACATTGTTTACCTCGCTCACAAAAAATCCAGATATGCAAATTAAGCACAACCATGTGACCAGGACATGTGGGAGCAGAGCTCAGAAGTGCAGGATAGAATGTGGCTGAAGGACCTGTGATGATGATAATCACTGAGAGGAGTGGGTGGCAGTAAAGTGCCCCAAAGGGCTGGGAAGGCCCACTATATATCAAAGCCCTTCATTTGAATGTTTAGATTTTCTGGCATAACTCTTTAACCCTCATCCAGCAGGTTAGTGAGGGTAACACTGGTGACCCTTGAAGGAGGCAGGGATTTTTAAAAAAATGTTTTACTACTTTTGCACACGGCTCTCCCATAGAGATATATGGAGGGGGTATGGTAGCCCCCCCGCCAGGGCTCCATATAGGAGATAGCAGGGGCCCCAGCGTTCGGACCCCCTGCGATCTAAAACCTATCCTGAAGATAGGGGATACGTTTTTATCCATGAAATATTGCCTTTAAGAATTTTTATTTTGTGGGATGAGTTGAAGTTCAAGCTGCAAGGGCAAATGAAGTGACAGTCCATTCCCTTAGTCTAAATGCTTAGAAGAAACTGCCTTCACTATTGACCGCTGCATCTCAGAAGCTTAAGGTTTGATGGCCCTGGTTCAGGAGCATCTTGCAGGAATGACTATCCATCAGTGCCATATATTCATGAAAAAAATGCTTTCGCCAATGCTGTGATTATGATTTTTACAGTAGATGTCAATAAAAATTGACAACTTAAGTGGTTTTAGCTTTCATTAGTTATTCATGTTGCTTATACAGTGCAGACATTCTGTATCGCTGTACACGTACTGTCCTCACACATCTGTCCTTCTCCCCAAAATTAAATGGATCAGATCTCTGCTCTCAGAATCCGTTGAAATATTGAGACAAAAATGGGGGGGGGGGGGGGGGGGGGGAAACCCATTAATACAGCAAGCACTAATTGTTTTCTCTGCTCAGATCTTGCTAATAACTGATACCAGACTGAATGAATCCAGAGGGACCCCATGAAAGTGCAACCGACTGTCTGGCTCAGTTTGTTAACCTAGCCTTAAAAGGCCTGAACCATGTTAAGTACAGTACAGAACAAAGATATTGTGTTATTAGATTACAAGTAATGCATTGTGTTCCACAAAAGCCAATTCAGGAGACAAGTAAGAGCACATGTTTACCACAGAGTAACTCATATCAGAGAATAGTCACAGTATATATTAGGGGTGTGAATCGCCAAGAATTTGGCGATTCGATTCGAATCGCGATACCAGTGTGGCGATTCGATATATCCCGATATATCGCGATACCGTCTAGGTGACGATACATCGCGATATATCGCCCACCTGGGAGCATTCATAGATCCCAATAGACGCCGCTGTCAGCTTTGACAGCGGCGATCTAGTACTCCGGTGCTCACTTTTCTCATGTTATCCCGTCCGGGCTGCAAAATAAAATAAAACGCACTTTATCTTACCTGCCAACGAGCCCGCGGAGCTCCGGTACAGGTGTTCGGTCCCCGGGCTGTATTCTTCTTACTTCCTGTTAGTCCGGCACGTCACATGGAGCTTCAGCCTATCACCAGCGGAGGCGGGACATCGCTGCGGCCAGTGATAGGCTGAAGCTCCATGTGACGTGCCGGACTAACAGGAAGTAAGAAGAATACAGCCCGGGGACCGAACACCTGTACCGGAGCTCCGGGGGCTCGTTGGCAGGTAAGATAAAGTGCGTTTTATTAAAAATTCCACATCCCTAAAAGAATCGATTCAAAAATATTTTGAATCGATTCTGTATCGGCAAATGAAAAATCGCGATTATCGCGAGAATCGATTTTTTCTTACATCCCTAGTATATATCCCTGTGTCACCAGCAAAATACACCACCACCATAAAACCAAATTGGTTATCACTTTTTCCCCAATCATTTTATATATCTCCTGGACCATCACTGCAAATGATCATCAATGAATAGACCATATCCTATGGCCCAATCCAACCACACAAGTTCATTCCTTAACATTTTGAGTTGTTTCCTCATATGTACAAAAGGCCTCACGGCTAAGCGACTAACAAGTGAAAGGTTTTAGCTTTCATTAGTTATTCATGTTGCTTATACAGTGCAGACATTCTGTATCGCTGTATACATACTGTCATCACACCTCTGTCCCTCTCCCCAAAATTAAATGGCTCATATACACATTAATGAGAAGTTGGCCAACCCTACAAATTTTTGCAGGACCAGACAACAACGTAATGTATATTGAGAGCTTGCAACTTTCCCTAACAGCTGTTGATAGAGAGAAGGATCAGGCATATATGATTTGAAACGCCTGACCCTTTTGCTTTCAGGGAGATATACCACCATAGGTGTCTAGTGGCTGTCTGTGGAGCTGACCGTTCATGTGTATAGTGAGAATGATAGCTCCGTTATGAAAGGTGTATGGGCAACTAAGCACATGCACTAAGGCTAAAGTCATAGGAAGCAAACACCCTTACAAATGGGTTTTTTGGAGTGTGGGGTATTTAAAGAGTAGCTCCCACCCCTTGTTACCTGCCTTGAGGGGTGTAGTTTTCAAAAAAGTATGCCTTGTGTTTTTTTTTTTCTGTTCTGGCACCATAGGGGCTTCCTAAATGTGACATGCCCCCAAGAACCATTTCAGCAAAATTCACTCTCCAAAATCCCATTGTCGCTCCTTCCCTTCTGAGCCCTCTACTGCGCCCGCCGAACACTTTACATACACATATGAAATATTTCCTTACTTGAGAGAAATTGGGTTACAAATTTTGGGGGGCTTTTTCTCCTATTACCCCTTGTAAAATTTCAAAAACTGGGTCTACAAGAACATGCGAGTGTAAAAAATGAAGATTTTGAATTTTCTCCGTCACTTTGCTGCTATTCCTGTGAAACACCTAAAGGGTTAACACACTGAATGTCATTTTGAATACTTTGGGGGGTGCAGTTTTTATAATGGGGTCATTTGTGGGGTATTTCTATTATGAAGGCCCTTCAAATCCACTTCAAAACTGAACTGGTCCCTTAAAAATTCCGATTTTGGAAATTTTGTGAAAAATTTGAAAATTGCTTCTGAACTTTGAAGCCTTCTGATGTCTTTCAAAAGTAAAAACTCAAATGTTATGATGCAAATATAAAGTAGACAATGTATTTGTGAATCAATATATAATTTATTTGGAATGTCTGTTTTTCTTACAAGCAGAGAGCTTCAAAGTTAGAAAAATGCTACATTTTCTATTTTTTCATCAAATTTTGGAATTTTTCACCAAGAAATGATGCAAGTATCGACGAAATTTACCACTACCGTAAAGTAGAATATGTCACGAAAAAACTCTCGGAATCCGAATGAAAATTAAAAGCATCCCAGAGTTATTAATTCTTAACGTGACAGTGGTCAGAATTGCAAAAAATGCTCCCGTCCTTAGGGTTATAATGGGCTCCGTCCCCAAGGAGTTAAATGATAAAAAAAAATTATGAAAGTATATTAGAGATATGTTGTAATACATAAGTACTACAACATATAAAAAAAAAATAAGTTTGGTTAAAGTGCCCATTTAAAAAGAGTACCTATCACCATCTAAACTTTCCCTAATCGCTCCCCCTATCTGTCCCTGAAAGTCTATCCCTGCATTTATTTTGCTTTCAAAAAACCCTAAAATACCTTTTTTCTGTGCACTTCAGTAGCTCAGTTGTAGGCACAGAGCAGGGGAGGTTGTAATAGCAACGGTAAGTCCTTGGAGAGATAGCCATGTGGAAAGTGGGCAGAGGGGAGAGGAACATGAAAAAGAGAAGAGGGAATGTATCCTCTTGTTCACTCCCTGCTTGTGTACCGCTCATTCACTGAGTCCGAAACGCTTGCTGACAGGATTGCTAGGGAGAAGTTTTTAAAGTAAAAAAAAACATGAAAGGAGGAAACATTTTTAAATAAAAGCAATTAAAAAGTTGTTCAGTAGGGCTTTATCTTTAATAAATAAAAAGTTTGTTTCTTGAGAGGTACACTTTAAAGCACTTTGAGGAAAATGCTAGGACCTCAGTACTAGGGCTGGGCGGAATACCGGTTCATACCGAATACTGAAATTATTGTGCTGCACGATATGAATTTTTTTACCCATACCGCGATACCGGTAGGCCCCTCCCCCTCAGGAATGAATCATCAGCCCATCGCTGCCCTGCCCCCCACATCAGGGAACTAATCACATGACCCACAAGCGCTGTTCTGCCCCCCCCCCCCCAACTAATTATCATCCCAGCGCTACACTGTCCCCATCGGGGTACTACTCACATATGTCACCCGCAAGCGCTGCCCTCCTCGTCCTACAGTTTGTTGCGGCCGCCGGCGCTGCCACTCTTCAACCTCCAGATGTTGCAAAACTACAACTCCCAGCGTGCCCAGACAGCCGTTGACATTCTAGGAGTTGTAGTTTTGCAACATATGGAGGTCCGTAGGTTGAATACCACTGCTCTATACTGTATCTCTATGCCCGGGCTGCAAAAGGTAAACAAAATAAACTAACTCAAACTTCCTGGAGACGGGAACGTCTGACATAGGGATACAGTATAGAGTGTCAGCGCCAACAAACAGGAGGACGAAGAGAGCAGCGTTTGCGGGTGACGTGAGTAGTACCCCGATGGGGACAGCACAGCGCAGGGCAGCTAATTAATTTGGGGGAGGAGGGGGAATACCGTTATATATCATGGAACCGCCATAAGTTACAAAAATACCGCAATACACATTTGGCCATACCGCCCAGCCCTACTCAGTACTGCAGGTCAACAGTACCAACTACTGAGCTACCATGTATGCAGACTTGTGTCCATCCACAAGAAGTTGGGAATTTTATTTAAAAAAACAAAATCACTAAAGGAGATTTTTGAAGGGCAAAGGTCAGCTGTTGGATTCATATACTCGTGGGGAAAATATTTACTGTAATACCAACTTTAATCTGTTAAAAACTGATTATATGAATGTATCAGGAAGGATACCTATAAAGCAAAGCAAACAGTCGGAATTACCTTCTTGTACAATTTATAAAAACTTCCTTAACTGACAATGGGTTCCATAGGGTATGCTCACTGTACAGCCAGCACCACAATTTATAGTAGGGCTCAAGTCGATGACAATACAGATTTGTAATATGATGCCCACAGAATAAGGATCGACCAATATCTTTTTTTTTTTTTTAGGGGCGATAGTGATAATCAGTGGCCTTTCAGGCCGATAACTTATACCAATATTCTGGTATAAGTTATCAACTATTTCTCCACCCCCCAGCCCCCCCTGGTCCCTAAAAAGCGGCTGCAGATCATTGATTTAAAGCAGACGCTTTAAATCAATGAACTGCAGTGGCTTTTGCGGGACCAGAGATCACGGCCGCCCGCTTCTCTCCCCCTGCCTGCCGGTCCTTAGTCCAACCACCGCCACTGCCCCATTGCCTCCCCCATCCCAAGTTTTATAATTACCTGTTCCCAGGGCCCGCGCTACTTCTGGCTCCAGCGGCGTCCTGAACTGTCACTGTGCGCACTGACTGACATCGCATTGAGGACGTCACTCATCATTGCTTAACGCAGGACGCAGCAGGAGCCAGAAGTAGAGCGGATCCCGGGAACAGGTAGTTATAAAACCGGGGATGGGGAAGGCAATAGGGCAGCAGCGGCAGTCACTGACTGGGGCGGTGAGCGGCATTATCGTCAAGGTAATTGCCGATACGATAACTAGAGATGAGCGAACTTACAGTAAATTCGATTCGTCACGAACTTCTCGGCTCGGCAGTTGATGACTTTTCCTGCATAAATTAGTTCAGCTTTCAGGTGCTCCTGTTGGCTGGAAAAGGTGGATACAGTCCTAGGAGACTCTTTCCTAGGACTGTATCCACCTTTTCCAGCCCACCGGAGCACCTGAAAGCGGAACTAATTTACGCAGGATAAGTCATCAACTGCCGAGCCGAGAAGTTCGCAACGAATCGAACTTACTGTAAGTTCGCTCATCTCTAACGATAACGTCCAAAACGATAATCGGTCGATCCCTACCACAGAACATATTTTTTGCCCATTGTACATTATGGACATTGCAACAGCCTCCCACAGATCTCGATCGGAGTTCTACCGCTTACGTCACAAATCTTAAAAGGGGTCTCCAGCAAAAACCCCGGCTATCAGTAAGGAGCGCACACAGTAGCACCCATCTTGTGGATATTCATAATTCTTCACTCAAGTCCTCGGCATAGTTGAGCAAACAGGATTGAAATAGGGAAGCTCAGTAAGCCAACTCAGGCCTTCATTGCGCAGAAGGTAATTGGCATACTAACATAGGTATGTCTTAGACACATCTGGACAAATTTTAATTGGTAAACTTTTTTTTACTCCAGTTCACCCACTATGGGGGAGATTTAGCAAAACCTGTGCAGAGCAAGAGTTGCCTATAGCAACCAATCAGATCCCACCTAATATTTTTGGCAAGGCCTCTGCAAAATAAAAGCAGCAATCTGAATGGTTGCTATGGGCAACTTTTCCTCGGGACATGTTTTGATAAACCCTGTGTAGTGTTTAGTGTGGGTAAACAAGCTGTCAGTTTCCCTATAATCCAAACTGTCTTTTTGGAAACCTCAAACGGACTGTGTATGTTTGGAGTAGTGTAGACTTTTTTTTTTTCAGGGAGAGTCAAGTGTCCCAAAATCTAAATGATTTGGTAACTTTAGCTATGTATGAAGCTTCACACTACACAAGCCACGTGCTCTGAATAGAGATGAGCGAACTTACAGTAAATTCGATTTGTCACGAACTTCTCAGCTCGGCAGTTGATGACTTATCCTGCGTAAATTAGTTCAGCCTTCAGGTGCTCCTGTGGGCTGGAAAAGGTGGATACAGTCCTAGTAAAGAGTCTCCTTTTCAGAATCCACCTTTTCCAGCCCACCGCAGCACCTGAAAGCTGAACTCATTTATGCAGGATAAGTCATCAACTGCCAAGCCGAGAAGTTCGTGACTTCAGTAAATTGAATTTACTGTAAGCTTGCTCATCTCTAGGTCTGAACTGTGTCTTATCCATAGATGTATTTGAATAGGCCAGTGTTTCCCAACCAGGTTGCCTCTAGATTTTGCAAAACTACAACTCCCAGCATGCCCAGACAGCCAAAGGCTGTCCAGGCATGCTGGGAGTTGTAGTTTTGCAACACCTGGAGGCACCCTGGTTGGAAAATACTGGAATAGGACACTACAACATCAAGAGTGTCCAAGTAGGGGATATCATGACAGATGTAAAAAAATAAAAATAAAGTATCTGGAGTCCATAGAAACACAAACTCCCATGAGTCTCTGCTCCATGTGGAGTCATGATTCAGGTTCATGGGCATATGACAGGAGAACTAGTCTGCAGTTCTACACTATACAGGTATGGGAACCTGATGGATACCATAAAAAAAATAAAAAGTTTATAAGTGATCCCCCTCTAGCCAGGAACCCGCATGGAGGACGCGCTCTCAGCAGGACGTGACCGTCTGGGGGTTTTCCCGCTCTCCAGCCGTCTCCTTGCCATTGAGCCCACGGCAGCTGGATATAGTAACCAGTCACACTCTGTTCACATACTACAGAACTAGCGTTGTTATGAACGTGCTATACACGAGGCGTAGCGCAGCTACGTCCACCTTCCCAGCTACCACGACAGGCCTAGGCCTCAGCACACAGCCCTCTGCTTGGGCGCCTAGGGAGCATAGCGCTGCCACTACACCCGCCAGTACAACCCACATCCCATAAGGTATCACATGCCCCCCCGGCATAACGTCCCTTACACGGTCCCCGCCGCCTATAAAGCCCCTTTACTCACGCGGAAGAAGCCCGCGTCCATCTTGCCTCGTTCTCGCCTCCTCACGCAGCTGAACTCTTCCTTTCCCACAAGGCAATGCGCAGAAAGGAGGCGGGACCTTTGGGTCACGTGGGGAGTTGGCAGCCGGCGGGGCGTGACGTCATCAAGAGTAAAGTTTGGGTGTTTAGAGACGTGAAGGATAGTCAGACTGCATCAAGTCACGTGACATGCTGCAAACTATCAAGATCGCCGGTGTAGTGAAGAAAACTCCCGGTTCTGCTTTAGGGTTGCCACCTGGCCGGTATGTTGGTCACCCTGATGGTATTTTTACATTAAAAATACCGATAATGCAATGGCCGGTATTTATCCCACCAATCCTCCAACTCCCATAATGTTGCACTATAACTTATACCAGTGTTTCCCAACCAGCGTGCCTCCAGCTGTTGCAAAACGACAACACCCAGCATGCCCGGACAGCTGTTGGCTGTCCGGGCATGCTGGGAGTTGTAGTTTGGCAACCACAGGAGGCTCACCTGTTTGGGAAACACTGACCTATACTATATACTACTATATAGTCCAACATACTGGGAGTTGTAGTTTTGCAACAGCTGGAGGCTCCCCTGGTTGGGAAACACTGACCTATACTATAAAGTCCAACATACTGGGAGTTGTAGTTTTTGTTTGGCGCAGCTCCTGAGCTACAGGCTGTATCAGGTCATGCTGGGAGTTGTAGTTAGTAACTAACTGCAACTACCGAATTTCATATTTCATATTTTTTTGCAAGAAAGGTGGCAACCCTAGTTCTGTATGAAGTCACATTTAGAAATGTACACCATGGGGGAGATTTATCAAAACCTGTGTAAAGGAAAAGTTGCCCATAGCAACCAATCAGATTGCTTCTTTCATTTAGCAGAGGCCTTGTTAAAAATGAAAGAAGCGATCTGATTGGTTGCTATGGGCAACTGGTCAACTTTTCCTCTGCACAGGTTTTGATAAATCTCCCCCCATGTGATTTCCTGCCCTCTAATGGTAAAACCTGTAAAGTGCCTGTAAGAAGCTGTTAGAATATTCTAGAGTCTGAGGATGGAGTCTCCATAGCTCAGCAGAGGTCACACGTATATACTAGAGTCTGAGGATGGAGTCTCCATAGCTCAGCAGAGGTCACACGTATATACTAGTCTGAGGATGGAGTCTCCATAGCTCAGCAGAGGTCACACGTATATACTAGAGTCTGAGGATGGAGTCTCCATAGCTCAGCAGAGGTCACACGTATATACTAGAGTCTGAGGATGGAGTCTCCATAGCTCAGCAGAGGTCACACGTATATACTAGAGTCTGAGGATGGAGTCTCCATAGCTCAGCAGAGGTCACACGTATATACTAGAGTCTGAGGATGGAGTCTCCATAGCTCAGCAGAGGTCACACGTGTATACTAGTCTGAGGATGGAGTCTCCATAGCTCAGCAGAGGTCACACGTATATACTAGAGTCTGAGGATGGAGTCTCCATAGCTCAGCAGAGGTCACACGTATATACTAGTCTGAGGATGGAGTCTCCATAGCTCAGCAGAGGTCACACGTATATACTAGAGTCTGAGGATGGAGTCTCCATAGCTCAGCAGAGGTCACACGTATATACTAGAGTCTGTGGATGGAGTCTCCATAGCTCAGCAGAGGTCACACGTATATACTAGAGTCTGAGGATGGAGTCTCCATAGCTCAGCAGAGGTCACACGTATATACTAGAGTCTGAGGATGGAGTCTCCATAGCTCAGCAGAGGTCACACGTATATACTAGAGTCTGAGGATGGAGTCTCCATAGCTCAGCAGAGGTCACACGTATATACTAGTCTGAGGATGGAGTCTCCATAGCTCAGCAGAGGTCACACGTATATACTAGAGTCTGAGGATGGAGTCTCCATAGCTCAGCAGAGGTCACACGTATATACTAGAGTCTGAGGATGGAGTCTCCATAGCTCAGCAGAGGTCACACGTATATACTAGAGTCTGAGGATGGAGTCTCCATAGCTCAGCAGAGGTCACACGTATATACTAGAGTCTGAGTATGGAGTCTCCATAGCTCAGCAGAGGTCACATGTATATACTAGTCTGAGGATGGAGTCTCCATAGCTCAGCAGATGTCACACGTATATACTAGAGTCTGAGGATGGAGTCTCCATAGCTCAGCAGAGGTCACACGTATATACTAGAGTCTGAGGATGGAGTCTCCATAGCTCAGCAGAGGTCACACGTATATACTAGAGTCTGAGGATGGAGTCTCCATAGCTCAGCAGAGGTCACACGTATATACTAGAGTGTGAGGATGGAGTCTCCATAGCTCAGCAGAGGTCACACGTATATACTAGAGTCTGAGGATGGAGTCTCCATAGCTCAGCAGAGGTCACACGTATATACTAGAGTCTGAGGATGGAGTCTCCATAGCTCAGCAGAGGTCACACGTATATACTAGAGTCTGAGGATGGAGTCTCCATAGCTCAGCAGAGGTCACATGTATATACTAGTCTGAGGATGGAGTCTCCATAGCTCAGCAGATGTCACACGTATATACTAGAGTCTGAGGATGGAGTCTCCATAGCTCAGCAGAGGTCACACGTATATACTAGAGTCTGAGGATGGAGTCTCCATAGCTCAGCAGAGGTCACACGTATATACTAGAGTCTGAGGATGGAGTCTCCATAGCTCAGCAGAGGTCACACGTATATACTAGAGTGTGAGGATGGAGTCTCCATAGCTCAGCAGAGGTCACACGTATATACTAGAGTCTGAGGATGGAGTCTCCATAGCTCAGCAGAGGTCACACGTATATACTAGAGTCTGAGGATGGAGTCTCCATAGCTCAGCAGAGGTCACACGTATATACTAGAGTCTGAGGATGGAGTCTCCATAGCTCAGCAGAGGTCACACGTGAATACTAGTCTGAGGATGGAGTCTCCAGGCTCAGCAGAGGTCACACGTATATACTAGAGTCTGAGGATGGAGTCTCCATAGCTCAGCAGAGGTCACACGTATATACTAGAGTCTGAGGATGGAGTCTCCATAGCTCAGCAGAGGTCACACGTGAATACTAGTCTGAGGATGGAGTCTCCAGGCTCAGCAGAGGTCACACGTGATTTACACTAGTGGACTGTGATGCCAGCCTCCAGGTGTGCACATGTGCCTAACTCCACTCACCACACAGCTAGGCCATAAGCTTGCCCTCCAGCCATTACACTACAGTGAACTGTCCTCATTTACCCTACCTAGGAGCATTAGAAACTGACATACTCCTGTGAAGTACAAATCTCTACTGGGAAATTCTGCAGTCCTTACCGAGGGAATATTTAGCTACTTTCCTTTACACCAAGAAGCTAATTAGAGATGAGCGAATTTACAGTAAATTCAATTCGTCACGAACTTCTCAGCTCGGCAGTTGATGGATTTTCCTGCGTATATTAGTTCAGCTTTCAGGTGCTCCGGTGGGCTGGAAAAGGTGGATACATTCCTAGGAAAGAGTCTCCTAGGACTGTATCCACCTTTTCCAGCCCACCGGAGCACCTGAAAGCTGAACTAATTTATGCAGGATAAGTCATCAACTGCCAAGCTGAGAAGTCCGTGACAAATCGAATTTACTGTAAATTCGCTCATCACTAAAGCTAATCTCAAGTCAGAGAGGAGACTTATTTTGCCCTTTTTGTACCTTGTAAAGGCCTCCAGCTGGGCCAGTGCCTTATGGCTATCACATCTACTCTCCATACAGACCAGGGGCGGATCCAGAGTCGAGTCTCGGGAGGGGCACTATTAGAGTATTTTGTGTTGGCTGACAGAAAATAAGGTGTTGCTTAAGGTACTTACAATATTAAATGTATCATACAGTCCTAACCTTGTTTAAGACTCCTAGGCCATGTTCACACGTCAGAATTTCCAATGTGGAATTCGGCTCAGGCATTCCGCTGTAGCAGAGTCCCATTTAATTCAACAGGATTCTGCTGCGCTGTGCTCACGGCAGAATATCCATGCCAGATGTTTCCAGCACCGAAATTCCGTTTTCTGTATCCGCAGAAAGAATGAACACGTTGATTCTTTCTGCAGACACCGCACGGAACGCTTAGCCATCTAGGAGACGGCTGTCCGCACAGAGATTTTCCCTGCGGACAGATAGGATATGTTTAACCCCTTAAGAACTCAGGGTTTTTCCGTTTTTGCACTTTCGTTTTTTCCTCCTTACCTTTTAAAAATCATAACCCTTTCAATTTTCCACCTAAAAATCCATATTATGGCTTATTTTTTGCGTCGCCAATTCTACTTTGCAGTGACATTAGTCATTTTACCCAAAAATGCACGGCGAAACGGAAAAAAAAATCATTGTGCGACAAAATCGGAAAAAAAACGCCATTTTGTAACTTTTGGGGGCTTCCGTTTCTACGCAGTGCATATTTCGGTAAAAATTACACCTTATCATTATTCTGTAGGTCCATACGGTTAAAATGGTACCCTACTTAAATATAGGTTTGATTTTGTCGCACTTCTGGAAAAAAATCATAACTACATGCAGGAAAATTTATACGTTTAAAAATGTCATTTTCTGACCCCTATAACTTTTTTATTTTTCCACGTACAGGACGGTATGAGGGCTCATTTTTTGCGCTGTGATCTGAAGTTTTTATCGGTATTTGTTTTGATCAGACTTTTTGATCACTTTTTATTCATGTTTTTAATGGTATAAAAAGTGACCAAAATACGCTTTTTTGGACTTTGGAATTTTTTTGCGCGTACGCCATTGACCGTGTGGTTTAAACAATGATATATTTTTATAGTTCGGACATTTACGCACGCGGCGATACCACATATGTTTATTTTTTTTTACACTGTTTTATTTTTTTCAAACTTTTATTAGGGAAGGGGTTAAATGACCTTTATTAACTTTTTTTTTTACATTTTTTTTGCAGTGTTATAGGTCCCATAGGGACCTATAACACTGCACACACTGATCTCCTATGCTGATCACTGGCGTGTATTAACACACCTGTGATCAGTGTTATCGGCGCTTGACTGCTCCTGCCTGGATCTCAGGCACGGAGAAGTCATTCGTCGATCGGCCACCAAGGAGGCAGGTAAGGGCCCTCCCGGTGTCCGATCAGCTGTTCGGGACGCCGTGATTTCACCGCGGCGGTCCCGAACAGCCCGACTGAGCAGCCGGGTCACTTTCAGTTTCACTTTAGAAGCGGCGGTCAGCTTTGACCGCCGCTTCTAAAGAGTTAATACCGCACATCGCCGCGATCGTTGATGAGCGCCGGGACCGACGCGATATGATGCAGGATCGCGGCGCGATCCCGCTTCATATCGCGGGAGCCGGCGCAGGACGTAAATATACGTCCTGCGTCGTTAAGGGGGTAAACAGATATATCAATATTACAAAGATCATAAGACATTTTAAGCAGTTTTTACTTATAATATATTAGAATGTTTACATAAACAGGACTACACATAGGACACATGGTCACACATTTAGTGGGAGATTTATCAAATCCTGTCCAGAGGAGAAGATGACCAGTTGCCCATAGCAACCAAGCCCTTTTTACAAATGAAAGAAGCGATCTGATTGGTTGCTATGGGCAACTCAGTAACTTTTAGACTGGAAGAAAGGAGATTTTGTCTAAGGTAAAGGAAAGGGTTTATACACTAAGAACAATAAGGATGTGGAATCCTCTGCCTGCAGATGTGGTTTTAGTAGTACAGACGTTTAAACAGCAACTGGATGGATATTTGCAAAAACATAACATTAAGGGATATAGGCCCTGATTTTTTTTAGCATGTTGTGATGTGATGCCCGCGCTGTAGCATGTTGTGATGTGATGCCCGCGCTGTAGCATGTTGTGATGTGATGCCCGCGCTGTAGCATGTTGTGATGCCCGCGCTGTAGCATGTTGTGATGCCCGCGCTGTAGCATGTTGTGATGCCCGCGCTGTAGCATGTTGTGATGCCCGCGCTGTATCATGTTGTGATGCCCGCGCTGTAGCATGTTGTGATGCCCGCGCTGTAGCATGTTGTGAAGCCCGCGCTGTAGCATGTTGTGATGCCCGCGCTGTAGCATGTTGTGATGCCCGCGCTGTAGCATGTTGTGATGCCCGCGCTGTAGCATGTTGTGATGTCCGCGCTGTAGCATGTTGTGATGCCCGCGCTGTAGCATGTTGTGATGCCCGCGCTGTAGCATGTTGTGATGCCCGGGCTGTAGCATGTTGTGATGCCCGCGCTGTAGCATGTTGTGATGTGATGCCCGCGCTGTAGCATGTTGTGATGTGATGCCCGCGCTGTAGCATGTTGTGATGCCCGCGCTGTAGGCATGTTGTGATGCCCGCGCTGTAGCATGTTGTGATGCCCGCGCTGTAGCATGTTATGATGCCTGCGCTGTAGCATGTTGTGATGCCCGCGCTGTAGCATGTTGTGATGCCCGCGCTGTAGCATGTTGTGATGCCTGCGCTGTAGCATGTTGTGATGCCCGCGCTGTAGCATGTTGTGATGCCCGCGCTGTAGCATGTTGTGATGCCCGCGGCTGTAGCATGTTGTGATGCCCGGGCTGTAGCATGTTGTGATGCCCGCGCTGTAGCATGTTGTGATGCCCGCGCTGTAGCATGTTGTGATGCCCGCGCTGTAGCATGTTGTGATGCCCGCGCTGTAGCATGTTGTGATGCCCGCGCTGTAGCATGTTGTGATGCCCCGCGCTGTAGCATGTTGTGATGCCCTCGCTGTAGCATGTTGTGATGCCCGCGCTGTAGCATGTTGTGATGCCCGCGCTGTAGCATGTTGTGATGCCCGCGCTGTAGCATGTTGTGATGATGCCCGCGCTGTAGCATGTTGTGATGCCCGCGCTGTAGCATGTTGTGATGCCCGCGCTGTAGCATGTTGTGATGCCCGCGCTGTAGCATGTTGTGATGCCCGCGCTGTAGCATGTTGTGATGCCCGCGCTGTAGCATGTTGTGATGCCCGCGCTGTAGCATGTTGTGATGCCCGCGCTGTAGCATGTTGTGATGCCCGCGCTGTAGCATGTTGTGATGCCTGCGCTGTAGCATGTTGTGATGCCCGCGCTGTAGCATGTTGTGATGCCCGCGCTGTAGCATGTTGTGATGCCGCGCTTGTAGCATGTTGTGATGCCCCTGCGCTGTAGCATGTTGTGATGCCCGCGCTGTAGCATGTTGTGATGCCCGCGCTGTAGCATGTTGTGATGCCCGCGCTGTAGCATGTTGTGATGCCCGCGCTGTAGCATGTTGTGATGCCCGCGCTGTAGCATGTTGTGATGCCCGCGCTGTAGCATGTTGTGATGCCCGCGCTGTAGCATGTTGTGATGCCCGCGCTGTAGCATGTTGTGATGCCCGCGCTGTAGCATGTTGTGATGCCCGCGCTGTAGCATGTTGTGATGCCCGCGCTGTAGCATGTTGTGATGCCCGCGCTGTAGCATGTTGTGATGCCCGGGCTGTAGCATGTTGTGATGCCCGCGCTGTAGCATGTTGTGATGCCCGCGCTGTAGCATGTTGTGATGCCCGCGCTGTAGCATGTTGTGATGCCCGCGCTGTAGCATGTTGTGATGCCCGCGCTGTAGCATGTTGTGATGCCCGCGCTGTAGCATGTTGTGATGCCCGCAGTGAGATGCCGCGTGTAGCATGTTGTGATGCCCGGGCTGTAGCATGTTG